>NC_092716.1:219887860-220589680 GCF_047496885.1 Scyliorhinus torazame
TTATAGGAAGGACGTGGAGGCTTTGGAGCGGGTGCAGAGGAGATTTACCAGGATGTTGCCTGGTATGGAGGGAAAATCTTATGAGGAAAGGCTGATGGACTTGAGGTTGTTTTCGTTGGAGAGAAGAAGGTTAAGAGGAGACTTAATAGAGGCATACAAAATGATCAGGGGGTTGGATAGGGTGGACAGTGAGAGCCTTCTCCCGCGGATGGATATGGCTGGCACGAGGGGACATAACTTTAAACTGAGGGGTAATAGATATAGGACAGATGTCAGAGGTAGGTTCTTTACGCAAAGAGTAGTGAGGCCGTGGAATGCCCTACCTGCTACAGTAGTGAACTCGCCAACATTGAGGGCATTTAAAAGTTTATTGGATAAACATATGGATGATAATGGCATAGTGTAGGTTAGATGGCTTTTGTTTCGGTGCAACATCGTGGGCCGAAGGGCCTGTACTGCGCTGTATTGTTCAATGTTCTATGTTCTATAAATCTTTTGTAAGGACACAGAAGAGTCCACACTGAGTAGGTCGAAACAAAAACTTGCTTTGTTTTACAATTACTATTGTACATAGCTCCAGTAATTCCCTACTGGGTCTTCTCTCGTACTGGTGCCTTACTGCCCGACTCTATTTATATATCGAGAGATTGTTAACAGTTGCCCGCCCCTTATCAGGGGAGCTCGTATTCCACAAGATCCATGGGATAGTTAATCATCCCTATCATGTAAGACCCATGCGGGCTATAACAAAAACGAAGCAATGTGAGTTTGCAGCATGACATATGGGTTAAAATGTATTCCGGCGGTCTACTCTGGTGCACTTTATCAACTTTCTGTTCCATCTGTTATAAAAAGAAAAACTTTCCCAGTCACTTTCTTGAATGAAAAAAGCTACCAGACCAGAGCTTGTGCTCAGCACTGACCAGAATTTCAGGAAAAGAGGCTGAAGGAGCTACCTTTTAAAGTGGTTGGGAAGAGTTTTAGGTATCTGGGGATTCAAGTGGCCAAGGGTTGGGGGCAGCTTCACAAGTTAAATTTGGGCAAAGCAGTGGATCAAATGAGAAGGGATTTTTGTAGATGGGACATGTTCCCACTGACGCTAGCGGGGAGGGTTCAGACGGTGAAGATGACTGTCATAGATCATAGCATTTACAGTGCAGAAGAAGGCCATTCGGCCCATCGAGTCTGCACCGGCTCTTTGAAAGAGCACCCTAGCCAAGCCCACACCTCCACCCTACCCCATAACCTAGTAGCCCCACCCAACACTAAGGGCAATTTTGGACACTAAGGGCAATTTAGCATAGCCAATCCACCTAACCTGCACATCTTTGGACTGTGGGAGGAAACCGGAGCACACGGAGGAAACCCACGCACACACGGGGAGAACGTGCAGACTCCGCACAGACAGTGACCCAAGCCGGGAATCAAACCTGGGACCCTGGAGCTGTGAAGCAATTGTGCTAACTACCATGCTACCGTGCTGCCCGAGACTGTCCTTCCGAGACTGCTTTTCTTTTTCAGTGTCTCCCAATTTTTGTCCCAAAGGCTTTTTTCAGAAGTATTAATTGGCGATATCGGTGTTTATATGGGCGGGTAAAACCCCGAGAGTAAAGAGGACACTCCTGGAACGAGCCTGCGGGGTAGGGGGATTGGCTCTCCTGAGCTTTATTAACTATTACTGGGCTACCAACATATCGATGGTCAGGAAATGGGTAGTGGGGGAGGGGCCGGTCTGGGAGTGGATGGAGGCAGCATCCTGCAAAAGTACGAGTCTGGAGGCTTTACTGACAGTGCCCCTGCCGTTCTTGCCGGCGAGGCACTCCACAAGTCCTGTGGTGGTGGCAGCCCTGAGGGTGTGGGGGCAGTGGAGGCAGCATATGAGAACGGAGTCAGTGTGGTCACCGATCTGTGACAATCACCGGTTTGTCCCGGGGGAGCTGGGTGGAGGCTTTAAGGTGTGGCAGCGGGAAAGGATTGAGAGGTTTGGGGATCTATTCATCCAGGAGGGTTTCCCGACCTTGGAGACATTAGAGGAGGAGTTTGAATTGCCGGGAGGGGACGGGTTTCAGTATCTTCAAGTGCAGGACTTTGTACGGAGACAGGTCACAAGCTTTCCTCGCCTCCCCCTGAGGGGACTACAGGATAAAGTGCTGTCAAAAACAGGGGTTGGAGGTGGGAAGGTTTCGGACATATACAGGGAATTGTTCGAGTGGGAAAGGGCCCCTATCAGAGAGGTGAAGAGGAAGTGGGAAGAGGAGTTGGGAGGGGAGCTGGAAACTGAACTGTGGGAAAAAACCTTGAAAAGGGTAAATGCATCCTTGTCCTGTGATAGACTCAGCTTGATTCAGTCCAAGGTAGTCCACAGGGCCCACATAACGGTAGCCCGGATGAGTAGGTTATTCGAGGAGGTGGAGGACAGATGTGGGCGGTGTGGGGGTAGCCCGGCCAACCATGTTCATATGTTTTGGGCATGTCTGAAACTGAGGGAATTCTGGCAGATATTTGCAGATGTTATGTCGGAAGTCCTGCAAAGTAGGGTAACTCCGAGTCCGGAATGAGCAATATTTGGAGTGTCAGAAGATCTGGGGGCAAAGGGGTGGAGGGCGGCCGATATTCTGGCCTTCTCCTCCCTGGTGGCCCGGAGACGGATCTTGCTCAGATGGAGGGACTTGGAGCCCCCAAAATCAGGAGTGTGGGTCAGCGATACGGTAGAGTTTCTCAGTCTGGAGAAAATCAAGTTTGCTTCAAGAGCATCAATACAGGGATTCGCCCGGAGTTGGCAGCCGTTCATCGGTTTGTTTAACAAAAACGGAACGTCAGCAGTAAGGGGGGGAAAGGGAAAAAGAGGTGGGGAGGAAAATAGGAGGCATGGTAATGTTAAATAAGGACAGGGAATTTAGTATACGGGTAATTGGGGATAGGGCGGGAGTAGTGGGATACGTGGTTTATTGTTTGTTGTTATTTTAGGGGGCATTTTGTGCATCGACCCGCGCGGTTGTGTTAGAAATGTCAATATGTTAAATTGTGAAAATTACAAATGCTTCAATAAAATATTTTTTTTAAAAGCACTGACCAGAATTAATTGTGTAACGGTGCCATAAAAATGCAAGGGGCAGGACTCTCCAATCCTGCGCCGGGTCGGAGAATCGCCGGGGGCGGGGGGGGGGGAATCCTGCGATGCTGGTCTGCGCCTGGCCGCCAATTCTCCGGTGACCAGAAAATCGGCGCCAATGCCGCTGGCGCGGTCGCCACGGCACCGGTCGGGGGCCGCTCAACGCCAATTCTCCGGCCGAGTCCTGCTGCCGTCGTTCGCATGTGGTCCTACCCGGCGGGACCTCAGTGTTCTGGCTGCGGGGGCCATCCTGGTGGGGGGGGAGGGGGGATCTGACTCCAGGGGGGGCCTCCACAGTGGCCAGGCCTGCGGTCGGGGGCTACCGATCGGCATGCAGGCTAATTCCCAGGGGGGGGGCGATGTTCCTCTGCGCCGGGCCCCTGTAGGGCTCTGCCATGTTGCCCAGGGGCCGGCGTGGAGACGGCAACCCACGCCCATGCGCGGATCCGCGTCGGCCGTGCTGGGCACGTATCGGCAGCTGGAGTTGCATGAAGCACTCCAGTGCCATGCTGGCCTCGTGTGCAGTGAAGGATCGCAGCTCCTAGCAGCCAGATTACGCTGTCGTAAAACGCTCCGGCGTTTACAACGGCCCATTACAACTTAGCCCCATTATCGGAGAATTTCGCCCACGTTCTTTCTTGCTTACTTTCTATAATTCTACAAGTAGCGAGGTCTTTCCTGGTAGAGTGGTTTGGTTTTTAACCCTTCCACGACTGCCAGTCAGGATTCAGCCTGGAAATGGTGCGTGAATGCAACTAAAGCGAATAGAAACGCCACACAGAGATGTCTGGGTGTTTTTCTTGGGAAATGTTTAATTTATGGCTGTTACCCACCTAGCTGTGGATCAGCCTGGCTTTCAAATAATGACAACATTTCTAAAAGATGGTTCGGACTCATGTTTAAATACCTACACTTTTCCACCCCTACTTCTGGATTTCTCAATTAATTAGATGTTAGTTTTAAGGTTAGGAAATTTTCATCATTAGCCAGGGAAACCTCAGTCTTAAATCTATGCTGTGTGTCCTATTGTCAGTCTTCAGATGGTTCCATTCCACGACAAAACACCAAACCCAGTGAAAAGCAGGCAAGATCGTGTTGCTGTGAAGCAGAAACTATGGCACGATCGAACGACCTCGTCGCATCCGACTCGGTGATGTGATGAGATTGTAAATCGTGCGAGAGGCCTCTCACGAGATTTGTGACATTCGGAATGCCTTGCGAGGCCTGGCAAGATTTCACGAGATGTTGCAATCTGGATCCCACCCTCGCTAGGCGAGATCCAGAATCGCATATTTAAGAGAGCCATTATTTTAGCACCTGATTCTCACAAGGCCCGGGAATAAAGGTCCACGCCTGGGAGACCTTGCCATGGTGATGTTTAGCACTGGTCTATACAAATGTGTACCAGGTGTAATGGTACATGGGGGGTGGTCTTCCAGTCCATCGGAGGCACCCGGGTGGTACCCTAACACCTCCGCTGCCACCTGGGCGCCTTGGCACTGACAGCCTGGCACCTTAGCACTGCCCAGGTGGCACTGCCAAGCTGCCAGGGGTACTGCCAGGGTGCCAGTGGACAGTGCCAAACTGCCCAGGTGCCAGGGATTGGGCCTGGAGATGACCTGCATTTAAGTGGTGGGGTGAGGGGGGCTTGGGGACCACTTTCGAGGTAGGTTGGGGCACTGAGGAGGTCCGCAGGGGGAGGTCAAGAGATCTGGACGGTATTTTAAAATGATGCCGCGATCTCTTCCTGCACTGAACAGGAAGTGCAGCCTTGGCAGGGCATTCCTGACTGAGGCCAGAGAAAAAAAGTCCCGTTTGATAGTGGGGTCGTTCTGGGCACTGCAAGCCGAAAGGCCCCGCTGTACGTGCCCAAAACGGGGACTGTTTTATGTTAAATCACTGATCGTACTGCTTTCTGATGCAGATTTGCAGAACATTGAAATTCTTGCTTCCTCCATTAATCCAGGATTCAGCCACCACCAGTTTGGATCCTTCACTTTTAACTGAACTATTTTGCAGCGTCAGTGGAGAGACAGCCAAATGCTTGGCCAGATCAGCTTAGAGGTGGCCCACGAAAGGCATACCTCTCTGGTGACTTCTTAAAAAGGGAACTCAGCTCTTTCAGCTGTTTTATTGGGACCAAGTGCCAAACACATTGAAGAAAATCTCCCAAACACAATACAGCCTTTATTCAACATTCGCCATTCCTTATTTTTAACAGATTTACTTTTTAAAAAAATAGCAATGACTGAAAATAATACAAAGCTTGCTCAGCATCTATTTGCACATGAAAGGAAGCTGAAGAGTTTTAATAGAAATATTTTGTTGATTTTTCCCTTCCCCCTGCCTTTCCATATCATTTTTTGAATACCCCCAGTAATGCTGACAAAGACCACACTGTCTTCCGTTAGGGGTTGGCAACTTCACTGGAATCGAAAAGAACAGCTACAGGTTTTACAAAGGGCCTTGTTCAAAGACAGTCAAGTTGGTCTCTCTCCAATGCAAGATGTTTGCAGAACCACACCACAAGATTGTATTTAAACCTAAAGTCCTGGTAATATTTTGAATAATATGTCAAAATTTCAACACTTTGAAAAGTAATCTTGTTTTCTAACTCTAAAGGACTAAACAATTAGGCTGTTTTAAACTGTTACTAACTTTTTGTTATTTTACGTGGTAGAAATATTTTGTCACCCGTGCTACCAGTAGTAAGAGGCAAGTCTCTGTGCGCGAAAATGCATTTAAAATAAGGGGCACGATTCTTAAGCAGGTGCAGGAGCAGAGGGGCTTGGTGCATATAAATGCATAGATGGTAACTGGGCAGGTGGAAAGAGCTGTTAAGAAAGCATAAAGTATCCTGGGCTTTATTAATGCATGCATAGAGTACAAGAGCAAGGAGGTTATGCTGAATTTAGGGGTGGAATGGTGCCATAGTTGTTAGCACCGCTGCCATCAGGGGCCCGAGTTCAATTCCGACCTTGGGTGACTGTCTGTGTGGCGATTGCACATTCTCCCCTTATCTGTGTGGGTTTCCTCCGGGTGCTCTGGTTTCCTCCCACAGTCCAAAGATGTGCAGGTTAGGTGGGGTTATGGGGATAGGGCTGGGGAGTGGCCCTAGGTAGGTAGGGTGCTCTTTCAGAGGGTTGGTGCAGACTCGATGGGCCAAATGGCCTCCTTCTGCACTGCAGAGATTCTATGATTCGATGGTCCACACAAAGTACTAGTTAGACTTCAGCTGGAGTATCGTGCATAGTTTTGGGCGCCACATCACAGGAAGGGTGTGAACACTAGGAGAGTGAAGAAAAGATTGACAAGAATGGTTCCAGGGATGAGAAACTTCAGTTGTGAGGTTATATTGGAGAAGTTGGGACTGTTCCCCTTGGAGAGAAGAAGGCCAAGAGATTTGATAGAGATGTTCAAAATCATGAGGGAGCTGGGCAGAGTAGATAAGCCCCCACTCATAAAAGGATCAAGAACAAGAGGGCACAGATTTAAAGTGATTTGCAAAAGAAGCAAATGTGACAGGAACATTTTTTTTCCCACACAGCGAGTGGTTCGGGTCTGGAATGCACTTCCTGGAAATGTGGTGGAAGCAACTTAAATTGAGGCATTCAAGGGGATGATTATTTGAATAGAAACAATGTGCAGGAGAAAAGGCAGGAGAATGACACAAAGTCATGATACTTATTTGGAGAGGCAGGCAAGGCAATATGGGTCAAACTTCCTCCTCCTGCACCGTAACAGTTCTGTGATTCTGTGACCCCTATCTCCAATAACATTAGTGTCAATAAGAAAGAGATCGGGGGCGAAATTCTCCGGAAACGGCGCGATGTCCGCCGACTGGCGCCCAAAACGGCGCAAATCAATCGGGCATCGCACCGCCCCAAAGGTGCGGAATGCTCCACATCTTTGGGGGCCAAGCCCCAACCTTAAGGGGCTAGGCCCGCGCCGGACGAATTTCCGCCCCGCCAGCTGGAGAAAAAGGCCTTTGGTGCCCCGCCAGCTGGCGCGGAAATGACATCTCCGGGCGGCGCATGCGCGGGAGCGTTAGCGGCCGCTGACGGCATTCCCGCGCATGCGCAGTGGAGGGAGTCTCTTCCGCCTCCGCCATGGTGGAGACCATGGCGAAGGCGGAAGGGAAAGAGTGCCCCCACGGCACAGGCCCACCCGCGGATCGGTGGGCCCCGATCGCGGGCCAGGCCACCATGGGAGCACCCCCCAGGGCCAGATCGCCCCGCGCCCCCCCCAGGACGCCGGAGCCCGCCCGCGCCACCTTGTCCCGCCGGTAATGTTTAATCTACGCCGGCGGGACAGGCATTTTAGCGGCGGGACTTCGGCCCATCCGGGTCGGAGAATCGCGGGGGGGCCCGCCAACCGGCGTGGCACGATTCCCGCCCCCGCCGAATAGCCGGTGGTGGAGAATTCGGCAACCGGCGGGGGCGGGATTCACGCCAGCCCCCGGCAATTCTCCGACCCGGCGGGGGGTCGGAGAATCTCGCCCCAGGTGCAGCTATCTACAATAAATAAACACATTGAGAAAATATATATAGGCAATGTTGAAATAAACATTGTCTTCAACAGGGAGCCAGGACATTTGCCCATAGCTGACCCTTATTATGTAATTCAGACCTCATTCAATATTTACGAGGAGGCCTGAGTGTGAAGTAGTCATCAGTTTCCTGCAAGGACAATCCAGTGCAGAACTGGATCAGTGCCAAAAGAATCCCTTACAGATAATTGATTACATTTTTCCTTTATTTCCTTGTGGGGCCAGAGTTCCTGCTATTAAATCAGAAGCCTGAATTCACTGAAGATGACAATGCTCTCATATCTTCTGACATCTTATTTCCTCCTCATCCCCCCAATCTACGACAACTGACAAGTTGCAGATGATGGAAGCACACGTCTCTTACTTTCCTCTCCTCCCATCATCACGGACTGACCCTGGTGCCTTTCAGATCGCCAAGCAGCGCAAACTGGTCAAGCCATGGGAGAAGAAGCAGGTGATAATGAATACACACCATCTCTTGATTTCACACTCACATTGCAGCCAGGCAGGGCTAGAAGGATAGTGTAGATGCTGTCGTGTTGGGTGTTCCGATACACAAATGAACCAACACGGTTGTAGATGGCACAACTCTGTTTTATTGTCTTGTACAATAATAACTAATAACTGCTGGCTGAGGTTCATGCTTCACCAGCTAACCTGTGGACCCAGCCCTTTCACTATCTTGGTGAGGCACTCAGCACATGGTGTATGTATGAGTGGCACGCTGTGAGCTCTGTGCTCTGAACTATCTCCTGGTAGAATGAGCAGGAACTGTGATGTTCCCTGTTTTATAGCGTGTGTGCTCTCACTGGTGATTGGCTGCGATGTTGTGTGCGTGTTGGTTGGTCCAATTACCTGTCCATCAGTGTGTGTGATTGCACCATGATATGCTAATGTTGATATCATGACATCCCCCCTTTTCACAAGGATATGTGCCTACATGCTAATAAATATTAGTGTGTAGTGTACTGAGTGCATCTGAGTATTTGTGTGCAATATTTACAACATGTACATGAGGCTAAACTATATACATAGGAAGGTGTCAGGTGCAACAGAGCAACGAGGTTGTACCAATAACAGAACAAATGCAATCAGCAAACAACGAGAGAGAACTTCTGGAACGACAAGGAAGAAACACGTTAACATTGTTGCAAAACAATTCAGTGAGCCAATGTGCTAACAGGCTCATAAGTCAAGTCTATCAGGTGGGCGACGAATTCGGGTTGACCGCCTCAAGGGTGGGTCAAGATCCACCGGCTGAGGAATGGGCCTGGCCAAGGGCGAGAGAGGAATAGGCAGAGTGGCAGGAAGCTCAACGAAGTCGACATCAGGGACAACAGGAGGGCGTGGCACCGGTGCATGATCTCGTAGCAAGCGCGGAAGCAGCTGAAGGGCCCGCCGATTACGTCGGCGAATGGAGCCATCAGGCATGCGAACCAGGAACGAGTCGGGAGCTACGCAGCGGAGAACCTCAGTGGTTGCCGACCAGCCACCCTCCGGTAGGTGTATGCAGACGTTGTCTCCAGGCGCCAGGGCAGGGAGATCAGTCGCCCGAGCGTCATGTGCCACCTTCTGCTGAGCACGCTGTTGTTGCATCCTCCGCAGTACTGGGGCATGGTCGGGTTCAGGAACATGAATGGACGGCACAGTGATCCTGACGGTTCGACCCATCAACAGCTGGGCTGGCGAGAGGCCCGTGGACAGTGGGGCCGAGCGATAGGCCAGCAGGGCTAAACAGAAGTCAGATCCGGCATCAGCAGCCTTGCAGAGGAGCCGCTTCACGATGTGGACTCCCTTTTCCGCTTTGCCATTTGACTGGAGATGTAAAGGACTGGACGTCACGTGTATGAAGTTGTATGAAGTGGCAAAAGAAGACCATTCTTGGCTCGCAAAACAAGGCCCGTTGTCAGACATGACGGTGAGCGGAATTCCATGGCGAGCGAAGGTTTCTTTGTATGCCCGGATGACCGCTGATGATGTCAAGTCGTGCAGGCGTATGACCTCCGGATAATTTGAAAAATAGTCAATCAGAATGACGTAGTCCCTGCCGAGCGCATGAAAGAGGTCCACACCCACCTTCGCCCAGGGGGACGTGACCAACTCATGGGGCTGAAGTGTCTCAGTGCGTTGCGCCGGTTGAAACCTTTGGCAGGTGGGGCAGTTGAGCACCATGCTAGCGATGTCGTCGCTGATGCCCGGCCAATACACCGCTTCTCGGGCCCTCCGCCTGCACTTTTCAACTCCGAGATGGACTTCGTGCAATTGTTCGAGGACAAGCAGGGGCAAGCTGTGTGGGATCACAATCCAGTCCAACTTCAGGAGGACACCATCAATGACGGCTAAATCATCCCGGACATTGTAGAATTGTGGGCACTGCCCCTTTAGCCACCCTTCCGTCATGTGGCGCATTACACGCTGTAGAAGGGGGTCAGCCGCAGTCTCATGACAAATGTGGGCCAGACGTACATCAGTAGCCGGCAGATTGGCCAATGTGAAGGCTACTTGTGCGTCGACCTGACAAACGAACCCCTCCGATTTGGGCGGTGTGTTCACCGCCCTGGACAGAGCATTCGCGATGATGAGGTCCTTTCCCGGGGTGTAGACAAGTTGGAAGTCGTACCTCCGGAGGTTGAGCAGAATGCGCTGGAGGCGAGGGGTCATATCGTTGAGGTCCTTCTGAATGATGCCGACCAGGGGGCGATGGTCGGTCTCCACAGTGAACTGCGGAAGACCATACACATAATCGTGGAATTTGTCGATGTCGGTCAACAAGCCTAGGCACGCCTTTTCAATCTGCGCATAGCGCTGTTCTGTGGGGGTCATGGCCCGCGAGGCATAGGCGACCGGGGCCCATGATGGTGCATCGTCCCGTTGCAGGAGTACCGCCCCAATGCCGGACTGGCTGGCATCAGTCGAGATCTTGGTGTCCCGAGTGGTATCGAAAAACGGCAGTACCAGGGCGGTGGTGAGCTTGACCTTGAGCTCCTCCCATTTCTTCTGGTGTGCGGGCAGCCACTGGAATTCCGTTGTCTTCTTGACCAGGTGGCGAAGAGCCGTTGTGTGGGAGGCAAGGTTGGGAATAAACTTCCCCAGGAAGTTGATCACCCCGAGAAAGCGCAACACTGCCTTCTTGTCTGACGGCTGCTGCATGGCTGCAATGGCTGCCACTTTGTTGGCATCCGGCCGCGCCCCTGACCGGGAGATGTGGGCCCCCAAAAACTTTAGCTCAGTGTGGCCAAAAGAGCACTTGGCTCGGTTGAGGCGCAGGCCCTGATCTCGTATCCTTGCAAAGACACGCTGGAGACGACTGATGTGCTCCTGTGGTGTGGTGGACCAGATGATAACTTGGTCTACATAGACGCGTACCCCTTCGATGCCCTCCATCATCTGTTCCATGATGCGATGGAACACCTCGGAGGCCGAGATGATGCCAAACGGCATCCTATTGTAGCAGTATCTGCCAAATGGAGTGTTGAAAGTGCACAGCTTCCTGCTGGACTGATCCAGTTGAATCTGCCAAAAACCCTTTGAGGCATCAAGCTTGGTGAGTATTTTTGCCCGAGCCATTTCGCTCGTGATCTCTTCTCATTTGGGTATGGGGTAGTGTTCCCTCATAATGTTGTTGTTCAGGTCTTTTGTGTCGATGCAGATCCGGAGCTCGCCGGAGGGCTCCTTGACGCACACCATGGAGCTGACCCATGGCGTTGGCTCCGTGGCCCGGGAAAGCACTCCTTGGTCCTGCAGGTCCTGCAGCTGCTGCTTGAGGCGGTCCTTGAGTGGTGCTGGGACTCTACGAGGTGCGTGAATGACCGGGGTGGCGTCCGGTTTGAGCCGTATTCTGTATGTGTAGGGCAATGTGCCCATGCCCTCGAAAACCTCCTGGTTGTGCGCGAGGAGTGAGTGGAGCTGCGCCCTAAAGTCTGCATCCAGGAAATCAGACTTGCCTTCTGGAGACAGAGTGTGTACCCACTGAACGAGGTGGAGGATCTTGCACGCCTGTGCACCTAACAGAGAGTCCTTCAAGGATCCAACTATTTCAAAAGACAGTGTGGCTTTATGTGAGTTGTGTGTAACCTCGAGCTGGCAGGACCCCGTGGCCGGGATAACGTTTCCGTTACAGTCAACCAGCTGACAGTGGGATGGCAGAATCGGTGGTTTAACCTTCAAGGTATGGAAGACTGACCATTAGGGTGGCACACCACTCATCGCCTGTGTCTGAGTGGCACGCTGTGAGCTCTGTGGTCTGAGCTATCTCCTGGTAGAATGAGCAGGAACTGTGGTGTTCCCTGTTTTATAGTGCGTGTGCTCTCACTGGTGATTGGCTGCAATGTTGTGTGTGTGCTGGTTGGTCCAACTGCCTGTCCATCAGTGTGTGTGTGTGATTGCACCATGATATGCTGATGTGGATATCATGACAGGCGCCAGCTCGCCAGAGATAGCGGTCGCACACAACAGCTGTTGTGAACTCACGTGAGGGGTAACAATCAGCTCGAGGGGCACATGCAAAACAATGCTTGGTGCATTGAGAAACCTGACTGAAAGCCAGCATCCTGTGCCAAGGAGCATTGAGGTGCCTGGTACTAACTTGGCAGAGGGCTTTGCATAGAGCATGGAGCCCACCCTCTGCAGCATGCAAGTGGTGAACAACTTCATCAATATACTAGTAGGGCAAACATGATACAGCTATTGCTGGCCGATATCGCAGCTTCCATATGACAGCATCAGCAGTTTCCAGTAAAATAAATTGGGATCAGGCTGGATGGCTACCCATCCTATGCTGTACATTGTGATGATTCTTTGATTCTGTGTGAGGGCATGACCAAGTGTAAACATCTGGTGAGTTTGTTTTCTCAACAAATTCACAGATTGCCTTATAGCTCTCTCCTAGATCCATTATTTCACATATATTCTCTGCCCATGTAAATATTTAAATAGCAATAACACAAGAAGCCTTCATCTGAATGCTAACAGAGGCTTAATGTTCACATTTACAATTCCAGCTGACAAATTAAACCAAACAGTTTAATTTGCTGAATTACCCATTATCAACCTCCTGAGGAGTTACCATTGACCAAATGCAACTGGACTAGCCGTATAAATACTGCGGTTACAAGAACAGGTCAGAGGCTAGGAATCCTCCAGTGAGTAACTGATCTCCTGACTCCCCAAAGCCTGTCAACCATCTACAAGACACAAATTAGAAGCATGATGGAATACTCTCCACTTGCCTGGATGAGTGCACCACACTCCAAAAGCTTGAGATGATCCAGGACAAAACAACCTGCATGATTGGCATCCCATCCAGAAACATTTACTCCCTCCATAACCGACACACAGTAACAACAGCGTGTACCATCTACCGTCCTTCCCCCCTTCCCGACGACCAACTGCGATATTACACCCTGGACTACTATCTACCTCCCCCAACTTCCACCCGTCCCGCCCCACTCCCCCGCCCCCCCCCCCCCCCCCCCCCCCCACCCCCACAGGATCTGCTGTCGGCTTAAATTGTGCTATGGATGTTCCCAGCCAGCCTGTCAATCAGTCAAATAAAGGCAAATTGTTGCTGATGTAGGAAATTTGAAATATAAACAGAATGTGCTGGGAAATTTCAGAAGGTCTGGCAGCAGCTGAGCCTTACCTGACTTCTTGGTGTCAATTCGTACTCGAAGCATTAACTCTGTTTCTCTCTTCACAGCCGCTGCCAGAACTGCTGAGCTATTCCAGCATTTTCTGTTTTATTATAGTCTGCAAGAAGCCAATGGAAAAAAATAAAAGATATGCAGTAGCTTCTTGGGAAACCTGTATTGCCCAAGTTCCTCGCCACCCACCTGGTGTTGTAAGACTTCGTACTGTGCTCACCCCAGTCCAACGCCGGCATCTCCACATCACACAATGTGCTTCAGAGGTCTGATTTTCTCCCCACAGGTGCTGTCATTTGCTGAGCCTTTCCAGTATTTTCTGCCCCAACATCCACACAATCGCTTCTGTATATGGTTAAGCTCACTACAATTCCCTCAGGTTTGAAGGAAATAAGCAGATATTCATTACTCTATGGCCACCCCTACTGGGAAGTGCATGCTAGTGAACAATAGCTATGGATCACACTTGGCTTCACTCCAACTCGTTGTAAAGTAGCTGTTTTCCTGGGCAGTTTTTGTCAGCGATGTCAGCCATTGCTCTTCACTCTCATGGGCAGGGCAAGGAGGTCAATCCCAAGTCTACCTCAGCCACAATGGAAATCAAAGCCAAACTTTCCCACGGCAGATGCAGCAAATCATTGGCAGGCAGCAGGAACTTCCTGTCATTGACAACTCACTGCAGGAGGA
Organism: Scyliorhinus torazame; assembly: GCF_047496885.1. Lineage (NCBI taxonomy): Eukaryota > Metazoa > Chordata > Chondrichthyes > Carcharhiniformes > Scyliorhinidae > Scyliorhinus > Scyliorhinus torazame. Next base: position 219,901,851 of record NC_092716.1, read on the forward strand.
GGCTTCACAAATACTCCCAACCTCAATTATTGGTGAATCCAGCACATTAGTGCAAAAGACAAACCTGAAGCAGTTCAAACTTTTTCAACCAGAAGTGCCAACTGGATAATCCATCCCAACCACCTCCTGGAGGTCCCCAGCATCACAGATGCCAGTCGTCAGTCAATTCAGTTCACTCCCCGTGATATCAAGAATTGCTGAAGGCACTAGATACTGCAAAGGCTAAGGGCAATGACAACATTCCAACAATAGTACTAAAGACACGTGCTCCAGAACCAACTGTGTCCCTAGCCGAGCAGTTCCTGTACAGCTACAACACTGGCAGCTACAACACCCATGGTACGGCGGCACAGTGGTTAACACACACTGCTGCCTCACAGCGGCAGGGACCCAGGTTCGATTCGGGCCTTGGATCACTGTCTGTGTAGAGTTTGCACATTCTCCCCATGTCTGCGTGGGTTTCCTCCGGGTGCTCCATGTTTCCTCTCACAGTCCAAAGATGTGCAGGTTAGGTGGGTTGGCCATGCTAAAATTGCCCCTCAGTGCCAAAGGTTAGGTGCGGTTACAGGTTTGTGGGGGAGTGGTCTAGGTAGGGTGCTCTTTCAAAGGGTCGAATGTCCTCCTTCTGCACTAAAGGGCTCTATGATTCTATGAATGTGAAACATTCCACAGGAATGTCCTGTCCACAAGAATCAGCACAAATCCAACGCAGCTAATTACTGCCCCATCAGACTACGCTTGATCATCAGAAAAGTGATAGAATGGGGTCATTGAGTGTGCTGTCAAGCAGCACTTACTCAGCACTAATCTTTTTTTCTTTTTTTTTACTTTTAGAGTACCCAATTCATTTTTTCCAATTAAGGGGCAATTTAGTGTGTTCAATCCGCCTACCTTGCACATTTTTGGGTTGTGGGGGCGAAACCCACGCAAACATGGGGAGAATGTGCAAACTCCACACTGACAGTGACCCAGAGCTGGGATCGAACCTGGGACCTCGGCGCCATGAGAATATTAATATTCGCACCACACAAGTATGAGGCAATGACCATCTCCAACAAGAGAGAATCCAATCATCTCCCCATGATGTTCAATGGTGTTAGCATAGCTGAATCCCCATGGTCAACATCCTGCAGATTACCATTGACAGAAACTGAAATGGAGCAGCCATAGAAATACTATCAGAGTAGGTTAGAGACAAGTGTTAAGGGCTCGGGTTCAGAGAGCCCCAAAGTGTATCATGAAGTTCACCTGACCCACAACTTTTAATAGGTTGTGGTATGGGGCGCACACGGCCCACTCTACAAGTGTGGTAGAGCAGAAATGGAAAAGTTGTTTTTTAAAACAAAACAATGCCGCACAGCTTCTACTATGGCCTGAGCCTCCTTTTCGACCGAGGAGTGGTGAATTTCGGAGGCATGGAGAGTGCGGGTGAAGAAAGCCACGGACCCACTATCTCTTTATCTTTTTCCCTGATCTGTGTCTCCCTTTCTCTTTCTTTTTGTTCTGCAAGGACTATTCTTTCTTTTTTCCTTTCTTCTCTCTCCTTTTCTTTTTCCTCTCTCTCGCTTTCTTTTTCCTCTCTCTCACTTTCTTTTTCCTCTCTATCTCTTTATCTCTCTCTTTCTTTTTCCTCTCTCTCGTATTCAAGCTGCTTTAATTCTTTTTCATGTTCCATTTGTTTAATTTGCAACTGAATTTTTGCCATTTCCAATGAATCAAACTGTATCTCAGGCAACTTTAAATGCTTAGCCACCTCCATAATTACCTCATCTTTTCGCATTTTGTCAGGTAATGTTAATTGCAATGTCTGTTTTTGTCTCTGTCCGTAAGGCACTACGTGTGACCGTCTCCACCCCAAAAACTTCAGAGCCTCTGAAAGAGCCATTGTCCACAACACAGTACCCACTTAAACTAGAATACCACACCTGAAAAGCAACCACAACATGCTCACACCTCACCGTCTTTAAGTTCACAAAGCCAATCCAATAGATAGACTTTTATTTCCCTTGAGCCCCCAGTTTGTTATGGGCCAGGGTTTAGAGAACCCCAAAGTGTATCATGGAGTTACCTGACCCACAACTTTTAATAGATTGTGGTATGGGGAGCACACAGCGCACTCTACAGGTGTGGTAGAGCAAAAATGGAAAAGTCATTTTTTAAAACAAAACAATGTTTATTCTATGAACTCAAGTTAACCTTTTTAAAACATACAGTGAACATCTTAGCAAACCGTCAATTCAAATACAACCCCCAAAGAATACAACACTAAGCAATCCTTAATAACTTCTCAAACAACATCCAGAAGACAAAAGAAACACCATTTAACAGAAGCACATTAGGTTTACATTCACTGCTGAGAACATATATATTTCTGAATTCACCAAATGATCAAGAGATAGTCTTTTCATTGCAGAGAGATCAACAGTACACCTGCTCTGTCTGGCATCAGCTCCAACACTGAAAACAAAACTAAAACACACCCTGCAGCAAACAGCCTAAAACGAAAGTAAATAGCTGACAGACAGCCCAGCTCCACCCACTCTCTGACATCACTGTAGTAGTAAACACACATTTCTTAAAGGTACTGTCACATGACACCTCTCCCCAAGAAAAATAAATAAACCATCAACTTCAAGATGGTTTCATTTTTCACATTTTCACTATCCTTTAAGAAATGCACACAGTAAATATACTTTTTTGATTAAAAAAAACAACACACGCAAACAGGCACAATAATATAATCCATTTTTGTTCTTCCTCCAACTGAAATCCTTCCTGATTGACAGTCTCTTTGAAGAAGAAGGTCTCTGCACGATCCGTCCATTTCTCTACGCCTCGGCATTTTCATTAAAATCAGATACTTAGAATGATACTTTTACCACATTCACCCCCTGTTAAAAAAAGAGCCAGCGGGGTGATGGCCAGTGTTACTGTCGCCTTTTCATGGTAGGACCAGGTATTGCAGGTACCATGCTGTCGAGGGTAATGGAGAAAGTTCTTGTGTTGTTTATTTTCTTCATGGTGCTGCAATCAGACGATTGGGTGGCCTGGTCGTCCTACTGGAGCATCTAAGTTTCGGCGGCGATCCTGGTGAGGGCCCCGGCGGTTGTGACTCCGGGAACGTGGTGTCTTCCTCCCAGGCAGTTCCGTCACCCCTAGCTGTAGGGTCGAAAAATGGGCAGGAGGAAGGGGTGCCTGTAGGGGGCGTCGGTGCCTGCTCGGCTCTGGGTCGGGGTTCTGGCGGCAGTACTGACCCTCCGGTCACGTGCGGGGGGGGGTGGGGGCAGTGGCGCGGGCGCGCGTGGGGCTCCGGCGGGCGCCAGGTCCCGAAGGGAGACCGTATCTTGGCGTCCGTCGGGGAACGCTACGTAAGCGTACTGGGGGTTGGCATGCAGCAGGTGGACACTCTCGACCAACGGGTCCGACTTGTGCACCTTCGCATGTTTCCGCAGCAGGACGGGTCCGGGTGTCGCTAGCCAGGTGGGGAGCGAGGTCCCAGAGGAGGACTTCCTGGGGAAAGCCAGGAGACGTTCGTGAGGTGTCTGGTTTGTGGTAGTACAGAGCAGCGACCGAATGGAGTAAAGGGCCACTGGGGGGACTTCTTGCCAGCGGGAGACTGGGAGATTCCTGGACCGAAGGGCCAGCAGGATGGTCTTCCAGACCGTTCCATTCTCCCTTTCAACATGCCCGTTACCCCAGGGGTTGTAGCTGGTCGTTCTGCTCGAGGTGATGCCTTTGTTAAGCAGGAACTGGCGCAGCTCGTCGCTCATAAAGGAGGACCCCCTATCACTGTGGACATATGCGGGGAAACCGAACAGTGTAAAAATACTTTGGAGGGCCTTGATGACGGTGGTTGTGGTCATGTCTGGGCAGGGGATGGCGAATGGGAACCGGGAGTACTCGTCAATCACGTTAAGGAAGTACGTGTTGCGGTCGGTGGAGGGGAGGGGGCCTTTGAAGTCCATGCTGAGGCGTTCAAAGGGACGGGACGCCTTTATCAGATGCGCCCTCTCTGGTCGGTAGAAGTGCGGTTTGCACTCCGCGCAGATTCGGCAGTCCCTGGTGACTGTCCTGACCTCCTCGATGGAGTAAGGCAGGTTTCGGGACTTAACGAAATGGAAGAACCGGGTGACTCCCAGGTGGCAGAGGTCCTCGTGGAGGGCTCGGACGCGGTCTACTTGTGCGGTGGCACAAGTGCCGCGGGATAGGGCATCAGGAGGCTCGTTCAGCTTCCCGGGACGGTACAAGATCTCGTAATTGTAGGTGGAGAGTTCGATCCTCCACCACAAGATCTTGTTGTTTTTTATCTTGCCCCGCTGCGCATTATCGAACATGAAGGCCACAGACCGTTGGTCCGTGAGGAGAGTGAATCTCCTGCCGGCCAGGTAATGCCTCCAGTGCCGCACAGCTTCTACTATGGCCTGGGCCTCCTTTTCGACCGAGGAGTGGCGAATTTCAGAGGCGTGGAGAGTGCGGGAGAAGAAAGCCACGGGCCTGCCCGCTTGGTTGAGGGTGGCGGCCAGAGCTACGTTGGACGCGTCGCTCTCGACCTGGAAGGGGAGGGCTTTTGCGATGTCCACTTTGATGCGGCAGAAGGCCTGGCGGGCCTCCGTCGACAGGGGGAAGGTTGTGGATTGGATCCGGGGTCGAGCCTTGTCGGCGTAATTAGGGACCCATTGTGCATAGTAGCTAAAGAAGCCGAGGCAGCGCTTTAGGGCCTTGGGGCAGTGAGGGAGGGGGAACTCCATGAGAGGGTGCATGCATTCAGGGTCGGCGCCTATGACTCCATTTCGCACTACGTAGCCTAAGATGGCTAGACGGTCGGTGCTAAACACGCACTTCTCCTTATTGTAGGTCAGATTAAGGAGGTGCGCGGTCTGGAGAAATTTGGAGGTTGGTGTCGAGGTCCTGCTGGTCATGGCCGCAGATGGTGACGTTGTCAAGATACGGGAAAGTTGCGTGTAAGCCGTACCGGTCAACCATTCGGTCCATCTCACGCTGGAAGACCGAGACCCCGTTTGTGACGCCGAAGGGAACCCTTAAAAAGTGGTAGAGCCGCCCATCTGCTTCGAAGGCAGTGTACTGGCGGTCACTATTATGGAGGGGTAGCTGGTGGTAGGCGGACTTGAGATCCACCGTGGACAAAACCTTGTATTGCGCAATCCTGTTTACCAAGTCGGCTATACGGGGGAGAGGGTACGTGTCCAGTTGCGTAAACCGGTTGATGGTCTGGCTGTAGTCGATGACCATCCTATGTTTCTCCCCGGTCTTTACCACCACGACTTGAGCCCTCCAGGCGCTGTTGCTTGATTCAATGACCCCTTCCTTCAGCAGCCTTTGGCCCTCGGACTTGATGAAGGTCCGGTCCTGGGCGCTGTACCGTCTGCTCCTGGTGGCGACGGGATTGCAATCCGGGGTGAGGTTTGCAAACAGGGAAAGTGGGTCGACCTTAAGGGTCCCGAGGCCGCAAACAGTAAGGGGGGTATAAGGCCGCCAAATTTAAAGGTCAGGCTTTGTAGGTGGCACTGGAAATCCAGTCCCAGAAGGGTGGCTGCGCAGAGCTGCGGCAGCACGTATAGGCGGAAATTGCAGAATTCCCTGCCTTGGACGGTGAGGTTCGCGAGGCAGAACCCCTTTATCTCCACTGCGTGTGACCCGGAGGCCAGGGAGCTCCTTTGTTTGGTGGGATAGGTGACCAGAGAACAACGCCTTACCGTGTCGGGGAGGACGAAGCTCTCCGTGCTCCCGGAGTCGATGAGGCATGACGTCACGTGGCCGTTGATGGCGATCGTTGTGGTGGCCTTTGCTAGTGTCCGGGGCCGACTCTGATCCAGGGTAACGGAGGCCAGCTGCAGCAAGGAGTTCTGGTCGGGCAGCGCGTAGTCAGCCGTGCTGGGGGCTTGAGGCCCCATCCAAGATGGCGTCGGTGGGCACCCACCCATCCAGCGTGGTTGCCGGGGGGCAAAATGGCCGCGGCCGTGGGTCGCACGCTGCCTGGGGAGAGAAAGGCGGCAGTGGGCCTTGGACGGCCGGGATAGGATAGAAAGACTGCACCCGTGGGTCGCACGTGGCCCTAGGATAGGGGGGTGGAGGTGAGCGCTGGAGCGGGGCGTGCTGCGGCGTTCCGGAGGCGCGAGAGACCGCGGCCATGGCGCGGGGCGGTGAGTGCTGGCCGGTCGGGGCCTGGAGCAGGGCGTGCCACGGCGTTCCGGGGCGCAGAAGACCGCGGTCACGGCGCGGGGCGGTGAGTGCTGGGCAGTCGGGGCCTGGAGCAGGGCGTGCTGCGGCGTTCCGGCATCGCAGAAGACCGCGGCCAAAGAGCTGGGCGGTCGGGGCCTGGAGCGGGGCGTGCTGCGGCGTTCCGGCATCGCAGAAGACCGGTGGGCCTTGAACAGCAGGGACCTGGAAAAACGGCTGTGGGTACTCACTGGATACCGCGGCCACCGCGCGGGCTAGGCAGACCGCGGCATAGTGGCCTTTCTTGCCGCACCCTTTGCAGGTGACGGTGCGGGCCGGGCAGCTCTGGTGATTCGCCTGGCCGCAGAAGAAGCAGCGTTGGCCGGCGGCGGTAGCGGGGCGCCTTGCCGCGCAGGCCTGCGGAGTTAGCGGGTACGTCTGGGGGTTAAGAAGGTAAGTCTGGGGCGCTGCCGCGGCGGGGTGCCATGCAGCCCAGGGGGGCACGGTGCGTGCGGGGGCGTACGCAATGGCGTTCTTGTACGCCACGTCCATGGTCTCTGCCAGGGCCCGGGCCTCGGTGAGGCCCAGTGTGTCCATTTCGAGGAGCCTTTGGCGGATGTCGGGGGAAACCATACCTGCCACGAAAGCGTCTCGAATTAAAAGTTCAGTGTGCTCGTACCCCGTCACCGCTGGGCAGCCGCAGTTTTGGCCCAGCACTATCATTGCCCGGTAGAAGTCTTCGAGTGTCTCATCTGTGCTCTGACGTCTCATTGCCAGCAGGTGACGGGCGTGGACCTGGTTCAGTGGACGAATGTAATGTCCTTCCAGCAGTTCCATGGCTTTATCATAGTTCGCCGCCCCTTCGATCAGGGGGTAGATCGCCGGGCTGACCCGCGAGCATAGGAGGTGTATCTTCTGCCTTTCCATGGGGGTGTCGGCAGTCGTATCGAGGTAGCTGTGAAAGCATGCCAGCCAATGCTTAAAAATCGCGGCGGAGTTTTCTGCGTGAGGGCTGAGCTGAAGGCACGTTGGCTTGATGCGGAGGTCCATCCTTCAAAGTACTTATCTGATTAAATTGATGCACAATCAATACTCTTGAGACCACGAGGAGTCATATCGATTCAGCTTTAATCAGATAGAACTGTACCCAGCAGCAATGTTACAGAAGTGAAGGCTGCTGGGACGGCATCGGTTCTTATACCCCGCCTCTCAGGGCGGGGCTATGTACATTACCCAATGGTAGACCCCGCAGTCTAGCCAATGGTCATTCCTCTCTCAGGTACTGCAATACCTGGTATTTCCACAAGTACACCTGCTCTGTCTGGCTTCAGCTCAAACACGAAAACGAAACTAAAACACACCCTGCAGCAAACAGCCTAAAACGAAAATAAAAAGCTGACAGGCAGCCCAGCTCCACCCACTCTCTGACATCCTGCAGTAGTAAACACCCATTTCTTAAAGGTACTCCCACATGACACAAGGATGAGGCTAGGAATTCTGCAGAGAGCAACTAATCTCCTGACTCCCCAAAGCCTGTCCAGTGACTACAAGGCACAAGCCAAGACTGTAATGGAACACTCTCCACTTACCTGGATGAGTGTACTACAGTCCAATCACACTCAAGAAGCTTGACACCATCCAAGCCACCTTGATTGGTATTGCATCCACCACGTTCAACATCCACATCCTCCAAGGCCAACAGCAGTGTGTACCATCCACAAGATATGTTGCAGCAATTCACCAAGACTCCTTCAATACCACCTTCCAAACCCACAAATTTTACTACCTTGAAGGACAAGGGCAGTGGACAGATGGGAACACCACCACCTTCAAGTTCCCTCCAAGCCACACACCATCCTGACTTGGAACTATATCACCATTCCTTCAGTGTCACTGGGTCAAAATTCTGGAACGTCCTTCCTAACTTGGAGTGTACCTACACCACATTGACTGCAGCGGTTCAGGAACGTTGCTTACCAGGACCTTTTCAATGGTAACTATGGTTGGGCAATAAATGTTGGTCTATCTCCCATTGCTTTTACATTTTCAGTTCAGCCATTTATTGAGATAGCAGTTATGAAGTCTGTTTGTGGGCTTTTTGCTGCAATCCAACTGCCTAATCATTTTATACGTGCTTGAGGGAATAAGAAGGGCGAGGAAGGTGAGAGAGTGAGTTGAGGGGGTTGGGGTTAAAGTGACCAAAAGGTTCAACTGTGTATAGGTGTATTGCTGATTGCTTTGGTAGCACTAGGTTGAGGCTTTTTGGGAATGGAAGCAGACCTTTTTGCCTGCCAGTTCTGGGCATGGCTACCTCCATTTGGAGTTTGGCAGCGACCCACATCCGGGCTGCAACCCTCAGAAAGTCCACCTGCCAGCAGTCTCAAAATAGAGACAGGATCGCAACAACTGAATTAGTTCCGACTTTCAATTCCCTGTTCCAACATTAAAATCTGGCCCTTTATGTCCTCCTCCCAACTTGCTTTCCTACCTATCTTTGTATCATCAGCAAATTTAGATTGTAAGTAGTTAAGCCCCCACCACAGATCCCTGCAGCACCCCACTAGTTACAGTTTGCCAATTATGCCGACTCTGTTTCCTGTTAGCTAGCCAACACTCTGTCCATGCTAATATATTACTCCCAACAGCATGAACTCTTGTCTTGTGTAGTAACCTTTTGTGTGGCACCTTATTAAATGTCTTTTGGAAATCCAAATACACTGCATCTATTGATTTCCCTTTATCAACCCTGCTTGTTACGTTCTCAGAGAATTCTAATCAATTATTCAAACACAATTTATCTTCAATCACACCATGTTGAACTCTATCTGAATGTATTACGATTTTATAAATGTCCTGCTACCACTTGCTTAATAATATATTCTAGCATTGTAATTTACCAGCCCAAACCTGAACCTTTTCCAAGTCTTGCTGCATGCAGGCACGGACTTCTTCAGGGAAGAGGAGTTGCAAATGATACTGAACATTGTACAATCATCAGCGAACATCCCCATTTCTGATCTTATGATGAAGAAAGGTCATTCATGATGCGGCTGACGGTGCTTGGGCCTAGGACACTTCCCTGAAGAACTCTTGCAATGCGGTCTTGTGGCTGAGATTATTGGCTTCCGATGCAACAACCCTCTTCAGTTGTGCTAGATATGAATCCAAGCAGTGGAGAGTTTTCCCCTAATTCCTATTAATCCCTTGATGTCACGCTTAATCAAATGCTGCCCCGATGACAAAGGCAGTCACTCTCGCCTAATCTTTGGAACTCAGATTATTTGTCCAGACTTGACCAGGGCTGCAAAGCTTCTCCTTATGGAACCCAAATGGAGCATTGTTGATGCCATTTCCTGACCATTCCTTCAAATGCCAAGTCAAAAATGCGACTGATGGAGTTAAACCCAATTTGCACTTTTTAGTGGCTGCTTTAAGAGAACAGTTATTGACTCTGTTTTGGGAAGGAGAAGAACATGGAGGAATTGTAGAAATAAATGCGAACAAAATCCACCCCCCCAACTGCCCCAAAAAATACTCTTGGAAACCACAGCCTAAAGACATACGCAGCAGCCCACAGTGCACTAAAATGTGTCATGGGTTTGCTGGAGATTGCTGCAAACTTTGTAATAAAAAGTTAACAGGGAGTGATATGTGCTGTCCTTTCACTGAGAGACACATTAATGTATGTATTGAAATAAATCAATCAAGCTACCTTTAATAAAAGCCTGTAGTGGTGAATCTAATGTTTCTTAATGCAATTGAGAAACTTGACGGATTTTATTTAACATAATTCCCATTGGTGTAGTAAATAATACACATGATGCTTGACCCTGCGGTGTGATATTCTTGTCATGGCAGAACACTCTAATGACTGAAAATGTGTTGGAAAACATTGATCAGCGACCACCCCCGCACCATCCCCTGCTCCCTTATGCCTGTAGATTTCAGCACCAAGATTTAAACATTAACTCAGGAAGCATTAGTCCAATTCAGAAATGGGGTCATTCAGCTGGAGCATTCAAGTCAATATCTCCGGACATTTTATTGAACACTTAAATGTAATCACTTTATTTTCATGCGGGGCAAAACTTTACACAACACAAACAAAAGCTCAACAATCTGCTGATACACTTCTGTGCAATATGCATTTGAAAGTGTTGTGTTTGTTAAATGAGACCACTATTTGTTCAAGTAATCGAATTGAGATTAGAAGGTGAAAATTAAGTTGTTTTAATTTTAAATATGGATAACCATGTGCTGGCATCCGCTATAGAAAGAAAAACTTTCCTGCTCATCGAAGGTTCATTTGACCTTTTTTATCTTCTCATACCACTAGGACAAAATGTTCGTTGTGACCTCTATGTTAGCTCTATGCTACAGCACAACCCATATTCCTGAAATTAGCCACCTTGCTGGTTTAATTTTTCACATTAAACACCATTTGTATCTCTCTTTTGAGTAATTTGCGGCCTGTTCTGGATTGAGAAGGTTTTCCACTATTTATGAGTGACTTAGGTATAACTCCAGCATGTTTCTTCCAAACCTCTTTTATTTGCACTATAGTACCAAATAAGCTTCCAGCCAAGTACATCTCTCTCTCTTGTGCAGACAATTCCATCTTCTCAGTCTCTTGCACATGATTGATGGTGTCACTATTGCATCAGGATACACATAATTATTAACCAATTATTCTACATATCCCTCCCAAGTTTCTAAAATAACAATCTTAAGCTATTGTTTACATTACATTTTTGATCTTCTGTAAACCTCATGGGCGGGATTTTCGGAGCCTGCGCCGGGTCGGAGAATCGGCGGGGACGCGGAAAATTCCCGCCACGCCGCTCCGACGCCAGAATGCAATTCTCTGGCAATCGGAGAATCAGCGGCAATTGCGCAGGCGCAGTCGCCGCGGCGCCGGTCGGGGGCCGCTGAAAGAGGCCCCCGCAGCGATTCTCCGCGGTCAACCGGCCGAACGCCCACTGAGTTCCGCCGACGGGATTCCAACCTGGTACCACCCGGCGGGAGCTCGGATCCGCGGCCGCAGTGGACGTCCTGGTGGGGGGGGGCAGGGGGAACTGACTCCGGGAGGGAGGCCTCCACGGGGCCCAGGCCCGCGATCTGGAGGGGGCCTACCTCCTTCCACGTGGGCCCGCTGTATGTCTCTGCCATGTTGCGTGGCGCTGGCACGGAGATGGCAACCACGCACATGCGCCGGCACGGAGGCAGCTGTCACGCGCATGCGCGGATCCGCACCAGCTGTGCAGAGCCGCCTTTTGGCGCTGGAGCAGCGCGCAGTACTCCGACGCCATGCTGGCCCCCTGAAGATCGCTAAATTGCTGGGCGAGGAGGCCTGTTGACGCCAGCATACACCACTCCAGTGTTTACGCCGGCATCAACACTTGGCTGGGATTTCAGAGAATCCCGGCCCATGTATTGTTACAGATTCTATCCAACTCCTACCCTTATCCCCCCTGCAAGTCAGTCACAAAGGGCTTCAATGTTGGCCAGCATTCTCAGTTCTCTTGGAGGGCATTGTATTCTCTCACATTTTCCTTGAAAGACAAACACGAGCTGATATCTCTACGTTGACTGAACTGTAAGGGTCGTGACACCTTTTCAATGAAAGACTGATCCAAGAGAGAAGATCTCTGCACGTGGACAAATGCTCTCTTGAAAACAGGATTGGGAGAAACTAACACTCTCTCTGGAATCTTCTGCTCACTCCTAGTACACGAGAGAAAAACAGTTGGCTGGACAGCTGGTTTGTGAATCAGTGTGGGGCCAGCGGCACGGGTTCAATTCTTGTACCAGCTGAGGTTATTCATGAAGACTCCGCCTTCGCAACCTTGCCCCTTGCCTGAGATGTGGTGATCCTCAGGTTAAATCGCCACAATGTCTGTTCTCCCCCTCAAAGGGGAGAACTGCCTATGGTCATCTGGGACTATGGTGTCTTTACTTACTTACTAGAGAAAAGACTAAGATAAATGTACCTTCAATTCCAATGAAGGTTTTCACAGCTGTACTGAGGATGAAAAAGGCATTCAATATCTGAGATTGGAATATAATACTGGAAGATGACAAGAAGAATGATAAAAATACTGAATAGATTGCTTGCTATGAAGAAAATATGATTTCCCTACTACATTTAGGGTACTTTGTGCTCTCTCTGTTGACAGCGGTAACATTGCTTCAGTATGAAGTGGCTCTGCTGTAGGCAATGGAATGACAGTGTCAGCATTCGATGGTAAGACAACACCATCTTCATTGATTAATGTAATGTATTTCCAGGATTGAATCTAGATGATACTCCGATTGGATTCTTCAGCTGTCAGAGCTCTGCAGTTTTGGCCTCTGCTTCTGCATTGAAGGCTGACTTGCTGATCAGATTGAAGTGCCGGCATCAACTTAATTTCAAACAAGCTAAAAGGCTTTACCTCTGTCCCAGCAACGATTGCAACTAATATGCAACTAACCTCCCACTGATGGACAAAGAGGCCAACAGACTCGGTCATGGGCTAATAACTGATCAGAGAGGGGTGTCTCAAAGGACAATGGACATCGGGTGACACCCATCCTGTGTATTCCCACTAATTAGTTTAAGTCTGATTGGGACAATGTAATCCATGTCAGGTGCCGGTGTATCCCTTTGACCCCATGCTAGCAGTTTTTCCCTCAGTCTGCTTAATAACTAAATTGCCTGATACAGCTTCAATCTCATATCTAAACCCAATTTCCTAATATCTCCCTCCTGTAATAATGTACTGCTGAGCTGCAAAGAAGACGCTGTATTCCAGAGACTTTAATCCACACTCATACTGTGAAGGAAGTGCACTGAAGAACTCATCATCTGAAATGAGGACGCTTATCTTTTCACCTGATTCCTTATTATTTTTACACCATTCTGCCCAGCCGGTTGGACCATCATTTGCTTCTTTGTTCAAATATAAAGTGCCCAATTCATTTTTTTTCCAAACAAGGGGCAATTTAGCGTGGCCAATCCACCTATCCTGCATATCTTTGGGTGGTGGGGGCAATACCCACGTGCCCATGGGGAGAATGTGCAAACTCCACACGGACAGTAACCCAAGTCCGGGTTTGAACCCAGGTCCTCAGTGCCGTGAGGCAGCAGTGTTAACCACTGTGCTACTGTGCCACCCTGGTACCATCATTTGCAGCGAGAAACCCATGACCCTCATTAAGTGGACCAATTAATGTTTGATATCGATGATGGCCTTGCCAGTTCGAGCGGCGGGAAGCTCGCGGCAGATCCCGCTCACTACCACACTTCAAAACGTTTCCATTAAATCGTGCCCATCGTCTCTATTGATGGATTGACTTCCATCATGGAGAGAGAGAAACAGCAAACTATTAATGGAGAGAGAAAAACGTCTTCAGACATTCACAATCACTTGTGCCTTATTTCATTGAGAATAGACCTAAATTGTCATATTTATGTAAGTGTGTTGGTACCTGGCACCTCAGCTTGTTTTACACTGCTGAATGTTATTGTGAAGGAGGCCTGCAGCATAAATAAAACATTTTTGTTTCCCTTCTAACCTTTACTGTTACTTTTTATTTTTCGAAACTGAAATAGCCATTGGGTGGTAGTCTCTGTTGTCCGACGCCGATATCGTAATCGGCAATCGGGCAGAGAATCACTTTTGGCGCCACAATCAGGGGCGCACCCGTTTTTGGATGCTCCGCCCCCTCCAGAACGGCATCATTGGCGAGTATGCCGAACGCCGTTGGGACGGTCTCAGGACATCACTGAAGGCCCACCCCCGATGCTCCGCCCCCGATGGTACGAGTTCCTGCAGGCGTGGGACACGTGCTCTGAGTTTTCGTCAACCTCACGCGGCCAGCATCACCACAGTCGGGGTGGGGAGGGGGAGCCATTCCACTGGCCGGATGGCCTTCGGCAGGGGCTGAGGGGACTGGTGGGTGTGGTCCGGGGGTGGTGAGGGGGGGGGGTGGTTCTGGGGGGCTCTATCTGGCAGGCCGGCCCCGCGCACAGCCGGCGCCATGTTGTACAGCGCGACTACTGCAGGTCATCGCCATGCGCATGCGCGGCCACGGACCTGGAATTTTTCCGGCCAGTTATGTCGGGAACGCCAGGAGTTTTATGTGGCGTGGCTGCTAGCCTCACACCAGGCGGAGTATCGGTGTGGGGGCGGCGCCGACTTCACTTCCATCAGGCCTAGCCTCAAAAACGGAGAATCCTACTGTTCCTTCAACTGGTAAAGTCCAATTATGCCTCCCTTCCACAGACGTTCTCATGTGGTAAAATTAAAACTCAATGCAGCATCTCTTGCTCAAATTCAACTACTCTCAAGACTTCAAAAAAAATTGGAACTTCTCACCTTCCTTGGTCTTATTTTCCCTATGGTATCTATAGATTTGCCTCATTGAACCAATGTTATTCATGAAGACTCCGCCTTCTCAACCTTGCCCCCTGCCTGAGATGTGGTGATCCTCAGGTTAAATCGCCCCAATGTCAGCTCTCCCCCTCAAAGGGGAGAACAGCCTATGGTCATCTGGGGCTATGGTGTCTTTACTTACTTACTAGCGAAAAGACTAAGATAAAAGTACCTTCAATTCCAATGAAGATTTTCACAGCTGTACTGAGGAAAATGTCATTTCTTTTCTATCCTCTTAACCTCGTAACCTCACTGCTATCCCGTACTGTTGTTCTAGACTTTTTCATCCATGTTTTCCAGTAAACCAAAAAAATAGATTTGTCATTGCACTCATCGATACTTAAGGTCTACATCTCATTGCCCCAGCTAAATTATTCTACAAAAGAGCTTTGTGATCATTCCAGTCAAATGAGGGTGTGGAACTATGACAGTAAATTTGTCAAAATTGAAAATGCTCAAGAACTGTGAACATTGCAACTATTTATTGCTGAACAGTGCTTTGCTTTATTATTTTTAAGTTTAGATTCATCAACGTTGTAAGTCTACACAGCACTTCTCAATGGCAAGTTGCCATTGCTTCCATCACTGAGACAAACATTGTTTTTGGTGAAGACACTAATCTTTATTAGAAGTACTTTGAATATAAATTGATTTAAGTGACGTACCTTCTTACAGTTATTTTTGTAGCACTTAAAATACTCCTTCAGAATAATTATTAGAAAGTGTACTTCCTTTGAGTGGTTTTGTCAATTTAATGGCATCATTGAAAAGCCGAAGGTGACATTACAGCTCAGATCGACGACTATCATCACTGATTATGAGTGGACCAGGGAACTTCAAGATTACTAATCCCATAATTCTCATAGTTGACAATAGTCAGTTAACAGCTTTGAAATCCATATACCAGTCTTCTATCACAAGTCAGATTCCAGAAGCACTTTAGTGTGGTGTGAGTGATCCTACAAGAATATTGTTTATTCTTGGTCATTTTCTTGCTTGACGCTTTTGTTTCACGTCTCAATAAAAGTTCATAGCAATTTTTCCAGTGATCTCTTGTGATAGTTCATTAAATGAGAAATGGACTGGGCTGAAGGACAGCAAAACTATTGAGGATAATGAGGAGGTTACATCTTTCTTTATAGTTCTTGAGGAGCTGCAAGAATTCACCTACTCTCAAATATATATACTACTTCAGAATAGTGGTCATTGCTACTTGAGTGATACCATCCAATTCCACAAAGAGACTGAATTGTGTTTTGACATTGGTTTGCTTTGCTTACCTTGTCTTCTAACCTGTCTTCCATAAGATAATTCCATTTATCAAAGCTGATGTGAATTGCATAGCATTTGCTGAAATTTAAATTTTGAAATGATTGCAGCTGTTTAAGCAAAAGCTCCTGTATATGTCAACCTAATGGCGTTCACAGTTTAAAGGGAGACTGCTACTATGTAAGTATTCATCAAGTTTTTGAAACACATCATTGTGGTCTTTTACATTTACATTATATATAATTAACAAAACACAGCACAAAGCTCCTCCAACTCCTTTCCTGCCCATTTTTTAAAAAGGTTTTTCCAATCGCTATCAGAATATGGTATTACGTGGATTAGAATTCTCCCTCTTTTAGACTTAGCTTAATTTCTGGCACAATTAATGAATGTTTAAAAGCTAGTTG
Organism: Scyliorhinus torazame; assembly: GCF_047496885.1. Classification (NCBI taxonomy): domain Eukaryota; kingdom Metazoa; phylum Chordata; class Chondrichthyes; order Carcharhiniformes; family Scyliorhinidae; genus Scyliorhinus; species Scyliorhinus torazame. Next base: position 219,918,121 of record NC_092716.1, read on the forward strand.
TATCTGTTAGATAGCCCTGCATGAGTAATTCATCTCTAAATTTCTCCAAAAGAGTCTTGCAATTAACTCTTAAAATATTTCCTGTTAAATTGTATTAGTCGGTATTCCAGTATAATTTCCTATTCAATTGCTTCTTTCAACTGATTGTGTTTCTGTTCTTAACTCTTGTTTAACTTGATATTGTGCATTGCCATTAAACCTTATGGTGTGATTTGATTTGATTTATTGTCACAGGTACCGAAGTACAGTGAAAAGTATTCTTCTGCGGCTAAAGGGAAGGTACACAGAACGTACATAGTAGATAAAAAAAGAATAATCGACAGAGTGCATTGACAAATGGTACATCGACAAACAGTGATTGGCTACGGTGCAGAACAAGGGGCCAAACAAAGCAAATACGTGAGCAAGAGTAGCATAGGACGTCATGAATAGTGTTCTTACAGGGAACAGATCAGTCTGAGGGAGAGTCGTTGAGGAGTCTAGTAGCTGTGGGGAAGAAGCTGTTCCTATGTCTGGATGTGCGAGTCTTCAGATTTCTGTATCTTCTGCCTGATGGAAGGGTCTGGAAGAAGGCAAAGTCTGGGTGGGAGGGGTCTCTGATAATGCTGCCTGCCTTCCTGAGGCAGCGGGAGGTGTACACAGAATCAATGTGGAGATGGCAAACTTGTGCGATGCGTTGGGCTGAGTTCACCACACTCTGGCTCTATTTTGTACAGATTTCCCTCAACTACCTCTATTTTGTACAGATGTTTCATGGGATTATATTTCCTAGGTCACTGTATATTCTTATTGTCTTACTGAATTCTTCAACGATGCATTCACACCTTAGGAATACCTCACTTTGGGCTTCCATATCATATGATGGCAAATGTAAAACAGTAGCTTGGCAATATAATTTTACTTAAGAATCCATTTTGTGAAGAACTAGTGCGCAGTTGTCTTTTCCACAATCTTTCAGCAATACTCTAATTCTTCAAATCTATTTTAGTTTCTGTGGTAGATTGATCTGTTTCATGCTTTGTTTCATATGACACTGGGAACCAGTATGTCACAAGACAGATGTGATCAGAGATGTTCCAGCCCATTTGGTTTCACCCTTCCAGATTAGTGGCTTCTTATTAAGGTACCCAGTTTCCTAATTAAGTCGTTCTTTATCTCACCAAGTGCCTTTCCTCCTTTGTGAGCTTAGACAAATAAATGTTAGCAGGCTATTTCACAGTAGTAGTCATCAAAGCTAAGCCCAATTATGGACAGGATTTACCGGCTGCATCCTGCCCTAATTGGGATGGGACACAGCCAGTAGATCCCATGAGGGGCCTCTCCCGGGATTCCTGATGGTTGCTTTGCCTCGTGAGATCTAACGAGATCTGGAAAGATGTTGAGATCTGGATCCTGCCCACAATGGGCGGGACTCAGACTTGCAAAGTTAAGTGAGCTTAAAAACTCTCGTATCTCTGCCTTCACCAGATTTAACCGGCTCCCAGGATCTACCGACTTTGCCGGGGAGACCCCAACCAGGCACCAATTAGTACTGCTCCCCACAAATGGGGACCAGGCATACCAGCACTTGGGGGAGGGAGTCTCCCAGGTGATCAGAGGCTCCCAGGTGGCTAGTATCTTGGCAGGGTGGCAAGCTGGCAGGGTCATTCCTGGTGCTACAAGTGCCAGGACCTCTAATAACGGCCAGAACGGACTCTGTCTTATTTTGGTTAGATCGCGCTCCATGTCATAGAATTAAGGCATAACACAGCACACAAGGAACCAATTTGTTTTATCTGATTCCTCTAGCTCTTTCAAAGAGCAATCAAGTAGTCCCACATCCCCCCTCTATCCCCATATCCCTGCAATGTTTTTGTCCTTCAAGTATTTACCCAATTTCCTTTTCTGTACATACCACCCTATCAGACAAGGCATTCCAATCCTAATTATTAATTGTGTGAAAAGGTGTTCCACATATCGTCTCTTGCAAGTCTGCCAATCACCTTCAATCGGTACCGTCTAGCTATCGACCCTTCAACCCCGGAACGGTTTCTTTTTATTGGTTCGATCTAAATGTTTCAAGACTTTAAAACCTATATTAAATGTGTTTACCTTCTCTGCTCTAAGGTGCACAATCCCAGATTCTCCACTGTACCCATGTAACTATAAACCCTCATACTTAGAAACATTGTGCTAAATCTCTTCTATACTCTCTCCCAATGCCTTTACATCCTACCAAAAGTGTGTTGTCCGGAATTGGGCATAAAACCCCAGGTGGGGTTTCCTGGCTTTTGTACTTTAACCTCGATTACAAATCCCAAGGTCCCATGGGCGAGTTCTCCATCCCGCTACACCAGATTACTGGTGTGGCGCGCCCCCAAGATTCTCAGCAGCTCGTCAATGGGGTTTCCCATTGTGGGCAACCCCAGGCCGTCAGGAAATTTCCAGGCTGCTGGCAGAATGGAGAATCCCGACAAAGGAGCCCCATATGTTTTTATCACTGCTCTGTTAACCTGCTACCTTCAAAAGACCAGAGCATAAACACCCACAAATCTTGTTCTTCTTTCACCTCTTTAAAATCGTGCCATCTAATTTATCTGGCCACTCCTCATTATTCCTACCAAAATCTATAACATAGAACATACAGTGCAGAAGGAGGCCATTCGGCCCATCGAGTCTGCACCAACCCACTTAAGCCCTCAAATCCAACCTAGCCCCATAACCCAATAACCACTCCTAACCTTTTTGGACACCAAGGGCAATTTAGCATGGCCAATGCCCTTAACTTGCACGTCTTTGGACTGTGGGAGGAAACCGACGCACCCGGAGGAAACCCACGCAGACACAGGGAGAATGTGCAGACTCCGCACAGACAGTGACCCAGTGGGGAATCAAACCTGGGACCCTGGCGCTGTGAAGCCACAGTGCTAACCACTTGTGCTACCGTGCTACCCTCACCCTTTCATCTGCCATGTCTATCCATTCCACCATCCTATATGCTTCTGAAGTCCACTACAATCTTCTTCACCATTTGCTAAACTTCCAAACTTTCCTTCATCTGCAGATGTCAAAATTATCCCCTGTACCAGAGTCAAAGGTATGCAAGAAACAGTAATGGTTCTAGTGCTACTGTATCACCTGGGGAACATCACTACGTACTCTACTATAACTCCACTCCAGTTTATACCTCTTGCTGGTATATACCTCTTTCCAGGCTGAAAAACAACCATTCACCACAAACCGGGTGATCTGAGACAATTTTGTATTTGTGCTGCTATTTCCCTTTTTATCCCATTGTTATTGTCCTCATCATATTCATACACATGGTCAGTAGAGGGCTTGGGTCAACTGTTGCCAGCTCAACAAAATTACCACAGAGCAGAGATTTCCTGATTCTCCTAGTTCAGTTCAGTACACTCGGCAGTACTCTTACCAGCTGAGCTATGGGAATGGTGACCCTATTAAGAGGGAAATCAATAGACATAATTATCCCGAAATGTTGTTCGAATGTGAACATATTTCAAAGAATTTGCTGTCAAAGCAGATAAAGCTATCATGTGAAACAGCTTTAATTTCTTAGATATGTAACTACAGGTCTGATTCCTTCATGACTGTCCAATGCTAAATCAGTGATTTTAATCTCTCTGGGAGATTGTTGGAATTGCTCACATTATAAACATTACTGCACATCATTTTAAATATAGAAAATTAAAAGTAAATTATATTCATTTAATACTTCCACTACAGTGGGTATGTTCATCTAAAGTGCATGTTTATATCAGCATAATTAACTAAATGTAATCTATTTTTGTCGGAAAAGAAATTTCTGCAGCAAATTAAGGAAAATCACAAATTAAGTTGTGAAGTGTAATATTTTTCCCCACATCCAATAAGATGATGAGGGTTTAAAAACTTGTATAGATAGCTCTCTCAACCCATTAATATAATTTGTAATACATACTCAGCAATGAACAACAGTGCCAAACTGCAATATGAAAATTTATCACCCTGGTGCAAATCACATGATATATTAATCACTTCAGTAATGCGGTCACAGTACAGTAACAGTTGATGCATTCTCAAATGAAGGCGGGAGCCACTTTTGCTCCTCTACTCAGGTGCTTCTCAGAGATCCTCAACGATATTCACCATGAAAATAAAACAAAAATGCTCCAGAACTACATAAAAATAAAGAACTTGGAATTACTCCACCAGGTCCTACTTTTAATGAATTTAGTTGGTGCATTTGGATGGCATACTTGTCTGCGCTTTTTTCAGTAAAAATGCCAACCCATGAAGAACAACACTTTAACAACTTCATTAAAATAATGAAAAGGATTTGCTAAAGATAATACAGAGAGTAATTTCTGTCCCTTACTCTTTCCCCATCAATCTCAGCTGACAGCATTACGCACTTCACTCTCAACATCCTGGGGGTTATCATTGATCAGAAACTGAACTGGACTAGCCATATAAATACTGTGGCTAGAAGAGCAGGTCAGAAGCTAGTAATTCTGTGCCGAGTAACTCACCTCCTGACTCCCCAAAGCCTGACAACCGTCTAAAAGGCAGGAGTGTGATGGAATATTCTCCCTTTGCCTGAATGATAGCAGCTCCACCACTCAAACTTGACAACATCCAGGACAACGCAGACCGCTTGATTGGCAACCCTTCCACAAAGATTCACTCCCTCCACCACCGACGCATTGTGTACCATCGACAAGGTGCACTATAGAATTTCACCATGGATCTTTAGATAGTACCTTTCAAACCTTCAACCACTACCATCTAGAAGGGCAAGGGCAGCAGATGCATAGGAACACCACCAGCTAGAAGTTCCCTCTCCAAGCCACTCACCATCCTGACTTGGAAATATATTACCGTTCCTTCACTATCACTTGCTCAAATACCTGGAACTCTCCCTAACAACACTGTGGGTGTACCTGCACCACATGGATTGCAGCAGATCAAGAAGTCAGTTTACTGCCACCTTCTCAAGAGCAATTAGGAATGGGCAATAAATGCTGGCTTAGCCAGCAAAGCCCACATCCCATGAATGAATAAAATAAAACTTCCCTCAAGATCTATGACACAACCAGGCATGTGGCATAGTAAGGTGCAGGTATTGGTGCATATTTTTCATAACATTACTGGTATGGGTTAATATGATCTGTTAATAAGAATGAACATCTCATAAATATGAGCTGGAGAGTACAGCGATTGGAATTTAAACATTGAATATAGTCTTTTGGGTCATTTAGGTGCCTGATATGCACAGAGATGTATCTACACACTTATGATTCTAAAAGAAAACACATCTACTAGTGTCAGTAGCTAGTGGTGTCCCTCAGGGATCAGTGTTGGGACCACAACTGTTCACAATTTACATAGATGATTTGGAGTTGGGGATCAAGGGCAATGTGTCCAAGTTTGCAGACGACACTAAGGTAAGTGGTAAAGCAAAAAGTGCAGAGGATACTGTAAGTCTGCAGAGGGATTTGGATAGGCTAAGTGAATGGGCTAGGGTCTGGCAGATGGAATACAATGTTGGCAAATGTGAGGTTATCCATTTTGGTAGGAATAACAGCAAAAGGGATTATTATTTAAATGATAAAATATTAAAACATGCTGCTGTGCAGAGAGACCTGGGTGTGCTAGTGCATGAGTTGCAAAAAGTTGGTTTACAGGTGCAACAGGTGATTAAGAAGGCAAATGGAATTTTGTCCTTCATTTCAATAGGGATGGAGTTTAAGACTAGAGAGGTTCTGCTGCAATTGTATAAGGTGTTAGTGAGGCCACACCTGGAGTATTGTGTTCAGTTTTGGTCTCCTTACTTGAGAAAGGACGTACTGGCACTGAAGGGTGTGCAGAGGAGATTCACTAGGTTAATCCCAGAGCTGAAGGGGTTGGATTATGAGGAGAGATTGAGTAGACTGGGACTGTACTCGTTGGAATTTAGAAGGATGAGGGGGGATCTTATAGAAACATATAAGATTATGAAGGGAATAGACAGGATAGATGCGGGCAGGTTGTTTCCACTGGCGGGTGAAAGCAGAACTAGGGGGCATAGCCTCAAAATAAGGGGAAGTAGATTTAGGACTGAGTTTAGGAGAAACTTCTTGACCCAAAGGGTTGTGAATCTATGGAATTCCTTGCCCAGTGAAGCAGTGGAGGCTCCTTCATTAAATGTTTTTAAGATAAAGATAGATAGTTTTTTTGAAGAATAAAGGGGTTATGGTGTTCGGGCTGGAAAGTGGAGCAGGGTCCACAAAAGATCAGCCATGATCTCATTGAATGGTGGAGCAGGCTCGAGCGGCCAGATGGCCTACTCCTGCTCCTAGTTATTATGTTCTTATGTACTCACCACACATACGTGATTTGTATTTGCCTGATATGTACATTCAATAGCTACACCTCAACTTACCTGAGCCCAAAGGAGTTAGGTGCATATTGACAAAGGCCAAGTCCTTGAAAGTCTTAAGTTTGCAATGAGCTACTGTGATACTGCTAGAGTTTAATCAGTAAAATTGAGCAGAGTACTGGGAAATCTCTGTACTGCAGATGATGCAAGAATCACCTTAGCTGTTAGAGCATCAACTTGCAGGGTTATCTGAAGCTAGCTAGAAGGACCTCTGTGACAAATGTGCTCTTCCATTAATGTGTCAGATTTGGTCGGTCAAGCTTGCAGACTGAACATGTTTCCAAGAAAGGAGAACATTTCAAGCTATGAAAAGTAAATTGCAGAGATGCTGAAAATGGTGAGACTCGTTCGGCAGGAATTACCGTGCAACCTGCCGGGTGCCTTTCAGCGGCGGAGGCGGCCCATGAGTGGGATTTCCCGTTGACTGCACCCCTCGTTGCTGGGAAACCCGTGCGCCGTCAGTAGGACTGGAATATCCCGCCAGCTTGAACAGCCGGTAAATTCCGCCCAAGTTATCTATGTCTACGAGAATTGTGGGATGGGGTGGAGTGAAATGGAATTTCCCAGCATCCTTGAAGGAACGCTAGTTGGCGAAATAGATATGAGACCAAATTGATGCACTCCCATCAATTCTGGCCACTGGGAGTCAGATTCACCCATGTAACACTCCAATGCAATCTCAAATAATCGACTGAGATTTGTCAGCTCTCACTAGCTGATTATTCAATTTGCATTCAAGTGCCCATATTGTTACAAAGCGACATCAATGTCACGGGAAGCAAAATTTGACTTCACATGACGTCACCTTATGACAGATGTTGTACTAGACATGTGTGTCATAGTGTTTCATTATCCATTCAGAATTGAAAACTTGGTCCTTATCCAGCTCAAAATTAAACTCATCTCTCTTAAATAACTATTAGTGGTGTTCAGTGTAGCGGTGAGGTTGGGTGATTTCAATCCAGTTGCCAAAACGCACAACTGTGACATTAAATTATTTTCAACACTTTACAAACTTTCCATTAGTAGCTTAGCACTTTTTTTCCGAGGAATCATCAGGATACAGTAGATTAATGATAACATTATAATATTCCATTAATGAACTGCAATCGGGTCAACAACTTGCATACAGTTATCTGCTGTCATTTAGTGCAAGTAGTCAATTTTTCCGTTTCCTGGTATAAACTTGAATATTTCCCCAAAATGGTTTTGGCTGAACAAACGTGAGTGAGCAGGTAGTTGTGAGCAGGTAGTTGTGCAATCTCAGTCAAGCGTGTGAAGGAACAGTGCACTAAAAAGGTAGAATTAGTACTCTAGGTTTTTTAAATATTAAGCTGAATTAAAATTGTAACATTCAAAAACCAGGGGCATGATTTAACGCACAAAAAAACAGGGTTCTGTTTTGGCCGCATTTAGCGGCGCCTTTCTCGGTGCTGCAGGCCCCGCTATCAAAAGGGACTGGGTTTTTTTTCTTGCTTCGGTTAGGAACCTCTCGCCAAGGCCGCACTTACCTCATTTCCTGCATTGACGAGCAGGATGTGATCGGGGCGCCATTTTAAAATGGTGCCCCGATCTCCCGACCCCCCCTCAGACACCACACCATGGCCTCCAGGCCAGGATCCCCCCCCCCCCCCCCCCCACTACCTCCTCCACTGCCCCAACTCTTACCTCTTAGGGCGTCCGCAAGCACCCCCTCACCCCACTTCTTAAGGGCAGGGCATCCTCGGGCCCAATCCCTGGCACAGCCAACCTGGTACCTGGGCACCATGGCACTGCCAGCCTGGCCCCCTCACAGTGCCCCTGTAAGCCTGGCAGTGCCACCTGGGTGAGAGTACCAAGATACCTGAGCAGCAGTGTCAATGTTCCAAGGCGTCAGTGTCAATGTGCCCAGGGGGCAGCAAGAGTGCTAGGGTACCACCTTGCCCAGAGTCCGACCACCCAGGGGCCTCCAATAGCCTGGGAGACTCCCCTCAGGTGTCGTTACGCCTGGTCAACGTTTGTGTGGACCAGTGCTAAACAGCGCCATGGCGACGTCTCCCAGGCACAGGCGTTCATTCCCGGGTCTTGGGAGAATCGGATGTTGACATACTTAAATGAGCCCGATGGCTCACTTAAATATCTAAATCTGGATCTCGCCCTCGCTGGGTGAGATCAGATCAGGACGTCTCGCGAGATCTAATGAGATCTCGCAAGGCGTTCCGAGGGTCAGAAATCTTACCAGAAGTCGCTCATGAGATTTCACAGCCTCGTCACTTCACCTAGTTGGGCACGACAAGGCAATTTGATCGCACCCCAGATAAATTATAGCCATTCCATTATTAATGTACTAACTGGATAGATGAGTAGTTAAAGCCAATTATACATATTAAATTCCCTCAAATGCTATTTGCCAACAACAAAAAGTCCAATACCAGAAATGATATGATACGGAATATGCTGTATCTTAAAAGAGGCACCCCTCCTCTTGCTTATCACACATGCTCACATTTGCAAGGCAATATTCTTTTCTTTACCTTCGTTCAACATTTATACACTCCAGACTGGATTCTGTACAATAAAGATAAACTTTTTTTTTGATTCAATTTTTAAATAGTGCTCACATGTTCAACAGGATTTACTTTGGGTGGCTGAAGCGGAAATGACCCTCAAACACTTCCTTCTAGGCAGGAAATCAGAAGAGGTAAAGTCCAGTTCGTGGAAACATTTAACAACCACATTGCAGCACAGAAAATACATTCTCTATCTGGACATACAAAGAGCAATATAGCACATTTATACAGAACCTTATTGGGTCTTCAGGATGTTAAAACATGTTTCATAACCAATAATTACTCTTGAAGTGTAGTCATTATTGTTATGCAAACACAGCAGCCAAATTGCACACAGCAATGTTTCACAGGCAGCAAATGAGACTACAATCAGAAGCTCTGAAAAAGGCCATTAATGCTGAAATCCGTAATTACAGTTCCATTTCCTTTGCAAGATGTTAAATTTGGTTTCTCCAATAGCCAGTCACAGTGGAAGGTTAATAAGGGTCATAATATAAACATTTCTGACACACTCCCAGTGAATGACACAAATAACTGGTTAATATGTTTTTGTTTAGTGCTGGCCAGGACACTCACTGGGAGAACCACCTGCTCTATTTAAAAAAAGCCCTGGAATTAACACTCACCTGAACAGGCAGATGTGGACAAGCTAAAATGACAGGGCAGGGCTGGCAACTCAGTTTTTTAAAGATTGGTTGCCATTTTTAATGGTCACCACAGTGCACAAAAGTTCAAATGGAACCCCCACATATACCCCACCACGCAACACCCCTCCCCTCCGCCGGCACTGCTCTCTGGCACAGCCCAGGCACTGCTCCCAGCACTGCTTGGGCACATCTCCCAGCACTGCCCAGGAATTAACCCCTGGCACTGCCCCTTGGCACTGTCCATGCACTGCCCCATGGCACTGTTTCGGTGGCAATTGTTCCTCGTTCACCTCTTGAAATGGTAGATTTTATTCTGGGTACTGATTTGGTTAGTGGAGACATCAACATTCATGCACGGAAGGTAACGTTGATAACCAATCATGACAATCGATGAGAACAATTGAGCATCAGTCACAGGCAGTAGAACATTTGAATGAGAACTTGAAATGTCTAAATGATGAACCGGTAGAAGCAACTGCCACAAAGGAAAATATTCAGTGAAAGTATGACAAACTTCAAACATTAGAAATCTCTATGAGGTATCGTCAAAAACCCTTGGAACATGAAAAGGAATTGCTGGTGGATCAAACCAGTTGGTTGAATGCAGAATTAAACACCAAGACTGATGAACTGTTAGAACTTTGCGATGAAAAGAGCAATGAGATTCTTGAACTCCGATATGATTTGGAGAGCCAAAATGAGATGAATGACATAAAAGTTAGTACAATCCCAGTCGGTGTTACAACTGGACGGATAGATCCCAGAATAGAACCCTGGCTCAAAAGTCTGAAACTTTTTTTTTTTAGAAAATATGGAGGAACAGAGTCAAAGGACCGCTAAGTCTTTCTGTATTATATTGACCAACGGGCGAAGGTCGGTCTCGACGGTGAATTGAGTAAGTCCGTAGACATAATCGTGAAATTTAACCACACCGGTCAGAAGGCCCAGGCACTCCCTTTCTATCTGCGTGTAGCGCTGCTCCGTGGGGGTCATCGCACGAGACGCATATGCAACGGGGGCCCATGATGAGGCCTCATCACATTGAAGGAGCACTGCCCCAATGCCGGATTGACTGGCATCGGTCGAAAATTTGGTCTCCTTTGCTGGATCAAAGAAAGCTAAGACCGGGGCTGTGGTCAGTTTTTCCTTGAGTTCCCTCCATTCGCACTCGTGGGCAGGGAGCCATTGGAAGTCTGTCGTTTTCCTGACCAGGGGCGGGATTCTCGCCTACCTGACGGGGCGGGGGGTTCCGGCGTAATGAAGTGGCGGGAACCACTCCGGCGTCGGGCCGCCCCAAAGGTGTGGAAGTCTCCGCACCTTTAGGGGCCAAGCCCTAACCTTGAGGGGCTAGGCACACACCGGAGTGGCTTACGCTCTGCCGGCTGGCGGGAAAGGCCTTTGGCGCCACGCCAGCTGGGGCCGAAAGGCCTTCGCCGGGCGACGCATGCGCGGGAGCGCCAGCGGCTGCTGACATCATTTGCGAGCATGCGCAGGGGAGGGGGTCTCTTCCGCCTCTGCCATAGTGAAGACCATGGCGAAGGCGGAAGAAAAAGAGTGCCCCCACGGCACAGGCCCGCCCGTGGATCGCTGGGCCTCGATCGCGGGCAAGGCCACTGTGGGGCACCCCCCGGGGCCAAATCGCCCCGCGCTCCCCCCAGGACCCCGGAGCCTGCCCCCACCGCCTTGTCCCGCCGTTCAAAAGGTGGTTTAATCCACGCTGACGGGACAGGCATTCCAGCAGCGGGACTTCGGCCCATCGCGGGCCGGAGAATCGGCGGGGGTGGGCCCGCTGACCGGCGCGGTGCGATTCCCACCCCCGCCGAATCTCTGGTGGCGGAGACTTCGGGACATGGCGGGGGCGGGATTCACGCCAGCCCCCAGCGATTCTCCGACCCGGCGTGGTGTCGGAGAATCCCGCCCCGTGTTCCTGAGAGCCGTGGTATGAGAGGCGAGGTTAGGGATGAATTTCCCTAAAAAATTGACCATGCCCAGAAATCGGAGGACCGCCTTCTTGTCCTCTAGTGTTTTCATAGCTGTGATGGCAGCTACCTTGTCCACATCCGGCTGCACACCCAATTGGGAGATGTGGTCCCCGAGGAACTTAAGTTCTGTCTGACCAAAAGAGTATTTGGCCCTGTTGAGGCGGAGGCCATGCTCATGTATACGTCTGAATACGCGCTGGAGGCGACTAACATGCTCCTGCGGGATGGCGGACCAAATGATTATGTCATCGACATAGACGCGAACACCTTCAATGCCTTCCATCATTTGTTCCATAATCCTATGGAACACTTCTGATGCAGAGATGATCCCAAACGGCATCCTGTTGTAACAATATCTTCCAAAGAAGGTGTTAAACGTGCAGAGTTTCCTGCTGGATTTATCGAGCTGGATTTGCCAGAATTCTTTTGAGGCGTTGAGTTTGGTAAAGAGCTTGGCGCGAGCCATCTCACATGTGAGCTCTTCGCGCTTGGGAATTGGATAATGTTCTCTCATAATATTGCGATTTAGATCCTTGGGATCAATGCAAATTCTCAATTCGCCGGAAGGATTTTTTACACATACCATGGAACTGACCCAGTCGGTCGGTTCCGTGACTTTGGAAATCACTCCTTGGTTCTGGAGGTCCTGCAGCTGCTGCTTGAGGGGGTCCTTAAGGGGTGTTGGGACCCTGCGAGGTGCGTGCACCACAGGCATGACATTCGGTTTTAATAAAATCTTGTAGGTGTACGGGAGCGTGCCCGTGCCCTCGAAGATGTTGTGGTACTGGTTGATAATGGCGTCGAGCTGCGCCCTGAAGTCGGTGTCCTGAAAGGCAGACGCGTCAGCAGGAGAGAGAGAGTAAACTCTCTGAACTAGGTTCAACAGCTTGCATGCCTGCGCGCCAAGCAGAGAGGCTTTCGAGGAGCCCACGATTTCAAAGGAAAGGATGGCTTTGCGTGACCTGTGCGTCACTTCAAGTTGGCATGAGCCGCTGGCAGCAATGGCATTGCCATTATAATCTAATAGCTGGCAGGCTGATGGCAGGATGGCTGGTTTGACACGAAGGCTTTAGAAATCAGACCGCGCAATGAGATTGGCAGAGGCACCGGTGTCCAGGTGGAATCGTATTTGAGACCGGTTGACCGTAAGGGTGGCACACCACTCATCGTCCGGATCGATGCTGTATACCGATAGAGGCTGGATTCTTTGCTTCGGGGACACCCTGTTTTTAGTAATGATACCGACTTGAAAAGGCGCCTTTGGGTCCTTGGTGTCAATATCGGATAGCAGGTCCGAATCGGGCTCGGTGACCGTGGGTTGAATGGCCCGGACATTCCTGCGAGGCTGGCTGGAGAGAAGAGAGTTGGCAGGCTGAGCTGATCTGCATAAAGCAGCATAGTGGCCAAGTTTGCCACATCACAGGCATCGTCGGGATTTGGCAGGACATTGCCGCTTTAAGTGGGCGGAGCCACAGTTGCCGCACGTTGCAGCGTTAGTACATTCGCTGCGCCACCGCGCATGCGCAGTGCGGTCATATGTGGTGCGCGCCTGCGCAGTACGTTTGTTGACGTCGCCGTTCCCTCGTTCGGTGCGCACAAGCGCGGGAGTCCGTGAAAAGTGCACGATATGGCTGTCCTCATCCAGGCTGAGGCCCTGGAGTTGCTTGGACCCGTTCTGCCTCGTGGGGACCTTGCCGCGCCGTTTCAGCCGCTTGGATGTGGGAATACCGACTAGTGGCGTGTTCATGTAGCACGCAGGTCTCGATGGCAATCGTTAGGGTGAGCTGCTTTACCTTGAGGAGCTGCTGGTGTAGGGGGTCCGACTGATCAACAAAAACGATCTGGTCGCGTATCATGGAGTCGGAGGTGGGCCTGTAATTACAGGACTGCGCAAGGATGCGGGGGTGGGTGAGAAAGGACTGGAAAGGTTCATCCTTACCCTGCAAACACTGTTGGAATACATAGCGCTCGAAACTTTCATTCACCTCGATGTCGCAGTGACTGTCAAACCTAAGGAGGACCGTCTTGAATTTTGATTTATCTTCACCATCAGCAAAGGTGAGAGAATTAAAAATATGGATGTCATGGTCCTCGGCCGTGGATAGGAAGAGAGCGATCTTCCTGGTGTCTGAGGCAGCTTCCCGGTCTGTGGCTTCCAGGTAGAGATGGAAGCGTTGTTTGAATATCTTCCAGTTAGCCCCCAGGTTACCGGTGATGCGGAGCGGCGGCAGCAGGCGGACACTGTCCATTTTGCAGGATGGCTGTATGTTGGTGGAAGGCAGATCACTTGCAGGTAGGTCTAAGAAGTTCTAACATCCCTCAACTACTGGTACCATGATGTGTTGGGTGCTTCGGATCCGTGGAACACATACAGGCTACCCACACTTAAAATAGAACAACACTATTTTATTAAGCTAGAAACTGTTGAACATACTTTCACTGTGGGTTAACATGATGTTAGATTAAACTAAAGACCTATGCCTATCCTAACCAGTCTATGCACTCAGCACATGGTGAAGATCTGTGCTGTAACTGTAAGCTCTGTCCTTCTGAGAGGCTGCATCCCGAATGAGCAGGAAAACTGATGCCCTCTGTCTTTATAGTGAGTGTGCTCTAACTGGTGATTGGCTGCAGTGTTGTGTGTGTTGATTGGTCTTGCTATGTGTCCATCAGTGTGTGTGTCTGCACCATGATATACTGGTGTCTATTATGACAGAGCCGACGATAAACCCTCTGCTAAACTCGCCCAAAATGACACCTAGAAATGTTTGAATTAAATCGTTCCCAGAGTTTCAGTGAGAATGTTTGGCTCATTGTGTAAAAAGTGTCTATGTAGATTGTTGAGCAATCCACAGAAAATGCTTTGGTCACGTTTGTCATTTATCATTTGACACATTGGTTAAGTGTCTGACCACAGTTTGCCAAATTTTTATTTCTGAATTGTATGCGTCTGTAAAGATATAGCTGGGGTGGAGGAACAGTGATTATTTGAATCATTTCCTTGTGTTGGTATTGAGATCTCGTCAATCTTTTTGCCTGGTGTAATATAGTTTGTTTTTTGTGTTTCATAAATGGTTAATTCTTTGTGTTGAAATTTCATTCGCAGACTCCTGTGAATTTGTTCCATAACTTACCTCCACATTTTCTAAGCCAGGTTTCACTGTGGAATCTGTCTTGCCCAGTATTACCATAAGCTGGGACCATAGAGTATCAAGACGAAAGAGCATTATTCTATTTAATGATTTAATTAATAAAAGACTACGGCAATATGTCACAAGCAGTAATTTATGTATTGGATAATGCGGTTATTCGTTGCACAAAATATGATTTTAAAATTGGATAATTGGATTGGAAAAGCAGTACTTCTGATTAAATTTGGATTCTTCAGATTAATGATTTCATCTAGTTATATAAAATGGCTAAAAATGCTGAACTTTAAAAAAAATCAATTAAAGGGCAATTTAACATGGCCAATCCACCGACCCTGCACATCTTTGGGTTGTGGGGGTAAGACACACACAGACACGGGGAGAACGTGCAAACTCCACACCGACAGTGACCCGGGGATGGGGTCGAACCCAGATCTTCAGCACCAACTAGATTTCAAACTAAATTAAGGAGATTGACAGATGCAGTCTCTTTCAAGGGTCAATGGAAACTGCTAGCATATTCTGTCCACCGTAAATCCCACGACTATAGTGAAACTCCAGCAGATGTCACTGCACTCCCTACAGCATAACCTAAAGGTTAAAATATGCATTCTCCAATACATACAGATTCCAATGTCACGGCTGCCAATTAACCAGAAATCATTTAGGCATCTAACTTTGAATGCTATGTCACAAAGAGAATATTGCTGCATTTCAACAGAAACTCTACATAATTCATTGAAGGGTTATTCAACAACTTCTCCACATGTAATTCTATAGGAATATGGTTATTGCAGTTGCATGGAATATTTTATATTCACACTAGAACTCAGTAAAGTAGGAGAAAGATATGGGGCTGGATTCGCTGCACCCTCCCCCCCCCCCCCCCCCCCCCACCTCCCCCAGCCACGTGTCTCTCGCCGGTACATCATTCGCTGGTGGCGGGATTCTATCCCCCGCTGCTTGTCAATGGGATTTCACATTCAAGCCACCCCACGCTGCTGGGAAACACAGAGGCAGGCGGGGTGGGGGGGGGGGGGGGGGGGTGCTGCCTGCGGAAAAAGAGAATCCCAGCAGAGCCAGAGAATTCCAGTCATGAATTGCAATGAACTGCTCCACATAGACTTCTGTACAAGTTATACATAGGCTTACATACAAATCATACTGAATCTTCTGTACAAATCACACAATGACTTCAATACAAATTCTCACAAACCTCTATCTAAATTATGCACAACATGTTCTACAAATTTATACCAGCATCTATATAGGTTCTGTCAAATTCTACACAGAATTCTGTACACGTTCTGCACAAGGTTCTCTATTAAGTATGCATGACTTCTGCAAATTGTGCATAGGCGCCCATTTTAACACTGCACAGATTTCTCTCCAAACTCAACACAGGCTTCTATACAACTACAAATTACACTGAGATTGTTATACAAATTCTAAGCAGGCTTCTGTGGAAATTATGCACAGGCATCTATACAAATTCTACATTAACTTCTATACAAAATTTATATACACGTCATTACAATTTCACTGCAGGTTTCAGTACAGATTTTACAAAAACTTCAATATAAATTCTGTAAGACTTTTATATTAATCTATGTAACCTTCTGTCAAGTTGTGCAGAGACCTCTGTACAAATTCTACACCGACTTGTATAAACATTAAATTATGCAAAAACCTCAATATAAAATATATGCTGACTGCCATAGAAATTTATGGCCAATTTCAGTGTACGTTCAATACAAATTTCCTTACCTTTTCTGCACTGGTTCCAAAATATATACTTCCCAGCCTTCTCTACCAATTCTACATATGCATTCATACAAATTATACACAGGATTATATTTAAATTATAGTCAAACTTCTATCTTTCTGTACAATGTACACAAAGACTTAGCCAAATTCTATGCTTACTTCTATATAACTCCTGCACAGACTCGACAGAAAGTCTCCATGGAAAGCCTAGTAAAATCTACCCAGGGTTTTACAGAAATTATATACTGCCTTCTGCACAAATTACGAACAGATTTCTATGCAAGTTAAGTGCTGAATTCTTTATGCATTATGCAGAGATTTCTATCCAAATTCTACACAGAATTCTATGCCAATAGTACATATACTTCAAGACAAATTATACACAGACCGCAATTGAAATGCCATGCAGGCTTATATCCACATTATACAATGACTGCGATGCAAATTCTACACACACTTCTACATAAATTCTGCACAGATTCCCAAGCAGATTTTCCACAGACTGCTGTACAAATTGAACAAAGGAGGCTTCTTGTGGTGGTATGTATTAGGGGTAGTACGGTACCTGTGAAGCCGAGAGGATATTGGCTAACAGGTCCCGGGTCCTAGTTGGATCTGCCGCCTACTGGCTCCACCCAGAAGGCGGAGTATAAGAGCTCGAGTTCTCCCAGCAGCCGCATTCTGCAACTGAGCTGCTGGGGAACAAGTCTTGCTTAATAAAGCCTCGATAGGCTTCATCGCTTCTCGTCTTGTGTAAGTCATTGTTGCGCTACAATTTATTAAGCAAGCTTAAAACACTATGGAGCTCCGGATCGCCCCGGAGTGTCTGCGAATCAGCCCCCATGCAGCAAACCTGGTGGCTGTGTTTAAACACTGGCTAGCATGCTTCGAAGGCTACCTTCGAACGGCCCCCGGCCGGACAACGGAAGATCAGAAAATGCAGGTCCTGCATTCCAGGGTGAGTCCAGAGATCTACACTTTCATCGAAGACGCGGAGGATTTCCCGACGGCGCTCACCATGCTGAAAGGCGTCTACATTCGGCCCATAAACCTACGCTCGCCACCAACTCGCGACGAGACGGCAAATTCCCGGAGAATTGCTCGACGAGTTCTACAGCGCACTGCTGATTTTGGGACGGAACTGCAACTGCCCGTCGGTGATGCTAATCAGAGTCGCATTTGTGGCAGGTATGACTTCTTCCCAAATTCGTCAAAGACTTTTAGAAAGAGACTCGCTAGGTCTCACAGAGGCACGGGCCATTGCGGCCTCCCTCGATGTGGCCTCACGCCTACGGCCCCGACCGTGCGACAGCCCCTTGGGCTCCGTGGACCCCCGTTGCGACCGACTCCCCAGCACCCCCCACCCCCCGCAAGCCTGCACGGCTAGAGCATCAGACCATCCCGGTGGGGCCCGCTGCTATTTTTGCGGGCAGGCGAAACATCCCCGGCAGCGCTGCCCAGCCCGCTCAGCTATTTGTAAAAGCTGCGAAATAAAGGGCCATTACGCAGCGGTGTGCCGGTCCCGGGGGGTCGCCGCAATCCCCGGGGAAGAACAAGGACAGCAGATTCAACGCTCCCCCCCCCTCAACCCCACCCCCCAACGATCCATGCGCGACCCGCGGGTGCCGCCATTTTGGGTCCCGGACACCACGCGGGGAGGATGGGCGCCGCCATCTTGTGACCCCCGGCCACGTGCGATTCATGGGGCGGCCATTTTGTCCACTCCCGACCGCGTGCGATCCATGGACGCCGCCACCTTGGCTGACAGCCAAGGACACCAGCATAGACAGCTCCACGGGGTCTGAAGAAAACGCCGCGATGCTGCTACCACGACTGGCTTCGGTGACCCTGGACCAATCGCGGCCCCGGACGCTCCAAACGGCAACAACAACGGTGCTGGTCAACGGGTGCGAGACGCCATGCTTGATCGACTCTGGGAGCACGGAAAGTTTTATTCACCCGGATACGGTAAGACGCTGTTTTCTTTCCATTCGTCCAAGCACTCAAAAGATTTTCCTGGCTGCGGGATCCCATTCAGTAGAGATCAAAGGGTTCTGCATCGTGAACCTAACGGTGCAAGGGAGGGAGTTTAAGAACTATAGGCTTTACGTCCTTCCCCAACTCTGCGCGCCCACATTACTGGGGTTAGATTTCCAGTGTAACCTCCAGAGCCTAACATTCCAATTCGGCGGCCCCATACCCCCACTCTCTATCTGCGGCCTCACAACCCTCAAGGTTGAACACCTTCCTTGTTTGCGAACCTCACCCCAGATTGCAAACCCGTCGCCACTAGGAGCAGACGATACAGCGCTCAAGATCGGACGTTTATCCGGTCCGAAGTCCAGCGGCTGCTGAAGGAAGGCATAATCCAGGCCAGCAATAGTCCCTGGAGAGCCCAGGTGGTAGTTGTGAAGACCAGGGAGAAGCAGAGGATGGTCGTAGACTATAGTCAGACCATCAATAGGTACACACAGCTAGATGCGTACCCTCTCCCCCGCATATCCGACATGGTCAATCGGATTGCACAGTACAAGGTTTTTTCCACCGTGGACCTCAAGTCCGCATACCACCAGCTCCCCATCCGCCCGAGTGACCGCAAGTACACGGCCTTCAAGGCAGAAGGGCCGTGTACCACATCTTAAGGGTCCCATTTGGCGTCACGAACGGAGTCTCGGTCATCCAACGGGAGATGGACCGAATGGTTGACCAGCACGGGTTGCAGGCCACGATCCCGTACCTCGACAACGTAACCATCTGCGGCCATGACCAGCAGGACCACGACGCCAACCTCCAAAAATTCCTCCAGACCGCTAATGCCCTGAACCTCACATATAATGAGGAAAATGCGTTTCTAGCACCAACCGTCTGGCCATCCTGGGATCCGTAGTGCGCAACGGGGTGACAGGCCCCGACCCCGAACGCATGCGCCCCCTTATGGAATTTCCCCTCCCCCACTGCTCCAAAGCCCTGAAACGCTGCCTGGGCTTCTTTTTTATTTCGCCCAGTGGGTCCCCCAGTACGCAGACAAGGCCCGTCCGTTAATTCAGTCCACTACCTTCCCCCTGTCGACAGAGGCCCGCCAGGCCTTCAGCCGCATCAAAGCGGATATCGCAAAGGCCACGATGCACGCAATCGACGAGTCCCTCCCCTTCCAAGTCGAGAGCGACGCATCCGATGTAGCTCTGGCGGCCACTCTCAACCAAGCGGGCAGACCCATGGCCTTTTTCTCCCGGACCCTCCACGCCTCAGAATTCCGCCACTCCTCAGTGGAAAAGGAAGCCCAAGCCATAGTGGAAGCTGTGCGACATTGGAGGCATTTCCTGGCCGGCAGGAGATTCACTCTCCTCACTGACCAACGTTAATGCACAGCGGGGCAAAATCAAGAATGACAAGATCTTGAGGTGGAGGATTGAGCTCTCCACCTATAACTATGAGATCTTGTATCGTCCCGGAAAGCTGAATGAGCCGTCCGATGCCCTATCCCGCGGCACATGTGCCAACGCACAAGTAGACCGCCTCCAAGCCCTCCACGAGGACCTCGGCCACCGGGGGTCACTCGGTTCTACCATTTCGTGAAGTCCCGCAACCTCCCCTACTCTGTGGAAGAGGTCCGTACAGTCACCAGGAACTGCCAAATCTGCGCAGAGTGCAAACCGCACTTTTTGAGGCCAGATAGAGCGCATCTGATAAAGGCTTCCTGTCCCTTTGAACACCTCAGTTTGGATTTCAAAGGCCCCCTTCCCTCCACTGACCGCAACGCATACTTCCTGAACGTGGTGGACGAGTACTCCCGCTTCCCCTTCACCATCCCCTGCCCCGACATGACAGCGGCCACAGTCATCAAAACCCTCGGCACCATCTTTACACTGTTCGGTTTCCCCGCGTACATCCATAGCGACAGGGGGTCCACCTTCATGAGCGACGAGCTGCGTCAGTTCCTGCTCAGCAGGGGCATTGCTTCGAGCAGGACGACCAGCTACAACCCCCAGGGAACGGTCAGGTAGAGAGGGAGAATGGTACGGTCTGGAAGACCGTCCTACTGGCCCTGCGGTCCAGAAATCTCCCAGTTTCCCGTTGGCAGGAAGTCCTCACGGATGCCCTGCACTCCATCCGGTCGTTACTGTGTACCACCACTAACCAAACGCCTCACGAGCGCCTCCTTGTCTTCCCTAGGAAGTCCTCCTCCGGAACGTCGCTGCCGACCTGGTTGGCAGCCCCAGGACCCATCTTGCTCTGAAAGCATGTGCGGGCGCACAAATCGGACCCGTTGGTCGAGAGGGTTCACCTTCTCCACGCCAACCCTCAGTACGCCTACGTGGCATACCCCGACGGCCGACAGGACACGGTCTCCCTGCGGGACCTGGTGCCCGCCGGACACACACACACATTCCCGACACCGATCACCCCCTCCTTTCCACCGGCGCACCCCACGGCCGCTCCCTTCCCGGGGGGATCGGTCCTCCTCCCGTGCCCGCCCAGGAGTAAAGAAACAGGAACGAACAGCGCAACGCTCCCAGAGCCAGCACCTGCACCACCACCGGGGCTGAGGCGATCGACAAGGACGACCAGGGCACCCGCTCGACTCGTGGAATCTGCGTGACACCAAAGAGAAAAAAACTTGTAAATAATTCTGACAAAACTGTACATAGTTAACTGTTGGGCTAAATGCATAGCCACTGTGCGAAAATTCTTCCAGGACCAGCCTTGTAAACCCCTACCACCATGCGGACCACCACCCCGCCGGGTTCTTTTTTAACAAGGGGTGAATGTGGTGGTATGTATTAGGGGTAGTACGGTACCTGTGAAGCCGAGAGGTTATTGGCTGACAGGTCCCGAGTCCTGGTTGGATCTGCCGCCTGCTGGCTCCACCCAGAAGGCGGAGTATAAGAGCTCGAGTTCTCCCAGCAGCCGCATTCTGTAACTGAGCTGCTGGGGAACAAGTCTTGCTTAATAAAGCCGCGATAGACTTCATCGCTTCTCGTCTTGTGTAAGTCATTGTTGCGCTACACTTCTATAAAAAATTTGCACAGTTGTCTAAACAGATCCCACAACAACTTTAATACAAATTCTCCCTCTCTCACACACACCTATACAAAGTTCTTCAGAGGCATCTGAAATATTGCACTGACCTCTCTACTAATTTTGCACAGTGCTCTTTCTGAACAGGATTCTTGCCATGTGGTAGAATGGATGAACCACAATCAAGGGGAGATCAGCAAGAATCAATCCAATGGATGAGAAACAATACACCCTCCATCCACATGGAATTCCAGTGGAGGTCTTCAAAGTTGATGGACTTTTGCTCACATCAAGATTCCATCTTCTCACCTTATGGATTTGGGACAAAAAAGAACTTCTAAATTCAGGAATACGACAATTGTAATTATCTTCAAAATCAATCATTTGCAGAAGCTAAAAGGTATTTTCCTCCTGTCTGCAATAGGAAAGATCCTGACCCACATTCTCCTGAATTGCCTACTTCCTATGGCTGAGGAAATCCTCCCAGAGACATGTGACTTTAGACCTTCCAGAGGAACCTCTGACGTGGTTATTGTTGCCAGACAAATCCAAGAAAAGTCTCACGAACAACATCAGAAACTTCATTGCATTCATCATCCAGACCAAAGCACTTGACTCAATAAACCGTGAGGCTCTGTTTGTGCTCCAATGATTTGAATTGCCAAGAAACTTCATTGTAATCCAAAAATTGTTTCCTGATGGCATGACTGCAACTGACTTGAGCGAGAGATTTGAAACAGACACCTTCAAAACCTGACTGGGGTCAAGCAAGGCTGTTGATAGCCTCCATACCATTTACAGTCCTGGCAGTGGCTAGTCACCTCATCAAAGATCAACAATGTTTTGCTGTGGGTATTAAGCAACTTCTAGATCAAAAAACCTTTAAACCTCAGTTGCCTCTTTATCAAAACTGAACCGACAACCACTCATACACATGATGTACAGTTTCAGACGACTGTGGTGTCAGCACCCACTCTGCACCAGATTTGCAAGTCACTCTCAATTTCCTCAATTCCGCATGGAGGAAACTCGGCCTTGAATGTTGCCGACAACGGCTCACACCTGACTGTCAAATTTTCCACCTCCCAAACGTGATGTAAGAGCGACTCTGGAATATGCAGAGTACTTCCCAAACCTTGGGAGCCACCTCTCTCAAAATGGCAACATTGACAAGGAGATCCAACACCAATCATTAATAACTATTCGGATAATAGCCAATATACAATAGCTAAAAACAGACTTCTGTGCAAATTATACAAAGACTAGTAACCAAATCATGATCAGACACTTGTACAAATGTTTCTGGACTTTTACACCAAATCTACTACAAATCTAATGGGCGGCACGGTGGCAGGGCTGCCTCACATTGCCAGGCAACCAGGTTCGATTCCAGCCTGCCTGCACGTTCTCCTCGTGTCTGCGTGGGTTTCCTCCAGATGCTCTGGTTTCCTCCCACAGTCGACAGATGTGCAAGTTTGGTGGGGTTATGAGGTTATGGGGATAGGGTGGGGGTGTGGGCCTAGGTAGAGTGTTCCTTCATAGAGTCAGTGCAGACACGATGGGCCAAATGGCCTCCTTCTGTACCTTAAGGATTCCATGGATTCTATACACTAGATAAGCTACAAATGTTATGCAAAGATCTATGCAAATTCTACTCAAATGTTGATACAAGCTTTAAACTAATTTCTGCACAAATTTTGAAAAGACTGCTGCAGAAACCTTATACAAATTGCTATACAGAATATATGCAGACTTATATAGAAATGCTATACAGTTTTATATGCACAAACACCCAGTGCAGGTACAGAGGCCGTTGGAGTTTGCCTCCATCTGAGGATTTCCTCAGCTGCAGGTGGTCATCAATTGCATCCATGTAGTCATCACAGCACCGACAGACCAGCCAGATTGTAGAAGAGAAAAAGATTCCGCTAACTGAGTGTCCAGTTGTCTCTGACCACAGCAGGCACATCTTGCAGGTGTGAGCTCAGTTCCTCGGGCAGCTGTCATGATGCCTTCATCCTTAATGAGTCCCAGGTGCCGGACATCTTCAGGCCAACAGCCAGACTCCATTGGTGGCTTCTGGGAGATCACCCCCCCCCCCCCCCCCCCATCCCGAAGAAGAAGTTCCTGATGCCCATCCATGCATGGAGAGAGGTGTTATGACCAAGGTTTTATGGTCAGAACCATCTACTAACATGAACCAGCATTGAACAGACCATTGGCATCTTGAAGATGCACTTCTGTTGCCTTGACCAGTTGGGTGGTATCCTTCAGTCAGCCAGGGTGTCTGGTATTATGTTCACTTGCTGTGCACTGCACAACATGACTATGCAAAGAGGCCTAAAGCTGGATGAAGAGAAGGAGCTGGAACGCTACTCTTTAATGAATGAGGACAGGGAGGTGGAAAAAAAGGAGGAAGAGGCTGATAAAGTGGCGCAGGAACGGAAACGGGGCACTTCAAAAAGTCCACCAAGTTTGTCGCAAGCCACATGGGCTGGAATGACAACAAAGGCCACGCTACCTCAGCAACATTTTGTTTGACCACCTCTCAGCCCCACGACGGATCATTCTGCAACTCACCTGCCAACAGGGAAAGAAATTATCCAGCTGGCACACATCAGAAGAATCTCATTGCCATCCAAATACAATAGAATGGGATCTCCATCACCAACATTCTTCAATATCACTGACTATGGAACCAGGTCACCCAGGTGCCCAACATCCTTTCCACCACTTAACCTGTGTTCACCATTGACATCAAGTATTAATAACACACAGTCTTATCAAGATCATAAGCAGTTATTATTATTAAAGGAGACATTTTCAGTGGTATTGGAAAAAAATTCTGAGGGACAGAATTAATCTCCACTTGGGGATGCAAGGATTAATTAAAGATAGTCAGCATGGTTTTTTCAAAGATCGATCATAACTTACAAATTTGATCAAATTTTTCGAGGAGATGACTAGATGTGTAGATTAGGGTAGTGTAGTTGATGCAATCTACATGGACTTCAGAAAGGCTTTTGACATGGTCTTGCATGGGAGACTGATCAATAAGTTAAAAGCCCATGGGATCCAGGCAATTTGGCTAATTGGATCCAAAATTGGTTTAGTGGCAGGAGGTAGTGGATGATGGTTGAAGATTGTTTTTGTACCTGGAGGCCCATGTCCAGTGCGGTTCCACAGGGATTGGTGCTGGGTTCCTTGCTGCTTGTAGTGTACGTTAATGATGTAGATGGGAATGTAGGAGGGTATGATCAATAATTTTGCAGATGACACAAAAATTGGTGGTGTGGTAAATAGTGAGAAGGAAAGCTTTAGATTACAGGATGATGTAATTGGGTTGGTTAGATGAGCAGAACATCACAAATAGAATACTCTGGAATACAGCTGATGTCAGAATGAGTGAAAGTTGATTATATCATTGCTAAGTTTAAAACTGGAAATCTTACATTCATAATAATAATAACCTTTATTAGTGTCACAAGTAGGCTTACATTAACACTGCAATGAAGTTACTGTGAAAAGCCTCTAGTCACCACACTCCAGCAGCTGTTCAGGTACACAGAGGGAGAATTCAGAATGTCCAATTCACCCAACAAGCCCGTCTTTCAGGACTTGTGAGAGGAAACCGGAGCACCCGGAGGAAACACACGCAGACACGGGGAGAACGTGCAGACTCCGTACAGTGACCCAAGCCATGAATCAAACCTAGGACACTGGAGCTGTGAAGAACCAGATTTAAGTACTGCTAATTTGCGAACGCACTAGGTAGAATCAAAGTACATTCCCACAGGGAATAGTAATTAGATAGTCTCCACACTTATAATACTTTGTATTTCCATTCTTTTGTCTTTTCCTATACTGTAACAATTCCATAAATAATTACATAATGGAAAAATGATACTTTAAAATAAATGCTCCTGATTCTGAAACTAGGCGCTGCCCTCAATTCACCTGGATACTGTACTGATTGGCCACCTCCAGGGGGATCGACCAGGCAGACTGTGCCAGTGCACCCTGCCCTATCCCAGGCCTCAGCAACGTCAAGGTTATTTTGGCTGAATTCAGGATTTGATGATATGAGGAGTTTTGACAAGTGGGAGCAGCCTATGATGGTTTCAGCATGAAGCTCAAGCTATTGTAGCTCCTCAACATTGTCTTCCAAGATAGACCTCTGCATGAACCTGGCAGAGCAACAGCGAGGCAGGAGTACACAAACGATCCGTGGCACTAAGCTAAGTGATGAGAGGTGGGTTTCCAGACTCAACCGCAACGGAGAGGGAGAGGGAATGGGGCTGGGGAAGGGGGGACATGGTGAGAGGCAGATTTAAGGTTTGCTTATGGGGTCTGGAAGAGCACTCCTGCTCCTCCTGGTTCACAAGAAAACCCTGAAAAAGTTAAACAGTTGAACTTTTCTAACCCATTTCTAGTTCCTTTATCTCTAGCTCTGCTCCTTAAGTGAAAAGGTGATACTGGTTTTATTAATTCACTCTGTCACTTGCCACATTTTAATGCTCATTTTTATCAATTACCTATTTTTTTAAATAAATATATCAATTTATTGCTTTGACATTGATTTTTTTTTTTGTCCAGCAAATTGCTGATGTTTTCTTCTTACCTTCACTTTTATTTTGAAATACGCATTTAATGTTGTTCCAAACCAAGTCTCAGGCAGCTGCTATTGTGTTTCTTGCTGAAGGGGAATGAAAAACTCACAAGCAGTTTGACTGCTTTTTGGAGATCTGGCAGCAGGGGTTATTTTTGCTCTGGTAAAATATTGGAAATGCTCCGCACATCTGGTGTTATCTGTGTAGAGAGAAACAGCAGCCAGAGACCTTTCATCAAAACTAGTGCATAGACTTGAAGCATTCACCCCATTTCTCTTTCCATAGATGCTGCCTGACCTGCTGAGTATTTCCAGCATTTTCTGTTAATATTTTAGATTTCCAACGCCTGCAATACTTTGCTCTCCTATTATTTAATCCATACAGTGCATTTGTAAAGGTGGTCAGTTTCAATTTAAAATGAGAATATTCTTCACTCAATGCAAAGTAATTTTCCTGTTAACCAACTCTTTACAAAATGTCCTACACTAACTTGTACAAATAATCTGCATAGGCTTCTATACAGATTCGACACAGGTTCCCATCGAAATTATGTTGCATCTTCTGTACAATTTGTACACTGATTTATAAACAGGTCAAGCACAGAAGTCTACACATATTATGCACAAACCTTTCTGGAAGTTCTGTTCAGACTTTGACGCAGATCCCACAAAAGTTAATGTCAAATTCTACGCAGGCTTCTATATGAATTCTACACATTGCCATAAAACCTCTTTCTCTCCTTTTGTTGCATTATTTAAATAGGAATATGGCAATTTAACACATTTTGGCATTTTCAAAATCAGGTTATCTTTTTATTTTAAGCAACAAAATAGGGTTGACACCTATTCCACTGATTTTCACTCTGTGCTGCACTCTATCCAGATTTTTCTACATTAATGTCTCTTCCTGCAATCTGCCTGACTATAATCATGCTCAAAGAAAACTAGAAAGTTAGACTGGCAAGACCCTCCCTTCATGTACATACATTGACAATCATTTTGGGTTTTACTCCTGTTCAGATGCTCCATCGCCTTATCTTTAGCAATGGTTTCCATAAATCAATCCCCAGTAGACATCCAACTCACTAGTCTTGTTCTTTCCTTGGTCATTTTTTTTGCTACCTTATTCAAAAATTGGAATAACATCTGCCGCTCTCCAGTCCCCAGGCATCTCTCCAGTATTCAGTGATTTCTCAAAGATTTCTGCTGGAGTTCTAGCAATGTTCTCCTACCGTCCCTTAAGAATCGTCAAATGCATTTTGTTCAACCTTCGAGATTTACTTACCTTATGTTTGCACAGCTGTTCAGCAACCATGCTGGCAATACTTTAAATGGGTCTCACAACTTATTCCTGCAACACTCCCAGTTCCCCTTCAAAATCAAATAAGTTACCTGTCTCCTTCATGATAAAAGATTCATTTGGCACTTTTGCGGCATGTGGCGCACCAGTTGCCATGTCCCCAACCGCGTCAAGAATTCCTCAATTTTGCTCAAAGTAACCAAAATTAATTTTATTATTGAGCTTCGCATTCTGCTGTCAACATTTTCCTTCGCTATTCTGATGCCCTTGTTTTTTTAACATTCTTGGCATCCTTTCAGGAGTGAATCTGCGTCAATTCTGTGCCAATTTTCATCATGGCCTCAAATACCTCTTTTTCTTTCTCTTTACAAGTTTCTTGGTAGTCCTGTTAACCCTGACAGCAGAATGCCTTTAAGTTTGCTTTGTTTTGTGAGGGCAAAGAAGGGTCCACACCGAGTTTCGTTGAAACAAAACTTACTTTGTTTTACAATAACTATTATGGACTGCTCCAGTAGTTCCCTAGTGGGTTTTCTCTAATGGGTGCCTTACTGGCTGACTCGATTTATACAAAATATTGTTAAGGGTCCCCCACCCTCATATCAGGGGTGCTCTTATTCTGCAAGATCGACAGGGTACATAGAACATAGAACATACAGTGCAGAAGGAGGCCATTCGGCCCATCGAGTCTGCACTGACCCACTTAAGCCCTCACTTCCACCCTATTCATAGAACATAGAACATAGAACATAGAAAATACAGCACAGAACAGGCCCTTCGGCCCACGATGTTGTGCCGAACCTTTGTCCTAGATTAATCATAGATTATCATTGAATTTACAGTGCAGAAGGAGGCCATTCGGCCCTTTGAGTCTGCACCGGCTCCTGGAAAGAGCACCCTACCCAAACTCAACACCTCCACCCAACACCAAGGGCAATTTTGGACATTAAGGGCAATTTATCATTGGCCAATTCACCTAACCTGCACATCTTTTGACTGTGGGAGGAAACCGGAGCACCCGGAGGAAACCCACGCAGACACGGGGAGGACGTGCAGACTCCGCACAGACAGTGACCCAAGCCGGAATCGAACCTGGGACCCTGGAGCTGTGAAGCATTGTGCTATCCACAATGCTACCGTGCTGCCCTTAAGAACAAATAAATCTACATTATATCATTTTACCGTAATCCATGTACCTATCCAATAGCTGCTTGAAGGTCCCTAATGTTTCCGACTCAACTACTTCCACAGGCAGTGCATTCCATGCCCCCACTACTCTCTGGGTAAGGAACCTACCTCTGATATACCTCCTATATCTTCCACCTTTCACCTTAAATTTATGTCCCCTTGTAATGGTTTGTTCCACCCGGGGAAAAAGTCTCTGACTGTCTACTCTATCTATTCCCCTGATCATCTTATAAACCTCTATCAAGTCACCCCTCATCCTTCTCCGTTCTAATGAGAAAAGGCCTAGCACCCTCGACCTACTCTCCATTCCAGGCAACATCCTGGTAAATCTTCTTTGCACCTTTTCCAAAGCTTCCACATCCTTCCTAAAATGAGGCGACCAGAACTGTACACAGTACTCCAAATGTGGCCTTACCAAAATTTTGTACAGCTGCATCATCACCTCACGGCTCTTAAATTCAATCCCTCTGTTAATGACCGCGAGCACACCATAGGCCTTCTTCACAGCTCTATCCACTTGAGTGGCAACTTTCAAAGATGTATGAACATAGACCCCAAGATCTCTCTGCTCCTCCACATTGCCAAGAACTCGACCGTTAACCCTGTATTCCGCATTCATATTTGTCCTTCCAAAATGGACAACCTCACACTTTTCAGGGTTAAACTCCATCTGCCACTTCTCAGCCCAGCTCTGCATCCTATCTATGTCTCTTTGCAGCCGACAACAGCCCTCCTCACTATCCACAACTCCACCAATCTTCGTATCGTCTGCAAATTTACTGACCCACCCTTCAACTCCCTCATCCAAGTCATTAATGAAAATCACAAACAGCAGAGGACCCAGAACTGATCCCTGTGGTACGCCACTGGTAACTGGGATCCAGGCTGAATATTTACCATCCACCACCACTCTCTGACTTCTATCGGTTAGCCAGTTTGTTATCCAACTGGCCAAATTTCCCACTATCCCATGCCTCCTTACTTTCTGCATAAGCCTACCATGGGGAACCTTATCAAATGCCTTACTAAAATCCATGTACACTACATCCACTGCTTTACCTTCATCCACATGCTTGGTCACCTCCTCAAAGAATTCAATAAGACTTGTAAGGCAAGACCTACCCCTCACAAATCCATGCTGACTATCCCTAATCAAGCAGTGTCTTTCCAGATGCTCAGAAATCCTATCCTTCAGTACCCTTTCCATTACTTTGCCTACCACCGAAGTAAGACTAACTGGCCTGTAATTCCCAGGGTTATCCCTAGTCCCTTTTTTGAACAGGGGCACGACATTCGCCATTCTCCAATCCCCTGGTACCACCCCTGTTGACAGTGAGGACGAAAAGATCATTGCCAACGGCTCTGCAATTTCATCTCTTGCTTCCCATAGAATCCTTGGATATATCCCGTCAGGCCCGTGGGACTTGTCTATCCTCAAGTTTTTCAAAATGCCCAACATACCTTCCTTCCTAACAAGTATTCGCTCGAGCTTACCAATCTGTTTCACACTGTCCTCTCCAACAATATCGCCCCTCTTATTTGTAAATACAGAAGAAAAGTACTCGTTCAAGACCTCTCCTATCTCTTCAGACTCAATACACAATCTCCCGCTACTGTCCTTGATCGGACCTACCCTCGTCTAGTCATTCTCATATTTCTCACATATGTGTAAAAGGCCTTGGGGTTTTCCTTGATCCTACCCGCCAAAGATTGTTCATGCCCTCTCTTAGCTCTCCTAATCCCTTTCTTCAGTTCCCTCCTGGCTATCTTGTATCCCTCCAATGCCCTGTCTGAACCTTGTTTCCTCAGCCTTACATAAGTCTCCTTTTTCCTCTTAACAAGACATTCAACCTCTCTTGTCAACCATGGTTCCCTCACTCGACCATCTCTTCCCTGCCTGACAGGGACATACATATCAAGGACACGTAGCACCTGTTCCTTGAACAAGTTCCACATTTCACTTGTGTCCTTCCCTGCCAGCCTATGTTCCCAACTTATGCACTTCAATTCTTGTCTGACAACATCGTATTTACCCTTCCCCCAATTGTAAACCTTGCCCTATTGCACGTACCTATCCCTCTCCATTACTAAAGTGAAAGTCACAGAATTGTGGTCACTATCTCCAAAATGCTCCCCCACTAACAAATCTATCACTTGCCCTGGTTCATTACCCAGTACTAAATCCAATATTGCCCCTCCTCTGGTTGGACAATCTACACACTGTGTTAGAAAAGCTTCCTGGACACACTGCACAAACACCACCCCATCCAAACTATTTGATCTAAAGAGTTTCCACTCAATATTTGGGAAGTTAAAGTCGCCCATGACTACTACTCTATGACTTCTGCACCTTTCCAAAATCTGTTTCCCAATCTGTTCCTCCACATCTCTGCTACTATTGGGGGGCCTATAGAAAACTTCTAACAAGGTGACTGCTGCTTTCCTATTTCTGACTTCAACCCATACTACCTCAATAGGGTGATACTCCTCGAACTGCCTTTCTGCAGCTGTTATACTATCTCGAATTAATAATGCCACCCCCCCACCTCTTTTACCACCCTCCCTAATCTTATTGAAACATCTATAACCAGGGACCTCCAACAACCATTTCTGCCCCTCTTCTATCCAAGTTTCCGTGATGGCCACCACATCGTAACCCAATAACCCCTCCTAAACATTTTGGTCACTAAGGGCAATTTATCATGGCCAATCCACCTAACCTGCATATCTTTGGACTGTGGGAGGAAACCAGAGCACCCGGAGGAAACCCACGCAGACAAGGGGAGAACGTGCAGACTCCGCACAGACAGTGACCCAGCGGGGTTCGAACCTGGAACCCTGGCGCTGTGAAGCCACAGAGCTATCCACTTGTGCTACCGTGCTAGTTAACCATCCCTACCCCGTAAGACATGTGCGTGTTATAACACTTGGCATGCTATGCAAACCTCATGCTGCCAACTCATCTCCATGATTGCGGCATGCAGCCCAACACCAAATGTGCTGCCAACTGGCTGCGCATTCAGCTCTGGGCCCAGGTCTAGGACAAGTTAAAACTAGCCTACTTTTCTTAAAGTCAGCCCGCACCTCCATAAAGGGGAGGTGCATTTGTTTGCAGCAGATGTTGGAACTGTTTACGCAAGTGTTTCTCACAAAGAAGAATGGGAAGCAAGCTAAACAGAAGGTGCCAGGCATCTCTAATCCAGCGTTGAAGGCCTTTAGTACTGAAGTTGAAAAGAAAGGTCATATTTCTGCACGTGGGGAGGGGGAGAGGTCAGGAGAATGCTCCAGATATGAACAACAAAGAGAATGGAAGAAGGTGACCATGGACGCCAAAGGAGTATGATCCCAAGGAACTAACGGCAGGTTCACAAAAGTTCAATGAGCTCACACAGGTGGTCAAGATTGGTAAATGCATCTTCAAGTGCCATCTACTATCCAATGCAGCACCAACCCGTGCGGTGTTTAACACGCCAAGCCCTCACCATTCACCCAACATCAGCTCTTTATCGATTAGGACTCATTCATATGCTTCACCTCATACTCAAACACTTAACTCTGCTGCAGGCCCCACACTCACCCACATCTCACAGCTTCCATGTACTTCTAGCCTGTTAGTTAAGACAGGCACACCATCCAGGCACATTTAAGCACGCTCATAGACATTCTTCACTCTTCCTTGCAGATACAGAAGGGAACGGAAACAAACTTTAATAAGGCTCGGGGAGTCCAAAGTAAGCAAAAATAAACAACATTTATTTTACAACAATTATATACATGAGTACCGGTAGAACCTCACCACGTACTCTCTCTCTTGTCGGTTGGTTCCAGCTGACCGACCTTTTACACAAGTACGGGTAAGCTACCTTTCCCCTAGCAGGGGAGCTCATACTCCTCAAGGAGCACGGGGAAAATGTCCCGTGTAGGTTATTACATTTCTCCCCCCCCCCCCCCCCGAAGTCTAAAGGCCCCTTGAAGGACGAGGATGAGGAAAGGACAACGAAGTTGCAAAAAGCATTGACAAAGAAGAGGAAACTGGTGCAGCACTTGCAGCGGTCGGATGGCGAAGACCCTTTGGATCCGTCAGGTCGCCATCGAGCGGAAGAGTAGGATCAGCTGGCGTGTATCTTGCCGGCAAGCGACTTTTACGGCATGATCGCCGAGGCTGATCATTGGCTGAGGGCGGTGGAACCACGATGCCGGAGATTCCAGATGTTAGCATTTCCACGCCAGAGTCGAAGGACGGGTTGTCAGACCTGTCTGCGTCGTGGGAAAACAAAGGTGTCACTGCAGCAGGCTGTACCGGCAATGGATCGAGAGGATCCGAAGAAGAGGTTTGCCTCGGTAACGGATGCGGATATGATCCAGGTGTTGCTGCACAAGCTGTCTATTAACATGAACCTGGTAAGACACAGGACCCGATTGACAGACAATGATCCCAGAGGGCCAGCGAGCACTTGCAGCAAAGTTACGAATGCAGACCACATCATCAGATGCAAAACATCGACGAGTTCAACGTCGAGCCAGGCCACACCCTTGCGCTTCTTAGCAACGGCGCACCTTAGCGCCAATGTCCAGCACAGCAAACTCAGTCGTGTCTGAAGCTGTTGGCCCATTAACAGCTTGGCAGGGGCCACCCAGCCACCATGTGAGGAGTGGTCCTGTATGAAAACAGGAATCTTGCCAGCCGGTTATCCATCGAGCTCATAATCTGCTTCTTCAGCCCTCTTTTTACCATCTGTATGGCAATCCCGGCTAACCATGCAATGCGGGATGATAAGCAGTGGTACGGATATAGGGGATTCCATTGCACTTTGCAAAAGCGGCAAACTCTTCACTCGTAAATGAGATTCCATTATCAGTGACGAGCGCATTGGGTGTGCCATGAGCTGAAAAAGAAGTACATAGACACTCTATGGTCGCTTGGGACGTGATGGACGTAATCCTGTCGACCTCCAGTCACTTTGAGTGGGTGTCCACCATGGTCAGAAACATCAACCCCAAAAAGGGACTGACAAAATCAACATGAACGCGAGCCCAAGGGCCACTCCCAAGGACGCCGCCACGGGGGCTTCTCATGTTCCTGACAAACAGGGCAGTCCTGGGCCAAGGCCATGATAGTCACGTCCAAACCTGGCCACCAAACCTAGCTCCTGAACAACATCTTCATTCTGGACACTCGAGGAAGCCCCGCATGAAGATCCTTCAAAACCAAAGCCTGCCCTTTTGCAGGGACAACGACCCTCAAGCCACATAGGAGGATGTCGTTCTTCATGGTCAATTCTGAGAATTTGGAAGAAAACTCCTTCAACTCTCCTGGAAATTGTTGCCACTGCCCACCATACAACACCAGCTGATGCACCTTAGCCAGCACAGGGTCAGTCTGCTTCCGCTTGCGGACACAGGAAGCAGTGACCGGCAAACGGTCCATAAAGTTTAGGACCGCAATGACTTTGTCTACCGTAGGCGGGTCAGCGGCCACAACCAGCAGGGAAGACGACTCTACCCGTCCGCGTTTGCAATTTGTGTCCCTGGATGGTCTTCAAAAGAGTACTCATATGTGGCTGACAGCGCTGTGTGGACACGATCGGCGAGACCGCCTTGGCCTCACAAAAGAGACCAAGTAGCAGCTTATGGTCAGTTATAATGGCAAAATGGCAACCGTAGATGTATTGATGAAAACGTTTGATGCCAAAAGCCACAGCCAGGCCCTCCTTCTATTAAATTCATTTACGCGATGTGGGCGTTGCTGGTTAGGCCAGCATTTATTGCCCATCCCAAGTTGCCCTTCAGAAGGTGGTGGTGAATTGCCTTCTTGAACCGCTACAGTCCCTGAAGTACAGGTACACCCACTTTGCTGTTAGGGAGGAAGTTCCAGGATTTTGCCCCAGCAGCAGGAAAGGAATGGCAAAATATTTCCAAATCAGGGTGGTGGGTGACTTGGAGGGGAACCTCCAGGTGGGGGTGTTACCAGGTGCACGTGTCATTCTAGATGGTAGCGGTTGTAGGTTTGGAAGGTGCTGTCTGAGGAACCTTGGGGAGTGGTGCAGTGCATCTTGTAGATGGTACAGACGGCTGCCACTGTTCGTCAGTGGTGGAGGGTTTGAATGTTTGTGGAAAGGGGAGCAATCAAGCGAGCTGCTTTGTCCTGGATGGTGTCGAGTTTCTTTAGTGTTGTTGGGGATGCACTCATCCAGGCAACTGGTTAAGCGCCCAGCTCTTCTCAGTAACTGTCAGTATCTGGGAGGCAACCGCGATTGGGCGGTCACAGCCATCACCCATACGATGGGACAAGACCGCTCCTATGCCATATGGCGAGGCATCGCAAACAATGGTTTCAAAGAGGATAAACAATGCTTTACCTCCTTAAAGGCCATCGCCTGGGTCGCACCCCAAACCCAGGGGTATCGTTTCTTCAATAGCAAATGAAGGGGGGCCAGGACGGTAGCCAGATTTGGAATGAAACGCCTGTGATAACTGATGAGGCCTAAAAAAGAACGGAGTTCTGTGGCATCTCAAGGAGCGGGGGCCATCTTTATCACCTGTACTTTATCCGCTAACAGGTGTAGCCCTTCGCAATCAACCCGGTAGCCCAAATACACAACCTCCTTGGTGTGAAAGATGCATTTCTCTCTGCGGAGGTGGACCCCATACTCGGAGCACCTCTGTAGCACCGCCTCGAGGTCCACAGATGCTCTTCCTCATTGGCCCCGTGATCAAAACGTCATCAAGATCAACGGCAACTTGCAGCAAGCCACACAAAATGCCTTCCATTACACGCCGTAATACAGCCCACGCCGAGGCCATGCCAACCGGAAGCTGGGTGTATTCGTACAGATCCTTGTGGGTGTTGATAGTGACATACTTCTTCGAGGTCTTATCCAAACATAGCTGTAAGTAAGCATTACTCATGTCAAGTTTAATAAATGTCGATTCACTGGCCAACATAGTGTTTAGGTTCCTCCGTGAAGCCGTGTTCACCGTTAACTTGTAATCACCACACAGACGAACATATTGATCCGGCCACAGCATGGGGACCACCGGTGCCGCCCAGTCGGCGACATCTACCAGCCGGATGATCCCAAAACTTTCCAACCATCAAAGCTTGGTCTCGGCCTTCCCGATGATGGTGCAAGGGAGCGGACAGACCTGATAATATTGGGTTTGGGCTTGCGAGTCCACTTGGATAGTAGCCACAGCCCCCTTAATGGTACCGAGGCCCAGCCGTAAGACTTCGGCGAACTTGCTCAACACCGAGCAGAAGCCCCTCGCCCCGACTTGAAAAACATATTGCCAATCAATCTTCATGTGGTGCAGCCAATGACGATCCAACAAGCTAGGACTATCACCCTGTACCAGAGAGGAAGGTGCAGAGACTGACCACTGTAAACCACTGGAATGAGCATAGACCCCACCATGAGCAAATGCTCACCCCTATTCATGCAGACCCCTTCAACCACAAAGCACTCACTCCCTGCTTGATATAGTTAAAGGTGTGTTGTCCCACTACTGAAACAGCCAACTCCATCTGGAGCAAATGTCCAATGATCTGCACTGGAATATGGATCGGGGCTATACGGGGCACCGACACAAAATTGAGATACATTTCGTTCTCATCCTTTGCCTCTTTTAGGTCGTCCAAATGCAAGGCGTTTCTACAGGGTCAACGCCTACCACAACTAGATCGCCTGAGGCATCGGTCCTCCTGCGTTGGCAGCTACGCCCGGCCTGATGTCCGCACATCATGCAGGGGGCAGAATCATTGTCAGCGGAGTGAGGCGGGGTGCCTGTTCCCATTACCAAAGGCTGGAATCGCTGCGGCGCTCTTTCTGAGCCACAGAGGAATCATGTGGGGCGGGGGGGACTGTGTTGAACAACATTCGCTTCCATACCCTGTAATCCCTGAATTCCCGTTGCTTTCTTGAGAAAGGAAGATTTGTAGCCCTTGTTGAAACGTGAGGGAACTTTCACCCAGAGGCTTCTTCTGAGTTTTCTTGGCGTTTACCCCGCAGACCAGATGGTCGCGGAGCTTATCCGCTATAACAGTGCAGTACTCACAGTATTCGGCGATCTTCAGAAGTCTCCAACCAAATTCTGCAATGGACTCCCCGCTGAACCTCTCTGCTGTTTTTAACCTATATCGCTGAACAATAATAGGCAGGGTTGGGTTGAAGTGCTTTCCCACCAACAAGCTGGTTGAACGTCATCGAGTCAGGTGCCACCTGAAACGTGAGGCCCTGGTTCACTCCACAGGCCGCCAACAATATTACGATCTGGTACTCCTTTTCTGTGATATTATTGGCTCTGAAGAAGTAGCACATTCACTCTGTGTACTGATTCCAGGTTTCCATACTTGGATCAAAGGTATCCAAACGGCCAAACAAAGACATTATCACTCACCCAACTTCTCAGCGTGGGCTAGAAGAAAAAGAAAATACAACACGGGGAGGTGGCTCAGCTGGATAGGTTGTACATCAACAGCTCCAGATTTATTCTTGTCGCCAGTTTAAAAAGTAAGCAAAATTAAATAACATTTATTTTACTGCAATTATATAGATGAGTGCCAGTGGAACCTCACCGGGTACTCACTCTCTTGTCGGCCTGTTCCACACTGGCCAACCTTTTATACAGGTATGGGTAATCTACCCCACCCCTAGCGGGGGAACCTGTACTCCTCAAAGAGCAGAGGGAAAAACAATCATCCTTATTTCCCGTACAGGTTATTACACAAACAGATAGAGATGAAGTAAGGTTCCATCTCCTAAGTTCTTTGGAACAGATGGTGCTCTGAATTATTAACATGTCTTTCACTGAGAACATTGCAACTGGCATCACAGAAACCATACAGGATTCCGGTCTGTTCCTGCCTTATATGTACCTTCTCAAATCCCACTTTATCCTCATCTTGTAATCTGCCCACAGATGATGGGCAGAAGCTTACACCATTTTTTTTCAAAGTATCAGGCTCAGACTGAAAACGGGCATGTAGCTCTCCAGCTGCAGAGACCTGGGCCGGGATTCTCCGCCGGGGTGATTCTCCGTTTTGCCAGCGCCCGGGGGTTTCCCGACGGCGTGGGGCTGCCCCACAATGGGAAACTCCATTGACCGGCTGGCGTAACGGAGCATCCCGCCGGCGGATCGGGGCAGAAATGTGGCGCGGCGGGGCAGAGAATCCAGCCCCTGATCCAGACCTTGAGCCTCTCTGAAAAAAGTTAATGGGCATGGTTTACGCCGCCGCTCTGGTGGGGCGGGGCCTGATAGAGCTGGCACCCGGCTCCACAGAGGTGGGGCTGCCATATTAAAAGGGTGCCCCGATCACAAGTGAATATCAACTCCTCCCCCACCTTGCCAACAGACAAACGGCTACCCATCCACCACCGTGGAATTATTGCCGGTGTTCCCTCCTCAGTGCCCGCTCCATCATCCCCCCCCCCCCCCCCCCCCCCCCACTACCACACATGAATGTAAACCTCGATGGGGCTCCCATGAGATTCTGCCCCGGCATTGCCCCTTGGCATGGGTTGACACTTCCAGGTTGGCACTGTGACAACCTGTGCCGGGGAGCAGTGTCAGGATCAGTTCATGTCACTCTCCGCCCGGGGGGGGTTATACTTACCTTTGCACCCCCAAAAGTGGCACGGCGGTTGGCAAATTATGTTACAATTTATTTCAATCCATGAAAATGAGACTCTCTCCCTCTGTGGGCATGAACCTCATGACGTCACTGGTGAGGGGTGGGAAAAATCAGGAAACGCAACCACCCAGAGAGAATTATATTTCCCGATTCTCGCCGGATTTCCCGCCCACATCATCATTCTCTCTGACAGCGTACGCGGGCTGAAAAACACCCCAATGTGACCATGGGCCACTTGCTTTCCACCCCAACATGCTTCCCTTGCCCCAACCCTTCCCTTTTCCCATTATGCCTTTATATACCTAAGAACTGTTGCCTGATTGGTCAGTGCAGCCTGATGATGAAGGGCAAGAGGAGGTTCACATGTCTGCCGAAGAAACACCGTTGGCACTTTCAGAAATTAGCTCAGATACTGGTACTGCACATTTTTTAGAGGATGGTTTTTGAGGTGGAATCAGCACATGATGGGTCACTGGACATGAGTGACCTGCAGCAGGAGTAGGAGGGAAGGATAGAGAGTGTGGCAGCTCCCTGGATGGAGAGGTCACAGTCGGGTTCTGCAGGAAAAGGCGGATGGGAATGCACACAGAAATGCTTGGTGCATTGGCATCTTCCACAAAGCCTGGAGAAGTCTTGGAACAGAGCTTTGTGCAGAATTGGAAGCCTACCTTTTCCAATGTGGAAATGACGGCCAACTGCATGACAGCACCCAACTATCCTGCCTCAGCTTCCATTGCAGCACAGGCAAGAGCCACACAACATCTGATTGCTACAGCAGCAGCTCAGAATGAGACACGGGATTGTTGTCATGCAAGCCCAGCTTGGCGCCATGCAGGCTCAGACTAGCTGCAGATATAAGTGCTCAAAGCAGTTTGCATCCTAGCCGTCTGTGTTCCAGCAGATTAATAGGATTGCTGAGATCTTGAGGAAGTGGCAGTAGCTCTGTGGAGCACAAGCCTGCTGCCCACTCTCAGGATGACAGCATTCATTCTCCCAACACTGCCACTCCATCAGTGCCATTGCTGTTGCCTCTCAGCCAGCCAGCCCGGACCGCTGCCACCCAAACCAAGGTAGCACCACCCAAAGCTGGGTCCTCAAGACCCAGAGCTCCTCAAGGTTGTCCTGCAAGGCCATCAACAGACTTTCATCAGTCACGTTGCAGTTACAAAGGTAGCACTCCAGAGGAGCACTAGGTCTAGCAAAGGCAGCTGGAAGACAGGAACGAATGTAAAGTAGAAAAGTGAATATTTGAATTTTGTTTGGATTATTCGAAGTGTTTTCAGATAAAGTTGCAATGGGATGTTTGTAAATCGTATATCAAATCAGCCAGAATGGCTGTTCAATGTCACAATTTGGCCTGTTGGGGAGAGTACATACAACATGCCCGTGTCAGCATACACGCGACGTGCCCATGTCATTGTATGCTCGATGCGCCCGTGCGTGCGCCATTTCCAGCATTGGGCACCACATGGGCTGCGCTGAAAGCAGCTGGAAGTTCACACCCCCAATTCAAAAGACAGTGCGCGGGATTCTCTTCTTACTGACGCTGAAAACGCGAAATGCGATTGGGCAGAGAATTGCATCCGATGCCAAAATCGGGGTAGGTGCCAGTTTGACGCCAAATCGGGATGCTCCGGCACCCCGGAAAGGGCGTCAATGCGGCCCTTGCCGCGCCGGCTGAAAGTTCAGTAGGCATATCATTGGCTGGCCTGACACCCTGTGGTCAGGGGCCTCCGCGGGTTCCCGCTGGCGTGGTTCACTTGTGGTTTTAAAAATTGTGAACCTGGCTTCCTGGCTGCTGAGCGAGAGAGAGGAGCTAGGAAATGGCGTGGAGTGACTAAGGGCTGCAGGCCCGAACACCGGCCCCGCTGGCTGAGGTGGGGGACCCTGCCAGTGCGGGGAAGGGGAGGGGCAGTGGGGGGGGAGAGAGAGGGCAGGCCTAGCAGATGGGGTGAACCCCCACAGGACTGGGGCAGTGCCCAGGCACCGACTGCCATCTTGCTGAACACCCAACCTGGCCCCTGTTTCCACACAGTGACACCGGCCGTATGGGTGCACCCACCCCGCACCCCGCACCCCACCACAGCGCGCCCGCCCCCTAACACCCCGCCCAAACGGCAACCGCCCACCGGGGGACTACCCAGGGCCACACCCAAGGCAGCCCCCAGTGAGGGCACTGCCAGCCAACAGTACCACTGGCAGCAAGGAGGGTGCCAGAACTGGGGGCACCGACGGGGCCAGATACCGATGTGGCATTGCTGTGCGGGTGGGGAGGGGGGGGAAACATGCGTGGGCGCGGTCCGCAGTGCCAACTGGGGCCACCATGGAACCTGGCAGGGCAAGGGAGTATGCACCATACTAACATGTTGGCCTTCCACCCCCTGCAGACAATGGCATTTGGAAGTCTACCTGCAACACTGGCCGCTGTGGTGTTGCCCGCAGCCCTGCGAGATACCCTGCGGCCGCATGAGCGGGGGCCGCGTGGAGAGGAGGGGGAAGCTGCAGCAGAGGAACGGGCTGCACAGGGGCAGGTGGCGGCAGCACATGCTGGAGGGTGGCCCCCAACAGGCCGAGGAGAAGAAGGCGCTGCATGATGCCTCGCATGTACCAGTGCCGCATGTCATTCAAGGACCTGCAGACTGGGCATTCCGTTGCAGACTGCAGATGAGCAGAGAGACAGTGTGACACATCTGCCAGATGATGGCAGACCTGGCACCACAGGGTATGGGGGAGGACACCAGCTCCCAGTGACTGTCAAGATGACGGTCGCACTGAACTTTTATTCGACAGGGTCCTTCCAGTCGCACAGTGGGGACCTGTCTGGGATCTCACAGTCCTCGGTGCACAGGTGCAGCCGCGCCATCACGGACGTCCTATATGCCCAGACGGACCAGTAAATCCAGTGTCATGTGGACCGCGTCCACCAGGATGCCCGGGCAACGGAGCTCGCTGCCATCACCTCGATACCCCGGGTCCAGGGGCCAATAAACGGATGTATGTCGTCCTATGGCATCGGCAGATAACAGGCCAGGGGTGAGAGAGGTGAGGGGTGTGGGTGAGGGATGTGGGCATCTAAAATGATTGCCCACACAGATCGATGGGAATTTGGACAACACAGAGATGCAGACGGGCTGCAGCTTGCAAAGGTACAAAGGCTGCAGCCCGGACCTTGCAGAAACTTACACAGGGAAAAGGCTGTTGAAAAGCCATCCCGGGACAATGGGTTCCAGTTAGAAACTAACAATATGTGGCAGACTTGGTGGTGTTGGTTATCTTATTTGGGAAGGCCTATGCGCCTCGGACACAAACGGCCATGGCCGACTGGGACTCATCCCGCCATCAAGGTGTCCACCACCAATTGGTTGAGATCGATCAGGGTGATGAAGCCCTGATCGATCTATTGAACATCTACCTGGGACCGCCCAAAAGCGTGCAAAACCTGTAAGGGATAAAAGGTTCTGCGCAGCCCACCACCCGCTCTCTCGACCACCGACCCCAACAACAGTGATACTTGCACCAGCCAAGGAGAGGAACATCCATGCCATCCACAGAGGGACCAGAGCCAAGGACGTAGACAACCAGCAACAGACATCCAGTACTGCCAGACAACAGATTCCAGATGAGCCCTTGCTCTGTACTTGCCAGTCACTTGGACGTGAAGTTAGAGTCGTTCTCGTGCGTTAGTTTAGAGTACAACCTGTATGTGTGTGTTATAAACTATTATCGTATTAAACAACTTTTGTGGTCATTTGTCCACCATAAACGGGTTAAAGAAACACTGGTTTAGAAGGTACAGCAGGGGTGTGAGCTGAGGGGGATGAGGGGTGAGGGGGGGGTGGGTTAGGGATGTGTGAGTTGAGGTGGGGTGTGGGAGGGGGATGTTCACACATGTGTCACGGGGATCCGCAACTAAGTAGGGTCACACTTGCTCGCCCGCCGCGGACCTCCACCTCAGTGACCTCCCTTTCCTGCGGACCGCCAACCACGTCCAGTGCCCTCTGCTCGGGCATGGTGAGGGGCCGCAGGTCTGGTGGCCCCACTCCGGGCTTCTCTCACTCCCAGCAGTTGTCTGCGGCCTTCTCCTGCGGGGGTCGGGGCGGGGGGGCTGGAAACAAAAACAACGACACTGTTAGCTGCTCCGATGCATGAAGCCCAGGGGTTGGGTAGAAGATGGCATCAGTGGCCAGGGCAACCGGCTGTCCTGGACCGTTTAAGTGCGGCTGCGGCATGTGAGCCCCATGTGAGCCAATCACGGTCGCGGCGAATCCGGTGCCGTTTTGCATGTAACCGGTTGTGTTCCACATGGCGATGGTGCTAGCCCATTTAGAGTTGCTGAATCGGTGCAGGTGTTGTGCCGTTTTTCCTATCGCAAAACACCACTGTTTCCCACGCCGGTGTCTGCACGTAGTCTCAGTAACAGAGAATCCAGCCCACAGTTTCCATAGAATCCAGTGGTGTTCTGGAGCCACATTTCCTGGCCTCCTACATTTAAACTTGCACATGCAGAATAGGTGGAAGTTGCATTTGCGTTCAGAAGATGAAGGTTATCCTGAGGGTTGTTAATTAGAATCGAATGGAATACAGGCCCTGATTCTCCATTTGGAAGACTGTCGGCTGGATTCTCCACTTCTGAGGCTACGTCTGGAGGAAGTGTCTGGTTTTACGACAAAAAAATCGGCGAGGCCCCAGCACTGATCCTCCAACTGGTGAGGGGTTAGCAGCTGTGCCACGTAAAACGCACGGCCTTCCCGATATAAACACCTGGAGAATTGCCCCGTCCATGGCCGCGCATTCGCATGGTGAAGACCTGCAGCGGTCGCGCCGTACAGCATGGCGCCGGCCATGCATGGACCTGACCTGCCAGATGGCAGCCCTCTGCCCCCCCCCCCCCCCCCCCCCCCCGTCACCCCCGGGCCACCTCCTCCAATCTCCGAAGCCCTCGCCGAAGCCCCCTCCGGCCAGCAACACGGCTCCCCCTGACTGTGGCAGTGCTGGACACAGTCTGCAGCTGCCACGCCGGGTTCCCGAAAACTAAGAGCACACGCGTCCCGCGCCATCGGGAACTCGGCACTTCGGGGGGGGGGGGGGAAGCATCGGGGGAGGGCCTTCAGATAACGGCCTGAGGCCGTCCCAGCGTGCGGCACTCTCCTCGATGACGCCGCTCTGGAGAGGGCAGAGCATCTGAAAACAGGCACGGATTCAGTCAGAAACAGGGATTCTCCGCCCGATCGCCGATTACGATATCCCGCCCTGTATTCCTGCTGGGACTGAATGGCGTGCGATTCATGTTTCCGTTGGGGGCGCTCTCCGTTCCACAATTCAGGGTATACAAATAGGCCAGCAGTCTGCCCATACAATTCTCAGCCCAGCAGACAGTGTTACCGCTGGGGCGGGAATTGGCGCCAAAGAGCCTGCCAGTTGGAGTTATTATGAAACGCTCCAATCTCCACACATCCAGTGCAGCCAAGAGGGTGGCTCAGAGAAGTCTTGTCCCCTGAATTCAGGAGTCCAAGGTGGATCAATTGCTCAATGCCAATGAGGAGAGGAGGGACACCCTCTTCCCCAGGGTGGGCCGCGGACTCAAACCCGCTCTCCAGGACAACGTCTGGGAGGTGGTGACGCGGTAGCAGTCAGTGCTGCCAGCCTCACCAGGAGGAGACAGATTGTGATCCTGAGGGGTGGGGGTCACTGGTGAGGCATCTGCCCCGACAAGGTCAGAGAACCAGTGAGGGTTCCAAAGGCCAGAGTGCAGGTGTTGTTTGGTTTGGGTGAGCTCTGCTCATCCCCTGCTTCCTGAAAATGAAATGAAATGAAAATCGCTTTTTGTCACAAGTAGGCTTCAATGAAGTTACTGTGAAAAGCCCCTAGTGGCCACATTCCGGCGCCTGTTCGGGGAGGCTGGTACGGGAATTGAACCGTGCTGCTGGCCTGCCTTGGCCTGCTTTAAAAGCCAGCTATTTAGCCCAGTGTGCTAAACCAGCCCCAGTATGCAATGGGGCAATGCTTCTGAGGAGTACCAACACCTGGTGGGCCCCTGATT
Organism: Scyliorhinus torazame; assembly: GCF_047496885.1. Classification (NCBI taxonomy): domain Eukaryota; kingdom Metazoa; phylum Chordata; class Chondrichthyes; order Carcharhiniformes; family Scyliorhinidae; genus Scyliorhinus; species Scyliorhinus torazame. The sequence goes on from NC_092716.1 coordinate 219,962,399, forward strand.
GAGCTTGGCCATACCCATCCCCTTGATGATACTACTGGGATATGAGGGTTTCCAGAGGGGTGGCTTGGGTGGGCTTCCACATCACAAGGGGCTCTCTGAACATTCACAGGACACAGTGAGCAGTCAGCAGTATGGACAGCCAGGAGCCTGTTAGTAGCACTAAAGTGGTGCACACTGCCGCAATAGCGATCTGAGGCAGGCCACCCCGATCCCAAGGGGGACACCCCTAGTCCAGGAACTTAACGCCAAGTCATCCCCCGCAACTGCCCCTGGCCCGGGCAGCCACCCCACATCAATCCTGACAACTTTTGAGAGCGTCTTTAGCCTTCCCCTTTCCCTCAGTAGCCATGTCACCTAGTCCCACTTGTAAATACTTGCACCAATTCACACCCGGGAGACCTCTACCTAAGAGAGGCAGAGTATCGTGGAGGGGTGGAGCATGAAGTGTGCAAGCCGCTAATAAAAACCTTTGACTACCAAAGGAACATGGCGATGGACTTGGTGCCCGGCATAAAACGCAATTTTTCCATTGCGCGCTATTCTCCGCCTGATCACAATTCTCACCGAAGCAGATAATTCAGGCCTATGTTTAGCATTAATGTAGTTAGAAATAAACTTGGCTTGAGTTTCACCGAACAATGGCATGGTATTGGATAGGTGGATGGCCAGAGTCAACATTTGCAGGAAAGAACGAAATATGATGGGAGAAGGGACAAGCGGACAAAAGGGAGTAGAAATTATACTCTGTAGTAAAAATATTGTTGTATGAATACTTAGCCTGTTCTTAAAAAGTTTTAACTCATTTGCCTTCATGTGATAATATTGTACAGCATAATTTCCATGTTTAAGAGTCATTCAGTGCCCAAAAGGTTAATGACATGTGTAAATAATTCAACTATGTACATTTCTAATTGCTTAATTCTATGCTTGTACCTGATACACCTGGCAATGATTTGCAGTAGAATTTATGCTTGGATCCAGCAATAAAATTTTAATAATGTGTAATAAGATGTTGAGTGTATGCTAAACAGTCTTAACTTAGCATTTATCTGAGACACAGAACATCATAAAACAAAAGTCTCAGTATACAGCAAAATAAGTGTGTCCGAATAATTCTTAAAAGGCTTTATTTTTGGTTCGTTAAATTGAATGTAGAACACAAACATGATAGGGAAACCGATTGCGATGTTAACATATCCAAATTCCAACTTTGGTGAAACTCAAGTCACATTTATCCTATCGACATTAATGCTAAGCATGATACTCCGTGCACTTGTAATTAACAACCCTCAGGATAACCTGCTTCTTCTGAATGCAAATGCAACATTTTCCACTTGTTTTAATTGCCAGCAATAGGAACACTAATCTGAATAGAAATCTGATCAAAGGGCTTGCTTTATACAAAAAAAAGATGTACTTACAAAACGTGAAATTAATCCATTTTGATAAAATGACTGAATCCAAAAAAGTCTTAAAAAGGGAAAGTGCTGCTATTTCTGATAGACATGGGTTTGGAGGGAGTGGGTTAGCTTTTATTGCAAAGGGCGGTCGGAATAAGGCAGCCTTGGTGCAAATTATGTCGGGCTTTGGTGGGACCACACCTGGAGTAGTTGTTACTGAGTAAGCCTCCTGATCTAATGAAGCATTCGGAATTCTCCCTCTGTGTACCCGAACAGGCGCCGGAATGTGGCGACGGGGGCTTTTCACAGTAACTTCATTGCAGTGTTCATGTAAGCCTACTTGTGACAATAAAGATTATTATTATTGTATACTTATTCAGCAAGGGTGCACTGGAGGTTCAGTAGACTGATTCCCGGGATGAGAGAGTTGTCCCATGAGGAAAGATTGAGTATTGAGCGGACCAGTATTCTCTGGAGTTTAGAAAAATGAGAGGTGGCCTGATTGAGATGTATACCTTTCTTAGGGAACTTGAAAGTGTAGGTGCTGAGGGTGTTTCTCCTGGCTGGAGTGTCTAGGAATAAGATGGGGGTCATAGTCTCAGGGGGCGGGATTTTCCGTGCAACCCGCTGAGTGTTGCACATTGACGGAAGCGGCCAGCCATTAGCCGGCAGCGGGATCTCCGGGTCCCATCATTGTCGGTGGGGTTCTCCTTGAATGCACCCCTCGATGCCAGGAAACACTTGGCGGGAATGGACGGAAACTTCCGGCCATGGGGGACGGTTAGCCATTTTGGATGAGACTAAAATAAATTTCTCCACCCAAATGAGTGTGAATCCTAAAGATTCTCTGCTGCAAAGGACTGTGGGTGCTCAGTTGTTGAAGAGTTCAAGATTAAGGGCAGAATATAATGGAGTTGAGGGGGTTCACAGATGCCCCAATGCCCACATCCCATCCCACATGAAGCAAAGTTACTGTGACATCGACCCGCTCCACGCCAGCCTGCACTGCGATCGTAACGTGCTGCGGGCGGGCTAGATTGGGGCAGTGTGGGACTTCCAACCCTCAATTGGATTGGCCGGCAGCTCCATCTGTCCCAGCAGAGCGAAGAGTGCATTAGTGACTCCAACTGGGACTGAAACCAGGAACAAGAAGAAGCCACATGGATCCCGGACACAGATGGGGTTGGGATCTGATCAAGCTGGATTTGGACAGGTTTGGGAGGGGTGTGGGCGTTTTGGGGGTGATGTGTTTAATGAAGCTGATGGGTAGGAAGAAAGAGGAGGTCCTATATTAGGGAGCTGCCACACTCTCTTCCTTCCCACCCATTGAAAAACATTTGTTAAAAGGTGGCCTGCCCATTCCTGCCCGAATGCCCATGCCAACTGTTTAATGGCATGGGTAGCATATTATCGGGTCAAATGGCTTGTTAGTAAGCCTGATTGACCCTTGGCTATTTATTTGAAATTGGTGGGCAGTCTACCAGTTTTAGTGCCGCCCCATCCCACCTTATTATAGTGGTGAGTGCAGGGTGGGCAACCCTATTTTACGCCCCCTCCCGGAGTGGGCACCCGCCTTCCCACCGTAAACACACTTTCAAGGGCATATAAAATGCAATCATAAAATCAATATTTGTTCCATGGGGAATCAAGGGAATTTGGGAATAAGGCAGGAAAGTGGAGCTGATGTAACAGTTCAGCCATAATCGCATTCAAAGACAGAGAAGGTTCACGAGGCCAGATGATCTCCTCCTGATCCTATTTCGTGGCCTGGATCTTCTGATGTCCAGAGAACAAAACCTCGACATAAATCTGTGTTCTGTGTTGGGCCCTCGGAGGTCCTGCCGTGCAATCATGTGCTGCAATTGTCAGGAAAGTTTAAACTTCCGATGGGCTGACTTGTGCTCCCCAGAATCCTCTGCAAATACCTCTGATGCTGAGCTCAGTGTCAGAGACCTGGACCAGACACAGCAGACCTTGCTGGAAATTCACTCTGGAAACATTCCACAGTTTAACCACTGGCCAAACTCTGAGATTAACCCTCGTAACTGAACTGAGCATCATAAACGACCTTCCATTTATCCCCTAGGCCTGACCACACTACCCCACCCAACTGGCCTGACAACCCTTCCCAGCTGACTATACCCCCGACCAACTAAACTACCCTGCACGAAACTATGCCCACGAACGAACTTGACTACACCTCCACCCGACTACAGTTTGTTAATGTTGTGGTGATATGCCTGTAAGCAATAGTTGGCTGGTGATGCGACCTCCAACCAGCAGGTGGTGGTACAGACACACCATATGGTCTCAATACAGTGATCATGTGACAAGGCACTCCAATATAAGTGGGGGCACATCTGGTCATCGGCAGATGGTTATATGATGTACAAGTGGACAGTAGTGTCTAGGATAATTGCAGAGGACTACAAAGAAACTCCATAACGACTTGTTCTGGAACTGATCGCTATTTTACCACATGTGATTTAATAAAGATCCTGCTTTGGACAAGTCTCAAGTCGTTTGGTGGATTCCTTGTGAGACATCGAATACCGAACATAACAAATGTCACAGAGAAAGTTTTCATGTTCACTGTTTTTGCAGTGAATACGGCAAGCCTGATGTTTGTTGAATATTTTGTCTCCCACGACATTGACAGATGCCCTTGTATCTACCAGAGCAGAGAACATCTATTTTTGAGCAGCGAATGGTCACTGTCGCACCTTGATGGTTGCTTTGTCCGAAAGAGAGCACAAAAGCAAATTGAGGGTCATCTGTCTCCACATTGGCAACATACTCTCCCCTTTTTGCTGTGATATGCACACATGGCACACTTCTGTTGATGTTGAAATTAGTAGTCGATTTTATTAATGAGTGACAAACATGAGCAAAGTGTTTCTTTTCCTGATTGCCAGAAACAGGACACTAATCTAAAAGCAAATTACTGCTGATCTTGGAATCTGAAACAAAAACAGGAAGTACTGGACAATCTCAGCAGGTCTGACAGCATCTGTGGAGAGAGAAGAGAGCTAACGTTTCGAGACTTTGACAAAGGGTCATCCAGACTCGCAACGTTAGCTCTCTTCTCTCCCCACAGATGTGTCAGACCTGCTGAGATTGTCCAGCACTTTCTGTTTTTGTTTCAGAAACAGGGCACTCTGTCCAATATGCATAAGCACAATGGAAACATTCTTTGGACCTATCACAATTCTATTTGTGAGATTATTGTTGTTGTTTTTCAGGTGGCTTCCTGGCACTTGGACGATGAACAGTGCTCATGGGAATTGAACTTGGGGTGTGATAGTTATTGTTGGCCTCAACTCCAGTAGTTCTGGCCTCTCAAAGGGATAGTGATCTTGCGAACTCCAGCAGCCCTGACAGCCTTCTCGTTTTCTCGAGTACTTTTCAGCATAGTTCATTAGAGAGACATCCTTCGATTGTTTGTGTTTTGATTTTCCGTTCCACCTCACCAAAGTCACATCTGGGTGCTACTTGCTTCAATCGCACAAAATATCGGTCAATTTATGTATTTATTTCTTGCTTAGAATGGTCGGAAGATAATTGTTGGTTCTCATAGGTTCAGGTCCTGGTCGAATGCATGCATGTTGCACCCAGGGCTACCCTTGTAGAATCCAGTATGTTATCCCAACAGGAAGGGCTACCACTCTGTGAATGCTCGGCTAAACTGCGACCACCATAAGATATTCCTTCTTGTCTGCATCTATTACCCTGGCAGTTGCCATGATTCTTTCATCTTTCATGATTTAGGGTTGGTGCCTGCTGAGTCAGATGTCTGTGACAGTTCATCCTTGGGCACGTATTCCTCCTCCTGATGCCCAAGACCTTTCCTGGTAGTGGGACTGCAATACCAGGACCTGTGAAAGATGCAGTTATGTGTTGAAATAATGCAGAGCATCCTCATTCTTAATTGTCTTCCTCCAAAGCTATCCCTGTGCTTGGTCTGCAGACAGTTGTTTCCTCCCTCACAGGACATAATCAACCGTTGAATAAATTAACACCAGAAGCACCCGAGGTTCCATTACCCACTCCCACTATCCTCTTTCCCCTGGCAGCCTTTGCTATTTGCACAAATTCATCAACACCACAGTCCTGTGCATCTGGGACAGGGGAATTGGCCACCACCTGCACATTCCAACAATGGCATTCTCACCATTGGCATTGTCCTCTCCTCCACAGGTCTAATGTCACGGAGTTGTTGGGCCTTCTTTAGCTCTTGCGCTTGCATACCCTCTTCTCCAAGAATAAAAGGGGTAATGTTGTAGCTCAGTGAAGCATGGAGATGGAATAATCCTCTGAGAGTTTGCCAGGGACATCTCACCATTGATATTCACAGTGTTTCCTGTGTGGTGGTATGTATTAGGGGTAATACGGTACACCACGTGTCGACAGGCTTTTGGTGGAGGGATGCCAGGTCCTGATAGGACCTGCCACCTACTGGACTCCACCCAGAAATGCCAGTATAAGAACCCAGCTTTTCCCTCCATTTCCCTCAGCAGATGCATTCTGTAACCACGCTGCTGGGGATAAAGTTCTGCTTAATAAAGCCTTCAATTGACATTACCTCAACCTGCCTCGCGTCATATTGACGGTGCTACATCCTGTACCATTGATCTTGGCACATATCCCTGCAATGTAGCAAGAGCTTTAGATTTGGGGGACTATGGGCGGGATTCTCCATCAGGCGAGACCGGAATCGGGAAACACGTTTGGGCAGAGAATACGGCATCAGCCGAAAATCGAGGTTGGTGTCAGGTGCCAAATTGAATACCATGCTCTCATCCCTCGACAGCGGTGTGAATGCATTCTACACCGCACGCCGGGCGGGCATGCAAATTGTACAGCATAAGCTGTTGGCATATCATTAACAGACCCGTTCCGGCATTTTCCGTGCCTTCTGAGATGATCCGGCTCCGCCAGGTGGAATTACTGACGGCGAGGTTCACTTGTGGTATTTCAAATCGGGAAACAGGCTCCATGGCTGCTGAGGGTGAAGCAGGGGATACAAACTGAGTCCAACATCGTAATAGTGTGCCGACAGTTGTGCTGCTGGCCTGGGGGGTGTCTGCCAGGGCTGGTGGGAGTAGTGGGGGGTGGCTTGAAGGTAGGCCATGGGGTCTAGGTGTTGGGCACTGCCCGCCATTATGCAGCCTGCAAGGCAGCACGCCACTGACTGCCCACTGGGAACTTAGCACCATGGGTCATGTGGGTAACCCCCCGGCCAGCCCTCACCCTTTGTACCCTCTAGCACCAGCCGACCCATCAACGGGATGGGCATGCTCCAGCACAACCAGTGCCATCATTGTGGCTGGTGTGAGGATCGGCATGCATTGGAAAGGCACTGTTGCTAGCCCATTAACAGGACCTGAATCGCTCCAGAACTGGCACCGCTTTCGTCCACATAGAACACTCGCGATTCAGTCCTGGCATCAGCACTTACACTGTCAAACATAGAATTCGTCCCTATGTTCTCCCATCGGAGACTACGTTGGGAGACTATGTTCTCCCCATCAGAGCTGAATTGCACCTGATTTGCCCTCCCAAATGAGGAAGCGATTCCCAATACTTTGCCATGCAAATTTATGCATGGTGAGGATTGCGTGGGGAGCGGGTGGCCTAATAGTCATAGCTATTCCCTATCCCCCCCTCCCCCCCGCATCGCAATCCAGCCCCCCACCACTTCTCCTTCCCCGCATTGCAATTCAGCCCCCCACCCCTGGATTTTCTGGGTGCTTCCCCTCAGTACTGGGGTGATCCAACCTGTCCCCCCCAACAAGAGAGCCCCTAAATAAAGAGACCCCCCAAAGACCTGCTAAATCAAGAGACCGCCCTAAGTAAAGAGACCTCAAGAAGTCCTACCTATACTCCTGAAACAATTGATATGCTGGCAAAGTAATGCTAACCCTCAGTGTCAACAATAATTGGTCTTCTCAATTCGGTTTTCATCTCAAGCATACCTTCATCCAACAATCACATATAATAAATAAAAAACAAAAATGCTGGATGAACTCAGCAGGTCTGGCAGCATCGGTGGATGGAGAAACAGAATTGTTTCCAGTCTGTATGACCTTTCTACAGAACTGGAAAGGGATAGAAATGTGATAAATTATATTCTTGGAGTGGGAAGGAAGTGGGGCAGAATGGAAAGTCAGTGATCGGTAGAAGTTAAGGTCACAGTAATGTTTAATGCTTGGAGTGGAAGTTGAGAGAAATGGGTCAGATAGTTAGAAATACCTTCTTGACTCCACTTACATGATGGGGATAGGGGATCCAATGGAAATCTTCAGAAGTGGATTTCAATTGGTAGTCTCCAGGAACCAATTTCACCTTGTTTTCTCCCCCCAAATTTGCTCCAAAGTGGAAGTGCTGAGGAAAATCCGAGCTTTGACTCAGCAATTCTTAATTCCTTCATTGTCACTGGGCCAAAGTCCCAAAACTCCCCAGATAACAGCATTCTGCAAGAACCTTTACCATGTCTTCATCATGTGGACTGCAACAGTTCAAGAAAGAGGCCTTCCGCCACCTTCTCCAGTGTGGTGATCGTTGTGAGATTGACTTCAGGATGGAGAGCATCGTGATCACAAAGACACTTGAAGTTCTTTTCATGAACTAAACTAATTTTATTTACACTACTTGATTTAGAGTTCGACACTTATTCCTATGGCAAACAAATATATTACTAAACTACACTTACTAACATATCTCTATATTCTAACTACAATTATACTCTATCTTACTAGCTCTACAATGTACTCTACTCCAATGTCCTCTAACTCTAACTACCCTCCCCAGCTCACTCTCTCCCAGAAATCTTAAGAGTCAGTGCAATTTCTAGTACTGCCCCTTTGCTCCCTCTAGTGGCTAGTTTTAACATAATATTAATTCTTCACGTGCTGTACATTTTTATAATGTCACATCCAGGCCAACAAAGGAATGGCTATACTTATTGGCATTGATGATATACTGGTCCCTTTATACTGCATTCTTCCAGCTTTATAAAGGTAACAATCATAGACATTTAATCCATCAAATGGCCTGCCGGCACCCATTGGGCAGCACGGTAGCACAGTGGTTAGCACAGTTGCTTCACAGCTCCAGGGTCCCAGGTTCGATTCCCCGCTGGGTCACTCCCCGTGTCTGCATGGGTTTCCTCCGGGTGCTCCAGTTTCCTCCCACAGTCCAAAGATGTGCAGGTTAGGTGATTGGCCCTGCTAAATTGCCCTTAGTGTCCAAAAAGGATTGGGTGGGGCTATGGGGATAGGGTGGGAGTGTGGGCTAGGGAAGGGTGCTCTTTCTAAGGGCCGATGCAGACTCAATAGGCTGAATGGCCTCCTTCTGCACTGTAAATTCTATGATTTAACTCACCCATGTTGAATTGAGCATGTGGATGAGGTACAAGAAGGTAGTTGGCGCTGGTGGACCCTTAGTCAAGAGAGAGAAATTGGAGAAAAGGAAAATCAGACGGTAAACAGACTCACCGCCGGGTGTAAGAGCAGCATTATACAGATTGCTGATGATTCTAAACTTGGCAAAGTGGTAGATCATGATGGGTAATTCTAACCTTTAGGGTGACATAAATACGATGTTGAAATGAGCAGAAATAAGCATATTGATTGGAGTTAAATGGAGGGAAAATGTAACAATGCATTTTGGGAGGACTAGCATGGTAAGGCGGAATTCTATTAGGGCGCGATTTTGAAAAGTGTAAATGAACGAAGTGGTCTTGATGTGTGCTTATACAAATCCTTGAAGGTGCCAGGGCAAACTGATAAGGTGTTTTAAAAAAACCATAAGATTTCCTTGGGTTTATAAATAGAGAAACAGAATATAAAAGCAAGGAGATCACCCGAGAACTGATTAAACCTCAACTGGAATATGCGGACTCTTCTGGGCACCACAATTCAGGAAAGAAATGTAAAGGCCTGAGAAAGGGATAGAGAGGAGGGTTATCGGGATGTCGAGATCAGGGACTGCAGCAGGAGAGGTTGAAAAAAATTAGATTATTCTCCGTGTAACAGAGGAGGTGAAGAAGTTTTCATAAATAGGTTTCAAGATGACAAGAAAATTTGATAGAGTAATTCATAGAGTCATAGAATCATAGAATTTACAGTGCAGAAGTAGCCATTCGGCCCATCGAGTCTGCACCGGCTCTTGGAAAGAGCACCCTGCCCAAACCCACACCCCCACCCTATCCCCATAACCCAGTAACCCCACCAAACACTAAGGGCAATTTTGGACACTAAGAAATGAAATGAAATGAAAGGGCAATTTAGCATGGCCAATCCACCTAACCTGCACATCTTTAGACTGTGGGAGGAAACCGGAGTACCCTGAGGAAACCCACGCACACACAGGGAAAACATGCAGACTCCGCACAGACAGTGATCCAAGCTGGGAATCGACGTGGGACCCTGGAGCTGTGAAGCAATTGTGCTAACCACTATGCTACCGTGCTGCCCTTTTGAGAAAAGCAATTCCCTCTGACAATTGGGTCAATTGCCAGTGGCGACAGATTTGCTGAAGATCTAGAGGGGGAGAGGAAGATAATTTTTTCTTTCAGTGAATCAGGTTCTGGAACCCTTTACCTGAAAAGGTGGAGAACACTGATTCTACATATGGGACTGAATTCTCCATTTTTGGGACTATGTCCTCACGCCGGGGTCAAAACCGTGGACGTTTACTCCTGAAAATCCTGGAATAAAGGGACACAAATTCCCAGCCCTGCAGGGGGCAAGCAGGGACCCAGAGTAAATCTCGCAGCTTTTGCTGCCGATATGGGCCCCCGCACTTCCGGGCCAGAGGCTGCGCATGTGCACGGTGGCGGGCTCCAGCGGCCAGCGGACTCGGACAGCAGAGGTAGACCCACAAAGGAGACCCCCGCGATCGGCCGCGGGCCCAACCCTCAACCCCCGCACAAACATTCCCCGGTTGCCTACAAGGCCCCCCCTGGCCTCCGATCCACCCGCCCGAACAGATGCACCACACAAAGCATCCAATTGGGCTTCATCACAGCCTGGTATGGCAACTGCTCGGCCCAGCACCGCAAGAAACTTCAGAGCGTCGTGAACATCGCCCAGTCCATCACACGAACCTGCCTCCCATCCATTGACTCCATCTACACCTCCCGCTGCCTGGGGAAAGAGGGCAGTATAATCAAAGATCCCTCCCACCCGGCTTACTCACTCTTCCAACTTCTTCCATCGGGCAGGAGATACAGAAGTCTGAGAACACGCACGAACAGACTCAAAAACAGCTTCTTCCCCACTGTCACCAGATATCCTAAATGACCCTCTTATGGACTGACTTCATTAACGCTACACCCTGTATGCTTCATCCGATGCCAGTGCTTATGTAGTTACGTTGTATATGTTGTGTTGCCCTATTATGTATTTTCTTTTATTCCCTTTCGTCTCATGTGCTTAATGATCTGTTGAGCTGCTCGCAGAAAAATACTTTTCACTGTACCTCGGTACACGTGACAATAAACAAATCCAATCCAATCCAATCCAATCCACGCGAGTACCCCGACCGGCTGGACCAGGTTAGATCCACACTGTCAGGGCTTCGGCTGGTCGGGGCGGAGGATATCGGAGTGGGCCTTTGGCAATGGCCCCAATCGGCGCGGCGTACTCCCCGGTGATGCCGCTTTTCGGTGACCCGCCACTGGTCCCGATTTCTTGCGGGAACTTCAATTATCCGTCCCCACGTTGGCCCCAATTTCGGCGCGAGTGTGCGGAGAATCCAGCCCATAATATTTAAAAGGAATTAGACAGTTACTTGTAGAAAAGAAACCCACAGGGTTGTAAGGCAAAAACAGGAATGGGACAAGGCACAACTGCGCTTTCAAAGAGTCAACACAAACACAATAGACAGAATAACCTCCTTCTATGCTGTAAATTACGAAGCACCTATGTAACCTCCAAAAGCATTCCAACAGGTTCCTTACTCACAGACCTTTCACAAGAGGATTATGGTTGAATGCCTGTCACAATCACTGTTCCTACACTAATCACAGCAATATATAATATTTTTTAAAAATGCGTTATTTTTGAAGGTGAACAAAGCTCATTTGAGTGTCTACTTTTTAAGTTCACTCTTCCACCATTTCCACATGAGCGCAAGTCATTAAACTAACTTCCCACACAAATAACAATCTGAATCAAGCATGATTAAAATTCAAGTCAGTGGTTTTATGTTAATGATAAGCTATACTTAACATTAACCTCCTAAAAGGATGGCACAGTAGGGGAACAATGTGAGTGCTCAGCCTTGAGAGAGCACTTGTTAATTATTAACTGTGAACATTGCAGAGATGCAGTGGGATATCATGTGAAGTATCTACAGACTGCCAAGGGAGAAAAAAAAAGTTTCCCCCCCCCCTCAGATAACATTTTACTCACGGTGGATTTTAATTCTTTTATCTTGAGATTTGTGTGATCAAAATGAACTTAAATAAACGGAAAATTATTAGCATAAAACAGATAGAGGACACCAACAATCTCCGCTGGGCCAGGGTTGCAAATCGAGGAGAGGAAAAACGAACTGCTCAGGTATTGAGAGTCACCCAAAGAACTGCTGCTGCTAACTGCTGCGATATCGACAGAGAAAAGAGGGCCCTTCAGAGGTTCTTAGAAAAGGTGAAGACGACTAAAGGATACCTGCAAGAGGAACTGCACAACGAAAGGAGTTCTGATGAAAAACATTAAGTTGGAAGTCAGTATTATTTTGACATGTTTTATATATTCCAACATGGATTATTGCCACACAAGTGTTATTTGCTGTCGCTGAACCACTATTTCTTGTTTTATTGCGTCTTGTCTACATTTTCACCTCAGTGATGTTCTTCTGCACAAAGGCTTGAAGCCCGTGCAGTCGTCTCAATCAATTATGGAATGCTGGAATAGCTCGCAGTATTCCTTGCTTAGGCAACAAAACAATATGCCAAAGTAAAGAGGAGCATTTTAATTATCATTGGAATTTTTATTCCTCAGTGAGATTCCTTTCGATGGCTTTCATGTTCTTACCACCGATTATTTTATTTAAAAAATCAATTGGAAACACAAAATCAGTTGTGCGCTGCTGCTTCACAGCCATGTTCGCACTGACAGCCAGCGACCTGCTTTATGGCCCCAGTCTGCAGCCCCATTTCTAACTGATGTGAGTTTGGACATTCTCCCACCCAGCCCAGTCCAAATGGCTCAGCTTTTGGCTTTATTCAGATTCTCCTTACTTATAATAGACTTTACATTTGCTCTTCAGGAGAATTAGTTTTCTTACCAACACAGCAGTACAGCATTTGTACGAAGGGAAGCATGGTGGCACAGTGGTTAGCACTGCTGCCTCACAGCTCCAGGGTCCCAGGTTCAATTCCGGCCTCGAGTCATTGTATGTGTGGAGTTTGCACTTTCTCCCCGTGTCTGCGTGGGTTTCCTCCGGGTGCTCCGGTTTCCTCCCACTGTCCAAAGAAGTGAAGATTAGCTGGATTAGCCATGCTAAATTGTCCAAAAGGTTAGGTGGTGTTGCTGGGTTACGGGGTTAGGGTGTGTCATGATATGCAAACATGCAGCTAATGAACACATAGAATAGGACACGACCAATGAGCAGTCAGGACACTCAGGGGTGGTATTGTTGCTAACTTGCTGTTGTCTCTTAATTTGGCTCTGTTTAATTACGTTTGCTCAAGAGTCGCCAGGTATCTTTCGACACCACCACAAAGGTTAAAAACCGAATACTGATTAAAGACTCTATACACCAGTTAGTAAGTTCAAAAGCAAAGCTCATTTATTTACACCCAGTCAAATGTACTCATGCATAAAACTCTACAAACTAAACTACCACTAATACTAAAGCCTATACTTAGCTTTGGGTGCCCACTCAGTCAGAGGAACAATGGCCATTGCTCGGTTCTGAGGCTGCTGGGTTGAGCTGTTTACAGGATAGCAACTAGGAGCGTCTATCTCGTTGCATGCATTGACTTGGAACTTACTTGGTCTGGTGTAGCTGCAAGGCAGGTCTCTCCTCGCTGAGAGCCAAGGCCAAGAGAGCGATTCTCTCTTGGGGAGTCTTTTTTATACCCCAAAAGGGCTTTGCGTGCTTTTGGGCGGGCCTTGAACTTGGCCCCAATTAATTGGGCCGTTTCCCAATTGTCCTTATCAATTTTCCTCCAATAGAGGGGTGGGTTCCCTGGTTGCTGGGCATGTCCTAGGTGGCCGTTGGTTTGCTTTGTCTTAGTCTCCTCTGGCGCCGGAATGTCTGGCTTAGCATTGTTTATCTAACTGTCGCCTTTTGTTCTCGGGGATGGCTCATTAGTATGTAGATGGGTTAACAGTACCGGTCCTGTCTGAGAGCTAAGGCTCTAATCAACAGACAGAACTTGCACCTGCTTGCTTTTTCGGTATTGTCCAATTTTCCCTGCATTCTCTGTAAGTGTCCATTTTGTAATCGGGACATGGCCATCCCAGATGGCTACACCCCCTCCTTGTGATCCTCAACGCGAAGCATGAAGGATCACATTACTACGTCGTCTTCATCCTCTGACCAAGCGGGGCACCCATAATCAGGCTCTACTCTGCCCTATCCTATGAAACACAATTTTACCAAAACATTTTAAATACATACATTATTATAAAACTCTACGGGGCGCTATGACATTAATGCATGCATTACAGAAAAATAAAAAACTGGAACCGCTAACTATCCTCAATAAACTATCCTCAATGTACAAAATAGCAGCACACAAATTTCTCTGGCCTGGCATCAGACACAGAGGTTTACATCTCTTTATTTCACAGAATACATAAGGAGAAATGGATGCACTTTAATCAGTCTCAATGGGTTCGAGGGTCTGGTGAAATCCAAAACTGGGGGACCTAAACCTGTATACCGGGGTGCGAGAGCGGTAGGTTCTCTTTTGCCATTTCCTGACTCTAAGTGTCTGCACGACACTGCAAAGTATCGCCAGTACTAAGAGGGCTTCTACTACATATGATAGTGAGTGCCCGGTGATAAACTTATCGCACCAGGTCGGGTATTGTTAGCTGTCGTGGGGTTCTGTGTATTGCAGGGGTGGGAATCATTCACGGCTTGTGTGGTAGGGGTCAGTGGGTAGTGTCTGCGCGCAACTGAAGGGATCCCGCTGAGATCCATGTGAACACGAAGGCTGTCTTCATCTTTGTCGGTCTTCTTCTTTGCCTTCCTCTGGGGTTCCTGAGGTTCCTGAGTTCTGTGAACACAAGCATAATATCTGTTATTATCTTGCTTAAGATCTCGTATGTCTGTCTGTCTGTCCTCTGTTGACAATTTCCCTTTATAATTGGTCACCATCTGTGACTCCCTCATTTTTTTAAAAAACCAAATATTTGGGACAAGACATCCAAGAAAAATACTGACATAGTGCGAGCTGTCTCGCAGCCTGTGCGATCTACCATCCTAGTGTTTTAGGATGTAAATTGCATACGGAAACAACCTAAGGGTTGCCAAAACCAAACAAAAGAATTTCGAACTGAAAGTGCCAAAATGGGGTGCGTATGGGCCGCGGCGGGCAAGAAATGGGTGGAATCCCCGGGTAGGACGGTGATCAATGCCGTTTGTGCTCTACCGAAGCGTAGCTGATCAGAGGGGGATCCTCAGGCAGGGCGGGGACCAGTGCCGTTTCTCCATTGCCTGAGCAACCGGCAAGAACGGGTAAGAATGTGGTCATCGTGGGGGCTTCCTCTCATGATCGAATCAGGAGAGTAGCTATGAGTAGTGTTCTGTCGACAAACTAGCTCCTCTGAACGGTTGTCTGGCGACAAACTTGTACCTCTAAACTGGTTTCTGTTGACAAACTAGTTCCTCTGAACTGTTGGCTGGGGACAAACTTGTTCCATTAACAGGCATTGGACGTCAAAAGAGTGGTGACGTTGGGTCGTGAAAACACTTAACATTAGCACTAACGAACAAACATACAACAAACATGCTGCAGGTTCCATCAGAAAGGACACCGTATGTCTCCATCGGTTCCTTTTTTCTCCATCATCTGGACACTTCACTGCTCAATAGCGAACAGGGTCGCAAAGGGATTTGTTTGGTGGGAGTCAGACTCTAAGTCATCATCTGTACCCGGCTGCCATACTCTTGACCGTAGTAACCGTGCTAAAGCTGCTTGGGGCGAATTGGGGTCCATCTCATCATTCCGGATGAGCCTGAACGAATTGTCTCGGTGCCAGAATCGTGTGTCGAGGTTGGAGCAACTAGGTTTCAATCCGTAATTGTCGGGCGGTGGGTCTGGGTCAGGGTCTTTGATATATGTAATCTCGAAGGGGTCAGTGGAATCATGCTCGGATTCGCTGGGAGTGGGGCCTGGTACAGGGGGGATAATCATTACGTGGTGTGCTGTGGCTGTCGTCATTGCCGTCGCTATCACTGTCGCTGCTGGTTGAAGGAAGGGAAAGGTGGAGTCATGCCTCTGGGGGTGGAGTTAAAGTCGTGCATGAGGACGGGCTGGACTGGGTGGGGGAGGGTAGGAAAACGTCATCTGTGGGTGGGACGTGCTCGTCTGCTGCTGCGAGCGGGATGTGGTGTGTGTGGCATTGCTGTGAGCCAAAAGCCTTGAGCTGGTTTATGTGAAACCACGCAGACTTACCATTGGGATAGGTTATTTTGTATACTAAGGGGCTGACTTTGTCCAAAATGGAGTACGGTCCGGAGAATTTAGGGGAAAGGAATGAACTGGGGTTGTAAAGGGAAAGCATCACTTGCTGCTCTACTGCAAACTCAGTGGTGTGTACCGTTTTGTCGAAACAAGCCTTGCTCTGTTTCTTCCTGGTTCCAAGTCTCACTGCTGCTGAAAGTTGGGCTGCCTTTATGTTCTGTATCAATTGTTGAACCGCATTTTTATGCGTGAGGGCTGTAACTGCGGGGCTGGCCAAATCCAGTCCTAATAAATACTCTGTCCCTTTCATGGGGCATCCAGTCATGAGGGTGTGGGGGTGTATCCTGTGCACGTGGATACCGTGTTCCTTATAAACATTAAAGCAAATGGGAGAACTGAATCCCAAGTGCTGTTATTCTGCTGTACCATCTTCCTGAGGGTGGCTTTTAATGTCCTATTCATCCGCTCCACGAAACCACTTGACTGGGGGTGGTATGCGATATGAAACTTTTGTCGAATGCCGAAAATCGTGAGGATGTTTTTCATTACACGTCCTGTGAAATGGGAGCCTTGATCGGACTCTATACTGCGGGGGAGTCTCCATCTTGTGAAGATGTGGTGTGTTAATATTTTAGCCATTGTCTTGGCCGTATTAGTTTGCGATGGAAATGCTTCCTCCCATTTTGTGAAGGTATTTATCACCACCAACACATACTTATACCCATTTCTGCAAGGGGGTAGGGGTCCTATATAGTCTATCTGTAGATTTGTCCAGGGTCCATTAATGGGCGGGTCTGACTAAGTTGAGCCTTTTTCGCATATCTGTCCGGATTGTTCTGGGCACAGATCAAGCAATTCTCTATGTAATGGGTAACATCGGCTTTTAAACCAGGCCACCAGGAGAGCGGTCTGAGGTGGGCTAGGGTGGGTTCAATACCTTGGTATCCATGATTGTCAGTGAACTGACAAAGGATCTGGTTCCTGTCCTGGCTGGGAACTATATAAATGGCATCCTTTAAAATCACACCGTCATGTGTGGTTATTGCATTCTTGTATTTATCATATGGGGCTGGGAAGTTACCCTTTAAAAGTTTCCTGAGTTTCTCGTCCTCTTTCTGTGCCTTCGCTAGATTCTGAATATTGGCCTATGAGACCTGAACTGTGTACTGGGGTGCTTTCGGGGGGTTCAAAAAATAACCATGCCTGGAGCCTGCCTTCGCTAGGGCGTCTGCTTTAACATTACCAGGGGGGGAAGAACGGTGATGACTGCGAACCTTAATTATTCCATACTTTCTCTCCTTCGCTGTCTCTAAGATATGGCGGAGTAATCGTGCTGAAGTTAGGGGTTTACCGTCCGCGGAAACAAATCCTCTCATTTCCCACAGGGGTAGGAATTCCGTCAAACTATTGCAGACATACAAGCTGTCCGAATGGATGTCTGCTGGGGTCGGGAACGAGTCGGGGTGGTCTACAATATAAGCGATTGCTGCCAGTTCTGCTGCCTGCGAGCCTAAGTGTCCTGGCAACTTTAGTGAAATCTCATCTACGGCGCGTCCCTGCATGTCCTCTACGTAAATACCGCAACCGGTGATTCTCTTTCCATTTAACACTGTGGAGGAGCCATCCACCTAAATCTTCAGGGGTGCGCATGTGCCTGTGGGCTGGGGTCTCTGGGGTATACTACCTGTTTTCCTGGGAGGTGTTTTGTATAAATGGGCCTGTGTTCTGTTTTGTGGTGATGATCTCACATTCATGAGGGGTGCCTGCATACTGCAAATTATCGGCAAGGAAGGTGTGGGTCTAGGTTTGTTTTACTGTGATGTCCCGTCCCTGTAAAAGAAGGGTCCAACGGGCTGCGCGGATTTGGCTGACTGTGCCATCCTTTAGTCGACCGTCTAACAATAGCTGTGTTGGGGTGTGTTCTGTGAGGATGGTGATGGGGTTGAGTCCTGTAATGTAGGCGAAATATTGTACTGCCCAAAAAACTGCGAGCAGGTGCCTTTCGCAGGCAGAAAATCCTTGCTCTACAGGGTCTAACACGCGTGAGGCGTATGCGATGGGGCGTAACTGGTCATGGCGTTCCTGGAGGAGCACGGCCGAAAGGGTTCGGTTGGTGCTTGCAACTTCGATTGCGTACGGGGAAAGTGGATCTGGGACCTGTAGTGCGGGGGCTGTGCTGAGTGCTCTTTTTAAAGCGTCCACAGCATCCGTATGCTGTGGAAGCCATTCCCAAGGTGCCTGCTTCTTGAGAAGTTCGGAAAGGGGCGCTGCTTTAGTGGCGAAACCGTCAATATGGTTTCGGCAGTAGCCAACCAGTCCTAAAAATGACCGGAGGGCTGGGACATTGTGGGGCAGGAGCAATTTGACGATCGAGTCAATTCTCTTTTGCTCGATCTCACGTTTACCATGAATGATCACTGTTCCCAAGTAAATCACTTTCTCTTTCAAAATCTGGGCCCCTTGGGGTTGACTTGTCAACCAATTTCTTTTAGGAGTGCTAGGAGTTCGGCGAGAAGCGAAATGTGCTCTCCCTTTGTGTCTGTCTGTAGTAACAAGTCGTTTACATACTGGACCAGACAATCGGGGCGGGAAAATTTTGCTAATCCATTTGCCAGCTGTCAGTGGAAAATGGAGGGGAGTTGTGGAAGCCTTGTGGAAGGCACGTCCACGTGTACTGTTGCCTTCGGAATGTAAAGGCGAATTTCTACTGGCACGCTTTAGCCAATGGAATGGACCAAAAGCCATTACTAACGTCCAAAACCGAAAAAAAATTTGACTGGAGTCCCTGTTTGAGCATGGTCTCGGGACTCATGGCTATGGTGGGGGCTGCTGCTGGGGTGACATTGTTCAGTTCCCGGTAATCAATGGTCAGTCACCATGATCCATCCGGTTTCCTGACGGGCCAAATTGGTGCGTTGTTTGTGGAGGCTACTGACCTGAGTACGCCTTCATCCAACAAACACTCTATTACTTTGGAGATTTCTCCCTCTGCTTCCTGGGGAAATCCGTACTGCTTCTGGGGTTTAGGGTCGGGACCTGTAATGTTCACAAAGCCAGCCAATTTGCCACAGTCGTGCTTATGCTGTGCAAATGCTGCTTTATGTTCCTGCAGGACTGCCCTAACCCGTTTGTCTGCACTAATGGTTCGAGGGTCGAACCAGAAGTCTCCTACTGAGTTAATCCTATTTACTTTTTCTCCTACTGTGAGTGTGGTGGGGGCTCGTGCTGCCTTTGCCATTTTCTATACACACTTGTTAACTGGGTCAAAAGAAAGGTTGTGGGAGCTCATGAAATCGATCCCAAGGATATGTTCTGCTGTCTGGGGCAGATCAACCAAAACCACACGGTGCTTACTTGTGATGTTCCCTATTTGTATCGCTATAGGGGCTGTGATGTGTCCTTGTTGTAAATGGCCTGTAAAGCCGTTGAGTGTGATGGTGTCTGTTGTGGGCCACGTGCCTCGCTGATACATCATGGAGGAATTGAGTGTGGTGCGGGACCCTCCTGTGTCCCAAAGAAATTCTACGAGGTGTCCCCGAACTTTGCCTGCTACTACCGGTCTACCAGACTTGCCCCAAAGGATGTCGCAGACCCAAGTTGGGGAGCCCGAACACCGTCAGTTGATACCGTTCATGTCTGCATCCTCTGAATGGGCACGAACGCTATGTATCGGCTTTGCCCTATTCCTGTTTAGGGTGCCTGTCTGTTGGTTTCTCTGCTGCTTTTGGGGCACTTGACACTCTCGTGCATAGTGTCCTAATTGTCCACAGCTTTGGGCTGGAGTGGGCAGTTCCTGCCCTCATTTACCCATGCGGGATTCTGCTGTGCTTTAACTGGATTCATATCTGCCTGCTCTTCATCGGGTTTTATAAATGCGATTTTGCTTTGGACTGATTGCTCTCAGGCACGGGACAATCTCTTCAAAACCCATTTTCCATTGTGGGCCTCATCTGAGGGGTCGTAATTTGCGCAAGCTCTCTGTCCTGCGTCTGTCGCGTGAGAAACTAGGATTCAAGTCCATTTGGCCATATTATCTGGGGACAAATGGGCGCGGGCTAACTCTCTGAAAACTGCTGTGAAGTGTATCCCAAGCGTCCAGCAAATGCTGTGGGGTGCTCTGTCTTCTTTTGCCTACACTTATTTAGGCATTCAATGGGGTCTCCTCTGTTGTAGCCGATCGCATCAAGGATCGCTGTGTGCATCTCTTAGAGTGTGCCTCCTCCGACATTCTGTGGGTCGGGAAGGGCTGCCACGACTGAAGGGTCGAGGCTTAAAACTGTGAGCTTCACTTGCTCCTTTTCGTCCAGGCCGTACATGGTAGCCTGCTGTTTGACTTTCGCGAAAAATTGGTGGGGGTCTGATGTGGGAAGGAACTGTGTAATTTTTCCACACGCGTCCCATAATTGGGTCACAGTTAATGGGGTTGCACATAGGAAATCTGCTTCTCCTTCTCCTGCGGCCCTGCGGTGTGTGGTTACAGGGTTCATGGGGGTGTGTTCTGCCTGTTCAGTTGGGGGTTGGGGCGCTTTCCTTTTCTGGCGTTTTTCCTGCATACATGTCCCATGCACGTATCTATGGGCAGTCTCGTTCAATTCCTGCCAATCGGGGCCGTTTTCCTGATCTAACTGTGGTCTAAATTTGTTTTGTAACCCATTTTGAACGGAAAGCAGAGATTGCAATTCTGCAATTTGCTTCGGGCACTTTGCATGGTCTACGTAGCTCTGCCTTTGTTCCGTCGTGGAAGTATGGAGTGCTCGTAGGGCTGCCTTCAAATCATTGCACTGTTTCTGCAATTTCTCAACTTGTTGCTCGGTCTCTTGTCTTACCAAGACCGCACTTTGCGTGTCCTGGTAGACCTTATCGTATTGCGTTTGGAAACTACTCAAATGCACGAGATCAGACTGGTGTGCCCTCTTGGCATCATCCACCTCTCTGTCCCTTGCTGCTAGCTGCTCTTTTAAATCTCTATTCTCCTTCTCTACTTCGCTCACGTCTACCTCACTACTTCTGTCTCTCTCCTCTATCTCTCTACGGAGCGGCCTTACGACCTCCTCTGTGTCTCGCAATTGTGCCAAGCAGGACATGATTGCCATCGGCTTGCGAGCTTTCCCGAAGCTCTTCTTGTGGATCTCTGACAGGTTCTCCCACCAAGTATGTCCTATACTCCCGGGACCTGTTTCCTCATTAGCGCAGAATTCACTCCAAAGGGGCCATCCTTCCCCTTTGAGATATTTCCTGGTCTCATCTTTCCAAATGGAACACTGTCCTACTCTGATGGTCGCTGCGACCTCGAAGTCCTGGGGGTTCATAAGGCATTCCATTGCCTTCATTGCCATTTTCTCTATCTAGGTTCTCTACTGAATTTGGAACAGGGGGTGATAAAGTGGTGATGTAAACATGGGTACGGCTTACGCTAATTTCCAGCCTACAAAATTCCCAACAGTTTTACGCAACTAAATCTCTCAGGTTACCTTATATCCCTGTTAGTACGCATGCATTAATACACTTCTGAATCTCAGAGACTTGATCAGTACTGTTCTTATGCTTGTGGTTTTTCTGTTTCTAATTGGATTCTCAATACAAATTTGGGTTCTCTCGGAGTGGTTCGGCCACTTCTAAGTCGAGTCCCGTCAGAAGTCGCCAGTAAATGTTGCTAACTTGCTGTTGTCTCTTAATTTGGCTCTGTTTAATTACGATTGCTCAAGAGTCGGCAGGTATCTTTCGACACCGCCACAAGGTTAAAACCGAATACTGATCAAAGACTCGATACACCAGTTAGTAAGTTCAAAAGCAAAGCTCATTTATTTACACATAGTCAAATGTACTCATGCATAAAACTCTATATTCTAAACTATCACTATTATGAAAAGCCTATACTTAGCTTTGGGTGCCCACTCAGTCAGAGGAACAATGGCTGTTGCTCGGTTCTGAGGCTGCTGGTTTGAGCTGTTTACAGGATAGCAACTAGGAGCGTCTATCTCGTAGTGTGCTTTGACTTGAACTTACTTGGCCTGGTGTAGCTGCTCGCTGAGAGCCAAGGCCAAGAGAGCGATTCTCTCTTGGGGAGTCATTTTTATACCCCAAAAGGGCTTCGCGCGTTTTTGGGCGGGCCTTGAACTTGGCCCCAATTAATTGGGCCGTTTCCCAATTGTCCTTATAAATTTTCCTCCAATAGAGGGGTGGGTTCCCTGGTTGCTGAACGTGTCCTAGGTGGCCGTTGGTTTGCTTTGTTTTAGTCTCCTCTGACGCCGGGATGTCTGGATTAGCATTGTTTACCTAAATGTTGCCTTTTGTTCCCGGGGAGGCTCATTAGTATGGCTTAGCAGTACCAGTCCTGTCTGAGAGCTAAGGCTCTAATCAACAGACAGACCTTGCACCTGCTTGCTTTTTCGGTATTGTCCAATTTCCCTGCATTCTTTGCAAGTGTCCATTTTGCAATCGGGACGTGGCCATCCCAGATGGCTACAGTATCTCACTATAAGAGGGATGAGGCACTCACACCCCGCCTCTTTCCACAGACCAACATCTACAGAGTGAGTCAGGGTGTATCCTCAGCACCGCACCCCAGCACGTGGCTTAGAGCAAGGCTGGTTCAATCACACTGAGTTACTACATTCAGATTAGCAGAGAGTCGAACTCATTGAGAACTGTGCTAATAGTTCAGTAAAACACATTGAACTCACTTCAAATTCTGGAGCACCTTTTACTCAAAACTGCATCAAGTGGCAGCTTGTGTTAATCCAAATTACATAACACAACAGGGTGGAGGCATGAACTTGGGTAGGGTGCTCTTTCCAAGTGCCAGTGCAGACTGATGGGCTGAATAGCCTCCTTCTGCACTGTAAATTCTCTGATTCTATGAACTTATGTCCTGGTGACATGCTTCTGATAATGTGCATGACACAACTAAACTCACCACCCTTTTTGGAAGGAAGGACCTTGAAGAGGTCAGCATGACTTTTGTCATGAAACTTTGGTGATTTGGGGACACTGTTATAGCCAGTCTTCATTTCTGATCAACTCAATTTTTACCAGAAACTATTCAGCGGTTGTCAATGTTTAGCCACCACTAATTATTTCCACTGTTATTTATCATTGTGTGTTTGAGTAATCACTTACTTTAAAAATGGAGCTGGTGAGCTCAGGTCAATGACTGAATAATGTTTGATAAGTAACAGGAGTCAGTTATGGTTCAGAATAAAATAAATCTTTAATCAGTTACTTATTTAATTGGTACAATGTTTGGAGTGACGTAACTTAACAAAGTGATCTATCAGTTCACCAGATAATTAAAAGATATTCTTCCTCATAGAACATGACAAACTCTCATTTCCGGATGTTATAGAGAGGAAAGATAGTTGAAGGCCTGTAATGTCAGATCTTTACCCATTTGACAGAAAAGAGAGACATGCTGCTGAAGCTTTGCACCATGCACTCCCATAACAGCCTCCCCGAACAGGCGCCAGAATGTGGTGACTAGGGGCTTTTCACAGTAACTTCATTTGAAGCCTACTTGTGACAATAAGCGATTTTCATTTCATTTCAGGTCAAATGCAAGAATGCCAAATTACAAATGAAGATGACAATTTACACGACAGGAGAAATTCATTCATGGGTTTTGGGCATCGCTGGCTAGGCCAGCATTGTGTGCCCATCCCTAATTGCCCTTGAGAAGGTGTTGGTGAGCTGCCTTCTTGAACCGGTGGAGTTCATATAGTACTGTAAGGGAGGGTGTTTCAGGATTTTGACCCAGCGACAGTGAAGGAACAATATATTTCCAAATCAAAGTGGTGAGTGACTTTGGAGGGGTATTTCCAGATGATGGTGTTCCAGGTGTCGATTAGATGGCATGTCGACTGTGGCTGAGGCATTGCATGGAGAAAGCAACACAGAAGTATAAGCTCCCAAACTCCTGAGTAAGTCAAAAAATGGGACAAGGCTTGAATATATTCATTTTGCTAACAAAGAATGACCCCTGCACATGTCACTTCCAGCACGAATAAATGAGCCCCAGTACAAACTTGACTGATTACCTTAAATTGGTTGTTAGCGTAGCTACTAGTACACTCATGATTGTTCAGCAAGTACTGCCCAATATCGGAATGACATCTAACTGCAGACATTTTGTTTTGTGTTTTGCAGGCATGGGCACATTGAGTACAGTCTTACTCTGCCTAATACGAACTGAATGAACATGCTGTTTGATTCGATCAGCCAATCTTTGGGACTATACGTCTGACATTGCGCCAGCACGGATATTCATACAAAACCTTGTTCAATTGTGTGGTAGATAGAACATTCATTTGGACTGAGAACTGCATCCTGTTAATGGGAAATATCACTTGCATGACCATTGCATAGTAACAGTGTGAAACAGCTTTTTTAGCCTGTTGATATTTTTGAGAGATTTTGCCTTTCCAAGGTAATTTGAGGTAATCACATAAATCACGGGAGTCTCACCATTTGTCAGATGCTGCATACCCATGTAAATGAGACAACAGGGGTTGTTCCTAACTCTCTTGCCTCAAAGTCTTCTTGGTTTGACTACAGTGGCATAGGAGGCAGTGGCGCAATGGTATTGTCACTGAACCAGTAATCCAGGGACCCTGGGCACGATCTGGGGACCGGGTTAAAATCTATGGCAGGTGGTGAAATTTGAATTCAATAAAAATCTGAAATTAACAGTTGTGTGATGATCGTGTCGAGTGTCGTAAAAACCCGTCTGGTTCATTAAGAAGGAAATCTGTCGTCCTTACCAGGTCTGGCCAATATATGAATCCAGATCCACAGCAATGTGGTTGATTCTCAAATGCCCTCTGAAATGGAGGGCAGTTAGGGATAGGCAATAAATGCTGGCACAGCCAGCGACGCCCAACATCCCATCAATGAACTTTAAAAACATGACACCAATCTCCAAAGGTGTCCCAATGACCTAGCTTTGTGCCTGGGAACTCATCAGGTTGAGAAACTTGAGGGAGCTAAGGTAGCAATGAAAATGATCCAAAAGTTAAGCTTTATCTTTCTTTTTCCAGGACCTACTGGATCTTTGGGTCCAGGGGACTTTTGTACTGTTTGAGGGGACTTTTGTACTGTTTGGCAAAGATAGACATAAAACTCTGAGATTGGCAGTCAGTTCAGCCAGGAGTACGACTGTTAATGCTAACAGTCCACCTTGTCATCTCTGCTTGGACAGATGGCCAGCACTTGTGGTGCAAGCGTCCTGCCCTTGGCTTGAATCAAGGAGAAGCGATAATTGGGCATTGTGTGTACGACATACAGGCCGCAACGTTTGCAAGTTTAAACCGAATTATCTGGCCACAGCTGGATGTAGTAAGATCGCTGTCATATTAACCACTCCTCATCACTTTCTGACAATGCCTGCCAGAAAATATCTGCAGGTATATATCAAATAATTTGGCTGTGTTGTCCTGTGCACTTGAATGTGTTGCCGACACTCACTATCAAAGTTTACTTCAGGTAACTTCACCGGTGAAGGTAACTTCAGCAAGGAACCAAAGAGGGGGCGGGGGCGGGGGGGGGGGAATCCGAAGGAGGCAGAAAGAAGAAAATTGAAAGAATTATTTGAAAAAATAGCTAATCACGCAAACGTGATTTTCCTTAAGAAAATGAGATCAAAAGAAATTATTTAACATGGAACAGAAGATTAGTTGACTGTGGTGCATTCATGTAAAAGAGCCAGTGTTTAATTAGCTTTTAAAGACCTGTGCTTTTGTATTATTTATAAGCAAGCCTTAATCGTCTGAACACAGGAATTGTGATACCACCTGCCGTCAAACAGGTGAATGATAACATTAAATCCTTCTTAAATTTTTAATAGAGTGTTTTCTTTTAGTTGTCAATCATTTAATGATGTCTACAAATTAACATTGGACAATATATGAAATATATTTTCAATTACATATGGTCACATTTATCCCGTAATCACAGTCATTTATGATACAATATATGCTTAAATATTAGCGCTGCGCCAATAGGGATTTGAATGTTAGCCAAGAAAAATTAATCTGTTGAATATTTCTGCAGCAATTTAACATCATGCTACCAGCGTACCTCACACAGGGCTCAAGAGTCTCAAATAAATACTATTCTTTAAATCAGACTTTCAGTATTTTTTTAATGTTGCCAGGATAAAGGGTTATTGACCATGTCGGGGAACTGAACTTTTTCGGATGGCGATTCGGAGCATTATGACCGGAATTCTCCGAAATCCCGGCCAAGTGTTGACGCCGGTGTAAACACCGGAGTGGTATACGCCGGCGTCAACAGGCCTCCTGGCCCAACAATTCACAGCTGTTCAGGGGTCTCTGTGCTGCTCCGGCGCCGAAAGGAGGCCCTGCACTTGCAACATGGCGGAGCCCGACGCGGAGGAACATAGGCCCCCCCGGAATGAACACGCCCGCCGATCGGTAACCCCCGGTCGCGGGCCTGGCCACCGTAGTCAGCACAGAGATAGAAGAACATATCAATGGGTGCATGGCTGAAGAGCTGGTGTGAGAGGGAGGATTCCGATTCCTGAGACATTGAGACTGGTTCTGGGGGAGGCGGGACCAGTACAAACTGGACAGGTTGACCCTGGGTAGGATCGGGACCGAAGTCTGAGGGGGAGCATTTGCTAGAGTGGTTGGGGAGGGTTTAAACTAAAATGGCAAGGGAATGGGAATTTATGCAAGGAGTCAGAGGAAGGGGGAAACATGGAGAAGAACATAAGAAAGAAAGGAGAACAAGAAACGTGACCGGCAAAGAAATCAAGAGCCAGAATCAAATAAGGCCACAATGAAAAGTAATGGGAACGGAACAAGGAATGTTAAAAGACAGGCCTTAAGGCTTTGTGTCTTATTGCGTGGAGCATTCGTAATAAAGTGGATGAATTAATCAGGCAGATAGATGTAAATTGGTATGATATAGTTGGGATTGCAGTCATATGGTAGCAGAGTGACCAGGGATGGGAATTAAACATCCAGGGGTATTCAGTATTTAGAAAGGACAGACAAAAATGAAAAGACGTGGCATTGGTGGTTAAAGAGGAAATTAACACAATAGTGAGGAAGGGTATCAGCTCCGAGGATGTGGAATCTGTATGGGAGTGCTGAGAAACACCAAGGGGCAAAAAACCTGAGTGGGGGTTGTATCTAAATCCCCAAACTGTAGTGTTGATGTTGAGAATGACATTAAAAAGTAAATTATAGATGCATGCGATAAAGGAACATTGGGCGGCACGGTGGCTCAGTGGTTAGCACTGTTGCCTCAGTGCCAGAGACCCAGATTCAATTCTGATTTTGGAAGACTGTCTGCGGCGAGTTTGCACTTTCTCCCCGTGTCTGCGTGCATTTCCTCCGGGTGCTCCAGTTTCCTCCCACAGTCCAAAGATGTGCAGGTTAGGTGGATTGGCCATGCTAAATTGCCCGTTGTCCAAACATAAGGTGGGGTCACGGGGATAGTGCGGGTGAGTGGGCCTGGGTAGGGTGCTCTTTCGGAGGGTAGGTATAGACTCAGTGGGCCGTATAGCACCTGTCTGCACTGTAGGAATTCTATGATTTTATGATCTGTAATTATGGGTGACTTTAATTTGCATATAGATTGGACAAATCAAATTAGTTAAAATACTGGAGAGCAGGAATTCCTGGAGTGTGTATGCAATGATTTTCTAGACTAAAACATTGAGGAATCAACTAGAGAACAACCACCCTCAACTATGTATTGTGTATTGAGAAATGAATAATTGGCAATCTAGTTGTGGGAGGCCACTTGGGGATTGGTAACCATAATTTGAAAGAATTCTTCATCAAGATGGAGTGTGACGTAGTTGATTCTGAAGCCAGAGTTCTGAACCTAAACAAAGGAAACTATGATGATATGAGGCACGAGTTGGCTATGATGGATTGGGGAACATTCCTGAAAGGTATGATGGTGGATAGGCAATGGAAAACATTGGAATAGCGCATGGGTGAACTGCAACAGTTGCTCATTCCTGTCTGGTGCAAGGATAAAATGGGAAAGGTGGCCAAACCATGACTTACAAGGGAAATAAGATAGGGGCGATTTTGAGCCCTCTCTCTCTGTCCGTGAGAAAGTCGGCAAGGGTTCAAAATCCAGAGAGGGTCAAAAATATAATTATCTTCGGCTGTTGGAATCTTCCCCCACCAGTGGAGTAGGGAGAATCACGCCATTGGCTCCCAGGAACCTCATTTTAATACATTTGCATGTCATTAGCAAGCACTCTCTCCAGAACGTCCGCCCTCACGGAATCTTGTCCCAGCGCTGGTGTGACTTCACACCGGCGTCATTTACTCCACGTTTGGCCAGGCATAAGGCAGTTGAGGGGATCCCTCCGGAGGTATAGAGGTAACAGGAACCTGCTGAGAACCCTGGGGGGATGTGTGGGAGGTGTATTTATGTGAGGTGGGCGGAGGCTGGGGGACAGCGGACATTGAAGGAGTGGCGTAGTGATCTTTACATGGGAATGTACAGAAGGGGCTGATGGGTAATGGAAAGACCACTAGGGGGCAGCACTGGCGTGTATAAAAGAGGGACGCAAGCAGCCCTCTGGTCGCTTCGGCTGATTAGACTGTGAGGAGAACAGAGGCAGAGATTTAGCTCAGGGCTGCTAGTGTGGTCAGCCCTAGTTGTAGAGCAGAGAAATGTTGTAACCTTTCTGCTAGTACAGTTCTTAAATTAAGAACTCATGCCGTTATTTAAGTTGTGTTACCTTCTGTAAAACTTCTGGATGACTTTGAGCCTTCTTCCGAAGCCTCTACTGTAACTGAGTTGAGTAGCACAGATTATGCCTTACAGGTAACAAAACAGTGGGATCTGCCAGCGATAACTGTTGTGTGGAGGGAGCGCCGAGACATCAGAGGTGTGGCCTGTGGTGCGTTGACTACAGCGCTAGTTGGGGCGCCCTTTAAGGAGGTGCCCTAATCTATCTGAAGCTGGTTCCCGGCTCTAAGATTCCGCCCATCACCAGAGTAAACTTTACCCACTCAGCTTTTTGTTTCTCTAAGCGGCTCAAGATTCCATGAGAAATCCTGTCGACTCTTGTCAATGGGATTCACTTCAATTTTCTCATCGTCACTGTCACTTTGCCATGTTTTGGTGAGATTCCACCCAAAATATTAGATCCAAAAAAGAGGCATACAAATTGGTCAGAAAAAACATCAGACCTGAGGAATGGGAGTCCTTTAGAATTCAGCAAAGGAGGACAAAGGGTTTGATTCAGAAGCGGAAAATAGAAGCTTGTGGAGAACATAAACATTGACTATAAAAGCTTCTATAGGTATGTGAAGAGAAAAAGATTGGTGAAAGAGAAAAAATGGGTGATCCGATTTCCTCCTAAATGGCCTCCTTCTGCACTGTAGGCGTTCTATGATCTGAAGACAAAGGTCAGAAACAGGAGAATTTATAACAGGAAACAAAGAAATAGTTGACCAACGAAATACATACTTTGGTTCTTGTGGTAAACCACTGTTACACCTTTATTAGGTGATGTAAGGTAGGACCTGGACTACAGGTTCGCCGGTAGTCCCTGCCTGCTGGCTCCGCCCAGTAGGCGGAGTATAAATATGCGTGTCCTCCATTCAGCAGCCATTTCGCCAGCTGCTGTGGGAGGCCACACATCTTAGAGCAATAAAGCCTCAGTTGTATCCAACTCTAGTCTTTGTTCAATTGATCGAGCATCAGTTCTGTCGACAAAAAAGAGGACACAAATAATGTACTAGAAATGTTAGGGAACAGAGGGGGCTGGATTGTCCGTTTGGGAGACTAAGTCCCCACGCTGGCGTGAAAACGGTGGTGTTTTACATCAGGAAAACCGGCGCAAAACTGCCACCGATTCCCTGCTCCGGGCGGGGCTAGCAGCCAGGCAGCGTAGAGCTCCCAGCTCTAGCTGCCGATACGACCCGGAGCATTGCAGGGTCCGTGGTCATGCATGCGCATGCCGGCGGCCTGAAGCGGCTGCGCCATGCTTCATGGTGGACGCAGCCCGCGGACGCGGACCGCACAAATCGCTCCCCTTCGGCCGGCTCGCCTGCCCTGGACCACCCCCGCACAGTGCCCTCAGCCCCGATTAAAGCCCCTGCCCACGGATCGGCCCTTCCCCGACTGTGGCGCCGATGGACTGAGTCTGCAGCCGCCACACTGAGTCCCGACGGGTGAGACCACACGTGTCGCATGCCATCGGGAACTTGGCCGGTCGGGGACGAAGCATCGCGGGGCGGGCTTCAGGCAATGGCCTGAGGCCGTGGATACTCCTAGAGTACGGCGCTTTTCAGGGAGTTGAGCATCGCGAAAGCAGCGCCGCCCGGATTCTGTCATCATTGGAGATTCTCCGCCCTGTCGCCGAACACGATTTTGCCGTCGGGGATCGGAGAATCCAGCCCAGGGTTTAGTGAGAGGGACGAACTGAAGGAAATCAGTATTAGTAGAGAAATGGTGTTGGGGAAATTGATGGGATTGAAGGCCGATAGATCCCCAGGGCCTTATAATGTACATCACAGAGTACTTAAGGAAGTGTCCCTAGAAATAGTGGATGCATTGGTGGACATCTTCTCAGATTCTATAGACTCTGGAACAGTTCCTACAGATTTCAGTGTAGCTAATGTAACCCCGCTATTAAAAAGGGAGGTACACAGCAAACAGGGAATTATAGATCAGTCAGCCAGACGTCTGTAGTGTGGAAAATGGTAGAATCTATTGTGAAAGATTTAACAGCAGAGCACCTGGAAAACAGAGGCAGGATTGGACAGGGTCAGCATGAACTTACAGAAGGGAAATTATGCTTGACAAATCTACTGGAATTCTTCAAGGTTTTAACTAGTAGGGTTGATGAGGGGGAGCCAGTGGATGTTGTTTATTTGGACTTGCAGAAGGCTTTCGACAAAGTCCTACATTAGAGATTAGCATGTAAAATTAAAGTGCATGGGATTGGGGATAGTGTATTGAGTTGGATAGAAACTTGGTTGGCAGATAGGAAAAAAGTAGGAATAAATGAGTCTTTTTGCAAATGGCAGGCAGTGATCCGCAAAGATCAGTTCTAGGACCCCAGCTATTCACAATATATATCAATGATATGGGGCTGGTATAGCTCAGTTCGCTGGACAGCTGGTTTGTGATGCAGAACAAGGCCAACAGCATGGGCTCGATTCCAGTACCGGCTGAGGTTATTCATGAAGGTCCTGCCTTCTCGACTTTGCCCCTCACCTGAGGTAGAACATAGAACATAGAAAAATACAGCACAGAACAGGCCCTTCGGCCCACGATGTTGTGCCGAACTTTTGTCCTAGATTAATCATAGATTATCATAGAATTTACAGTGCAGAAGGAGGCCACCCGGCCCATCGAGTCTGCACTGGCTCCTGGAAAGAGCACCCTACCCAAAGTCAACACCTCCACCCTATCTCAGGATAAGGGGTAGACCATTTAAGACTAAGATGAGATGGAATTTCTTCACTCAGGCAGTGGCAAATCTTGGAACTCTCTAACCCAGAGGGCTGTGGAAGACTAATCATTGAGCATGTCAAGATAAAAATTGATAGATTTCTGGAGACTAATTGCATCAAGGAATATGGAGATAGTCTAGGAAAGCGGTGTTGAGGTAGATCATCAGCCATGATCTAATTGAATGGAGGAGGATGCTTGACAGGCTCAATGACCTATTCCTGTTCCTATATTCCTATGTTCCCATGTTCTGAGAATGTTTTTGTACTTCACAGGTGATCTTCAATTTTTTGGAAGTCATTTCAAAGGTACAGATTTTGGAGCAAAACATCATCTATATGGCAGATGACACCCCCAGACTTTGCAAAATGGCCGACATCATGCATTGAAAAATCTCAGGTGCTGAAGTAATGCTGAATAGCAAGTAGTTGAAACTGAATCTGCCAAAAGAGGTAATAAACACAGTCAGCAATCTGGATTTCTCATCTAGTAGCAGTTCCAGAAGCCACTGTTAGCATCGAGTTTTGAAAACACTGTATTTTGGGGGAGGTTGGTCAGGCTGTCATCCACCAAGGACGTTGTCTAGACCCATCTTTCCACTGCTTTATTGAGTTGTGCCAGTTCGACACAGATACAGATGGACATTCCGGAACACTGTTCAGTCGGCTGAGTAACGGGGAAAATGTCCTTCTTTTTGTTCATCTTGTCCAGTTGTTGCTGAATTTGTTTATGAGGCGCTGCAGTATATTCCATCGTGTGGACAGGCACAGAGACTTGACATCCTCCTTTAATGCAGTATTGTGTGTGGCCCTCAGTTGCCCTCATCGTCAATTGACCTCATGAATTGTCTAAAGGAAGTTGAGTTCGACAAAGGTCTTTCTGCTTAAAGGGAATTCTTTTGATTGCAAACAACAAATAATGTATCCCATATTCATTTGTCTTTCTTTTGAAGTGTCGCCTGCAATGTAGCTTTAACTCGAAGCTTGATGCTGCCTGGTCCATACAGCTGTGCTTTGGGTGGTATCAGGCATTGTGTCGCCATCTATGGTTCCTTGTTCATGCAACAGTCAAGAAAGCCCAACAACGTCTCTACTTCCTATGGAAGCTAAAGGAATTCAGCATGTCTGCATTGACCCTCACTAACTTCTACAGATGTGCCTTAGAGAGCGTCCTATCCGGCTGCATCACAGCCTGATATGGCAACAGCTCGGCCCAAGTTCGCAAGAAACTGCAGAGTGTGGTGAACTCAGCCCAACACATCACACAAACTTGCCACCCTCACATCGATTCTGTATACACCTCCCGATGCCTCAGGAAGGCAGACAGCATTATCAGAGACCCCTCCCACCCAGGCTTTGCTTTCATCCAGACCCTTCCATCAGGCAGAAGGTACAGAAGTCTGAAGACTCGCACATCCAGACATTGGAGCAGCTTCTTCCCCACAGCTACAAGACTCAACGGCTCACCCTCGGACTGATCTGCTCCCTGTAAGAACACTATTCACGACGCCCTATGCTGCTTTTGCTCATGTGTTTGCTTTGTCTGGCCCCTTGTTCCGCACTGTAACCAATCATTGTTTGTTAATGTACCATTTGTCAATGTACTCTGTTGATTATTATTTTTGTCTATTATGTACGTACTGTGTACGTTCCCTTGGTCGCAGAAAAATACTTTACACTGTACTTCGGTACATGTGACAATAAATCAAATCAAATCAAGAGAAACAAAACACTGGCTCCTGTGTCCAATTTAAAGTTGATGAAGTGACTGTTTACCAAGGCGTCCACATTCCGAAAGGAGACCCAGGTTCAATTCCGGCCTCGGGTAACTGTGTGGAGTTTGTACTTTCTCCCCGTGTCTGTGAGGGTTTGCTCCAAGTGCTCCAGTTTCCTCCCACAGTCCAAAGATGTGCAGGTTAGATGTGCCATGCTAAATTGGCCAATTGGTGATTTCGGAGGATTTCCTGGCTTTGGCTGAGGTTTTTAAACCTTTCACTTCTATTGTTTCTTACATTGAGCTTGGCCCCAACATGGTGTGGTATTAATTCTGAATGCAACCAACTACAGTGATTTCTGAAATACGCTGCTCTGACTTTTCTTTACTACATCAAAGATTCTCAAGCTGTTCCTGGCTTAGAACTGAAGCTTTTGCCCATCCGGGCCGGGTCCATTGACTCTGCACTCTATAGGCATGCACAATGGATGTCCATGTGATCTTGTGGAGTCCTCAGTTGCATAGTGGAGTTTTTTTCTCTGCCTTTCTGCTTCCAATTGTACAAAGGAGCTTTTTTCAGACCATCCCCCTCTGTGTCTTCACTTCAGGTCTTCATAATCTGGTCAAAATACTGCTCTTTTAGTTTTCCACCATTTGAATTTCTGCTCCAGCTTCTATGAAGTTTGGGCCTTTCCATTGGCTGGCCCCATGTTGTATGTTTGATTCAGTATATCTCACAAAGAGTTCTGAGTTTTGTATGGTCGAACATTAAGTGTTTATTGATAAAACATAACTATGTACATTTATACAGTGAGCTATGAGCCAACTCCGTGCTTGCTTCTACACAGATCTCTGTCCAGTTGACCACTGACTCTAGTCTCAGGTCATGTGTCTCTTTACATCACAATGGGGCAATATTGTTTCCCAGTCCCACGCCAACTCCTGCTATGCCAGATACCTTAATACAATATTAGGATAATTAGAGATGGGCAGTAGATGCTGGCCGAGCCAGTGAAGCCCAAATCATGTGAAATAATTTTTAAAAAATTAAACAAGGGAGTATTTGTTTGCTGGGAATTAAGAAATCTCACCAGTATTTGCTCTGACAAATCCCAGATGATTCTGCCAATTTCTTGTAAGCAACAAGCACGGAACTGAAATGTTGTGTTTCCAAACGACAGCAAATTCATAGATTTGTTTCCAACTTGCTTCCCTTTTTGTTTGCAGCGGATTTGCATATGATGCGCACCTTCCTTTTTGGTTAGAAAACTCCATGGGGTTGCAAACCTGGAGTTCCCGGGTTCGAGAACTCAGTCTGGGGGCTGCATTTGGCCTATTTCACCCTTTCCTCGCAGAATGTACTCATACAGAAACATCAGTAGTTCAAACCCTTCATCTGCTTAATTTGACTGTAGTCTGGGCTGTCAAAGCTGGGTCAAGTCTTAAATCAGCCTTAAAGGCTCACTGTGGACAGCTCGTTCATGTGCTGGACTTGGCAACAGTGATCAGGGTGCTAACACAAATATGGTGATGTTTGAGCATGTGCTTCATTCCATTTTGAATGCTCATAAAGAATTAATGTACCAATGAAGTGGGATTCAATTCTCGTGTTAAATTGGCCCAGTCATCAGTGGATAGTGGCAGAGAAGGAGAACAAGCAAGAACAATAAAGAGCATTTCACCATCTCAGGACTAGCTATCATGAGTCCAGTTCTCCAATCGCCTACTGTGCTCGCTGACCCGCATAGGCTCAAGGAAACAACTGCTGGATTTCAAAATTCTCATCAAATAAGCTAATAATCTTCCCATCTGAAGTTTTTTCATAAAACTACACATTTCTCATTGCTTTGATTAATAACAAGATAAATTATCTTACCTTTTTATTATTTTATCTTTTGCAATTTTCTCACCAGCCCTGTAAGTGAGTGAAAAATTGTCAAGTGGCCTCTATACAAATAGTTTGGACACCTCTGCATTAGAATGGCTGGGGAGGGGGGGGCGGGGGGGGGTGGGGGGGTTTGGAGAGCAGTGCTGGATGAAAAACCTGTACTAAATGGGAGGTAAGGTAATTGGCAAAAGAACCAGAGGAGAGGTGAAGACATGCAGCAGTTGTTCTAATTACAAATGCATTGCTGGAAGGGCTGGTGGAAATAGATTCAATAATAATTTTAAAAGAGAATTGAATGAATAGCTGAAGGGAGAACATTTGCAGGGCTATGGGGAAAGAGCAATTAGCTTTCCAATTTCCCGGCATGCTGTTACCAATGGCAATGGGGGGATTTTCTGCCCTGCTTTCAGAAGGTGCGAACGGCAGAGGGGGCGGAAATTGAGTGTGGGACACTCAATTCAGCTATTACGCTGACAGGATTACCCCACTCAATTATCCCCGGCCCCCTGCCGATAACGTGACAGGGGTTGTGTTATGCTTCTTCACGTAGCATAAGCTGCTTCCTTGATGTATATTCTGACAAAGGAAGGTTCAGACTTGGAGATAGATTTAACACATTTATTGAACAGTTAACAATTCTCCTACTTGGATTCGACTCTCCTGCTAATCTACTGTAGTCACTCGATCTAACTAACCAGTCTGCTCTAATCCATGCAATGGTTGTGATGCTTCCCTGATCTGCCCCTGTCTCTCTGAGTGTCGCCTATGGAAAGAGAAAGAGCATGTGTGCCCTGTCCTTTCATATGGGTAGCTCCCTTGTGGTAGTGTCACCTCTGTGTGTGTCTTGAGTGCCCATTGGTCGTGTCCTATCTTACTGACCTATTGGTTGAATGTCTGTGCGTCATGATGTCTCTGGTGCTCCCTCTAGTGTTTATTTAGTTCTAGTGTATTTACATTAACCCCTTGTGTATTTACAGTGCCCTAATGTATCTACATTAACCCCTTGTGTATTTCCAGTGATGCATATCACCACAACTGGGATCCCAACTTTAATTTACATCTAATTCCAATTCATTCCCAGTGGGCAAATATTCCCTCGTAGTCTCTCCCTCCACTTCCCCCTCCCCACCTCCCTGTCAGATAGACTTTCTTTTGCAGCCTTTCACATGCAATGATCTCTCCCCGCCCCCTCAGGCTGAGCATTGTCACTTACCTTCCACTGCTCACTGCTCCTCCAATCATAGAATTCCTACAGTGCGAAGCAGGCCATTCTGCCCATCAAGTCTACACCGACCCTCTGAAAGAGCATCCCCGGCCTATCCCCGGGACCCCACCTAATCTGTACGTTCCAGGACACTAAGGGCCAATCTATCCACCCAACCTGCACATCTTTGGACTGTGGGAGGAAACCGGAGCACCCGGAGGAAACCCACGCAGACATGGGAGAACGTGCAGACTCCACAGAGACAGTGACCCAAGCCAGGAATCGAACCTGGGACCCTGGAACTGTGAAGCAACTGTGTTAACAACTGTGCTACCATGCTGCCCACCACTGTGCTACCGTACTGCCCTAGATCGGTTCAGTAGCAAACGCAGGAGAGAAAAAGTCTGTGATTGAAGGAGCAGCATCTTTCAGAATCTGTCACTTCCACATACGTGTATTTTGAACATTGGTTGGCAGAAACCCTTGGCAAACCTGACGCTGGCTGCTGGACTGTATGTCGGACAGGCCTGTTTAATGTACGGGCTATGTGCAAAGAATGCAAATCACACCTACAACTTTCTGACATATATTGGCTGGTTGCAAAATGTGGCCTCAAGTGTTCGTGCTCAATGGATTAAGTTCTATTTTGTGGACATGTCACAAATGAGTAATTGTAAAGATGCAATCAAAGGAATGGCAATCAATTTAAAAATGAACACAACAGAAACCACATGCTATTAAGCCATTGCATTTAAAGAGCAGTTTTAAATTTCTAGATTTTATATATAGCATTTAAAATGGATGTGGAACTGTTGATGCATCACTTGTTAAAACACAACTAGCAGCTGTTCCTGGCATATTTTCTTCCACTTTAATCAAAATTCCACGAGTTAATTAATGGTTTAAATCAACAGTTCATAGTTCAGTGAGATAAATATCAGCATGTACAGTATCACTGATTTCCATCGAGAAACATTACAACTAATTGCTCTGCTAAATACCACATACTGATAATTTCAGGACAACAGCAGTTGATAAGATTTCCTTCCTGTACTGATGAGCTATGCTCTCAGCATATTGCAAAACAGCCTTCTGTATTGCACACCACAGCTGATATGCTGTCCTTCCAAAACAGTCACTCAACCCAATTCAACAGTTTCCAGACCCCTGCAAGATTGTGACTTAACTGTAAATGCGAAGGGTCTTTGGAGGTGGAAGTGAAATCCTGCTCATGCAGACGCTTTCAGTGATGGACAGGTTGATGTCTGTGCTTGCCTGCACACTGAGCCACTGCACTCCAAAAAGCAACCGGTGTGTGCAGGGCTTTGAACTGAATCATAGTGATACAAAGCAAAATAAATTATTGCTGCCACAAATATCTGTTTTGCAATAAAGACTATTGTGCAATTAATTATTTGACAGATAGCCAAGGTGAAGGGGCAAGTCCGTCAGGGGAAGACACCTAAAAAGAGTGGTTCGGAACATGAGATAAATGAAGAAGCATTGGCTAGTGCAGATTGTTGATGAAACCAAGAATTGAAGGTGGCAAGGCGCTCTACAATTTTAAAGTCCTACAAAATAAAACAAAAACTTCTCATTTGAAAGCAACTCGCCAAGTCTCTCAAACATCTCAAGTTCTTTGCATAGAGTGAATTCATTTGAAATACACAGGCAGACGTAACAACCATTTTGGATGCAGCAGGATACCAAAAACGAGAGGAATGATGAGATATTCTTGTTTTGAATGGCTTCTAGTTGGTGATAATGCAGCAACTCTTGAGGAGTGGCTATAAATAAAGTTAATCAACACATTTAGATTCTAAATAACCTTCCAGATTTACTTTCAGTTGAATTGTCAAATTAAATGGGATATATCTGTGTTCACACAGATGTGCGAATCTGTCTTGTAAAAAACTCACTGCATTAATTGTCTCTTTTATATAAAAAATGTTAAGAGGCATGAGCAAACATCTATTTTACATTTTCATTCCCTTTTAACCCAATTGTATTTCATGATATTTTACTGTTTATCACAAAGAATGCCATTTTCATTCACAAAAACCAATGACATAAACTTCAAAACAACCCCAAAAAGAAAGAGAGAAATTTCCATGTTGTCTTTTCGGGGAAAGGCACTGTTCCTTTCCACATTCTGCACACTGCTAAAAGTGTGACTGCATCTCTCACACTTCCAGACCAGGCAACGGATAGACGATGAATAAAAATTAGTTCTTTTTCTATCTTTCGCTGCAAAGCTGACAGAATTGCATTATTTTACATGTATATGGCCAAAATTATCAGCCGTTGGGATTCTCTGCTTCTGCCGGCAGCATACCCCTGCCTAAGGGTTTCCTGGCAATGTGGGGTGGTTCCAATGGGAAATCCCATTGACAAGCGGTGGGAGTAGAGAATCCCACCACCAGCGACGACGCACTGCTGAGAAACACACGGCTTGGGGAACCAAAGAATTCATCCCCATATGACAGTAAGTTAAAGAGGCCTGAATCTACACACAGAAAAGAGCCCAAATAAAACCCAACAAAACAAGACAACATTTTAAGCAGAGACAATAGGTGATAAATCTGTGGTGGATGAAGAGTACAAGAGACTAATAGTTCTGATACTGAACTAGAAATCCAGATGATCAGGGGTGTAAATGATACTCATACCAAGTTGTGGAACGGAGTTCAGTAACTCATAGACTAACACCTGAAAAATAACCCCGAAAGCG
The DNA here is from genome assembly GCF_047496885.1 of Scyliorhinus torazame. Taxonomy (NCBI): domain Eukaryota; kingdom Metazoa; phylum Chordata; class Chondrichthyes; order Carcharhiniformes; family Scyliorhinidae; genus Scyliorhinus; species Scyliorhinus torazame. The sequence goes on from NC_092716.1 coordinate 220,001,438, forward strand.
ACTGAATTTTCATTAAAAACTTAACTGGTTCACAAATGTGTCAGCCTGCCATACCTACTGTGGTCTCCATGTGACTTGAGGCATACGTACTCCTATGTAGAATCTCAAATACTGTCATGGTTTGGGTGTGAGGAAGTTGGAGGTGGGGTGGTCGCTGTTGGGGTTAGGTGTTGCTGAAGAGGAGGTGGCACTGAGTAATTCATAGAACACATGTGGATAAATTGGGGAAATGGGAAGTAAAAAATTAATTACAAAGCAATCAGGCATGAAGGGTATTTGAAAACCTTGGGCGGGATTCTCCGTTGGCCGACAGCAAAACCGAGAAAGGCGATTGGGCGGAGAATCGGTTCTGACGCCAAACTCGTGACAGACATCGACTTGATGACAAAATCGCAATGTTCCGGTACCTCTTCAGCAGCGTCAATGCATTCTAAAATGCACGTACAGTAAACACCGTTTGCATATCATTCGTGGTCCCGACCCGGTGTTCTCCAGGGTCTCCGCGATTCTCCGCCTCCGATGGGCCGAGTTCCCGATGGTGTGGTTAACTTGTGCTTTGAACAATGGTGAAACCGGCGTGGCTGAGGGAGAGGGGTATGGAAGGTGTCTAACATCACCATAGTTTGCTGATAGTTGTGCCACTGGCCGGGGTGGGGGGCTCCTGCCAGGGTCGGGGGGAGTAGTGGGGGTGGTCAGGAGGCGGGCTGTGTGGTCGGGGTGGGCGGACATGGAAAATCATTGCCGCTGCCGGCAAGGCAGCCACGCAGCTGTGCACACCGCTAACAGCCCATTTTGAACAGAGTGCCATGGGTTGTATAGGTGTCCCCCCGCTGGCCCAACCAACCCATTAGCTGTATGGGGCACTCCAGCACAACCAGTGCTATCTGTTGGCTGGGATGAGTGTGTGTGGGGATTGTAATGTGTATATGCGGCTGCAGCTTGTCAGCCTCCTGAGTGTCGATCATGTTCCCGGCGAATCCCGCGCCGTTCTTCAATGGAATCAATTGTGTTCCATGTGGCACAACGGTGCTAGCCCCTCAATGTAGCGGAATCGTTCCAGGTGCGGTGCTGGTTTTTCTGTTGTAAAAGTCCATGGATTCTGCGTTGGCATCAATACTTATGGCGGGATTCTCTGATTGCCGACTCCAAAATCGCATTCGGCGGAGAATCCCTTTCGACACTGAAATTGGGGGCGACGCCTGTTTTCGGATGCTCCGCCCCCTCCAAAACAGCGTCATCAGTGAGTACATCGCACGCCATTCGGACGGCCTCAGGACGTCACCTGAAGGCCCTCACCCGATGCTCCGCCCCTGATGGGCCGACTTCCCGACGGCGTGGTCTGAGGTTTCGTCAACCTCGATGTGGACTGTGTCAAGTGCCGCCACAGTCAGGGGGGGAGCCATCCCACTGGTCACGGAGGCTTCGGCAGGGACTGGGGGACTGGTGGGGTATGGTCCGGGGGTGGCAAGGGTGGTTACAGGGGTTGGCATGGTGGTGCCGCATGTGGTTGCCCCCTCCCAGTTGCCCCTCCAACGCCTCCCACCTATCCTCCCATGGCAGCCCACCCCTGCGGAGGGTCCCCCAACCCCAGCCGGGGTTCACCCCCACCCCCACCCACAGCCGAGGGCACCTCACCCCCCGTCTAGCACTGGAGTGGGAAGCCCAGCGCCACTTTGCCTGTGAACAAAGATGGCTACTCAACTCCTCGGCTCCCCACAAATGCCTTTACATCAGGTTCACGTTTTTCAAAAGGAGTACTAATGCACACCAGCATGCTCACTTGCTGGGGAGGCCAATGAATCACGGAAGGCCATTGGGTGCACGGGACGCCTTAGAGGCTAAGGTTCAGGATCTATCTTCTGCCTGTTCCAATCTGGAGTGAGGCTAAGATGCTCAGCCAGCATCTTTAGTACCTCAGTCACATCCTTTTTCTCACCTGATCAGCGCTTGGTTTAAAACTATTCGATTGTTAGGACTGTTAATTTTTGACATGATAAATCCTCCTGTTCGCAAACAATTTCACAATGAAACTAGCCTTGCTACTCTCTCGTAGACACAAAACCTGCTGCTGCAATCTTTTTAAAGAAACCATTTCAGCTATTATGTTTTCCCTTCTTCTTTCCAATTCATTTGGTTCATATCCCAGATGCAGCAGCTAAGTCTGTAATGAGCAGGAGAGGATAAGTAACCAGAAGCCTCCAATTCCTTTCCCTTACTGTCCACTTTCAGTGCTTTATTTTGGAACGGTAGATATATATGATTCTTAGCCCCTTGATGGTGTGGTCAAAGAGCAGCAGACTTTCATGGGTTTAAATAAAGAGGATCGTTTATTCACACACTCACCCTGAAAATCAAAATGCTATGGCAATCACAGACACCACACCCTCAAAAAAGTTGCAGTTGAAGAAGATAGTGCACTTCTACAAAGGTTGGATCAGACAGAGTAGTGAAATGTTCACATGTTTAGCTTGTTCTAGAAGAAAACCGCCTTTGCAGGTCTGGTGAAGAAGGAAGTCTCTTATACTCTTGAGTTGTAGTTTAGATGAGTTCAGATAGCTGGAATCAGATATCGGGATTACTGTAGGTTTCCTTTGAGAACATGAATGTTCAACAGCCCTAACAGAAGTTAGGTACTCACGGCCTTTGTATCAGGAGGTCCAATTTCTTTACAGATAGACTTAAGTTTTGGAATCAGGCTGGAAGGCTTTTTGAAATACTTCATAGCCTCTCAGTACATAAAAGGCAAATTACACTGCATTTTCTGCAGTTGCTGTCATTGTCAGTGTTTTTTATGCAGACTTTTAAGCTTTTCTCTGGGTGTTCAGATAAATTCTTTACCCCAAGCCAGTTTCGATCACATGATCAATACCTCTGTCATCCAACAAAAATTGTCTTTCAAACTTAACTTGTGGTAACTGGATCGCCATCTTTACATTGTTAAACTTGGAGCCTAGTATTCCATTGATTCTGTAATTTGAATAAATTTTGAGGTGAGAATTCCATATATAACATTTGTTTTGGTATGTCCATTTTGGGTGAGATTCCCCTGCCCTGGGCGAGTCGATTAGAACTCTCCAGAAGCGTGATAGTCTATATTCAATAAGCAAACTACACTGATCCTTTGGCAGTCCATTAAAAAAAAAGACAGTTCCAAAAACCTCCGTATGAGCTGACATACTGGGCATGACAGTGTGAAGATTGAAACGTGAGCAGAAGGCAGAATAAATGGATAAACATTAATTTACATAACTTCTTTATTATTATTTCTCTATGAAAGACACAAATTGTCATAACATTTGCCGCATTGGAAATAAGGCTAGAAATACCACTACTTGTAAAACCTGCTGAATTTTCATTTGTTTTCTAATCACAAGGCTTTTGTTAACTTTTAAAGACCAAAAATAGGGCCAGATGTTTTGAGAAAACTTCTGAAAGTCATTTCAAGTTCTGAAAAAATGATTGGACAAAGTAGATAAAATATTAGAAAAGGAAGGAAGACGATCACTTTATTCACATTCCAGCAGGTGGCTTTGGAATAATATATGTCAAACTTCTAAGAAATCAACAAAGCCTTTTAAGCAAAAACGTTTGGACCTATTGTTAAGGGGAATGATTCGAACGTAAACTGACATGGTGTTAGTTTTCAACGCTATTCTTTTAGAAGATGCACCTGGGACTGGGAAAATATCAAAAAGCCAGTTTGGATGGAACTCATGTCTTGTTTTTAGAAGCTGTATTTTAATGAAGCATCTTTTTCAATTTCACCTGTGCCACACATGTTCAAATTTTCAAGTAGTATTTTTTTTTTAAAAGGCGTGAGGCAGTTGTCCTTTCCTTGTGCCGCGCACCATTCATGAGTGAAATATGTGAGTGGTCTACTCCCACTTCTTCACGGATATCTCTCCACCTGCAGGTCAGGTGCATGTGTCTGATCCAGGGACCTTTGTTTGAATTCCCTCTCCTTCCCTATCAGAGGAACCTGCCTCTGCTTTATTTGTCTAAGTCCTCTGACTGCATATGTAAAGTAAAGTTAAAAATGTGCTCATATTCCCATAAAATATTGTTATTTAGTGTTGCACAGTTTTAATGTTGCATTGCGTAACATTTGGAAGTCATCAGATTGAAGAGATAGTGGTTGCTCATTCATGTGTATTCAAGTAGAATTGCAGAGATCCACAATTTATGATGTCACTCTGCAGATTTTTGTACTTTTTCTATAGGCTTAAAGCTCCATCCAGGGCATATACTGGTGAAATGTTAAACAGTTGTATATACATACAATAATTAGATTACAAGGTCCACAAACAATTAGCAAGACCATCAAAGCTATTACAAATATAATAGAAAATAATAAGTACAGAAAAATGTCTCTGTCAAGTAGAAACTTGGACAAAAGGCAAAGGCTTTCATCCAGATTGGTCCAAAATAAACTTAAATGTTTACTTTTTTGCACATTCTTAACCCAGATCACCTGCTGTAGCTTGAGATGGGCTAACCTATACTTTTTTATATAATTACTGTTGAGCTTAATATTGTTGAGTGTTAACCCAAAGGCGGGTTAAGAGCTCACCATGTATGGAACATGACAAGCAAACCTGTGTGGGTTGTTTGTGGACTCCCCAGCAGAGGGGGTCGCTTGTTCAAAGGCACTCCGCGCCTGATTGAGGATGCCTGGCATTGGGAAGTCAGGGCCCATTGAGATCGATTCCACTTCTCTTGCTGCCGAGGCCCCTGCACTCCTCTTCCCCACAGTTCCCATCCTGCAACATCCTTCCCGCTATCACTTACCTCTGAGCTGGGTCACTCTGCTGTTCGTTATTAATTTAGTAATTTACAAGATATGGGCATTGCTGACGAGGCCAACATTTATTGTGCATCTCTAGTTGCCCTTCAGAAGGTGGTGGTGAGCTGCCTTCTTGAACCGCCGCAATCCCTGAGGTACAGGTACATCCAAGTGCACCTCCTTGATCCCAGGATATTGTTCCAGCAGAAGCTATGCCTTTCTGTTGGGACACTGGTGAGCAAAAGAGCTGCTGGCTTTGTTTGGCCGGCACCACTCCGCAATGGCTTGTTAATTGCTTGATTGGTTCAGATTTTGGCGGTTCATATTTCGGTGGACTTTCCCCAAAGGAGGCAACACAGGTCTCTCACCAACTCGCTCGCCAGTGATTAAGCCTCCCATGCTTTCACAAAATCCCCTGAACTATAACTATTCTTGTGCTTGCTCTACTATCTTGAATATGGTTACTATTTAGTTCACCTCATTTTATCTCATTTGGTAGTGCTGGGATCAACCTAGTCCATTGAGCTGTCTGCAGTCTTTCTGATGTAGTTAGTGTTGGGCTTGCTACGATCAGTCTGCAGTTTTTGTTGGACTCAGCCATCTCTCAATATAGTATTGGCCTTGTCCTAGTCTCTCCGTACAGTTACCGCTGGGAAAGACAAACATTTATTGTACCAGAGCTCCAAAAGGACAAATTGGGAGTTTAGTATTTATCTTTAACTATAATGCAAAAGTTTGTTAGTGCATGGAATGTTTTACCAGAAGCATCGGTTAGAAGCAGGATTATAATAGTTTTAAAAGGGAGGTAGATAAAATCTGAAAAGGCTGTAGCAATAAAACAAGAGAATAGGGATACATGGATTTAATGTTTCCCCTATGCTGTGACAGTCGGTTTTATTAGTAAATATTTCCAAAAATATTCAATGGATCCTGACCATGAAGAAGTTCCTGCAGTTTCTAATGCTGTCATCCTCACTCTCAGTCACGTTAATACCAAGAAAAGCTACGGTATAAAATAAAACCTGCCATTTTTATGCATATACTTGCTTGCCAATCTTTGAATACATCAACTTCTGCCGAGTAAATCAATTTAAGCTACTTATTGATGGACAAATATTCTGGCAGCTAGGACAACTCCTTCTATTTAATATTGCTGTCTATTAACCTTTATTTCCATTCCCCCAGACCAACCCCTCCTCCAACTGAGCCCCCCCCCCCGAACACACACACACACACACACACACAGGATTCTTTAGGTTTCTTGCAGGATTCGTTAGGTTTCAGTAAGCCTTCAAGTTAATTTAACTTTCACTGTTATGGACAATAATACTTAAAATAAAAAACAGATTGGAAACATTTGTCCTGCTAGATAAAGAGAAAAGGTAGCTGATTCCTAACCTCTCAATAAAAGGGCCAGTTAAAAGTGGCGACGTATATTGGAAAATAATGCTCTGTGGGTTGGTGCTTTATTTATTTGGGTAATTTTTAAATTTCTTTCAGTTCCAAATACAGTTGATTATGGAAAACATGCCATCACATTGTGATGATATTTGATCTGGAAGCAGTACAGTAAGGAAAATTTGTAATTGATTAAAAAGATCTGTGGAATCTGTAATTGTTTTAAGAATGTTTGAAAAAGACGTTTAAGGATTTGCATCAATTGTAAAGGGATCACTTGTAATTTTCTTGGAAAATAAGAAATACCATGTAACCTGGCAACCCTTGACCTGGAAGCAGTATAAACAGTATGGAAGTTAAGAAAGAAGCCATGTGTCTAAAAGATAAAGGAGAGCTTTATCTTTTACAGAGGAGCTGCAGGATGAAGGACCCCCAAAAAGCAGACCGAGACAAAAGGAGAGAGACGAAAGGAGAAATACATCGAACTCTTGTGAAGAGAAGAACTCAGGAAAAGGTTGTTTTGTTAATTTAACAGAAAAGGAGATGGGAGCTCTTGGAGGCAATATGCGAACTGGCTAAAACAGTCTAAAACTTGGAAAGCTGTGCCAATAGCTCAGAGATGAGGGGCAGCACGGTAGCATTGTGGATAGCACAATTGCTTCACAGCTCCAGGGTTCCAGGTTCGATTCCGGCTTGGGTCACTGTCTGTGCCGAGTCTGCACATCCTCCCCGTGTGTGCGTGGGTTTCCTCCGGGTGCTCCGGTTTCCTCCCACAGTCCAAAGATGTGCAGGTTAGGTGGATTGGCCATGATAAATTGCCCTTAGTGTCCAAAATTGCCCTTAGTGTTGGGTGGAGTTGCTGGGTTATGGGGATAGGGTGGAAGTGTTGACCTTGGGTAGGGTGCTCTTTCCAAGAGCCGGTGCAGACCCGACGGGCCGAATGGCCTCCTTCTGCACTGTAAATTCTATGATAATCTATGATCTACAAAGCTGGGTGTTTTCCCAGAAGTGGCCAAACTGTGAACTTGGTTGGTCAGTTGAAAAAGAAACTCAGAAAGCTACGCCATCAGGATTGTTGTGGCCTGAGAGAACAAGGGCTCATAGAAGCGTGCCTGGGTGATGATAATCTTACCCGTGAAACCTGAAGGTAAAAGCTGCTGTCAGAATGGACTCATCATCTACCCTGCATGAAGAAAGAACTGTATATTGTGGAATTGTGTAGCTACATAGTACCATATATGCTGAAGGAGAATGGTTGTGTAATATGTATTTTTGTTCTAACAACTATTTCAAGTGAAATTTACCTTTTGAAATATCATTCGCCTGTTAATTGATATTTAATTTACATTGTTTCTGTTTAGGCAATAAAAATTACACAAAGTGAAATCTTGTTGGTAACTTCTTCTTTGGAGGTCATTTGGTAAATTTGGTTATTTTGGTTTATGTTTTCCCATGAGGATTGTAACAACAGCTCTTTCATATAGTACATATTTCCACTACTCCTATTATAGAGGGAATTGTACTACAATAGTTTATGCATAAGGTAACTTGTAAAAAAAAAACTTTGAAGGCTCAATGGGGATTTATTTTTAACCTCACAACCTGGGCAGTAACTTGCCAGGGTAAATCCTCCACCTGCCTGTTCAAACAAGCTGCCCAATTCTCAATGGAAGTTGAAAATTACCTCAGTATCTTTTTCTTAATTGTTTACCCACGACCAACAATTTTCTTTATGTGCGAAGGGAAACCTGCTTTTTCTTGATGCATGCAATGATTTTACTGTACCTACTGCAATAAGGGGATATTCCATTCAGGCACAAACATGCAAAGTCAGTCTCAGATCATCATGTACTAATTTTTAGGCCTCTGGGAAGAAAATTACGGAAACAATTTTTTTTTACAGTTTCAAATGTCGATGTCTTATTGCAAAAATGGACAGTGCATGCATAGTATCGAGCCTTCGAATGAGATTTGACTGCAGACACATTCTTTGAAGATGTTTAAGAGTATGAAGCATCGTCGCACCTTCCATTAATGTGCAATAGCTCTTCCTTCATGTTTTCTGAATGAAAGTATTAAAACATAGCACTTTCCTTCAGCAGTAGTAATTAAGTCCAGGTTCCCGTGGGCTCTTCAGACTTTTTCAGTTCATTTTCAGACAAAGCTTTCCTCCATGTTTGAGCAGAGTAAGAAAGAATCTACAAGTCGAGGTTTAATTAACTGTTGGTAATCCGAGTCTGCAAAACTTTGTGGACAAGAAACTGCCAGCCTCCTCAGTGCTGCCTAGAATGGACAGAGTCATGAATCAGAACAAAAATCACACTGTCATGCCAACAGAATCAGTGATGAGCACGTCCAGAATCTCTCTACCAAAGCAAGTAGAATTGTATTTCCCAGTGCTTAATCTAAACTTCTTTATTTATTTATAATTAATAATGTCATATATTGCCAATTCTGTTTTCATATTTTTGGCCCATTCCTTTATTCCTCTTGCCATATTATTTTTCCTCTGATCGTTCTAAGGGATGTTAAAGATTGCTTGCAAGATTATTACTACAGGGATTTTCCATGGTGTCCAGGGCAGCATTCTTCCCTCAATCATTTTTAAAATTCTTTCACGGGATTTGTGCCTTGCTGGCAAGGCCAGTATTTGATGCCCATCCCTAACTGCACTTGAACTAAGTGACTTGCTGGGCCGTTACAGAGGGCAGTTAAGAGTCAACCGCATTACAGTGGTGTGGAGTCACATGTCGGCCAGGCTGGGTAAAGGTGCCAGATTTCCATCCCTAAAGAATATTAGTCAATCAAATGGATTTTTACAACAACCAATGATAGTTTCATGGTCACCATTACTGAGAATAGCTTTCAATTCCAGATTTTATTTATTGAATTTATGCTAATTTTAATGGGATTTGAACCCATGACCCCAGACCTCTGGATGACTAGTCCAGTGACATTACCACTATGCCATCATCTCTCCCTAATTGAATGCAATTTGCTGGCTGTAGAATTGTGCTGTGCACAAACTGGTTGCTGTTTTAAAAGTTATTCAGTAGAAGTAAAAGCAATTATGAGGTCTTGTCACTGGGAAAGGCACAACATGAATGCAAGTTCTTTCTTCTTCCTAACCAATTTCCTCTCTTTTTTTTCCCTGTATGGCACTGACTCCGGCTTGAATATCAGTTCTAAGTTTGCCAGTAGCCCTCCTTCCCAAGCCATCCAAGTAGTTTTACATGTGAGCTGTCACAATGAGTGGCAGATTTTCAGGCACATGCATTTTCCTATTCACCACTATTCCAGAGTGGGAAGCCTGAGTCATTTTTCCTCACTGGTACAGAGGCAGTGAACCTTTTCATGCTGCAAAACATTCCTTTGTATCTGTTTTCAAATTTGTGGCACTTGCTATTCTGCTATTACGTTATCACCTATGATACGTTAAACATCTTGTACATACCCATGCTTCTGTCTGAAAAATATGATTTGAAAGACTGCTGTTAGGACAACAAAAACAGATTTTGAAATAGGAATTCTCTCAAGAAATCAGTTAACAAGTAACTCAGGTCTCGAACCAATAGCTGCTGCTGTAACAGCTCCTCTGTTCATCACAATTATTTTCCTTTTTAGCGCCAACACTTCTCAATCTCATGAAAGCTGGTGGTAGATTTTTCATAACTTAAAGGAACTTCAAAATAAATTTTAGGATGATTTTTAGACTCTTTTCTGACTGATTTTTACTCCTGAACGATGCAAGTTTATAATCACTGAAGGAGGCCATTTGGCCGATTGGATCTGTGCTGATGCTTGGCTCGAACAAACCAAAACTAATCCCACTGCTCCACACACACTCCCTGTTTCCCTGGGTCTTCCTCTGTTTCAAATATCTCATTTTTTAAAAGACGCAATGGTCTCTGCCTAATTAACCATTCTTATGGAAAAGCATTCAATACTCCAATGACACGCTTGACAAAGTAGCTTCTCCTAACCTCTCTTCCTCACTCTCACAGTAACAATTTCAAACGGATGGTTCCTCGCTGCTGACTCCCCAATCAGAAGAAATCATCTTTTCGAGGGACGGGAGCAAGAGGTTCTCCCACCTGATCATGGCAGGCTGGGAGGAGGTCACCAAGGAGGTTATCATTCATGTGGCCCAAAGGATCACCGCCCTGCAGTGCAGTAAACCCATGAATGACCTGCTGCCCTCCATCACTTTAAGTGTAATATCTACTCACTGCAAATGCACTGCAAATGCACACTATCATAAGAGCAGTCTAAGAGTTAGAGTGCACAGGGATGTCACACATGACTGCAGATGGGGCATCAGCATGGGCTGTGTGCCAGCCACATGATGCTCACCATCTCATGCAAGTTCCTTGACAAACGGCATCTTAATCCCTTACTGGGCAGGGCTCAGCAGAGATAATAGGCATGCATGCTCCTGAACTGCTCACTCATCTATTGGATTTAAATCAATCCTCTGTCTTTACACAGGGCAAGATTGCCCACAACAAAAGAGAGCGTGCCAAGACTGGAAGAGGTGCCCTTGAGATCTGGGCCCCATCAAGTTTTGAAGAACTGGCTGTGGAATTCAAAGGAGAGGTGAGAGATTATTCCTGGGTGGAAGGCGAGTTTGATCTTTCCCAACAAGCCAGTGAGGATGCATCCAGTATATACTGACAAGGTGCAATGACTGTGAGGGATTGTTAATGTATGAGCCTGCCTAGCCAATGACTAATTCTCTGTTCTCTCTATTCCAGACGCCAACAGGAAAATGAGGAAGCAAGGTTCTCCAGACAACACGGCCCCTGCCCCCACACTGGTTCTGAGGAGGAAGCCACAGTATTCTCAGAGGAGGCACTGTGTTCACCTGTACCCTCCACCAGCGCGGATATACACACCTCGGTGAGTCTTACTTCCAGAGGTGGTTTAGCTTCACAATCAAGTGATCACCTCAGACACATGTCCAAAGCTGGCAGACGCAGTGATAGCTGAAGTCACCGACACATGGAGGATTGCTGGAGACTAGGCCCCTGTTGAGATGGAGTCCGATGACAAACCTCTAAACTCAGCCATAACTGACCTTTTGAAGTTGCAGAGATAGAGTTGCAAAAGACACCAGCAGTCTGGACCAAAGGAAGGGAAGTCTGCCCACATTCTATCTGCAGTCGTAACTCCGGCATGCAAGCACATTGAAGTTTCCATCGGAGGTGTGACGGCTGCATTGCATAAACAGGTCCAGTAGTTTCTGCCGGATTTGCCCTTGGACCTACAAACCATTGCAGAGGGCAGCTCGGCAACAGACTACCACAGGCTCCATGCTAGCTCAACCCGGTCTGCATATATACAAACGACCTGCCAACACAATTTATACTGATGACATCTGTTGTGTCTCCCAAGCTCCATCCTCTGCCCTCAGGATCAGATCTTTAATGAAGGTTTCACAAAGTAGACGGACAGCATATGGCATCTCATTCTAACTTCCTATAAAACCATATCCAGTGTATTTCACCAACACAATTCTAGTGCCAAGAAAGAATTGTATATCCACATGGATGGCCTTGGACTAAAACATGATTCCAATCCAACATACTTAGGAGTGACTGCAGATAGTACTCTTTCCTTTCGAGAACATTTGAAGAAAACAACAGCAAAGGACAAAACTAGAAACAACCTGCTAACCAAATGTTCTGGATCTAAGTGGGGAGCTGCCACAATATCCCAGACCTCAACACTTGCCCTCTCTTCCCCTCATACTCTGCAGGAGAGTATTGTGCACTTGTCTGGCAAAGATCGTCACACATCTTGTTGACGTGCAACCAAATGCGATAATGTGCATTATAGCTGGAACTCTCCACTCAACATTGCTCCCCTAGCTTCCTGTCCTCACAAATATAACTCTCCCACAAATCTGTCAACTTACGAAAGCTAGTTGAAAGCATCAGGGACGTACCTCATTTTTCACTCCATGGCGACCTGTCCAATCTACCTACCACCTGCCTTGCAACGTGACGCCCCATATGGAGCACCCTTCCTGAGCAAGACCTAGAGGAAAACATTCCTTGTATCAAGGAATAGGAAACACGAGAAGGACTTGTGACAAACCACATCTGTTGAATGGCAGGCTTTCAGCTGTCGCGGTGAGAGTGGTCCTTGTTAAACAGGTTCAGGACAGGCCATGGGCCCTGAGCAGCCAAGCCTCACTGCAAGGGCCTCAGCACAACACCTTATGCACTTGTAGAAAGGCATAAACAATGCTGCACATTGCCAAGAGGTGTCCCCTCTACAGGCTAAGTGGTGGATCTTAAATTCAGCAGATCAGGAGGCAATCATATGGCTTAATAGCCAAAACATTTACTTTTGTTTTTCTTTCAAGCTTCTGCTGCATGTAAACTCAATATTGTTTGTTGATCCATGAGGAAATTAAACTTAAAGTCAAATAAAGTTGGAACACCAATTCTACATTGTGAAAAACAATGAATTAAAATGATATTCCAGTAGTCCAGTAAAACTCCGTTAGGTCAGGTTTTGTAAAGTTTGAAATCTTCCTGTGAACATTAATAGAAAAACCATCATTATTATCAAAAAAACTAACCGAGATATAAAAAATTACCACTTACCAGGCATGCCACTAATACTGAATCACTATTATTCCGCTCAGAAGGGGATCGGCAGAGCTCGATCAGACGAGGAATACCTACACATCAGATGAATAGAAAACCATGAGATATGTTTTCCAGAGAATTGTGAAAGTACATGTAAAATACTGTGGGCGCTATTCTCCCCCCCCCCCCCCACCCCCCCACGCCAGGTGGGAGGATCGCCGGGGCGCCGCGCGAATCGCGCACCGTTGCCTCGACCCCCGCATGCGATTCTCCCACCACCCGGAAACCAGCGGCACGCGATTCGCACCGGGCCGCTCGGAGAACCGGCGAGCGGCGATTCTCCAGCCCGGATGGTTCCCGCCGGCGCCGTCCACCACTGGTCGCTGCCGCCGGGAACTCTGCGGGAATGCTGGGGGGGGGGGGGCGGCCTGTGGGGGAGGGAGGGGGGCTCCTTCACCGGGGTGGCCTCCGATGGAGTCTGGCCCGCGATTGAGGCCCACCAATCAGCGGGCCGGCCTCTCCCCCCTCGGTCCTACTTCCTTCCGCGCGCGGCCCCAGAACACCGGCGCCATGTTGGTGAGGGGCCGGCGTGCGTAAGGCGTTCACCGCCCATGCGCAGGATGGCGCGGCCCAACTGCGCATGTGCAGGATTGGGCTGCCCCCTATGGGGGCCAGAATAGGTCGTGCCCGGGCCCTGTTTGCGCCGTCGTGAAACGCGACGGTGTTCACGACGGCGCGAACAATTGGCCTCCATATCGGAGAATCGTCCCCTATAAGTGCAATAATTAATATTTTCTAATTCTCATGTTCTTTGTAAATCTCATGGCTATGTTTTTGAGTACATTTGTAAACATCGTGGAACAATTTGTCCATCCTTTTTCCTTTCTTTACCCCTCCTATGTTCAAGATGTTGACTCTTTTTGTGATACAGTTCTACAGATGAAGGTAACCCCAACTGCACTTTGCCAAAGTGGCCATTCTTCATAACTGAATCTTGACAGTCAGAGCTGACAGATTATAGAATAGTAAAGGGCGATACAACTGGATCCTATTCTGGCTCCACCCTCCTTCCACATACCCATACTTTCGAGCAAGATTCACACTTTAGTGATCAGGACGGGGATCCTGACTGAGATATTCCTCTCGCTTGTCAAGAGTTCTTAGGCCAACTTTCGTGTCTGAGTGAGATTAGCTGGTTCAAGTTAGGCCAGTGTTGATCCTGATCTCCTTGGCCCAATGCCTTACTGAATATTCACTTACCTATCAGCATGGTAGAGTTGTCCTAGTTTTTCCTAGTAATTGGAATTACAGGAATACCTAGCAAACTACATCTATTACATGGAACACTGTGCGATTAACTGCAGTACAAACCCAACATGATCCCAACACATGTTAGAGAAGATATATTGGGCAAGATTCTCTGGCCTCCCCGAGGTGTGTTTCTCGTTGGTGAGAGGCAGCCTGCCATTCGCTAACGTGGGATCTTCTGATCCATAGAATCCATACAGTGCAGAAGAAGGCCTTTCGGCCAATCGAGTCTGCACCGGCCCTCTGAAAAAGCACCCACAATTAAGCAACTCACTGACAGAGGAGGTTCCACAAATATCCCCATCCTCAATGATGGAGGAGCACAGCACATCAGTGCCAGTCTTCAGCCAATTCAATTCACAAGAAAGTATCAAGAAACAGCTGAAACAAACCACACCCCTCATAATCTATTGAATTACCATCACTGAATCCCCCATTATCAACATCCTGAGGGTGACCATTGACCAGAAACTGGACTGGGGTAGCCATATAAATACTGTGGCTACCAGAGCAGGTCAGAGGCTAGTAATACTGCAGCAATTAATTCACCTCCTGACTCCCCAAAGCTTGTCCCCTACCAACAAAGTTCAAGTCAGGAGTGCAATGGAACACTCCCCACTTGCCTGGATGAGTGCAGCTCCAACAACACTCAAGAATCTTGACAGCATCCAGAACAAAGCAGCCCACATGACTGGTGCGCTTTCCACAAAAATTCCCTCCCTCCACCACCAATGCACAGTAACAGCAGCGTGTACCAAGGCTCCTTAGGCAACACCTTCCAAACCCATGACTACTGCCACTTAGAAGGACAAGTGCAGCAGATACATGGGAACACAACCACCTGTAAGTTTCTTGCAAGTCACTCACCATCCGGACTTGGAACTATATCGCCGTTCCTCCACTGTTGCTGGGTCAAGGTGCTGGAACCCCCTCCCTAATAGAACAGTGGGCATACCTACACCACATGGACTGCAGTAGTTCAAGAAGGCAGTTCACCACCACCAAACAGGGATGGACCGGCCTAGCCAGTGACACACCCACATCCTGTAAAAATGAATTTAAAAGAAAAAGATCTTGCCCATTATGTTTCAACTCATGTTGCTCTTACAGTTCAGGCTTCTGGCAATGTTGGTTATGTCTGGCTCTCTGCTTAGACGGGCTAATGTAACTGCAGACTTCTGTAACACCCGTTCCAATGCAGCACCCTCTGCTGAAATTCCGGGTGAGATTTTCTCATGCAGAAACTCCAGCAAAAGCTCCACACCTTAAAAAGAAATCACACTTTTAAAACATGTAATCACAGAGTCTAACCCTCTCTCTCTGTAATAACCTAGTCTGAAAGTTGAAATGCAGGTGCAGCAAGCAATTAGGAAGGTAAACGTTATGATGGTCTTTATTCCAAGAGGATTTGAGTACAGGTGTAAAGAAGTCTTGCCGCAATTGAATAAACTCTTGGTGAAACCTCAGGATTCGAGAAGATAGATGCAGGAAGGATGCCCCCCTTGGATGGGGTGGATGGGGGCCGGATGGGGTGGAAGGGGGCCGGCTTGGGGGGCGGGGGGGGGGGGGGGGCGGCGTGGTGAAGATGGTCAAGATCCAGCGGACTATGGGTACAGTCTCAGAATAAGAAGTGGGCCATTTAGCACTGAGATGAGGAGGAATCTCTTCACTCAGGGTGGTTGATCTTTGAAACTCTCTATCCCAGGTGGAGAGTGGAGTTTCCGCCATTGTATATATTAAATACAGAAATTGATAGATTTCTATACATTAACAATATCAAGAGATCTAAGGATAGTGCAAGAAAATGGTGTTGTGGCAGATTAGCCATCACCTAGTTGAGTGGGGGAACAGGCTCGATGGGCCAGGTGGCTCACTCCAGCTTCTATTTCCTATGTTCCTATATCACTTTTAACCATAACGTCGGTGCTGTATCCATCATTCTGGCTTAAACTTGTGTCATGACAGGGAGATATTAGAAATTTGGGTTCAGAAATGGGGCCCTAAAATGAAGCAGACAATTTAAAGGTTTAAACAGATTGAAGGAAAATGTTGTTGGCCCGAACTCAAAGAGATATGCCCATATCTGTCTGAATCACATGCTCCCATTTAAACTTAAACTCGTTAGGGAATGCATAATGTGATTCACCAAAGACCCATTGTCTTTTGGGATGTTTCTACATGACCAGCCATTATCCCATTAACAGAATCTGAGGATCTAATGGTCTATCAATGGAAGCATATGAATGGCATAGCTCTTGTCTTTGTGCAAACAGGAGTGGAAATCAAGCAGCCCAAAGTATAGTTAAGTCCAGTCTGGACATCTAAGAAGAGAAGTTTGTTTGAAGGGCTGGGTGGAGCTTAGAGAGAGAGAGAGAAAAATTAGGAACAAAGGCAGAAGCAGGGCAGCCAAGAAAACAGGTCAGAAAGCTGTGGAGAGCAGCCAGTCAGGTCATGAAGCCTGCTAGCTTAAAGCTATAAGCAGCCCTGGAACAGATCATGGAAACTGCCACAGAGAGAGAAAGTTTTGTAAAAGGATTCTGAAAGAAATGCCTGAACAGAAGAAAGTTTGCTTCCTAAATGAAAATGTTGCCTTTGCCTAGATGTGTAAGTGGAGTGAGAGCTATATTTTAACATTGTGTTGTTTAACGGGAATTTGTGTGCTAAAATTAAGAAACTGCACATAATCTGTTAGTCTTCGAACTGTGAAGTTTGAAAGTTAGATATTGTTTTCTTTTGTTTTAATAAAGTTTTGGTTATAAAAATAACAAAGCCCAATTTCTTATATTATCAAATCTATCTTTTCTGCACAATCTTAAAATGTAAAAAATGTTACGCGTCTGGTTCAGTCTCTCAGTCATTGTTGAGGTCTGAGAAGGTATCTGTAACACTTGACAAACTTTGATCTATTTTTCATCAAAATTTAAATAATCTTGTTTTGCATGCCTCATAGTCAACATTGACACTTAACGCAATGGTAAAAGGACAGTGTACTTTGAGAATCATCACCATTCTGATAAGATGTTAAACTGAGATCCCCTCTGTTTAATATGATGGATACTGTGAAAAGCGGACTGTTCCCCAGTGCCCAAAGATATTCCTACTATTTGCTTTCCTCAAAATCTCCTGTACAAATTGCTGGTCAAAGTATCAGAAGGCCCGCTCTGTAACACAGTTAATGCCAGTTTATCTCAGTGTCTTCAACTTACCATTAGCAATGGGGAGACTGGTCAAAGCTATAGGCCAGATGCATTGTATATTGCTGGTAACATATTAGCATGAATCAGAAATTGCAAGACAGAAAAATAAAAATGTATGGTTCAGTGATCATCCAGCATCAGCGAACAACTTATGGAAGTATATTCTAATTTTGTATCAACCCATGTAAAAAAAAATCTGAAATGAAGAAATAAAGATTTGCACCAATGTAATATCTTTCACAACCTCAGGATATCCCTAAACAGTTCTACAGATGCTGAAATAATTTTGAAGTGTAGTCACTGTTGTTATGTCAGAGTGTAAAAGATAGGCAGAGATATTAGTGTATTAATTATATTACGGGCCAGGGTTTAGAGAACTCCAAAGTGTATCATGGAGTTCACCTGACCCACAACTTTTAATAGATTTTAGTTATGGGGAGCACAAGGGCCCACTCTACAGGTGTGATGCAACAGAGATCTAAAGTACTTTAAAAACAAAACAATGTTTATTATATGAATCCAGTTAACATTTTATAAACACACAGTAAACATCTTAGCAACTATCAACTCAAATATTTCCACCAAAGAATACAATACTCCATAAGTAACCCTTAATCTTTTCTAGCAACATCCATAAGACAAATATCCTCTTTAACAAAGACAACAAGTTTAAATTCTCTACTGAGAATTTTACATTTGTAAGTGATCTGAAGACATTCTTTTCATGCAGAGAGAGATCAAAATTACTCCTTGTTTGGCTGGATGCAGTTCCAACTCTGAAAACGAAACCAAACACACACTGCAGTTGCCAGCTCAAAAACGAAAGTAAAAACAGACAGACAGCCCAGCTACACCCACACTCTGACATCACTGCAGCTATTTGATAAACATCCATTTCTTGAAGGTACATCCACTACAGCTATTTGATAAACACCCATTTATTAAAGGAACTCTCACATGACAATTAGGACAGTTATGAAACAGCGTTAACTTTTCCATGAGCTGCCAACTTTAACATAAATGGGTTGAAATTATGTTGTGCGTGACAAATACTTCAAATACAGTTTGGTTGTATGATATCACTCTCAATTATTGAAGCAGGCATTAGCCTTTTCTTAAATTAATAGGTTAATGAATGAATTATTAGTTGGCAATACTACACAGGGCAATTTTGACTCTAGAGAAAGTAGTGTCTTATTTCATGTCTATATTCTTGGGACTAGTTCTGCTCCTGTATCTGAGGAAGCACAGACTTCAAGAAGTCGAAAAGCATCCTAAACCCTCTACAGCTTGCCTGAGGCACAGAGAGATAGCTATGATGTTCTCAGATGTAGACATATCTGATCTGTGGTTGAAAACATAAATTCTTTAGAACTCTGAAAAGAAGTGGCACGGTGGCGCAGTGGTTACCACTGCTGCCTCATGGTGGCGAGGACTAGGGTTCGTCCCAGCCCCGGGTCGCTGTCCATGTGGAGTTTGCACATTCTCCCCGTGTTTGCGTGGGTCTCACCCCCATAACCCAAAAATGTGCAGGGTAGGTAGATTGGCCACGCTAAATTGCCCCTTAGTTGGAAAAAAAATAATTTTTAATTCCGAAAGGCAAATGAGAAAAGCATAACGAGGAAAAGATCTTGCAGGTAGGAGATGTGGAGGAGCAGCAGACCAAAAATATGGAGAGTAATAAAGAACAAAGCATAGATACCAGAATAATGACTGCAGTTGAAAAACAGGCCTTGGCACTGAAAGAATGATACCAAGAATAGATGAGAATAACAAAAGTGCGTAGTTTTAACACTGGAAATTATTCATAGAGAATAGGTGAGGAGGTTGACATTCAGAATGAAATGGATAATTGTCACTGCTCAGCCCAACTGCTGAAGAAAGAAATTGTCCTTGATAGTGAGGCAGTTATGAAATTACAGCTACCATGGTGTAGAATAAAATTTCTGAATGATAGGTGATTCACTTTAATTTAATCTCAAGCCTTGAAGAAGGCAGGTATATAAACAGTTCTGATTTAACAACTGTACGCATAAGTGAGTGAACAAGCTGTGTAAGGAGAAGGCAGAGTCAGATAGCATAGAAGAATTTTTCAATATTTTTTCTTTTCCAATTAAGGGGCTATTTAGCGTGGTGAATCCACCTACCCTGCACCCATGCAGACACGGAGAAATGTGTAAACTCCACACCATGATCTGGGGCCAGGACCAAACCTGGGTCCTTGGCGCCCTGAGACAGCAGTGCTCCAGCACCGTGCCGTCGCACGTAGAAGAATTTAAGGCCAAATTGATATTTAAAACCATTAAGTGGCATTCGTTTTTAGTATGGGCCTGACGCACTGCGGAAACTTTTGCCAGTCTTGTACTTTCCTGTTCCCACGATCCTGCTAATTATAAAAGAACACATTGATTTGAGTGAAACCAAGGCCCTTTTACAACCAGCTGTAGGATTCAGGAGGTGTCCAAACAATGAAAGGAGCCAATAACAATACTGGAGGGCTATTTGGATTAGGAGAGGTTTTGAGAGTCGTGAGCCAGTTCTTTCATCTCCAGTGCCTTGTCAAGAAAACGTTTGGGACAAAAATTCTATTTCATGTTTTTTTCAGGGGCGAACGGGAGAACTGAGCATAAAGAGGCACCGAAACACAAATAACAGAAATTCAAAGAGGCACTTCTGTACTCACAGTAATTGTAAGAGAAGAACTGACTGTAACAACCACCCAGAAAATGTTATGGAACAACAGTGGCTTTATGTGGAAAGGTCAGGCAAAACAAATTCATTGCACATAAGAAATGCCTAGATGTCATGCATGCAAGTGAAACCAGGTGTATGCTGAGGCAAACCTAATCTGACAGAGAACACTTACATCTAATGACGTGTTTTTAGACAAATTCCCCTTCTTTTATACTAAAGCAAATACTTAACTTGCAATAGTTGCATTTATTTTATGAATTTTCTCATTTTACTTTTCAAAAACAAATGGATATTTAATTCATAAGAACTTCATCAATTTTAAATGCTTTTATTCGGAAGCAACAACATAATGGATTGTTTTCAGTTAGTGCTTCTAACTCATTAACATTTGAATCAAATTCATGAGTTTACGACCATATTGGTACAAAGAAAGCCTCTTCCCCTGCCTCTCCCCCCTCCCCCTCCCCCACTCCCCTACTCTGGTGGTTTATTGACTCTTTATCACCATCATTCGGTCGCTGCTGTTACTACCTCAGTGACAGTTTCTCTTTCGTAATGCAATTTATTGCCATTCATGCGATCAACAGGCAGTAAATGTGGCTGTTAAAATAATACAAAATTCACAATTATTTTCTATAAAAAGAAATTGCAGGCACATGCATTACATTGCATCAGTGCAAATACTTTCTGTGTGGAAGGAAGCCCCTCCTTACATTAGGAGTACAAGAAATGCAAGGGGGTGAGTGATTAAAGGCAAACAGTTACCATTAATGCTGCATGTTAAGATAATAGGTGCAGAGCTGATGCTATAAAACCTTTGCTGTTTTAATGTCATTATAGCTGGCTGACAGAATACATCTATCAGCAAGATCTAACCACAAGTTTGATTTTAACATCTGGCCTTTTATTACCCATTACCGTGTAAGATGTATCTATTTCTTCCAGGGACGTATGGCCTAGTTATACCAGTGAGTGCAGTATCAGCACTGCTTGCAACAGAATGTAGGATGTGCCCAATTATACCTGTCACCTACATCACTGTGAAATGGAGACAATGTTGGAGACTTTTGCATCTGAACTCAAGTGCCTGGAATACAATTCATTGCATTCATTAATGTTTTTTCAACTTATTGATCAGCCTGATGATCAGTTCTCTTCAGTCGTGCTAGTAATGGCAATCAAGACTCCTGGCAACAAAGAGAATAGGTTTTGGAGGTTACAGAAACTATTGGATATTCAGCCTTATCCCTTGCATCTTGTCCAGGTTAATTAGACATGTCAGAAAAGCTTCCACAGACGTAGCAGCAATCAATAGTCAGGTCTTAAATAGAAACAAAGTACAGCAAATGCTGCAAATCTGAAATCAAAACAGAAAACGCAGATCCAGCAGCATCTGTGCAGAGAGAGAGACTTCTCCAGAACTGAAGAATGATAGAAATGTCATGAATGATGTAGTCGGAGAGGAGGTGGAAGAAATTGGGCAGAATAGTAGTTCCGGGAGAGGTCAGAGCTAAGGCGAGATTGGCAAAGGTGTTATGGACACAAGACAAAGGGAGTGTTAATGGTGGCATTAAGGACTAAAGAAGTGCCAATTGTGGCATAAAGGCAAGGTAGCAGAATGTGTTAATAGGATAACTAAGGTCAGTGCTCAGTGTTATGGGCCAAGGTTTAAAAACTCCAAAGTGTATTATGGAGTTCACCTGACCTAGAACGTTTTGTTGAATTTAGCTAGCGTGAGCACAAGAGCCTTCATTTGAAGTGTGATTCAACAGTCTTCCTCAATACTTAAATCAAGCTTTATTCTAAGAACTTAGTTAAAATTTATATAAACACACAGCAAGAATTTTTATCAATCACAAACATAAAGATACCCCACAGCTACAGTAATTTATGTATAACACTTAATGAATTCCCCCTTAACTGTTCCAATTCAAAAACAAAATCCCATAAACCAAAAACCCCTTTTCAAGGGAGAACTCTGCATTCTCACTTGAATAAGACTGGCTTTTCCTGAGATTCTGACCCGGTCTCACCAGCAGGTTTTAATCTTTCCGGAAAGCAAACTATATCTTAAAAGCCACTACCAAGGTGATTTTTACTGGAACAGATATTTAAAATTAAAATAGAAAGACAGGAACAAAACACTTCTTTCTCCTGTCTGAGTCCACAGCAGTCAAAACTGAAAGCAAAAGCAAAAACAGATCACAGAGCCACAGCCCAGCTCCACCCACACAATGACCTAACTGAAGCCATGTGATAAGACAAAAATCTTTCTTAAAGGGACACCCCCATGACATCAGTGACGGCAAAACGGAAAAATAAGTGACAGATGGCCCTGTGGGGGAGGGAGGGATGGGGGTATTGTGCACATTCCCTTTCATCTTAACCCCCTCTTTGTTTTGTTTTTCTTTGTTTTCCCCCAATACAAACTATGCCTACCCCCTGTGTTTACATGAAATTCCTCAATCCGCCTTAGTAAAAACAGCAGATAAAAGAATTTCATAGAAACACATTAATTACTGATGTCACCGAGCTGGATTCCAATCTGCATATTTCTCAATATCTCCTCTCCTAGCAAGTTGGCCAGTAGTGTAAAATGGGCTGAGAATAAATTATCAGTCTGTTTTACATTGCACCTTATTATCTATTCCACTGAAGTGCACTGCTGATGTTTCCCAATTTCCCCCTACCATCCAATTGTCTTATGAACTCATCTCTACTGTTTTCAAGGAGTCTCGGATGTTTTCTTCCATCAGTCAATTGTGCTTTGAATTAAAATATTCTGCCGAACTTCCATTCTTATTGCTGATTGTTGACTAATAATTTATATTATAATTAATAATAATAATAATAATAATTTAGAAAGAAAATCCATATTACTCAAAACGTATTACTCCATCTCAAGGTATACAATTGAAGTTATTTAATTTATCATTCTGATAAGCCGATGAATTGGCTACAAAGTCCAATGAATAAATGTGTTTTTGAGCCTGTAAATTGTAAGTATACTTGTGACACACATTAAAACAGAAGAAGTGAAACTATTGCTTACCATTTTCCTGTATCATCTCAGAAGCACATTGGTCTAACAGAGCCATGTTTGCCAGTATTGTCACTACCTGTGTTGGGTACAGTACATAAACAAATATCGCAACGTGTGCAATTAGCAAAAATTGTACAGTGAGACCAGACAGCAGTTTTAACATTCTCAGGCTGCTGTTTTCCTCTCCAGTTTTCCTCTCCTTTTGTCCTAAACTAGCTAGCTGGTGTCTTGGCCAATGTTTATCCATCAACCAACATGGCAACAAGAGATAATTAGGTTGTGTTTTTGGGACCTTGCTGTGCACAATCTGGCTGCTGCGTTTCTCTTTATTACCACAGTCACTATATTTTACAACAATAACAACAATTTGCAATTCTAATGTACATTTAACACAATAAAAAGTGACAAAGCATTTCACAGAGACCTTGGGCGAGATCTTCCAGCTGTTCACGCCGACGGGATCTTCTGGTGCCGCTGATGTTACAACCCCGGGGCGGATTTCCCAGGGGCGTGGGGTGGAATCAATGGGAAATCCGATTGACAGTGATCAATCCTGCAATCCCGCAACCCCACCTAACCTACACATTTTTGCACACGAAGGGGCAATTTTTTACCATGGCCAATTCACCTAACCTGCACATCTTTGGACTGCAGGAGGAATCCAGAGCACCCGGAGTAAACCCACGCAGACACGGGGACAATATGCAAACACAGACAGCCACCCTAGGTCGGGTCCTTGGTGCTCTGAGGCAGCAGCGCTAACCACTGTGCCACTTTGCTGTCCCATTTCTGAGGATTGTAAGGCCGGAGGAGATTAAAGAGATAGGGAGGAGCAAGACCATGGAGAAACTTAAAAACCAGGATGAACATTTTAAAATCAAAGGGTTGCTTAGCTGGGAGCCCATGTAGGTGAGAGCACAGGGATAATAGACAAAAGGGAATTTGGTGCAGTATATGGGCAGCAGATGACCTCAAGTTTATTTACAATGCAGAAGCCCAGCGAGGATTGTATTATATAATCAAGCCTAGGGGTGACAAAGGCATGGATGAAGGTTTCAAAAGCAGATGTGCTGAGACAGGGATGGGCAGCACGGTAGCACAGTGTAACCACAGCACCAGGGTCCCAGGTTCGATTCCCGCTTGGGTCACTGTCTGTGCGGAGTCTGCACGTTCTCCCTGTGTCTGCGTGGGTTTCCTCCGGGTGTTCCGATTTCCTCCCACAAGTCCCAAAAGACGTGGAGTTAGGTAATTTGGACATTCTAAATTCTCCCTCTGTGTACCCGAACAGGCGCCTGAATGTGGCGACTGGCAGCGCTTCACAGTAACTTCATTGCAGTGTTAATGTAAGCCTATTTGTGACAATAAAGATTATTATTACATTCTCAAGGGCAGTTAATGATGCACCACAAACACTGGCCTTGCCAGTGATGCTCGCAACTCATGAAAGGATGAAGGAATCTCTCCACTCGAGTGTGAACTCCTACAGCAGCAACTTACTAAAGGCGCACCAGACATTCTCTGCGACTCCAATAATGTTGCATTATTCCTCTTTGCAGCCTTCAATACAATGGCTGTAACATTCAGTCCCAACAAGTTCCCAAAACGGTCCATCTTGGTGAGACTGTCCTTGACTTATTTTCCGCTCTTGTCTATTGAGTCATGTTATGGGCCAGGGTTTAGAGAACACCAAAGTATATCATGGAGTTCATCTGACCTACAACATTTCATAGATTTTGGTTATGAGGAGAACAAGGGCCCACTTTCCAGGTGTGATGCAACAGAGATCATAAGTATTTTAAACAAAACAATGTTTATTCTATGAACCCTGTTAACATTTTATAACACACAGTAAACATCTTATCAACTACCAACACTGATTACCCCCCCCCCCAAAGATACAGTACTCTATAGGTAACCCTTAATAACTTTCCTAACAACATCCATAAGACTAACTCCCTTTTTTCCTATAAAAAAACAGTAGGTTTGCATTCCTTACCGAAGCAGGTATTACTTTGGAATTATCAAGTGATCTGGAGACATTCTTTAGCATGCAGAGAGAGAGACCAAAATACACCTTCTTGACTTGAAAGCAGCTCTCAACTGAAAACCGAAAGTAAAACTCAGAGCCACAACAGCTTCCAGCTGAAAACGAAAGTAAGAAAGCAGAGCCCGAGCCCAGCTCCACCCACACAATGACATCACTGCAGCCACTTGAGAAGATAAACTTTTCTTAAAGTGACATTCCCATGACAGTCATAACCGCAGCATCTCTTGCAATGATTTCCTCTTCCACCTGCATACTGTCACCTCTGAAAACCTTCAAGTATTCATCCCCTCCTCTTCCTCATCTACATCAGCCACCATCTTACTTCCATTTTTGAGGTAAGGTCACAAAGCTCTCCCACGATTTATTTTTGGTGACTACCGGTGACATTTTATTCCAGGAATCTTTGGTTTGAGCTCTGTGTTCTGTCACATGACAATGCAATGGGTTTGGACTGAGCACAGATAGTTTTGTGGTACTGTTTCTGAAATCTAAATTAGAGTTCCAATTTAATCTTTGCTCAGTTTCATAAACCAATAATATAATATCAGCAAATTTAGCTTCAAAACAATGCTGCATATCTAGTCAATTTCAGAAAAGCATAACTCAGATCTATCTCAAGGGGCTTGCTTTGCAGTTGCCAGCCAAATCAATTAATCTGCCTTGAATGCCTCAATAAACTAATTCCTGATTATTTCACCAATATGAATTGAACATCTTACAAAAATCATTCAGCTCTATTTATAGTGACTAGTTCAAATGTCTGACCTTTCAAAGGAAAAGCCGCCTGCAGTAATAAAATTAAAGGGCGCAATTTAACGGAAACATTTCTAAGTGTCATTTTGCGCTTGATTGGCGGGGTGTTTCCCAACGGACACATTGACGAGATTGTGGCCCGTATTTCATGGCACTTAGTACCGGAAATAAGCCCCCGCGAGCTTCTCACCATTACTGGCTGTCTCACCGTCTGATTCGTCTGACTCACAACTCAGCGTCTCACTGCTAACAAGGGGGAGCTGCTGATAAACGTTACCTCACCACTCACTCCAGGCAACACACAAGCACGGCAGTGCACAGACCTTCGACTCGCTTTTGTAACGCTGACCTGACCAGGCTTCTCGGCACTGTGGATGCGAGTCTGGACATCCTTTTCCCCCGAGCGAGTCGGAGGACCAGCAAGGTCACCAATGCCACATGGGAGGCAGTGGCAGCGACTGTCAGTGCGGGCAGCATGATCAGCAGAACCAGCGCCCGATGTCGAAAGAAGACCAACGACCTCCACTGAGCTGCAAGGGCAACTTACCACCTCTCTCCTGGCATCAGTTTCACCTGCTACCCCTCAAATACCCAACCCCCAACCCACAAATCACTGGCTAACACCTCGCTCACTCCACACATCTGATCTTTGTGTGCTTGTTCCTCAGCACTGGCACCCACCAGCACAACCCCTTCATATCCAGTTGCAGTGCCCACACATGCCACCTGCTATAGACCTCCCTGATCCATCAAGCGCGCAGCTCATAAAACCCTCTCTTTGTTCCCACAGGCGAAGATGGGGGGTTGAGTAGCAGAGATCCGAGTCCTCACTCCGAGTGGAGATCGCGGGGTGATTGAGGAGAGAGCAGTCTCCGAAAGCGAGGTTGGCCTGTGCTGCAGAGGTGAGGATCCATTGCCCCTTAACCCAGATGACCTGTCTCAAGTGAGTTGTTCATGTCACTGACCACATGTCCATTCTCTCGCAGGATCTCTGTCTAATGGGGCCGGGCATTCCAGAGTCATCCCCGCCCTGCCACCCAAGAGGACAGCTCCGAGTAGACCATAGTCGAGGCGTCACACCTATCACCCCCACATTCCAACAGTGCAGAGGCACACCTTGGTGACATGAGTGGTCAGGCTTCTGGGGCACAATCTGGTAAACACCACACAATTCCTGATGCACATCAGGTGGAGGCAGGAATATTTAAGAGAGTCGGTAGTCGGAGGTCTGCTGGATCCCAGAACTGCGTCAGATGCCCAGACTCTGGACAAGGTTAGCCCAGAGCTGATTAGATGCTAGGACATGGCTGTGAGATTCAACAGCGCATGTCAGCGACATTCCAGAGAGTGCATAGCCAATTTGAGGATTCCCAAATTCCACGAGCACAGGAGATGATGCCTGCAATCCATGGCACCAAGACCAACACTGTTACGATCGCGACCGCAGTGGAAAACCTGGAGCACAATGTCAGCATCTTGAGTGGCGACGTCCAAGGCATGGCTCAGTCTGTGATGACCCTGCCTGAGGGCCTTGACATCATGTCCCAGTCGCTGAGGAACAATTGCCATACACAGGTGGACATTACTGAGGCACTCCAGAGCATGTCCCAGTTGATGAAGGACATATCGCAGTAGCAGGAGGACATCGCCAAGGCACTGCAGAGCATAGCCCAGTCACTGAGGACCATCGCTGTGGTCATCGACAGGAAGCACTGGAGGCCAACCCAGGGCTTGCCGCCAAGGAGTTGACGGCAGCCTCCAGTTCTACTGAATCCCCCCCCCCCCGCCCCCTCTGCTGGCACCGGCACATCTCAGGGGCAGCGGTCAGAACACGGTGGCACGGCAAGGCCTCATTCTATGAGAATCTGGTGAAGGTGAGGGCCTCCCTGGTCCTCCAGCCATGCAAGCCCTCAAGTTCCAGGCCTCCAGAGGACATCGGCCAAGGACATCAAAGGCCACAGGGCACGAAAAGCAGCAGGCTGCCTCCACTTCGAATGTGCATTCTGGGGATACATCTAGATGCAGCAGTAGACCATGGAAGATCAAGAAGATTAAGGATTACTGATTGGGCATGGGGGGTGGAGTGGCAGGGCGGCACTATCTGCAGCTCGGGGGAATGGAAATGTCAAATGTTCACAATTTAAAATTGTTACACCTGATTACATGCAAAGCCTCTGCCACGTTAGTTTTCACAGGGGGTCTGCCACCACTCATGTTGATCTCTGCACTACGCCCCCCCCCCCCCCCAGACACAGTGGTCCAAGATCAAATGTTGCCAATGCAGACCCCATTCAGAGGATGGGTGTGAGCGTGCTGTTAGCAGAAAGAGAGAAGTCATTTGGCATAAACTGAGGAGCACCAGAGCTAACCTCACAGTGATTTATCATCAACTCTCCTGCCTGTAACATTGACCCAATAACAGTGCCGACACAGGTTCATTGCCCAGAGATAACGTGTCACAGACCCTGGGGGGTGGGGGGGGGGGGGGGGGGTGGAAAAGAATACTCAGATGGGGGAATGGGCGTGAAGGAGGGGAATGGGCGAGGAAGGAGGGGAATGGGGGAAGGGGGTGAATGGATGGGGAGGAGGAAGGAACGGAATGGGGGGGAGAAGGGGGTGAGCTGACGGGCAAAACCTCGTCCTATGAGAATCTGATGAGGATAAGGGTCTCCCGGGTTCCACCCAGCATACCGGACCCTCCCCACCGCCTGTCCTCTATCCTCTGCTCCTCCTGCGGGTCCTCCCCAGATGAAGCCGCATGTCTCTCCTCCTCCTCAAGCATGTTACTCCGGTGCTGTGTCAAGTTGTGGAGGGCACAGTAGAACACCACAAAGCGGGAGACCCTCTGTGGGGTGTACTGCAGTGCACCACCAGAATGGTCCAAGCATCGGACCAGCATTTTGAGCAGTCCGATGCACCGCTCAATGACAGCATGAGTGGCAACATGGGCCTTGTTATACCGGGGGTGGGATTCTCCTTCGGCCGACGGCGAAATTGTAACGGCAATTGGGCGAAGAATCGGTTCCAACGTGAAAATCGCGGCAGCCGCCGATTTGAACCAAATCGCAATTCCCCGTCACCTTGACAGTGGCGTCAATGCATTCCGGAATGCAGGTACAGTAAACACTGTTTACATATAATTAGGGGGCCCGACCCGTAATTCTCCAGAGCCTCCGCGATTCTCCGCCTCCAATGGTCCGAGTTCCCGATGGCGCGGTTCACTTGTGCTTTCAAAAATCATGAAACCGACATGGTGGCTGCTGAGGGAGAGAGAGGGGATACAGAAAGTGTCCAACATCGCCATAGTTTGCTGGCAGTTGTACCGCTGGCCATGGGGGACTTCTTCCAGTGCTGGGGGGATAGCGAAGTTGGCCAGGAGGTGGGTTGTGGGGCTAGGGTGGACGGGCACGGAAAACCTTTGCCAAAGCTGGCAAAGCAGCCATGCAGCTGCGCACGCCGCTGACTGCACAGTGTGAACCTAGGGACACGGGTCATATAGGTGTCCCCCCCAGGCGACCCCCTGGGTGCCCTCTGGCCCCAGCCGACCCATCAGTGGGCACGCCCCAGTGCAACCAGTGCCATCTTGTTGGCTGGGATGAATGTTTCTGCGCACTGTAATGTATATGTGCTGCTGCAGCTTGTCAGCCTCCCAAGTGTCAATCACTGAGCCGACGAATCCCGCACCGTTTTTCATTGGAATCGACTGTGTTCCATGTGGCGCCGGTGCTACCCCCTCCACAGTAGGGGAATCGGTCCAGGTGTGGTGCCAGTTTTTCTGTCATGAAAGTCCACAAATTCTGCATTGGCCTCAACACTTAGGGCTGGATTCTCCGATTTTGAGACTATATCTGGAGCATGTGTCCAGTATTACGACCAAAAAGTCGGTGCTGCCCCTGCACCGCCCGGTGGGGGGCTAGCAGCCGCGCCACGTAAAGCCCCCGAATGGTCTGATATGTCCAGCTGCAATTTGGTGATCAGCTGAAGGTGATAGTTTTAAACACATCTCCTTTCCCACTGAAGCAGACATACTTTTTTTTCGTTATCAATGCCATTAACGTTCATGTTGCTGAACAACATTAAGCAGTTATTCAGCATTTTTAACATGGAAAATATTCCAAGCTGCTTCACAAAGGCATTGGGAAAAAAAATAGAAGCACAGAATTCCTACAGTGCAGAAAGGCCATTCGGCCCATCGAGTCTGCATTAACCATCTGAGAGAGCACCTTATCCAGGGCCACTCCCCCAACCTTTCCCCACTTAACCTACACATCTTTGGGCACCAAGGGGCAATTCCTGCATGGCCAATCCACCTAACCTGCACATCTTTGGACTGTGGGAGCAAACTCGAGCACCCGGAGGAAACCCATGCAAACATGAGGAGAAAGTGCAAACTCCACACTGACAGTCACCCACATCTGGAATTGAACCTGGGAACCTGTGAGGCAGCATGCCTCAAAAGCTGACCAAAGAGACGGCTTTCAAGATGAAGTATAGGTAGAGAAGCAGAAAAGATAGAGTCAATTGCAGAGCATGAGGCCTATAGGCATGGTCTCCAAAGCTTGGGGTGAAAGGAGACATAATTAGATGAGGCAAAAAAAATCAGGTTTGGAGGAGGATGGGATTGGAGAGCTGGAGCAGATTATGGAGGTAGGCAGGGCACTGTTTGGTTTGGTCTTAAATAATGGCAGGAAGGTTGTAGAATTATCAGCGTGGGAAAGAGTCAACTGCATGGTTCAAGCACGTTGTGAGTTTATCAATGTTTAACTCACGGAAGTTAAGATTGGATGACAGACCAATAGTTTGATGATAAGATATATTTAAATTAAAATCTTTATTATATTGATAGATAATCAGAATTACTCAGACTTGGGGCTGTAGATGATAGGCAACAAGAATGCTATCCAATGAGTAAACAATACCGAATAAATACTGTCGGGAGCTACATGAAGCCATGAGGCA
The DNA here is from genome assembly GCF_047496885.1 of Scyliorhinus torazame. Classification (NCBI taxonomy): domain Eukaryota; kingdom Metazoa; phylum Chordata; class Chondrichthyes; order Carcharhiniformes; family Scyliorhinidae; genus Scyliorhinus; species Scyliorhinus torazame. Next base: position 220,032,219 of record NC_092716.1, read on the forward strand.
GTGCTGAGGAAGTGTTTCATTGTCAGCGGTGCCAAATGATACATTAAACCTGCCACCCCAGAGCACAGTGGATGCTGGGACAGTGAGTAAGTTTAAGGAGGAGTTAGACAGATATTTAATTGGTAAAGGGTTGAAAGGTTAAGGAGAACGGGCAGCACGCTGGAGTTATGGCCAGGATGACATCAGCCATGATCGAATGGTGGAGCAGACTCAATGGGTCAAATGGCCTAATTCTGCTCCTATATCTTATGAACTTATGTCTGTCTGGTCTGGAGGTTTAAGTGGTTGCAACAAAAATACCAACGCATTATTTAAAGAAGAGCATGGGTTTCTCCCAGTGATTCTGGTTGGCATTCCTCCCTCAACCAATTCTCACACAAAGAGATTCAGTGGCCGTTAAGCTCATTGCTATTTGTGGAATCTTGCTGGTTGGAAAATGGCTACTCAAATAACAATGGTCGCCACATTCAGAATGAATCATTTTAAATTATGCTTTTTGAATTATTTATCAGGATTAAGATAAGATACAATATAAGTACAAGACAATTTTCCCATGGTGATGTGGTCCGGAACAAAAGATTTTTATATATAGAAGGGCTTGATCTGTGATTTCTAGACCATCAGCTACATGTATGAATGCACTCCATGTTTCAATTTTAGCTTCTTTATGCTGTAATTATTAACAAATATATAATTTATATAAAATTTCTTCAGTCAGATCTGCAAAGATAGAAACCCTTGAGGTTTATTTACAAAATCCTTGCATCTTGAATTCAAGATCATTAAAAAGCTCACAAAATATTTTTTACCACAGCAGTGATCAACTAATAGAGCTGTACCCCTCTATCTGTTCTCATTAAATGCTTCACACAACATTTAATAATCAGCAGTTAATTCCATATATAGTGAATTCTCAATAAATGCAAAAAACAGGAAACATTAGGCTTGGATAAACTTGTTCTTTGGCCCACCTGTCCAAAGTAATTATTCTGAAAATTCCTGCATCGAAGTAAGGAAAGTCTTTAATTTCGATATTATGGATCAAAAAAAAGCAGCAGAAGATACGATTACAAAAAATCTTGTTCACAAACACTCAAAGACTCCTGAGGCCATCTTTGACCATTTCCTCACCCAACCTACAAATACCCGAGAAATTCTGGGATGATTTTTTTCTCCCCCTAAAGTGCTGAGAACTGTGCACCCAATATTCTCAGTAAAGGCCAAGAACACGGTCTCACCACAAGTATCATCAGCCTTTAGCCAACAATACAAAGCTGTCTACAATGGATATTAACTTTGAAAGAGGATACGAAAAGACATGATGGCACAAAGAAGATCAGTGTCGCCATTTTAGTGAGAGAATTACCGACCTCACAGGAACAAAGGCTCAAATCGACTCCCTCTAAACTAAACTACCATTGAAATGGAAAAGCAAGAATTTGTACAGCTCGACTTCCAAAAGGTTAGCGATGCCTTAATTCTGATCTGTAGACTGCACTGTTGCTGAAAATTGGCTTTGCTGAGCAATGTGCCACAAAGTGAGGGAAAGCTTCTGATTTTTATCCCTTTTGGCTATTTAGCCCTTTAGATCAACAATAGGTCCCTGATGTAGATTTCATTCTGCTGCAGGAAACATTGACTCCTTTGAACTGTTCTTCTTTGTAAGTTAACATGGCCAATATTTGGCAGGGCAGGATTCACTGGTTTTCCAGTGCTAGAGGGCTGCTGCTTGTGCAAATCCCCCAGATTCACAGCAGGCCATCACTCCTCAACTTACCACTCAAGTCTATTCTGTTTTCTTTCAAAGTATTTGAATCGCATAGTTGGTATGACTCTCACTTCATCAATAACGTCATAATTCCATCGGGATAATAATGTTGCAGCATTATAACCAAAAAAGGCAGCATTTCCACAGCACAAAAGAAAAATAGGACCAGAAGACATAGGAGCAGAATTAGGCCATTTGGCCCATCAAGTTTGCTCCGCCATTCAATCATGATGCATATGTTTTTCATCCCCATTTTCCTGCCTGCTCCCCATAACCCCTGATCCCCTAATTAATTAAGAACCTATCTATCTCTGTCTTAAGGACAGTCAGTGACTTGGCCTCCACTACAGCAATGTGTCCCACAGATTCACCACCCTCTGGCTAAAGAAATTCCTCCTCATCTCAGCTTTAACAGATCATCCCTTCAGTCTGAGGCTGTGTCCTCGGGTCCTAGTGTCTCCTACTAGTGGAAACATCCACTTGAGACCAAATGATATGTCGATTTTTAAAGTACTGCCCTATTATTAAAACAGATGGAAGGAGTACAAATTCGAATAATGTGAATTCAATTCAGTGATTCCAAAATGTGCTTTCGTGCATATGTATCTGTGTTATGAAAATGAGGGAGGGAAAAACATTTACAAACTTTTTTTTAGTCCATTTGACAATGGCTGCACTATTGATACCGTTTCCAGTCTGGAGTCAAAGCTAAAGTCTCCACACCATATATTTAAATTTGCAGAAACAAATGAAATTAATTTTCAGAAGTGAATTTTCATGCACATTTTTGTTGGTTCATATTCTACCTTTAGCTCTTTAATGAGAATAAGGCTTCAAATACATTCCATTTTTCCATGTATGATACGATCAATGCTCAATCTAAAGGCAGTAACCTGATCTTTGGAGTAAGGAGTGTCAACTCTCTGTGGGTCACGACAGGCTTCGATAAGAATTTTAGTTGCATTCAGCTGCAGCAATATCTCACAGGCCATTGAATCAAAGAAAGTGATGTTGGCGAGAGCAGCGGAAGCCAGCAGGAATACTTCACTCGATGAGGCATCTTTACATAAATCTATGAGAAAAGAATAAATGTTTTATATAATTACAGGAGACTTCAATGGAAGAAAATACACCTTTTCCATTTCATACTTATCCAATTTCAAAAGAAAATAGTTGTGCACGCTTATTACACTAGTTCTGTTTTTTGCCGTAACATTTAAATTAAATAGTACATCTAACACGAAAATGTATTACTTTATACTGCCAAAAGCCTCCTAAGTTTTGTATTTTTAAAAATATTATATTAAAAGCTTCATGCAGAACTGTTAGAAAAACACATAATACAGATTAACATTGATTGCGCTATTCACATTATTTTGTCTTCCACATTTCTGAGATTTCTTGTTAAGTAGATGCTTTGGAAATAGGATTTAGCACTATGCAGTTGGTAAGTAAAGCACCTGGGGATTTATGCAATCACTAAGCTAGCAATAAGTTATTTTAAAAATTCTTCCAGGACAAGTGATAATCCCAGCAGAGAAGGATGTGGCTGTGTGACAGCTGGGGGTTTATTAGTACAGTAAATTACTGTAAAATGTGGGATTAATGCATACTAATTTAAAATACTAATTGAAATATTTTGTATTCTATTATTTCTCTTCCCAAACTGGGAGATTTGGCTCACGCAAGAACAACTCTTTGACAAATAATGCCATCTGCAGGAATATTACAAGTTTTACCCTGTCCAACAATTCTGCTGAAGAATGGTTCTCTCTATTGGGGTGAAAGTTTGTCTTGTTGGAAGACTGCAAGATGTCTTTGTGGAAATAGTTACACAGGCTGCAGTTCAGCCAACGCGTTGCACCCGACACGGAGCAGGGTGCAACAGGGGAATCCCGCAAGAGCCCCAAATTGGGATCCTCGCGAGGCACAAAATCTCATGTGAGTCACGTGGCTCACTCCGCCTGGAGCGATCTGGATCACGCCCTCACTGGGTATGATCCAGATAATGATATATAAATGAAATATTAGGCTTATTTAAATACTCGGATCCCACTGTCACCCGGCAGCCAGGAGTCAACGGCCGCGCCTGTGAGACCTCGACAGGGCACCGTTTAGCACTGGTTTCCACAAACATTGACCAGGAGTGAAAGCACATCGGGCAGGGGCGGGGGGTTCTTGCAGGCCATTAGAGGTCATGGACAGTGCAGTACCCTGGCACTCCCTCTGGCACCTGGGCACCTTGGCAATGCCAGCCTGGTGCCCCGGCAATGCCAACCTGCACTGCCAGGTTGACTGTGTGGCACTACCAGAGTGCCAGTGACAACATGCCCGGGTGCCAGATTGGCACTGCCAGAGGTCGGGCCTTCCCCACTAGACGGGGATGAGGGGAGGTTCCAGGGGCCTGGAGAAGGATGGGGGGGGGGGCAGTGAGCTTGGGGTCCAGAAAGTGGGGGAGGGCCTAAAAGGGTGTGTGCAGAGAATGGGGCTGTGTGCAGGAAATTAACTAAAGTTTGGCCTTGGCGGGGAGAAACTCCCCGCGACCCAAAAACTGGGAAAGTACCGATGCGGTACTTCGGCCGCCGAGAAACACCTGATAAAAATCCGCCCAAAACCGGACTTAGTTTGAAGTCCACTGAACTGCGCCTATAGTCACTGCAGATCGTCCTGTGTTTGAATGAGCAGTGTAAAACTAAACCTAATTCTGCACTAATTGGTGCTTATTTGGCAATTTCACTCAAAGATTGGTGTGGGAAATGGAAACACGTCACACTGCAACAGTAAAGTCCTCTCTGATGTTGGAGTGCAGACACGTTGCCGGAGCAATGTAGAGGATGCTTGGCTGTAGATCTAAAATTGGCTGCGAATAATTGGGTTGAAATTTATGGCCCACCTTCAGGCCAGGCTGTTAGACTGGGGTGGGGGGGGGAGTTGCAGCAGAGACTGTCAAATTGGGACCATGCCTTGGAGCTGGTCCCACCACTTACTTACCCCCCCCCCCCCCCCCCACCGCAACTGCAATTTTACCAGCAATGGGGAGTTGTCAGGAGGCCTATAAGTGCCAGTTAATGCCCACTTTAAGGGCCTCTTACCTTCATCGCAGAGTTTTAAACCATGCCAGGTGACTTGAACTACCGATTTTGGTAGGGGTACTTCCAGTGTCCAGACTGGCAGTGCCAAGTTACCCAGGTGGCATCATGCCCATGCCAGGTATAGCGCCCGGAGTACCCTGCTCTTATGAGGTGGGGTGCAGAGGGCTTGATGACTGCCTTATTGGTAAGTTGTGGTATTAGGGAGTCTGGGGGCCACAGTGGGGCATCATGTTAGTGCGGGAAATGGCACTAAGTGCGGCCTTGGCGGGGCGTTCCTCGCCGAGGCCCAGAGATGAAGCAAAGTCCCCTTTAATAGCGGGGTGGCTCTCGGCGCTACCAGCTCTGGGAAATACCTGGCTAAACACACTTGACACGGGACTCTGTTTCATTTCCTTTCAATCGCGCCCAAAGTCACAGAAGGAAACATTAAGAGACCTCTCGAATGGTTGGTCAAAAAGGTAAATTAGAAGAAGTGTATGAAAGAAGGAGAAAATGAGAGCAGGAGAGGTGGAGGGAGGTAATTCCAGAGTTTAGAGGCTAGACAGTTGATGGTACAGGTGCCAATGAAATGTACTCAATGTCCCGTCATCCACTGAAATCTGGGGTAGTGAATTCCACAGATTCACAACCCACTGAGAGAAGTAATTTCTCCTCATCTCTGTTTGAAATCTGCTACCCCTTAGCTTAAAACTATGATCTCTCATTCAAGATTGCCCTACAAGAGGAAGCATTTGCTCTACATCTACTTTGTCAGTCCCATTTATCATCTTATTTACCTTAACTAGGCGAACTAGTAACAAGAATTACTTTATTCAATTGCTCTCATTACAACCATAGCACTGCTGTACATGAGGAAAGCCTCTGTACTCAGAACTCTAATGCCACTAAAAGTAGCAGAAGTTGTGCCAGTCTTTATGATGGATACATCAGAGATCTATAAATTTTCAGCAATTGCAAAAAAATTGATAATTTTCTTAGCTTCGCAAATATCCTTTAGTCTACATAATGTTACCTTAATAAAACATTTTTTTTTTCGATACATTTAGAGTACCCAGTTATTTTTTTTTCCAATTAAGGGGCAATTTAGCGTGGCCAATCCACCTAACCTGCACATCTTTGGGTTGTGGGGGTGAGACCCACGCCGACACTGGGAGAATGTGCAAACTCACATGAACAGTGACCCGGGGCCGGGATCGAACCCAGGTTCTCAGCGCCGTGAGGCAGCAGAGCTAACCATCCCGCCCTTAGTAAAATTATCTTTGATAATCAATTGAGGAGAGAAATGAGGAGGAAATGATATGATTGAATGACCTGTGGATAAAAATGTTTGGAAAATATAGATAGAATTGAAAATGCTCTTTAATCAGTATGAGCTGATCTTTCTGCAAAATTATGTTTGTGTTAGCGAAAATGATATTGATTGTCTGGAACCAGGTGCCACTGCGCATCCTGGAATAGATTCCCCCAGTGTTAGATTGGCAGACAGAGATCAAGTTCAAACAGGAGAAAAAACTCACAGAGACAAAGACATGCTAGCAAGGATTAAAGAAAAAGTCCTCCTAGTTGAAGGCTGAGTGACAGAAGACAGGAGAGACAGGAAGAGTGTTTGAGTTTACAAATGAACTGGGTAAGACTGAAATTTAAAAGATAGACATTCTAAGCAAGTGCAGGGGTTGAAATAGAGTTGCGCAATATTAGTATTTGATTCCAATTTCTGTTATTTTTACAAAGCTGCGAACCCAGCGAACATAAACTGTCAAAACGGCAGACAAAGGAGATTCATAAATATATTATAAAATCAAGAGTAATATACAGGAAGGAAGACAGTTGTAAACATGAAGTACTGGGATTAAGAAGTGACCATGGTAGAACGTCTGAAGGTAGATGTTTTAAAAAATTGTTATTCACCTTTCTGGATGTTGTTTCAATCATGCATCTGCTTGTGATTTGATGCTTTAGTTTAATACACTATGCCTTGAGTGGCAGTAAAAATGCTCACAACTGTCAGTATCGATACAGTAAAGCAGTTGGCAACCACAGTTCTGTGCAAAATTAATGGCCAGGCTTCACTCGTTTTAAACATCCTCTCAGTAGTTAAAAGAAAAGAATCAGAATCATTAACATTGCAAACATATTGACCTGGAAATCGATTGTGGTTGCTTTGGGGGATGGGCAGGATATTCACTGCCCATACCTGTTCACTGGGGTTGAAGGACCTGGTGAAAGTGGCAGGTTTTTACCATGCGTTAGTGTGGAGAAATTAGGTGGTTCTGACATTATTTAAAGGAAATCACTAACTCTTAAAAGTGGGGAACTCAAAAGCTGGCCACAGCTGGAAAGGTTCATACGGATGCAAAATTGTAACAAATCCAGGCCATAAATTGACAATACAACTCTCCATGACCAGCGCAGGGAAAACATGAGCGTGGAAGATGTCACGGAACCTGCCTTGCTACCACTGTTCCCAGTGACGTTTGCCAGTGACATGTTTATTTCCTGGAGCAAATGGACACTCAGGGTAATGAGGCATTGCAGGAATAATGGACCATGCTTTTTGAATACAGCTCTACCAGAAGCCACATTTTAGCGATACATGTTAAGGTCACAACAACATTGACCTTTGTTTGTCTATGGCTCATTTCAGATGCCTGTAGGAAAAGAATTCTGGCATCAGCCAGGCATCCATGTTGCATTGTCTGTTTCAGGTAGTGACTGCTCCCGTCAGAACAGGTCAATGTATTTGTTTCTATTGGACAGCCCAGCAGCAACGGTATAGTCAAAAATAACTGCATCTAAGACCAAGATTTCCAAATGATCAGTAAGGTCATGAATTGTATACACCTAGCAAAGAGATTATCTGCATGCAAGGAAACATTTGCTGTAGTATTCTATCAACATATATATGTCCATAATTCCAACTAAAAAATCATTGCTCATTGTTTGAATGCACTTCCAAAGAGTTGGAAAGGAAGAATAGGGAAATGGTTATTTTATTTTTTTAAATCGCACTGTAATTGCTGTTTTTTTGCCAATGTGAGTTCTTTAAGGAAAAGTACCAGTGGGAGATGCAATGCTTGCCTTTGCTCTATACCTTGACTACATTTTCACAATGCCACACACGACTAAGGAGAAGCAACAGCATCTTCCTAGCTTGCAGGACAATCAAAATATTACTATTGTGAGCAATATTACCACATAGAGATAAGCAGCAAGATTAATACAGATGCTTGGCTTCATAAAAATGTGTTGCATCCAGATAAATGATCAGTAATTATTGACAGAGAAAATTATAGAAATGATACATCAGACATTAATTTCCATCATACAAGTTTCACACTCAAATTCCTGTCTGATTTCTAAAACGCTGTAAAGAGATTAGAGACTGAGGCCGTGATTTTCACCAGAAGTCCTATTTTCAGCATGGAAGGGGAAACAGCAGGGTGCACTGTAGCACACTGGTTAGCATTATTGCTTCACAGCGCCAGGGTCCCAGGTTTGATTCCTGGCTTGTGTCCCTGTGTGGAATCTGCACATTTTCCCCCTGTCTGCGTGGGTTTCCTCCTTGTGCTCTGGTTTCCTCCTACAAGTCCCGAAAGCCATGCTTGTTAGATGAATTGGACATTCTGAATTCTCCCTCTGTGTACCCGAACAGGCGCCGGAGTGTGGCGACGAGGGCCTTTTCACAGTAACTTCATTGCAGTAATAAAAATTATTTAAAAACTAAATGAAGACCCACATATCACAATTTTCTTGCTGGGTTAGGCTCAACGTACACATCAGCCATATATAATGTCAATTAAGTTTCAATATGCATTTAGTATGCAAGTCGAAACCTAATTTGCGACTGCCAGTTCCTCAGACCTTCCACAAACAATGAGCAGCCATTTCCAGCAACATACCAGCTGCTGTAAGAAAACAAAAAGTCCACTTATACCATTTCAAAGTGCTTGCAATATTCATAGAGGGCGCTATCTAACCAAATTCGTAAAGGGTGCGATATATCCGAATTCGTGGTGGCGATCGAGAATTACCAGTGTTTCCTGACAGCAGAATCGACAAGGCCATCACTGGTATTTAACGTTAATTGCTCCACCTAACGAGCGCCCACTGAGTTCACATCACAAATGGCTGTCCCGCCGGCTGATTCGCCATGACTCTGCTCGGCAGCCCCCCGTTAACGAGGGGGAGCAGCACTTAAACCGATCCCGCAGAGTAAACCCCACACAGCAGGCAGCCATGCCACCAAACAGACCAGCTCCAAGAATTGGAGATGAAGATCTGGACAGACTATTGGACACGGTGGAGTCAAACCAGGAAACCCTGTTCCCCCGAGGTGCTGGGCGGGTCAGCTGCAGGGGAGCCAGTGCTGCCAGGGAGAAAGCGGCAGCGGTCATCAGCGTGGGGAACGTGACTAGGGGGACCGCCACACAGTTCCGCAAAATGCTAAATTACCTCCACCAGGCCACACGAGTGAATTGGCATTGGCCCCCAGCACTGGTTCCACCTGTCACCCCCCCCTCAAAACAACATTGCGCCTGGCACCGCCAAAGCCCATCACCACCCCACCCCATCCATACCCAACACTGGTCCGACACCTGGCCCACCATGCCCCCATACCACTCAACTCCCCATGCAGCCCCCCCCCCACATGCCTCCCTCCCCCAGTGCATGAAGCATGTGGGTCATGATGCCCTCTCTGCGTCCCCGCAGGAGAAACTGGCCCATAACAGACAGGTGAAGGCCTAAACGGGTGACGGGCTGTCAGACATCAGAGTCCTCATCCACTACGAGGTATGGACCTTGGCAATTGTAGGGATGGCTGAGGACAGATCGGTCATCAATGTTGAGATTTGCCTGCGATGCAGAGGTGAGTAACCACTGACCCCCACCCAGATGACCGGTCACACGTCAGCATGTTTATCCTTCCCTCGAATGACCGCATGTCCATTCTCCCACAGGATCTCCAACCGATGGCGCGGTCCATCCGGAGTGCTCCCCCCCCCCCCCGATACCCACCAAGAGAACATCTCGGAGGAGAGTTCCGAGGATGCCACCATAATAGTAGCGCCTTGACTGTCAACCCATCCTCAACCAGTGCAGGGACACAAACCTCGGTGGGCCACATTAGTGGTCAGGCTTCTGGGGCACATTTTGGTGCGCATCACACAGTTACAGATGTACATCAGGTGGAGGCAGGAACAGCAGTCGGAGGCCAGGTCTACCAGGAACTGATGCAGTTGTTAGTGTGCTGCTGAGAGATTCAGAGGGGGATATCAGCAACATTCCAGCAGCTGCACAGCCAATTGGAGGAGTCTCAAAGGCTGTGGGCACAGGGATAGCGCCGGCAATGTGTGGAATTGAGGCCGGCAGTGTTAATGTGGTGATCACAATGGAGAGCCGGGAGCACGACGTAAGCCACATTAGTAAGCGTGACTCAGTCAGTGACGGCCATGGCTGAGTGCCTTGGCAGCATGTCCCTGTCACTCATGGATCTTGCCGGGTTGCTGTGGAGCCAGCACCGCAATGGGAGCCTCTGCAGGGTCCAAAATATAATTGAACTTGTACATATCTGTAAAGATTTGGAGAAGGTCGTCATGATATGCAAACATGCAACCAATGAACACTCAGAATAGAACACAACCAATGGGCAGTCAGGACACTCAGCGGTGGCATCACCACAAGGGGGCATGACATAAACACTATAAAAGGGATGAGGCACTCACACCCTGCCTCTTTCCACAGACAGACATCTGGAGAGTTAGACAGGGTTGATCAGCAGCATCACACCCCAGCACGTGGCTTAGAGCAAGCTGGTACAGTTAGACTGAGTTACTACAGTTAGATTAGCAGAGAGTCAAACTCATTTGAGAGCTGCGTTAACAGTTCAATGAACACGTTGACCTCATTTCAGAGTCTGGAGTATCCTTCAGTTAAGACTGCATCAAGGAGCAGCCTGTGTTATCCGAAGCAGCATAACACAACATGATACCAGGAGTGACTGTTCAATCTATTTAGTTCTACTCAGCAAGATCCATGACAACCAGCTACTGAATACAGGCACAATGGATACACCAGCTACTGAATACAGGCTCCTCATCAGCTCAGGACCACCGGCAATCTTAGTGCCAACTGGCAATCATTCAAGCAGAAATTTCAACTATACGTGGAAGCATCCGACCTCAATGGCGCAACCGATGCTCGGAAGATAGCTCTTCTACTCACCACTGCGGGTGACCATGCGATAGAGATCCTCAATTCCTTTCACCTTTCCGAAGGGCAGACAAAACAAAGTACCAAACCATCCTGGACAAATTCGACAGCCACTGTGAGGTGGACACCAACAAAATCTTCGAGCGCTACATCTTCAAGCAGAGAATGCAAGGTAAAGATGAATCCTTCAACTCCTATCTAACTAACCTTAGACTGCTAGCGCAATCCTGCAACATTGGTGATATCACGGACTCCATGATCAGAGACCAAATCGTTTTTGGAGTCCACTCTGATCCTCTGCGAGAGCAATTGGTGAAAATCAAGCACATGACCCTGCCAGTCGCGATTGAAATGTGTACTGTGCATGAGCACTCTAAAAATCGCTATTCACAGTACAACAATGGCAGAACGTGAAAAACAAGCCTCCCACGAGGTGGAGTGTGTTCAGGCCATCTCCCGGATGCAGCGCCTCCACATTGACGAAAGCGGCCATTTCACACGCTCTTCCCGGGGCCCGACGCATGCGCAATGCAATCGGGAACACGAAGTGGCCGAAAACCACACTGCGCAGGTGCAGACATCCGAGAACTGCACCGCGCATGCGCAACGACGCACTGAGCGCCATGACGCCGACGTCATGACGTGTGCGAACTATGGCACCGCCCATTTTTTTTAAAACTGCCCTGCAAGAGGCAAACGCTGTTTAAACTGTGGGAAACCAAACCACTATGCAGCCCTGTGCAGATCTGCACCACCAGTCAGGAGCCAGCGCTCCCAATTCTGATAGCGGCGCATCAGAAGTGTGCAACACCGAATGCATGACTATGATCCAGGCAGTGCGACGGATCCAGATGATGAATACCTGGACAACACTTTGTAGCCACCTAAATTGGCCAACTTCCGATTGAAAATGGCGAACAGCAAAGGCTGATGGGAAAGTCAGCCAACATAGACAGAAACCAGCAGGTGCAGGTTTGCTGTGTATTTAACTCTGCAAATGGCCAGACAACATCGATACCAGCGACCATCAGCATAACAATGTAGCAGCCATCTACATACTGATGAGCAATCCCCAGGAACAATAAGTAACATTTTGGACACACAAAGCAAAGCCAGACTCCCCGGCGCCAGCAGGAGCCAACACAAAGGAGGTGAACAAGCACCTCAAGACCACCCATCGATCAGGGAACCGCTCCAGTATTGGAGAAATCGAACCAAGCGATTGGGACAAAGTTGAATCACTTGGGACCAGGTACAGGGTCCGCCCCGAAAGGCGGGAAGCCCCTGGGAACTATAAGAGTTAAGCCCCAAGTTCAAATCTCGCTCTTCACCTCTTCGTCCTGCCCGGGTCACCCAGCAACACGAACTAACATTGACCGTTACCGGTGCAGTGACCGCCGACAGAAGTATGTCTTAATTCAACGCTCGCTACGAGATAGGCGCTCCTGCCTAGCAATCCGTACCAACTTCGAATCCCACAGCCTCAGAACCCGAACGAAAGGCCATTTGTTCCCCAGACCTGGCGGGCCAGTCCGAAGTTAAGTATAGGCCTGTTAGTTGTAGAAGTAGCTTAGACGTAGAATTTGTGCATGAGTAGCGATTACTGTGTATAATAAATGTGCTTTGATTTGAATCTTACTAATCGGTGTATTGGGTCATTGATCATTACTCGGACCTGAACCTCGTGGCGGTATCATAAAGATACCTGGCGACTCGAGAGCAAAGGTAATAAAACAGAGCAATTGAACCAACGGAAAGTTAGCAACATTATTTAGCGACTCTAGTGGGACCTAATCTAGAAGTGGCATAACCACTCTGGGAGAACCCAAGAATTTGAATTAGAGATCCAATTGGGAACAGAAAACCACAAGCGTTCAAGCAGTTCTGGTCAATGCTCATTATTCGGAAGTGTGTGTATGCATGCGTAACTAACAGGGCGATAAGGTAAAACTGATAGAATTTTTTGTTGCGACAAAACTGTCGGGAGTTTGTATTTCGGAAAGTAGCGAAAGCCGTACCCGTACTTACAGCACCGCCTTAATACCCCTGTCCCAAATTTGAAGAGCAGCATTCGGATAGGAAAGATGGCAATGCAGGCAATGCAACGCCTCATGAACCCTGAGGAATTTGCGGTCGCAGCGACCAGCAGCAGTAGAGTGGGACAATGTCCCATTTGGGAGGAAGAAATCAGGAAGTACCTCAAAGGGAAAGGATGGCCCCTTTGGAGCGAATTCTGTGACAACGAGGAATCAGGCACCGGGAGTATAGGACATACTTGGTGGGAGAACCTGAGCGAGATCCACAAAAAGAGCTTAGGGAAAGCTCGCAAGCCGATGGCAATCGTGTCCTGCTTGGCACAGTTGCAAGGCACAGAGGAGGTTGTTAGGACGCTCCGGAAAGAAGTAGAAGGCATACATCGGATGAGTAAGGTCGATGTAAGCGAGGTAGAAAAAGAGAACTTAGAATTGAGAAGGAAGTTGGCAGCAAAAGACGGAGAGGTGGAGGATGCAAAAGGGCACACCAGTCTTGTCTGGCGCACTTAAGCAGCTTCCAGTCCCAATATGAAAAGGCCTATCAGGACACACGACGTGCAGTCCTGGTACGTGAAGAAACAGAGAAGCAGGTATAAGCATTGCAGAGGCAGTGTAGTTACCTGAAGGCAGCGTTAAGAACACTCCAAGCTGCCACCACGGAGCAAAGACAAAGCTCACTAGACCACGCAAAGTGCCGGAAGCAGATTGCAGAGCTGCAATCTCTGCTTTCAGTCCAAACGGATTCCAGGAAACCTTTGGAGAAAAATTAGATAAGGAAGACGGCCCTGATTGGGAAGAATTAAACGAGACAGCGCAGAGATATGTTCAGGGAACATGTGCGCAGGGAAAGCCACAAAAGAGGAAAGCGCCCCAACTCCCCACAGAGCAGGGTTCAGGCTCCAATGAACCCAGTCACCACCCACCGCACTGCCACATCGAACGATGCGGAATTTCTATATTCCACCCCCTTAACAGTGACCCAATTACGGGACGCGTGCGATAAGATCACACCGTTCCTCCCCACCTCAGCCCCCCACCATTTCTTTGCCAGGGTAAAGCAGCAGGCGACCATATACGGCCTGGATGAGCGAGAGCATGTAAAGCTCACAGTTTTAAGTTTAGATCCTTCAGTCGCAGCAGCCCTTCCCGACCCACAGAACGTAGGAGGAGGCACCCTTGCAGAAATGCATACCGCGATCCTGGATGCGATCGGGTATAACGGATTATGGGCAGCACGGTAGCATTGTGGATAGCACAATTGCCTCACTGCTCCAGGGTCCCAGGTTCGATTCCGGCTTGGGTCACTGTCTGTGCGGAGTCTGCACATCCTCCCCGTGTGTGCGTGGGTTTCCTCCGGGTGCTCCGGTTTCCTCCCACAGTCCAAAGATGTGCAGGTTAGGTGGATTGGCCATAATAAATTGCCCTTAGTGTTGGGTGAAGTTACTGGGTTATGGGGATAGGGTGGAGGTGTTGACCTTGGGTAGGGTGCTCTTTCCAAGAGCCGGTGCAGACTCGATGGGCCGAGTGGCCTCATTCTGCACTGTAAATTCTATGATAACCGGGGTGACCCTGTAGATGGCCTCAACAAATGCAGGCAAAAGAAATCCGAGCACCCCACAGCATTTGCTGGATGCCTGTGGATCTACTTTGCAGCAGTCGTTGGAGACATAGACCGTGCCCATTTGTCCCCTTATCTCCCATGCCACAGAAACAGGACAAAAAGCTTGCGCCAATTATGATCCCTCAGAGGAGGCTCATAACGAGAAGTGGGTAGTGAAAAGATTGTCCCGCACCTGGGAGCAATCTGTACAAAGCAAACCCGCAGTTAAAAATCCTGAGGAAAAGCAGGCCGATGCAGATATACAGGCAGTTACAACACACCAGAACCCCGCATGGGTAAATGAAGGAAAGAACAGCCCTCCACAAAAGTCACAGGAGTGTTACAACTGTGGACAGTTGGGACACTTTGCAAGAGAGTGCAATGCTCCTAGAAAACCACAGAGAGCCCAGCAGACGGGCACTCTGAGTAAGAAAAAGACTGAGCCCATTCATAATGTTAGCACCTGTTCAGATCAGACGGACCTGACCGGAATGGACTGATGGTGTACGGACTCCCCCAGTTGGGTCTGCGACACCCTTTGGGATAGGTCCGGACGACCGGTAGTTGCAGCGAAAATTCAGGGACAGCCCATCGAGTTTCTCTGGGACACAGGAGGGTCCCACACCACAATAAATTCCTCCACCCTGTTTCAAAAGGACACGTGGCCCACTACAGCCACTATCACCCTCAGCAACTTTACAGGCCACTCACAGCAGGGACACATCACAGCCCCTGTACCCATTCAAATCGGCAACATTACCACCAAGCACCCCGTGGTTTTAGTTGACCTGCCCCACACAGCAGAACACATTCTGGGAATCGACTTCATGAATTCCCACAACTTATCATTTGATCCAGTCAACCAGTGTGTCTGGAAAATGGAAAAGTCTGCAAGAGCCCCTGCAACGCTCAACATAGGAGAATACGCGAACAAAATTAGCGCAGTGGGTGAATTTTGGTTCAGCCCGACCACACTTAGTACGGACAAGCAGGTTAGGGCAGTTCTGCAAAAGAACAGGGCGGCATTCGCGACCCACAAACACGACTGTGGCCGGATGACTGGCTCTGTACAGATCACAGGACCTGACCCTAGACCCCCAAAACAATATGGATTTCCCCAAGAGGCAGAGGGAGAAATCACAAAAGTAATTGAAAGCTTATTAGAGCAGGGCGTACTTAGGTCAGTAGCCTCCACTAATAATGCCCCGATTTGGCCAGTGAGAAAGCCCAATGGATCATGGTGACTGACCATCAATTACCGGGAACTCAACAAAGTCACCCCCGCAGCAGCCCCCATAGTAGCAACAAGTCCCTCAAGCAGGGACTCAATTCCTGATACTTCACGGTTTTGGACGTCAGTAATGGATTCTGGTCCATTCCATTGGCAAAGGCGTGCCAGTACAAATTTGCCTTCACTTTTCAAAATCAGCAGTACACGTGGACATGCCTGCCACAAGGATTCCACAACTCCCCCTCCATTGTCCACCGACAGCTGGCAAATGGTTCAGCCAAATTCTCTCGCCCCGAATGTCTGGTTCAGTACGTAGACGACCTACGACTGCAGACAGACACCAAGGAAGAGCACATTGAGCTTCTGTCCGAACTCCTGGAACTCTTACACTCAATTGGTTGTAAAGTTAACCCCAAAAGGCCCAGATTTTGGAAGATATATTTGGGAACAATTATCACACATGGTAAACGCGAGATCGAGCATAAAAGGATTGACTCGATTGCTAAATTGCCCCTTCCCCAGAACGTTTCAGCCCTCCGGTCATTTTTAGGACTGGTTGGCTACTGCCGAAACCACATTGATGGTTTCGCCAGCAAGGCAGTACCCCTCTCAGACCTCCTAAAGAAAGGAGCCCCCTGGGAATGGCTTCCGCAGCATACGGATGCTGTGGATGCGTTGAAGCAATCACGCATAGCAGCCCCCGCACTACAAGTTCCAGACCCGCTTTCCCCTTACGCTATAGAGGTAGCAACCACAGACCGCCAGACCCGCCACAGACCCGCCACAGACCCTTTCGGCCTCCAGAATTTTAGATGCTGTGGAGCAGGGATTTTCAGCCTGTGAGAGGCACCTGCTCGCAGTATTTTGGGCAGTTCAGTATTTTTCGTACATTACCGGACTGAACCCCATCACAATCCTCACAAAACACCCCCCCACCCAACTTTTACTGGACGGACGACTCAAGGACGGTACAGTCAGTCAAATAAGAGCAGCCAGATGGACCCTTCTCTTGCAGGGACGGGACATCACTGTGAAACGGACAAAGACCCACACTTTTTTAGCCGACAACTTACAGTACCCACCCCCCATGAATGTGAAATTATCTCTCCACACCACAACACAGGCCCCTTTATTGCTAAAACACCCCCCAGAAAGATAGGTAGTTCCACCCAGAGCCCCAGCACACAGACACGTGTGAGCCCATAAGGATATATGTGGATGGATCTTCCACAGTACTGGATGGGAAGCGCATAACAGGTTGCGGTATATATGTTGAGGACGCGCAGGGACGCACCCTAGAAGAAATAGCAATAAGACCTCCAGGACAGTTAGGCGCGCAGGCAGCAGAGCTTGCGGCCATCGCATATATAGTGGAACACCCAGATTCCTTCCCCAGCCCAGCTGACCTCAACTCGGACAGCCTCTATGTCTGCAACAGCCTCACGGAATTCCTGCCCCTGTGGAAAGCAAGAGGATTTGTTTCCGCAGACGGACCCCCCCCCCTTCAGCCCCAATACTCCGTCACATTTTAGAAAGAGCACAGAACAAAGTTCGAAGTCACCATCGTTCCTCCCTCCCTGGAAATGTAAAAGCCGACGCACTGGCTAAGGCAGGTTCCAGGCACGGATATTTTTGGACACTCCCCGAAAGCGCACCAGTGAATGCAGTTCAGGTCTCACAGACTAGGATCGAGGACCTAGTGGAGGCCCAGAAGCAGGACAGCAAATCTCAGGGAGATTTTAAAAGCAAAATATCCAGCACCCTACGAGAAATTGAAAAATGCACTGACCACACATGACGGTGTGGTGTTAAAAGACACCCTTTATGTGGTTCCTGAACAGGACAGGAATCAACTGATTTGTTTGTTCCATGACGGTCATGGACATCAGGGAATCGATCCCACTACAGAGCCCACCTCAAGCAGCTTTGTTGGTGGCCGAATTTAAAGGACGATGTAAATCACTGCACCGAGAATTGTCTTATCTGTGCCCAGAATAATCCGGACAGATACGCCAAAAAGGCTCAACTCAGTCACACCTGACCCGTTAATGGCCCCTGGACTAACCTCCAGATTGATTTTATAGGACCATTGCCCCCTTGCAGGAATGGTTATAAGTATGTACTCGTGGTGATAGACACGTTTACAAAATGGGTGGAAGCATTCCCATCCAGGACAAACACGGCAAAGACCACAGCCAAAATTTTGACCCACCACATCTTTACAAGATGGGGACCCCCCCGCAGCATTGAATCCGACCAAGGTTCCCATTTTACAGGACGTGTCATGCAGAACGTCCTCACGATATTTGGCATCACCCAAAAATTCCACATAGCATACCACCCACAGTCAAGTGGTATCGTGGAGCGCATGAATCGGACCCTAAAATTCACCCTCAGAAAAATGGTCCAGCAAAACAACACCACTTGGGACTCAGTCCTCCCCTTTGCGCTGATGTTTTTGCGTAATACAGTTTCAACTTCTACAGGTTACACCCCACACACCCTCATAACCGGACGCCCCATGAAAGGCACAGAATTTTTATTAGGTTTAGATTTGACCAGCCCCGAAGTGACGGCCCTCACACACGAGAAAGCAGTAGGGCAATTAGTGGCTAATGTTAAAACGGCTCAGCTAGCAACCGCAGTGAAATTGGGCACAAGAAAGAAACAGAGCAAGGCCTGTTTCGATAAGTCACTGCATGCGACTGAGTTCAGTGTAGGACAGCAAGTCATGCTCTCCGTATACAACCCCAGCACATTCCAGGCAGTACGACGATTCCAGATGATGAGTACCTGGACAACACTTACCGAGTGGGCATTATTATGAAGTGCGAATATGCCACACCGGGCACATCGCGAGTCTAATCAATCCTGGCCGTGGATTCTAAGGATGAATGGCATGCAGTGATGAAGGTCAACCACTGTCCCATCCAGTTAAAACTGGCCTCCGCCAACCTGATTTCGCAGGTGGACTTCAAGAGAATCAAGAAGCCCCCCACAATCCTTCCAGCTGCCTGCAAACTCCTGGACTACAATGGAAACGCAATCAAGGCACTGGGGTCCTGCTATCTGCAGGTGTCCAGCCGACACACACAAGCAAGCTTACGCTTCGAGATTGTTAAACCAGACAGGGAATCCCTGCTAGGCGCGCACGCCTGCAAGCAACTGAACCTCATTCAAAGTGTCTACACCACAACGCCGTCCCATTCGGATCTTCAGGCCAGCATCGACGACATCCTAACCCAGTACCCAGATGTATTTAGCGGGATGGGCACGCTGCCGTACGAATACAAGATTCTACTGCGGCCTGATGCCAAGCCAGTGATCCACGCACCACGACATGGCCCTGCTCCACTGAGAGAGCGCCTGAAGGTAGATCTCACGCGTCTACAACAAAAAGGCATAATTTCCAAGGTCACTGAACCAACCGACTGGGTGAGCTCGATCGTTTGTGTAAAGAAGCCTTCAGGGAACCTACGCATCTGCATTGACCCCAAGGATCTAAACAAAAACATTATGCGAGAACATTACCCCATCCCGAAGAGGGAAGAAATCACGAATGAGATGGCACACGCGCGCTTCTTCACTAACTTGTATGCATCCCAAGGATTTTGGCAAATCCTACTTGAAGAATCCAGCAGAAGGCTCTGCACCTTCAACACGCCTTTTGGAAGATTCTGCTACAACCGAATGCAATTTTGCATCATCTCGGCATCAGAGATTTTCCATCGCGTCATGGAACAGATGATGGAGGTAATAGAAGAGGTTTGTTTCTACATTGACGATATCATAATCTGGTCCACAACCCCAGAGGAACATGTGTCGCGACTCAAGAAAGTATTCCGATGCATACATGAACATGGCCTCAAGCTAAACAGGTCCAAGTGCTGTTTTGGGACATCCACGCTGAAGTTCCTGGGCGATCCGATTTCGCAACACGGTGTGCGCCCGGTCACAGACAAAATTAAAACCATTGAGGCAATGAAAGTCCCCGAGGACAAGAAGGCAGTATGGCGCTTCCTGGCAATGGTCAATTTCCTTGGCAAGTTCAAGCCGAATTTGGCCACACACACCACGTCCCGACGCAACCTGGTGAAAAAATCAACCGCCTTTGAGTGGAAGGCGGAGCACCGAACAGAGTGGCTGGAGCTGAAAACCAAGCTCACCACTGCACCCGTCCTTGCATTCTTTGACCCAGACCGAGAGCCCAAAATATCCACAGATGCGAGTCAGGATGGCATTGGGGCGGTGTTGCTTCAAAGAGACAACACGTCATCCTGGTTACCAGTGGCATATGCGTCACGGGCAATGACACCCGCTGAGACCAGATATGCGCAGATTGAGGAGTGTTTCGGTCTTCTCACCGGCATCCTCAAATTTCATGATTATGTCTACGGCTTGCCAACATTTACTGTTGAGACGCATCATAGGCCTCTGGTCCACATCATCCAAAAGGACCTGAACGGACTTCCGGTTGCGGCGATGCGGAGCTAAGCCGCACATTTCGGCAGCTCCCGCTCACGGCATGGCATCCCAAACACCGCCATGAGCGACAATGGCCCGTTGTTCCATAGTCGAGAATGGTCCACGTTTGCCAAGAGCTCCAATTTCAGGCATGTCACCTCCAGTCCGCACTATCCACAGTCCAATGGCAATGTCAAAAAAGGAGTGCACATTGTTAAGCAGCTCATTCTCAAGGCCTCGGACTCCGCTTCCGACATACACCTTGCACTACTTGCGTACCGGGTGACTCCCTTGTCCACTGGCATGTCGCCAGCTCAACTGCTGATGAACAGGGACCTGCAGACGACGCTTCCAGCCATACACCTGCCCAACCTTGATCACCTCCCAGTGCTGCAGAAGATGCAGCAGCATCGCGACAGCCAGAAGCAGGGCTATGACGCACATGCCATTGATCTGGACGTGCTATCCCCGTCAGTCACGGTCAGGATCAAGATACCGGATGGTGGGTGGTTTGCGCTGGCTGTCATTGTTCGACAGGCCGCGCCCAGATCCTATGCCATATGTATGGCTGATGGCTCCATTGTGCCATCACGTTACGTGGACCGGCAGTGGTTCCCTCCCAGTGCACACACCCACCCTCTGGTTCCGGGGGTGTCAACTCTTGGGCGTTTGGATGCTGCCTTTTACCTCTTGTGGTGTTGCAGTCTCTGGTGTTCAGGTAGAGTGTCCAGGCCTCACTGGTTGGGGTGCTAGCAATAACTCTCACCTGAAACATGGCTCGTCTAACCACAAGAATGTACTTTGGGGCTGTGAAGTGCTCACATTACCACGATTGCCAATTCCCTATTAGCAATATCCTTCAGCTGTGCGCCCGGAGGCTGCCATGATCAGTGGGGGTTATTGATGCCGGGGGGACATGGAGTAGTAGCTGGAGCTGCCCCTGTGATAGGTACAGACAATCCAGTGGGTTGCACAGTGGACCCGCAGGCTCTGGGACACCCACCCACTAATAGGAATCCACCCCCTCCCCGATCGAGGCCATTACCCCCCCTTGGGGTCTCCCCACCACTCACCCCTCAAGCACTGGGGCAGAATGTCCGCGGGCTCACCATCCAGGTTCGAAGAGGGCTACTCACCTCCTCAGATCCCCACAGCAGCTACTCCGTCAGCTTCACCTTTTTAAAAAGGTGTACTAATCAGTGGCCATGTGACCACTTGCTGGGGAGGCGGTTAGATCACGGGAGACCGTTAGATAGGGAGTCACTCCCGTTAATGGTATGGACATTGGCTTTAATTGGTGATTATTGGTTTCTCACCATGAGCGGCGGGATCCTGATCTCGTGAACAGAAGCGGGACGGTTAGTTCGGAGAATGCAACACAGCCGGCAAATCACGAATGTTGTCAACTCAAAAGGCAATGGACTTTTTTTTGTCCTCTGGCAATTGCAGAATCTTTAGCAGGGACAACAATAAAGCAGGAAGGAAATAATCTGGTATTGTTCAGGCAACAATAATGCTTTCCAGTAAATGTATTCAATTCCATTAAATGATTTTCACTCAGCTAATTGCCTTGAATGTATTTCCGTTTGGCCAAAGAAAACAGATACATTTTTACAACACGAGTTGATTAAATGTCCACTTGCAAGAACAGATAAAAACGACAGTGAATGTAATTGTATTATTCATTACCACAGAATTGTTGAAGACAATATTTAGTCCCTTCAGAAATCAAATCTCCTATCAGGCCTTGCATCTTACTGTTCTCTAGTTCATAAGAACGAGTTTTAAATCAAATCCATTTATTACTTTGAATAGCAAAGAAGCTGGCTGGGCTCATTGGGTGGTTCAATGGATAATTGCACCAATACATCTTAGACAGCCCTTTGGGATCGAGGATGACTGGTTTCCAATCTGATTGCGTGTGTTCTGAGATGGCTGATAAGCGCAATGCACGGCCATGTTCGAGGCAGGCGGTGCTTGTAAGGTTGGGTTGTTTGGAGGTTTAGTCTCTTCAAAACCTCAATGTCATCTCTTATGTTCCCCATCAAGTCTCTCGATGTGTTTGGTGCCTTCCTAAATGAAACCTCTCCATTTCAGTCAGTCACAGATCAGGGACTCCATTAGCCAAAGTGGATGTTTGACGTCTTCTGGGTTGCGAACATTCCTGAAGCATTTCCGTTGTCCTCATGGGAGTATGCTACTGTGACTAGAGTCGAACTGTTGCTTCAGATGCCTAATGTTCAAGAGATCTGGTTAGCCATGTGCACATGTTCTCGTCTTGCCCCAAGCCTGTGGGTTTCTGGGTCTCCTTCTCCAGCACCATGTCGGCAATTCTGACGATTGAACCGGAACCCTGTCCCTTAGTGGCCATATTTGGGGTGTCAGACTCGTTGGAGCTGCAGACGGGCACGGGGGCTGATGTCCTGGCCTTCGCCATGCTGATTGCACGGAGGCGAGTACTGCTGGGGTGGAGGTCTACATTTCTGCCCAGTGCTTCAGTGTGGCTGGGAGATATGATGGAGCCCCTATACCTCGAGAAAGTCAAGTACACCGTGAGGGGGGCAATTGAGGGGTTTTACCGTAAATGGCAGCCGTTTATTGTTTATTTCAAGGAATTGGTCACTATTAGCTTTTTTATTTTGGGAGGGGGAGAGGGGGGGAAGGGAAGAGTTGGGTTGTGTATGAGGTTATTCATATTTTGGGGGTTTTGTGTGTGTATCGGTGTGTTATTCTTTTCTGTTATATAAATTTAATTTGTATTTTATAAAGTGAAAATGTGAATTAAAATATGTTTTATAAAAGGAACTCAATGTGACTGTTATCGTATTGTATTCCACAATAAAACAAAGTCACTTTTATTAAAAAAGCCACAATTCCATTGAAGTCAAGATTCATATTCAAGGTCTGTATTCAGGTCAGCAAAGTGAGTTTGTGGTTTGTCACATGCAGCTTTCTATTGCAAACTAGTACATAGTGTGTAGATGCCGAGGCTTTGGGAAGGGTTTTAAATAAATATTTTGTCTCCGTGTTTACAAAGGAAATGGATGATGCAGATACAGTAGTGCAGGAGGAACACTCTGAGATACTGGATGGGATAATCATAAAGAGAGATTGGAATCCTTGAAAGTTAATAAGTCACCAGGGCCAGGTGGATTGTTTCCGAGACTACTGAAGGAGGTCAGTGAGGAGGTGCGCTGAGGATAATTTTCCAGTCCTCACTTAGATACAGGGGAGGTACCGAAGGACTGGAGAAATTGTTTAAAAAGGGATCAAAGGAAATGCCAAACAATTATAGGTCAGTTAGTCTCATGTCAGTGGTGGGGAAATTGGTAGAATCAATTCTATACCTGACAAATTTTTCCCAGGGATAGGGGGCATAGGTTTAAGGTGCGAGGGGCAAGGTTTAGAGGAGATGTACGAAGCAAGTTTTTTACACAGAGGGTAGTGGGTGCCTGGTGCCTGGATCTACTCCAGAATACTGAAGGAGGCTAGAGAGGAAATTGCTGAGGCCTTGACAGAAATCTTTGGATCCTCACTGTCTTCAGGTGATGTCCCGGAGGACTGGAGAATAGCCAATGTTATTCCTTTGTTTAAGAAGGGTAGCAAGGATAATCCAGGGAACTACAAGCCGGTGAGCCTTCCGTCAGTGGTAGGGAAATTACTGGAGAGAATTCTTCGAGACAGGGATCTACTCCCATTTGGGAGCAAATGGACGTATTAGTGAGATGCAGCATGGTTTTGTGAAGGGGAGGTCGTGTCTCACTGACTTGATAGAGTTTTTCGAAGAGGTCACAAAGATGATTGATGCAGGTAGGGCAGTGGATGTTGTCTATATGGACTTCAGTAAGGCCTTTGATAAGGTCCCTCATGGTAGACTGGTACAAAAGGTGAAGTCACACAGGACCAGGGGTGAGCTGGCAAGGTGGATACAGAACTGGCTAGGTCATAGAAGGCAGAGAGTAGCAATAGAAGGGTGGTTTTCTAATTGGAGGGCTGTGACTAGTGGTGTTCCACAGGGATCAGTGTTGGGACCTTTGCTGTTCATAGTATATATAAATGATTTGGAGAAAAATGTAACTGGTCTGATTAGTACGTTTGCAGATGACACAAAAGTTGGTGGAATTGCGGATAGTGATGAGGATTGTCAGAGGATATAGCAGGATTTAGATCGTTTGGAGACTTTGGCGGAGAAATGGCAGATGGAGTTTAATCCGGACAAATGTGAGGTAATGCATTTTGGAAATTTTAATGCAGGTAGGGAAAAAACAGTGAATGGTCGAACGCTCAAGAGTATTGAAAGTCAGAGAGACCTGGGTGTACAGGTCCACAGGTCACTGAAAGGGGCAACACAGGTGGAGAAGGTAGTCAAGAAGGCATACGGCATGCTTGCCTTCATTGGCCGGGGCACTGAGTATAAAAATTGGCAAGTCATGTTGCAACTGTATAGAACCTTAGTTAGAGTATAGTGTTCAATTCTGGTCGCCACACTACCGGAAGGATGTGGAGGCGTTAGAGAGGGTGCAGAAGAGATTTACTAGGATGTTGCCTGGTATGAGGAGCGGTTGAATGAACTCGGTTTGTTCTCACTGGAACGACAGATGTTGAGGGGCGACCTGATAGAGGTCTACAAAATTATGAGGGGCATAGACAGAGTGGATAGTCAGAGGCTTTTCCCCAGGGTAGAGGGGACAATTACTAGTGGGCATAGGTTTGAGGTGCGAGGGGCAAGGTTTAGAGGAGATGTACAAGGCAATTCTTTTTACACAGAGGGTAGTGGGTGCCTGGAACTCGCTACTGGAGGAGGTGGCGGAAGCAGGGACGATAGTGACATTTAAGGGGCATCTTGACAAATACATGAATTGGATGGGAATAGAGGGATACGGACCCAGGAAGGGTAGAAGATTTTAGTTTAGTCGGGCAGCATGGTCGGCACGGGCTTGGATGGCCGAAGGGCCTGTTCCTGTGCTGTACTTTTCTTTGTTCTTTGTTCTATAGAAAGGCTTGTAAAATGATGGATAGTCAGCATGGATTTGTCAAAGGAATGTCTTGCCTCACAAATTTGATCGAATTATTTGAGGAAGTGACAAGAAGGGTTGATAAAGGTAGTGCAGTAGATGAGGAGTACATGGATTTTAGCAAGGCATTTGACAAAGTCCCACATGGCAGATTGGTAAAGAAAGTGTAAGCCCATGTGATACAGGGCAATGTGGCTAACTGTATAAAAAGTTGGCTTAGTTACAGGAAACAAAGGGTAACGGTCGATGGCTGCCCTTGCAATTGGAAAGTTGTTTCAAGTGGTGTTCCACAGTGTTGGGACCCTTACTTTTTGTGTTATACATTAACGATTTGGATGTGAATGTGGGGAGCACGTTTGGGAAATTTGCACACGATACAAAGATTGGCCGAGTGATGGATAGTGTAGAGGATAGCTATAATCTCCAAAATGATATAGATGGATTGATGGAGTGGGTGATAAAGTGGCAGATGGAATTTAACACAGATGTGTGAAGTCATGCATTTAAGGAGGTCAAACAGGTATAGGGAGTACATAATAAATGGGAATATACTAAGAGGGGTAAATGAACTGAGAGATCTTGGCATACAAGTACACAGGTCCCTAATGGCAGCAGTTCAAGTAGACAATGTTGTAAAGAAAGCATATGGAATGCTGCCCTTCATTGGCAGAGGTATAGAACATAAACGTTAGGATATAATGTTGGAATTGTATAAAATACTGGTGAAGCAACAACTGGAGTATTGTGTGCAGTTCTGGTCACCACATTACGGGAAGGATGTTATTGCTCTGGAAAGAGTGCAGAGGAGGTTTCCAAAAATGTTGACAGGGCTGGAAAGGTGTAGCTACAAGGAGAGATTGGATAGGTTGGGGTTACTTTCCTTGGAACAAAGAAGGAAGAGGGGTGACTTAATTGAGGTGTACAAGATTATGAGGGGAAGAGATAGCGTGGACAGAATAAAATTGTTTCCCTTGGTGCAGAATTCTACAACCAGGGGACATAGATTCAAGATAAATGGCAGAAGGTGTAGAGGGGACATGAGAAATAATTTTTTTATGCAGAGGGTAATGGGAGTCTGGAATTCGCTGCCCAAGTTGGTGGTGGAGATAGAGGCCCTAAACTCTTTTAAAATGTGCCTGCATCTGCACGTTAAGTACTCTAAGACACAGGGCTATGGACTGGGTGCAGGAAGGAGGGATTAGGAAGGGTATCTGGGTGTCCTCGTGCTGGCATCGAGAATATGGGCCGAATAGCCTCCTTCTGTGCTGTAACCTTTCTATGATGCTATGATTCTATAACCAGAAAAGGTCCTTTTTAAAATCTGAAGCCCAGCAGGTGACTACTTTAAACCTACACCATGGGCTGAATTTGACTGGAAGCCAGCAGACGTTGTGCAAGCCAGTCCTGCAGCAATAACACACTGTGGGAAGGCAAATAGACTAACGGTTAGATTACTGCCCAAGGGGGGCACGTGACACTGCAGCCTACAGTGCTGAGTACCCAGGTCATATCCCGGCCCTGGGTCACTGTCTGTGTGGAGTTTGCACATTTGCCCCGTGTCTGCGTGGGTTTCACCCCCACAAACCAAAGATGTGCAGGATAGGTTGATTGGCCACACTAAATTGCCACTTAATTGGGGAAAAAAATAATTGGGTACTCCAAATTTATTTTAAAAAAGATTACTGCCCCACACTGAGGGGGGGGGAGATCCCGCCTTCAAAAGCTACTGGCCAATCTGATTGGCTGGCAGATCCAGCTGTCCCAGCAGTGTCAAGCCCCAGTAATGGGGTGTGACCAAGATAACAGCCAGTCCCAAGAAGGTGGCACAATAGATCCCAGAGTGAGATCCGTCCAGGATCTTGGACGGGGAGAGTTTGGTGAGCAAACAGTTAGGAAGGGGTGGGGTACTATCTTTGGTGGAGAACCTCCGATGCCGCCCATCCTAAGTGAGAGGAAAGAGGGCTGACTGGAGAGGAACAGAGCGAGGAAAGGGCAAAGGACCAAATCAGTCGGGTTTCAAGCAAGTTATAGGAGGGACAGTCCTTGCTGGAGACTAAGATGTGCAAGAGGTCAGGGGCTAGGAGTGGGTCGGAGGGTGGGACGGAGGCTGCAGGCCGCCGCCGTTTGCCGTGCCTGGACGCAGGTGGCAGAGGCCATGAGTGCCATGGACAACATCGCTAGGACCAGCCAGCAGTGCTGAAAAAAACAGCAGGACCTCCTCAGCTCGGAAAGGGTGAGTAGGCAGCACTGTGCCCCTATCACCAACCTCCTCCCACACATCCGTAACCCCAGTCCCCCCCACCCCCCACCCACCTGGAGGGGCCGAACCCCCACCCTGCACTACATGCCGGAACACATACCAGTCGCCGTGGCTGGGTGCCCTGGCCACTGAAGCCATCGGCGATCCATCCCCTGGGCTAGTCGCGTAGGACTGTCTAACACTGTGCGTTTTTCCCCCCCCCCCTCCAAACCCCGCCTGAGGAGAAGGTCGCTCATAATCGCCAAGAGAGGGGGAACTAGAGGGGGGACCATCGGCCTTGTGGCCCCTTCCCACAACGGTACCGAGGGCACTGCACGTGGTCGGTGAACGCAGAGAAAAGGCAGCCGCCAAGGCGGAGGTTGGCATCGGGCGAGGAACTGAGACCCTGCTGAGTTGCGGTTCCCCATGGCACCTGTGCCAAATCTCCTTAGTTTCCTGAGGAAGTATAGGAGCTGTTGTGCTTCCTTGGTTGTAGCGTCAACGTGGGTGGACCAGGACAGATTGTTGGTGATATGCACACCTAGGAATTTGAAGCTGTCAACCATCGCCACCTGGACACCACTGATGCAGACATGGGTGTGTATGATACTTCGCTCCTTGAAGTCAATGACCAGCTCCTTAGTTTTGCTGATGTTGAGGGAGAGATTGTTGTCGTTACACCATGCCATGAGGTTCTCTATCTCCCTCCTGTACTCCCAGAGACACTCACCTCGGTTGGGCACTTTCGTGAAGAAGCTCCTAGGACACTATCTGGTGCACATCACGCACATGCTGCGGTAAATCAGGTGGAGGCAGAAACCCCCCCCCGAGGGTGCGGACGGTTGGAGGCGACCCGACCAGATGGCTTTCGGGCTTCTGGAATTGTGGAGATGCAGTCGCAGAGCCAGGGACTACATGAAGGGTTGTCGGCGAGCATTGAGCACCTGCAGTGCAGTTGAAGGAGTCAATCCGCGTGCAGGAACAGAAAGTGGTGCCGAATAATCTCGTCAGCCAGGCCAACGCCACATTGATGGCGTCCGCAGTGGAAGCCTTGGAGGTGAATGTTTTGCCCACGGGTCAAGGTGTTCAAGGCCTGGGGCAAACTGTGCAGGTGATGGCCGAGGCCCAGGACAGGGCTGCGATGTCACAGTCGGCCATGTACCAGAGCCAGCTGGACATTGCAGCGGCGCTCCAGAGCATGCCCCAGTCAGAGCGGGTTATCACTGCGAGCTTCAGCGGCATTGCCCAGGTGCTGGCGGATGTGGGATAGACAGAGAGAGAGGTGGCCCAGTCTCAGAGGGAGATGCCGCAGTCACTGGCTGATGTGGCACAGATTCAGAAATGGTGGCACAGTCACTGGGTGATGCGACACAGTCCGAGAGGAAGGTGGTCCATTCCCTGTGCTCCATGGCCGCAAGCATGGAGACCCTCGACGAGATCACAGCGGGCCTCCAGGATTGACAGTGCCAAGTGGCGGGGGAGGCTCAGGGATTAGCTCCGCTCACACCCCGGTGCCATGGGGTGGCCGGGGGCAATCGGGCACCCCAAGGGAGGAGGAGGCGATGGGGACCGTGCCGGTGACTCCCGCAGGGGAGGTGCCGGAGTACCGCAGCGCCTCAGACTCCATCCCCCCCCCCCCCCCCCCCCCCACCCCTCTAGTCCCTGCCAGGCAGCGAGCAGAACAGGGTGGCACCACACCACCTGGGACACCCGAGCAGCAGCCAGACCCATCCAGGCCCAGTCACCCCAGGAGACGGCTGCCAAAAGGGATCCAGGTCACAGGTTGGGAATTGTAGCAAACCATCTTCACACCTGATGTACCACCTGGGGATCCATCTCGACATAGCATTAGGGCCTGTAAGGCCAGAAAGGTACGCACCAGTTAGGTTGGTACGGATGCAGAACATAAAATAGTGATAGGAGCTAGGGCACAAGCCTGTGTATACATGTTCAGTACAACCTGCCTGGTTCTCTGTCAGAAGGGTGACAGGGATGGGCTGGGCTGTCAGCAGTGGGGTGTACTGGGGGCTGGGGCTGCTGGGCCACTGTTCGGGGATGGCTTAGGCCACGGACCCTAGCACAGCAGCGCTCACCCGTGTGTCACCCCCATCAGCCACCCCCTCCCCCCGCCCCTCCCTGACATCCACCACCCCAAGGGTTCGGTGGGACCGTGTGCTGGAATAGCCAGCTTGATGCAGGGATCACCCAGGTGGACGGTGCAAAGTGCTACTGTGGGCAGGAGTTAGATGTTCGCGGAGACCATCGTGGAGCGGTTCGTCATCACCCTTCAACCCGTGAACCAGACTCACTGTTACTGCCAACCCAGGGCCTGCACCCCATAGTGAGGCAGGTAGGAATCATGGAGGGGGTTGCAATGGGGAGGGGGGTGGCACAAGGGGGTATTCGAGGGGGAGGACGTGAGGGTGGGATGGGATGCCTGTGCCGCTGGCCACTCCCCTAGTCAGTGAACCTGGAGGCAATTAGAGCTTCCCGTGCCCGTCGGCCCAGAGACACAGGTTGTGCGACCTCCCGTATCTGCCCAAACCCGTGTCCTGCCCACCCACCCACCTCACCCGCATCTTCCTCATCGGACGAGGACTGAGGTTTATTCTCCTCCTCTCGCACATCGCCCCTCTGCTCGTGATGTTGTTGAGGACGCAGCAGACCACCACAATGTGGGAGACTCTCCTTGTGCTGTACTGGAGAGCGGTCCAGGCTCCTGAACCCTACCTTCAGGATGCCGAAGCACCACTCGATCGCGCCCCTGGTCGTCGCATGAGAGTCATTGTAGCGGGTCTCCGCGTTAGTCTGTGGCCTCCGGATAGGCATCATCAGCCACAATCGCATTGGATAACCCCTGTCACCCAGGAGCCAAGCCCTCAAATGGAAGGGGGGGTGGGGGCGGGCCTCAAACTGCCAGGAACCATTGAGTGTGCCAGTTCTGTACACTGCCCGAGTATCAAGCACAGACGTTCATGACACGTATTTCATGGTCATATATCAGCTGCATGTTCATCGAGTGGAACCCCTATCGGTTTATGAAGACCGGCCTGTCACCTGTAGGTGCTCGTAAGGCGACATGCATCCTGTCAATCACCCCCTGGACCTGGGGCATCTCGCGATGGCGGCAAACCCTGCTACCCGGGCATCCTGGTGGGCTCAATCCACACTAAAATTGATGTACAGGGTCTCCATGATGGCGCGGATACCTCTGTGACCTATGTCAGGCCCCCATTCAGTGCCTGGAAGGACCCTGTGGCACAAACGTTCAGGGCGACCATCACCTTGACGTTCACCAGGATTGGGCGTGCTCCCCCATTTCCCTACTGTGCCACATGTGCCATGATCTGGCAGATATGTCGCACTGTCCCCCTGCTCAGCCAGAATCTTCATCAGCATGCCTGGTCCAGCAGGTCTTCGAATGACAGGTGCTGCTGGTACACACAAGGCCTCATGCGGTGCCTCTTTTGCACCTCGGCCTCTTCAGCCTATTGGGTGGCCTGCTCTCCAACTTCACCGGCTGCCTCCAATTCCTCTGGGGCACGCTCCGCTGCTGGATTGTGCTCCTCCTCAAGCAGCTCCAGTTCGTACAGCCTCAGCGCATCCCGCAGGGCGGCGGCGACTAGGAGGAAGGCCACCATCGCTGGTTGAATTCCAATATCCATTGTCTGCAGGGGGTGAAAGGCCGACATGTGAGCATGGTGCGTAACCCGGTCCAACGAGCTACATGGTGGCCCCGGTCAGCACTGCAGACCCTGCCCCCGCGTGTTCCCTTACCCTCCCCCTCTTCCCCCATCTCCGCACCCCTGGCACCATTGGTGCCTGGCACCAAGGGGGCCTATGGCCCTGGCACCCGCCCCTGCTGCCAGGAGTACCATTGGCTGGCACTGCCTTTGCCAGCAGTATGTTCTGAGGTCCCCGGGGCATCACGCGGCCCCTGTCCGGTATCCCCCTATAGGGGCTACTATGGGTGTTGCCCTTGGGTCGCGTGATGCCCCAGTTGGGTGGTCGGTTGGCAGAGAGGGAGGTGTTATGGCAAATGGTGGGGATTGGGATGCAGAGGGTGTCACTCTGCAGAACCACGGGCCACGATGGGTGGTCAGTTGGGTGCGCAGCAAGCTGGCTGCCTTGCAGGCTGTAGCAATGGGGTCTGTGCTTGGACACCCCGGACCTTGGGGTCACCCCGGCCCTAGGGCCCATCCCCTGGTAACCCCATCATCACCCCACGCCACCACCACCCCCCGCCCCACCCCCAGCCAACCCAGCCGGTGCCAGGACTGGCTGCCCACGATGGCGCCTCTGCGTGTCCTGCCTCCTCTCTCTCCCTCATCAGCCAAGGTGCCTGTTTCCCGATTTTTAAAAGCACAAGTGAACCTCGCCATCAGGGAATTCCCCTCGACGGAGGTGGAGGATCGCGGAGGCCCTGGGGAATACCGGGTCAGGCCCACTAATGATATGCGAATGGTGTTTCCTGTATGCGTGGAGTTGAACGCATTGACGCCTCGGTCGAGGCACCGGAAAATTGCGATCTGGCGTGAAACTGGCACCCGCCATGATTTTGCCATCAAGACCGATTCTCCACCCAATCACCTTTCCCGATTTTGGCGCTAGCCGATGGAGAATCCCACCCCAGATTTCTGCAGTTGAGTTGCCGAGAAAAGTGTGTCAGAACAAGTAAGTCAGCCCACAGTGTGGAGAGACATTAAGTGGAACAGAAAGTTGCTGCTTTCAGCATCTTTGGAGGGTTGGTTGCCGCACAATATACTGATAAGGGGGGCTGAATCATTTGCTCCATGCTCAATTACATTTCCTATGCTGGACCACCATTTAATTTTTTTGTTTTCTTTCAATTAAGGCGAAATTTAATGTGGCCAATCCACCTACCCTGCACATCTTTGGGTTGTGAGGGTGAGTTCCACGGGGAAAATGTACAAACTCCGCACAGACAGTGGCCCGGGGCCAGGATCGAACCCGGGTCCTCGGCACCGTGAGGCAGCAGTGCTAACCACTGCGCCACCATCCGTATTTAGATGTGTGCTTCCAAGGAGTTGCTGCCGGTACTGGGAGATTCGACAGGCGGGAATCTGCCAGTTCCATTTTCCCCAGACCACTAACACTACTGTAGTATTTGACTGGTTGAAGAAAATCCTGGGCGAGATTCTTCGCGAACCGGCGGGACAGGCCACTCCGGCGTCGAGGAGTGGCGTGAACCACTACAGCGTCGGGCTGCCCCGAAGGTGCAGAATCCTCCGCACCTTCAGGGGCTAGGCCGGCGCTGGAGTGTTTGGCGCCGCACCAACCAGCGTCGAAGGGCCTCCGCCGGCCGGCGCGATTTGACACATGCGCTGGAGCACCAGCGTGTGCTGGCATCTGCCCAGCACATGCGCAGGGGATATCTTCTCCGCACCGACCATGGCGGAGGTTGACAGCGGCCATTGTGGAGGGAAAGAGTGCCCCCATGGCACAGGTCGCCCGCGGATCGGTGGGTCCCGATCGCGGGCCAGGCCACCGTGGGCCCCCCCCCCCCCCCCACTCCCCCCCACCCCCCCCACCTCCCGGGCCAGATCCCCCCACGCCCCCCGAGGACTCTGCAGGCCGCCCGTGGAGCCAGTTCCCGCCGGTAAGGACCTGTTGTGATTTACGCCGGCGGGACCGGCCGAAAACGGGCGGCCACTCAGCCCACCGTGGGCTGGAAAATCGCCGTGGGGGGCTGCTGCTAGCGGCTGCCGACCGGCGCGGCGTGCTTCCCACCCCTGCCAAATCCCCGGCGCCGGAGAATTCGGCAGCTGGCGGGGATGGGATTCACGCCGTCCCCCGGCGATTCTCCGACCCCTCCCGCCCCCTGCTTTCTCTGTCTTGGCTTAACATGTGAATAAAGGTTACACAGGGAGAGGAAGATTTTCAGGAGTCATCAAGTTTTATCTAGCTGTCAGCAGACTGCCATACATAATAGTCAAAGAGGTTTGACATGACAGATTCCTCTGGATATCACTGCAAACAACATGACATTGTCCCCTCAGTAATTAAAACCCTACATTTCTGAGGTTTGTCGCAGCGTGTTTACCAGAGAATTTTGTTTCATACGGAATGGGAGCAGCGAGCAGAGAATGTGTGTTCATTCTTTAGAATATTTCAAAATATATCAGCAATTTTGACAACATCAGTGCTCTGGCGCCTGGCCATCAAATAGTCCTGAAATGCCCTTTCTAATATGTTTGAAGACTTCTGGCAGAATTGAGGAAACTCTTTAAAAACAAGAATGCCCTCTAGTGTACAGTTACCCACTTGCTGGTTTTATGTGAAAAATGGAAAATATAAATTGAATCTTATGATGCTGTATCTAAGGATTACACCTTAACAGCTAGTCTGAAATATATTAATATGGTTTATATTGTGCAAAACTGATCAGAGGGTGCATTTCTATTTGAATACCAAGCTCAGGAAAAGATATAGAACAATGGCAATAATTGATCACTTTGGAAAAATATGTTTTTACCAGAGAGAATTGCAGGAGTGGAGAATCATCCCAACATCAGGAAAAGGACTGACGCACAATTTGAGTATACATGCTCTTGCGAACAATATCCTGATATCAGCAACATCTGATAGAGATCTTTCATATTGATAACTTGCTGCTTCACAAAGGTTTGTATTGTGATGAATGCAGAAAATTGGTAGACGTTATATTTTATATTTTGATGTAGTAATGTCATTACAAACTCTGGGTTCAAATATATACAGGCAGTATGTCTGCTAAAGTTGTGATTAAGGGTCATAAAGGTGAGATATTCATTGATTTTGACCATTTACTTGTTTACATATAGATGGGATATTGCTTATGTTTAGGATGTCCCCTGGGGGTATAGATAATTTATGCGGGATTGTGTTTAGTCCTAAAAAAGCAGGACATGGGACATCTTAGTGGAAGGAGACTGGAGAGTGCTTGATGTTTGAGATACAGATGATGTAATTAATGGGAGGAGTCAGGTCTGTCTGTAGTTTTGCAGTTTGCCGTAGAATTATAGTTAGATAAGACACAAGCAGCTGGATTTGACGGGATCCTCTGCTTCGCCAGCAGCGTAGTCAAGCCTGCGGATTTCCCGACGGCATGGGGGTGCCCACAATGAGAAACTGGCCGGCTGGTGGGACAGAAGATCCCGCTGTTGGCGGGGGTGCGCCGCACCATAAACCCAGTGCGGCGAGAAGGAGAATCCCGCCCATGGATTTTAAGGTTGTTCCTGAAAGGGTCTCTCTCCAAAGGTCTGCACAAGGTGCAATTAACCGTGATTGTTAACTTTATTTTTAAGTTGCATTGAAACTGTATTGGGTTGCTTAATTGGAATATATAGTGGTAGGTGTAGATAGGGTGCTAAAGTTTCTTTTCCCTTTTATTTAAGAACTGTTTTAACTGTTTGTTGGAAAGTCTGTGTTGCTGATTGATTCTGCGTTTAAATTAAAATTTGTTTGAACATAAAAGATACCTATTGTTCAGTGTTATCAGTCTTGTAATTAGTGAGTCTTCCCTCAAAATTGCAAATTGCTGGAATTCTCATACGGGAGTCCTGACACTGTAGAATAGGTGCATATTCTCTTGAGTATAAAAACTTAAGATGCGGGGAGGAGATCAAAATGAGGCATTTTCGAAAATCAAAAGAGTCTCAAGAGGTAGAGTCCAGGCACAATCTCAACACTGGAGATGTCATTTAGGAGTGATGTCAGGAAACATTTCATCACACAAAGAGTTCTGAAAATCTCGTTCGATAAGCTGCTGATGCTAGTATGAGAAATTGATCTTTTTTTGTTCCGCAAGGAAGCCAACATAGCAATGCCTAGAGACTGCACAAGGACCCAGTGAAAGAAAGTGTATGTTTAAGAGCATTTTTTGAGGCAAGAGGAACAAAAGTGCTCCATGTAACCCCGCAAGGATAAGATAGGCCTCCCCTTCCCCAAGTTTACTCCGTCCCACCCTCCTCAATCGCTGAATTACAGATCCCGAATCCTTCAGTCCAATCCACATTTATTTTTCTGGGGACCATTTCTGTGGTGGTGCCACTCCAAATAGAAGTCAGTGTCGAGGAATGAAACGAGTAACCCAGTAGTTAGCTGGGCCTCATGCATCAATGGGCCGGACAGTTTGTCTCTTGCTTTGGTTCTCACGCCCAAATTCCTGCCCAAATATAAATCAGCCCACATGTGTCAGGATGGCCTATTGGCCTATTAGTAATGATTTAAAGCTCTACGTGAGTTTCTGTTTTAGTACATAATTGTTTAAAAAAAATAGGCCTCTTGATTGTAACAATCAGGAAACATGCTCGCCAAGTGATCTGGCTTCCTGGAATTTTAGTTGATAATCGTCTGATAATCATCTGTTACAGCAGCAGTTCAAACTCAAAGTGCTTGTTATCCCACAGATGCTATTCAAGTGTTGCAGCAATGGTATGATTTGTCTAATTAACTGTACAATCAGGGGCGGGATCCTTCGGTACCCCAGCCGCGTATTTCTCTGCGGCGCGCCGTTCGCTGTCAGCAGGATTCTCTCTTTCCGTCGCTTGTCAATGAGATTTCCCACTGAAGCCACCGCATGCCATCAGGAAAGTGGCGGGCTGGGATGCACTGCCAGGAGGAAAGGAGCATCCCGACGACCAGAGAATTCCGGCCCAGGTTTCAGATTTAAAATGTGAAAGGCAATGGGAAAGAAAGTAATGCTAAGTCTATTCCAAAATCCCCCAGGGATGTTCCTTGCTTTGAATAATCGACAGGTGAATTATGATATTTGAAATGTATTAAGTTGAAATAATTTTCCCATTACATTTAATAATCATTTCAAAGGTGCCTTTTCATTACATAATAACCATCATTGCACTTGAATAAATAACCTGTGTAAAGTGCTTTGAGGTATTTCAAAGTAGAAATCACTGTACAAATGCAAATGTAATTATTAATATTGCATGGCAACTTTGTCCATAGGTGGATTATGAGGATGAATTTCCAAAGTTTCTTTCATTGATTATGTCCAACTTTGCCACGTGTTGAAAATTCCATAAGTAATATACAAAATGCACTTAAACATTCTTGTGTGTCAAATAAACTGTGTCATTATCTCTTTCCAGGTGCAATTAATTACCACTCAGAAAGTCTTAAGAACAGCAAAGATTTTTTTAGATTTTCCTTGTCCAAGATATTACTATGTCCTAAACAATGTGCC
This sequence comes from Scyliorhinus torazame, assembly GCF_047496885.1. Taxonomy (NCBI): domain Eukaryota; kingdom Metazoa; phylum Chordata; class Chondrichthyes; order Carcharhiniformes; family Scyliorhinidae; genus Scyliorhinus; species Scyliorhinus torazame. The sequence goes on from NC_092716.1 coordinate 220,069,076, forward strand.
GAATCTTTGAGGAGAGTAATTGTCATTGGATTACCATTTTGTTCCTATTTACAATAACACCAGTGTTCAGCATTTCTCACCCGAACTTCCAAATTGGTCTTTCTGAGAAATATGGAGCCTGGCTGCACCTGGAATCCTTCCTTTGCAGTGTAGGAGCGTCAAGGGGTGAGGAGATAGGGGAGTTGGGGGGGGGGTTAGTGGAGGCTGGAGTGTAGTCAGGGAGTGGGGGTAGTCAGGCATGGCAGGGGGGTCTACTGGGGAGTCAGGGGTGGAGAAGGGAAGGTGGAGTCACTCAGGAGTTGGAACTGGTTTCAATCCTTCTAACTTTTCCCGGGTAGTATTCTGCGAAGCGAGTCGGAACTATCCAAAAGTACGCCGACTTTAATTTTGGAGGATTGCAGCTGCGGGGGAATTGCCCAATGGAAGTTGAAACTTCCCAAGAAATTCCCGTGTTGTCGGTGCTTGGGGACTTCAAAGTGCTTCTCCCGGGGTGCCTCCTGGGTACAACCACCTGGAGACCAGAAGTTCTGGGTTATTACCAAATAATTTACTAATTCGCTTCCTGATGCCCAATACTTAAATACAACTTCAAATTACTAAGCCAGTGAACATAAAGAGATGATGCAGCTGATCTTCTTGTTATGTCACTGTAGCTTCCCTCGCAACTGTTTCACCCAGGCTCCACAGGTGCCACCGAGGAGTATACATGCTTGGTTTCGCCTGTGAGGCATTCTACAACCCTACACTCAACACTTGATAATTCAAGGTTATTGATGTAAAACTTCTGAATATGATACACATATGGGGCTGGATTCTCCGTCGGCTGTATCCTCCGTTTCGCCGGCCCGCAGATTTTCTGACGGCGAGGGGGTGCCCACAATGGGCAACCCTATTGGCCGGCTGCTGGGAGGGAGGACCCACAGCAGAAAACGGGCGCGGCGGGACAGAGATTCCTGCCCTCGGTGTTATTCATGTCATGATACAAATACATCAAATTTAATTTTCCACCAAATTGTCACTTACTTTGGGATGGAATTGGAGCTATAAATGGAGTAAATTGGGTTCTTAGAGGCCTCTGCTTCAAACCCCTCCAACACATTTCGGCCAACTGTCATCCCAAACTGATCTTAAATAATTACTGTTATGACATTCGTGGTCAAATGAGCTCCAGCAAGGTATCCCTGACATGGCACTCAATTTCAGAGAAGCAGTTGGCCTAGTACAGCTGCCTTCCTGAGACCTCTCTCCTGAAGTAGAAAGGCACATGTTTGAGGCTCTCTCATACTTAGGCAGTGGACTGGGCTTTAAAGCAACAAGCTGAGTGTCACAATCCAGAGCTACAGAGACACATATGGCCTCTCTATATCACCCACTGAAACTTGGCACAGAATCAGTTGAGTTAGTTATCAGTGCCAGTACGGACACAATACTCCCAACCAGGTCTTGAAAATGCTGTTCATGTGACCTATCAAATTATCTATTAGCTGCCACGTTAAAAGCTAATATCTTGGCACCTTGATGCCTTGAGTTGTTTTGCCATGTTAAATGTGCTCTCTAAATGCAAATTGTTATCGCTGCAGAAAATGCCAGTGTTTGTAAGTCATGGGAAACCCCTGCAGTGTGCTGCAGATGGAGAATTCCCCCCTAACAAATGTATGCTTGGAAACCGTATCTATGCAATTTATGCATCTTAATCATAGCTGTTTTGAAGGCTGTTTCCATCTGATCCAGGTTCCGAGGATTTTAGCTGCCCTCTGTTTTCTCCCCCTCTTCCTCTCCCACAGTTCCACATGTCACTGCTGCTTGCTGTCTTACCGGTGATAACGCTCCTGACATACAAGCTGGAAAACTTATAGTTAGCATGCCCTGCTTCCATCAACCTTTTGTCAGCATTTGGCTCTAAACTAGCAATCTCCCACAGTTCTCCAATCCATCTGCTTATGATGTGCAAAGCTTCCACTTTAGGTGTGGTCAGTATTTTCAGTGCTGTGAGTGTGCTTCGTTGATCTTGGTTGTAGGGATTCTCAATGAAAACAAGTAGTCGCACTGGTTACAACCAGTCTGAATTGCCAGAGTGGTTTTGAGTACAGAACGTGCTTGAGTGTTTGCAGAGGTTTTCCTTGCAGAAGTGAGGCCCCCATTTGCCAGATAATGAGCACAACCCAGTAAAATAGCTAAAGAGCTGAGGAAGATTGTAAGAGTGGTCATAACGCCTGTGATGCACGATCAATTACACAAACATCAGAGTAGAATGCAATCGCGGCTTTATTACACTAAGTTGTGTGGCCTCCTACAGCAGCTGGCGAAATGGCTGCTGTACTGGGAGCACACATATTTATACTCCGCCTACTGGGCGGAACCAGCAGGCAGGGAACTACCCCCGTACCTGTAGTACAGGGGCCTTACCACAAATCACCTAATATATACATCAGTGGTGATTACAACAGCCTGGACTTACCTTGGGTACACTTGTGAGATCATTGAACTTCTTCTTTAGCAGTGTGGCACTTCTTAGGATGGTGCTGCGAGCACTAACTGCTTCTGATATCCTTCTTGTCCGGCTACCTGCCCTCAGCGCTCCTGCGGCTTCAGACTTTACTGTCATTCTTCCTGCTCTTCAGAAAGTGCTTACTTTTAATTGATTACGCCTTTTATAAAACTGCGCTAAAACTGAATTCCCCTCTCCACCCCATCTCCTCTTATCCTTCTGCACTCCAAGGAGAACAGCCCCAACCTCTCCAATCTATCCTCATAACTGAAGTTTCTCATCCCTGGAACGATTCTTATAAACCTCTTCTGCACTCTCTCCAATTCCGACACACCCTTCCTGTGGTGGCATCCAAAACAGTACACAATATTCCAGCTGAGGTCTAAATAGCGTCTCATTTAAGTTCAGCATAACATTCTTGCTCTTGTATTCTATGCCCCTATTAATAATGCCCACTGTATGCTTTATTAACCGCTCTCTTGCTACCTTCAATGATTTATGTGCATATACACCCAGATCCCTCTGCTCCTGCACCCCCTTAAGAACTGTAGCCCTTATTTTATATTGTCTGTCCTTGTTGTTCGTCCCAAAATGCACCACCTCATGCCTTTCCACATTGAACTCCATCTGCCACTTATCTGCCCACGCCACCAACTTGTCCATGTCGTTTTGAAGTTGTACACTGTTAACCGCACAGTTCACAATGCTTCCCAGTTTTGTGTCATCCACAAGCTTTGAAATTGTCCCCTGCACACCAAGATTTTGATTACTAATACAGGAAAAGCAAGGGTCCCAATATAGACCCCTGGGAAATTGAATTACAAACCTTCCTCCACCCTGAAAAATATCCATTAACCATTAACCTCTGTTTCCTGTTACTCAGCCAGTTTTGTGTCCACATAGTTACTTTTAGTCCATGAGCTATGACCTTTCTCACAAGTCTTTGTGTGGCATGTATCGAATGCCTTTTGAAAGTCCATGTACATCACATCAACAGCATTACCTTCATCACCCTTCTGTTACTTCTTCCAAAAACTCCAGCAAGTTAATGAAACATGAGTTAGGAGGGGTTCTTGGGTTACGGGCATAGGGTGGAAGTGAGGGCTTAAGCGGGTCGGTGTAGACTCGATGGGCCGAATGGCCTCCTTCTGCACTGTATGTTCTATGATAGTCCCTTTAGAAATCCATGCTGACTCTTCCTAATCGACCCACATAGTTCCACATGACTATTAATTCTATCCCGAATAATTATTTCTAGAAGCAGCGTCACCTTTAAAGTTAAACTGACCAGACTGCAATGTCTAGGCTTTTCCTTACAATGTTGTATTGAACAAGAGCGTAATGACTGCAATTCTCCAGTAATCTGGCACCTGCCTTGAGTCGAGGGAAGAACAAAAGATCATTTCCATTCTCACTTCTTTCAATATCCTTGGATGCATCTCATCCAGTCATGGTGCCTTGTCAACTTTAAGAACTGACAGGCAATTGAACACTTTCTCCTTAACAATTTTTAACCCTTCTTGTGACAGAGTTTCATCCTCTGTCACCATGGTCTGGATAGCATCTACCTCTTTGGTAAAGACAGATGCAAAGAATTCATTTAAAACCGCCATCATAAGCACACTTTTTCTTCTTCCTTTTAGGGGGTTCTCCCCAAAATGTCGAAGGTTGGGATTCTCCGTTTGGAAGACTATGGGCTGGATTCTCCTTAGGCGGGATCCTCTGCTTCGCCAGCAGCGCACTTACGACCGTGGATGTCCTGACAGTGTGGGGGTGCCCACAATAGGAAACGCCATTTGCCGGCTACCGGAACGGAGAATCCTGTTGCCAGAAAACAGGTGCGGTGGAACGGTGCCGCCCTATGTTCTCCCGCCGAAGCTGAATCGCACCTGATTTGAGCTTACGCTGGGAGTGCAAATCAGGAGGTGATTCCCAATCCTTAGCCATGCAAAGTAATGCATGGTGAGGACTGCGAGGAATTTCCTAGGGAATCCCACTTTCGAGTCTCCATTTTGAGTGTGCGACCCGATAGCGAGGTCCTGCGGCTGGGCCTCCTACCCGCCGAAATGCAATTCATCATTCCAACCCCCACCTGTATTTTATAGGTCACCCCTCACTCCCAACAGTATGCAATATTTTAAACATCAAGCTATAATTGACAGCTCCTGGACCACATAAAAGAGAGTTGAGTGCTTTCTGTTAGATACACAGCTGACTACCTCAAAGCCACTCAAGCATGATGGGAGATAAATGGAACGATGCAATCAGTTGGGTGTGCATGGAAGTTGTAATCACAGCCTAATAATATCAATATCAAAGAGAAATGAATGAAAGGCTTGCAGATCAAAGATCTGAGGGGATTTAAGCCCAGCGGACTGGTTTTCTCTTTCCAGGAATTAACAGGTGCTGCTTCCTCTGCCTGAGACAGCAGGTGCATTGGACAGCTGAGTTTTAAAGCAGTGATTTTTTTTTTCACTGCTGGACTGCACTCTAGCTTCCAGGTAGGGGCCTCCCTTCAGGGGCCATTCAGGCCGGGGCCTCTCTTCTAGCAGGTTTCCAGGCATAGGCCGCTCTTCTGGGGGGAGGGGGTCTTCCAGGCAGGGGTATCTCTTATGGGGGGGCTCCAGATAGTGGTCTATCTTCTGGGGGGCTTCCAGATAGGGGTCTCTCTTATGGGGGCTTCCAGACAGGGGTCTCTCTTATAGGGGTCTCTGGTGGGGGTCTTTTTAATTAGAGGTTCTCTGGTGTTTTTCTTCTAAATCAGGGGTCTCTGGTAGGGGTCTCTTTAATTAGTGGGTGTCTGGTGGGGATGGGGTGGGCATGTCTTGCATTTTGGCTGGGCGGGGAGGGTGGCCCTCCAATGAATGAACACTGAAGGCAACTCCCTTAAATAGTTAGCCCTTGGCCCACCGCATCAGAGCCACGCTTGTCAAAACCCGCACCAATTCTCGCCCATGTGATTCCGAGCCTAGAGGCCTGGAGAATCACACAGGCCTGGAGAATATGTTGCCTGGCCTGCTGGTGCGTGGCACGAACATTGATCCCAATACTAATGGGTGACCAGAGCCTTGGAACAGGATCGGCGCCCAAGGCAGAATTCCCGATGCGGCAGAGAATTCTCTGACACTTCGAATGTTTTGGGGTGGGGACCTGAAGACACTGACAAGTAGGCTCCCCGCAGATTGGGACGCTGTTGTTAAAGGGCGCCCTGATCTCAAAGTTAAGTTGTAGGTCCCCCTTGCCGCCTCCCCCAGCATGGATATTGTGACCCCCGGCCCACAGACATGGGCGACACCCCCGACCCTTAACCCCGGAGTGGTAACCTCCCTCCCCCATCATTGAATGTCCGGATCACTCTCCTCCGCACAACACAGGCCTGAGGTCATCCAGCCCAACCCCAACCCCTCCTCCCCCATCCACCCTCGCCATCCCCCTCTCTCTCACGATGGGGAATCCTCGGTCCTCCCCCATCCTCAGTCCCCCCCACCCCGCGCCATTCACGGCCATGAGTCTTCTCAGGCCCCAACCCTTGGCACTGTCCCCTGCTATCCTAGCACCACTAACCTGGCACTGACAGAACCCCAGTTCTGGACTCACTGACAAGAGGAAACATGCTGTTCACATCCACCTGGTGAAGACCATTCAGGATCTTACATACTTCAATAAAGTCAGTCCTCACTCTTCAAAATTCCAGTGGGGACAAGCCCAGTGCTGCTCAGTGTTTCCTCATAAGACAACCGCTCATTCCAGTTATCAATCAAGCAAACCTCCTCTGAACCACCTCCAATGCATGTACAGCCTGTTTCAAATAAGGAGGCCCAAGCTGCACCCAGTATTCAAGATGCAGTCTCAGCAAAGCTCTGTATAACTAAAGCACAACATCCTTACTTTTATGTTCACTTCCTCTCATAATAAAGGATAACATTCCATTAGCCTTCTTGAATACATGCTGTCTCTGCAAACTAACCTTTTGTGACACATGGACCAGAACACCTGGATCCCTCCCCTCCTTGGAATTCTGCAGCCATTCTCATTTAAGTAATACTCTGCCTTTTTATTCTTGCTGCGATGAAGACAAGGATGCCTATAGTTGTGCGATTAAAATCAGGGATGTGCAACAGCTCAGCATTTGAGGAGCACAGGTAGTTGGGGGAGTTGTGGGATTGTATGATATTATAGACACAGCAAGGGGGGAGGCAAAGGAGGGATTTGAAAAGGATGAGAATTTTAAAGTTCAAAATATTTTCAGTAGGAAGCCAACATTGGGTAATTGTTTCCAAAGTTATCATTATTCAAAAGTGCAGACCATATGGCGACATTATAACAGATCTAGCTACCAAGCTTTGTTTGTGTTAATTTTCCCAAATTATATGTATCTCTTTGCAATCAGGAAATCCAGAAATAATCATTTTTATGCCAGTTTGAGTTATGCACTAACTCACAAGACAGTGTAGCCATCTGGGATGGCCACTTACAAACAGGAACAGGGAAGGTCGCAAAGCATAGTGGGAAAAATGGACAATGCGAGATTCAGGCAGGCTCAGAACCTGGAAATGTATATTTGCGAGTGAGGAATCCAGACGGTATCGAAACCCCAACCGATTAGCATTTGATGGCCCATCTCCACCAGACAAAGGACTGGTACTTGAGCGATCGGTACAATCCCAGACATTTCAGCCCAATCCCTGTACTAGGGAAGCGTAAACAAGAGGGTCAATGACCGCTTAGGACACCCCCAGCCATCAAGGCACCCGCCCATTTATTGGTTTGATTCGAACACGGTGATCAGGAATTACCCAATTAGTGGGGTCCAAACTGAAGGACCGCCCAAAAGAGCGCGAAAATCCCCAAGGATAAGAAGACAGTCCACCATGTGTTCAGCCTCTCTTGGCCCTGGTGCTCCGGCAACATCCATCTCCAATCACAGCACCACCAGGGGCAAGTTCAAGTTCAACGCCCGCTACCAGACAGATGAGCCCAGCTGAGCAGCAGTTACTTCTCCAGACCCGATAGATCCAGAATCGAACAACGGCCACTGTTCCTCTGACCTAAGCTGGGTGCCTGAAGTTAAGTACAGGTTGTCATAGCCGATAGGTGTAGTTTAACTAGTAGTGTTTATGTTGCATGATTAATTGTGTGTGTAAATAAAGTACCCTTGACCTTGAACTAACTAACTGGCGTTTGGCTCTTTGATCGATAACCGGTTGAACCTTGTGGTGGTATCATTTGATACCTGGCGACTCTGAGCATTAGAATATTGATATCCACAGGAAGGAGGGCAACCTCACTGACTACCATATTTACTGTAGGTAAAAAAGGCAACAGTTATTGGCGACATCTAACGGGACTTGACCCAGAAGTGACCGTGTCACTCCGAGAGAACCCACAAAACATTTGAATTAGAATCCAAATTGGCAAAGTAAAAGAAACCACAAGCGAAACCAGTATCGATCAAACCTCCAAAATTCGGAAGTGTGTAATTTCCATCCGTACTAACAAAGGGATATAAGGTAACCTCGATAGATTTTGTTCCGTGAAACTTTTGGGAGTTGTGTAAACCGGAAAATAGCTTGAGCCATACCCGTGTTTGCATCACTGCTTTATTCCCCCTTGTTCCAAATTCCCGGTAGAGACAGAGATAATTGTAGGGATGGCCATGAAGGCAATGGAACGCTTTATGCATCCACAAGAGCCCGAGGAGATACCTAAAAGGGAAAGGATGTCCCCTATGATCGGAATGTTGCGCGAATGAGGAAACAGGTCCTGGCAGCATAGGACAGATTTGGTGGGACGGCCTGACCGAGATCCACAAAAAGAGTTTGAGTAAATTCGTAAGCCGATGGCAATCGTGTCCTGCTTGGCACAATTGCGAGGCACAGAGGAGGTCGTGAGGACGTTCCGTCGACAGCTTGAGGAGAAGTAAAGAAGTAGAGAGGGAAACATTAGTGAATGTGAGAGATTAAATGAGCAACTCCGGGAGCAGCTAGTGGCGAAGGACAAGGAGATGCATGATGTCAAGAGGGCAAACCAATCTTGTCTCGCCCACCTCAGCAGCTTCCAGATTCAGTATGATAAGTCCTACCAAGAACACAACGTGCGGTACTGGTAAGAGAGGAAACAGAGAACCAGGTAGAACAGTTGAGGAAACAATGTGAGGATTTGAAGGCAGCCCTCCGAGCACTCCACAGTTCCACCATGGAACAGAGGCAGAGTTTGGTGGATCACACCAAGTGCAGGCAGCAAATTGCAAAGCTGCAATCCCTGCTATCCGTTCGGAATGGGTTCAGAGATACCTTTGGCCCACAGCTAGATCAGGAAGATGGCCCCAATTGGCAGGAACACGGTGAAACGGCCCAACGGTACGTGAACGGACAGAAAATCAGAATAGAGCCCCCCAGGCCCCGAAAAGGAAAGCACCAGCACCACCGACTGCACAGGCAGCACCCAACCCAATGAACCCCATCACTACGCAGTGCAGGGTCACCATGGAAGACCAACCTGATTTTGTGTACACCACCCTATTAACTATCACCCAATTACAAGATGCCCGTGAGAAGATAGAGACTTTTCCACCCCACATCAGACCCACACCACTTTTTCGAACTCGTTAAGCAACAGACCCTCATGTACGGTTTGGACGAGCAGGAAGAGGTAAAGTTCATAGTGATGTGCCTAGACCCGTCGGTTAGTTCAGCCCTTCCCGACCCACAAAATGTAGGAGGAGGTAGCCTCCAAGACAGGAAAACAGCCATTTTAGACGCCATTGGCTTCAATAGAGGAGATCCGGTAGAAGGATTTAACCGGTGCAGACAGAAAAAGGGAGAGCATCGAATAGCATTTGCTGGACGCCGCTGGATCCACTTTACTGCTGTATTCGGTGAGTTAGCCCGCACCCATTTATCAGCAGACTATACGGCCAAACGGACCCATACTCTAGTATCCCATGCCACAGAGGCAGGACAGAAGGCATGTGCCAATTACGACCCCTCAGACCCGGCACACAGTGAAGTGCGGGTACTGAAGAGATCATCCAGAGCTTGGGAACAGTCCGTACAGAGAAAGACAGAGCAGGAAAGAATAGACACCACAATGAATCCAGTAAGGGCACACCAAGACCCCGCATGGGTAAATGAATGCAGAAGTAACGCACAGCACCCTAAAGCGCAGGAATGTTACAATTGTGGACAAAAGGACATTATGCACAAGAACGTCAAGCCCCCCCCGAAACAGCAATGGAATCAGCACACAGTGCTGAAACAATGCCAGACCCATCCACAGTGTTAGCGCTCGAGCAGATAAGTCGGCCATAAACGGCACCGATTGGCGGTGTTCGGGCTCCCCAACTTGGATCTGCGATACCCTTTGGGATAAGTCCGGAAGACCGGTAGTTGCAGGCACAGTCTGGGGACACCCATTAGAGTTCCTTTGGGACACAGGAGGGTCCCGAACCACATTAAACTCCTCCGCGATGTACCAGCAAGATATATAGCCTACTACAGACACCATTACCCTTCGTGGCTTTACAGGTCACCTCCAGCAGGGACACATCACAGCCCCTGTGGATGTACAGATCGGCAACACTAAAATGAAACACTCAGTCGTTTTGCTGGATTTACCCCAGGCAGCAGAACACATCTTGGGAATAGATTTTATGAGTGCACACAACCTTTCTTTCGACCCCTTAAATAAATGTGTGTGGAAAATGGCCAGAGCAGCACGAGCCCCCGCCACGCTCACAGTAGGAGACTACGCACACAGAATTAGCTCAGTAGGAGAGTACTGGCTTGATCCACAAACTATTACCACAGACAAAACGGTTAGGGAGGTCTTGAAAAGACATAAAGCATTGTTTGTCCAGCACAAGCACGATTGCGACAAAATCCCAGGAGTGGTTAACATTACAGGTCCCGATCCTAGGCCCCAGAAACAATACGGCTTTCCCCAGCAAGCCAAGGGAGAGATAGCTAAAGTAATCCAGAGTCTATTAAACCAAGGAGCGATTCGGCCCGGAGCATCAATGAACAATGCCCCGATTTGGCCCGTACGGAAACCAGATGATTCATGGCGACTGACCATCGATTATAGGGAATTAAACAAAGTGACTCCTTTAGCAGCCCCCAACGTTGCCACGAGTCCCGAGACCATGTTAAAACAGGGACTCCAGTCAAAATGTTTCACGGTATTGGATATTAGCAATGGCTTTTGGTCCATTCCACCGGATAAAACGTGCCAGTACAAATTGGCATTCACTTTCCAGGGACAGCAGTACACATGGACGTGCCTTCCACAAGGCTTCCACAACTCCCCCTCCATTTTTCATAGACAATTGACGAACGGCTTATCAAAATTTTCCCGACCCGAATGCCTTGTTCAGTATGTGGACGACTTGCTCCTCCAGATGGACACCAAGGAAGAGCACATTTCACTTCTTTTGGAATTATTAGGACTCCTCACAGAAATTGGATGTAAAATTAACCCCAAGAAGGCCCAAATTCTCCAGGTAAAAGTCACTTATTTAGGTACGGTCATCATGCATGGTAAGCGTGAAATAGAACAAAAATGGATAGATTTGATTATAAAATTGCCCTTGCCCCAAAATGTTACAGCACTCCAGTCATTTTTAGGACTGGTCGATTATTGCAGGAACCACATAGACGGTTTCGCCACAAAAGCAGCCCCACTTTCCGAGCTCCTTAAGAAGCAAGCCCCATGGCAATGGCTTCCACAGCACACGGATGCCGTGATGCGTTGAAATGCGCCCTAAGCACAGCCCTCGCTTTGCAAGCCCCAGACCCACAGTCCCCATACACGATAGAGGTAGCGACCACCGACCGGATCCTTTCAGCCGTACTCCTGCAGAAAAGGCACGATCGTTTAGGACCCGTAGCCTAAACGTAGCCTCATGAGTCTTAGATCCAGTAGAGCAGGGATTTTCAGCCTGCGAAAGGCACCTGCTAGCAGTTTTCTGGGTGGTACAGTACTTCTCGTACATAACCAGACTCAACCCCGTAACCATCCTGACCGAGCACACCCCGACACAGCTTTTATTAGATGGCAAACTTAAAGACGGCACAGTAAGCCAAATTCCAGGAGCGCGATGGACCCTACTACTACAAGGAAGCGACATTACCATAAAACGGACAAAAACGCACATGTTTCTGGCCGACAATTTACACTATGCAGGAACCCACATGAGTGCGAGATCTAAGCACCCAAGCACAGCACAGGCCCCTTTGTTCCTAAGTCGGTACCGAAAAAGATAGGCATCCAACGACAGACGACCCAGCCCACAGACAAAGCTTTGAGAATTTATGTAGACGGCTCCTCCGCAGTTCTTGATGGAAAAAGAATCACAGGATGTGGGATTTATGTAGAGGACACACAGGGACGCGCTTTAGAAGAAATCGCATTAAAGTTGCCTGGACTTTCGGTTCGCAGGCAGCCGAGTTAGCAGCCATCGCTTATATTGTCCAGCACCCAGATTCGTTCCCGACTCCAGCAGACATATATTCAGACAGTTTGTACGTCTGCAACAGCCTGACAGAATTCCTGCCCCTGTGGGAATCTAGAGGATTTATATCCGCTGACGGAAAACCCCTACCCTCAGCGCTATTACTCAAACACATTCTCCAGACAGCGAAAGGCAGAAAATACGGAATAGGTAAAGTTAGAAGTCACCACCATTCCTCCCCATCCGGTAACGTGAAAGCAGATGCCCTAGCGAAAACAGGCTCACGACATGGCCACTTTTGGCAACCCCCGAGAATGCGCCAGTACACGCGGTTCAGGTCTCACAGCCCAACATTCAAGACTTAGCCCAAGCACAGAAAGAAGACGAGACACTTTAGGAAATTTTAAAAGGAAACTTCACAGCTCCCTACGAAAAGTTTAAAACATTTTTAACGATCCATGAGGGAATTGTTTTAAAAGATGGTATTTATGTAGTCCTCACCCAAGACAGGAACGAGATCATTTGCAAATTCCATGATGGACATGGACACCAAGGGATGGATTCCACTCTTGCCCACCTCAGACCTCTCTGCTGGTGGCCTGATTTAAAAACCAACGTATCTCATTACATTGAGAATTGCTTGATTTGCGCACAGAACAACTCGGACAGATATGCGAAGAAAGGCCAGCTACGACACATCCGTCCTGTAAATGGCCCGTGGACAAACTTGCAGTTGGACTATATTGGCCTCCTCCCCCCCTGCAGAAATGGATACAAATATGTGTTGGTCATCATCGACACCTTCACAAAATGGGTAGAAGCTTTCCCTTCACGAAGAAATACGGCCAAAACCATGGCAAAAATTCTAACTGAGCAAATTTTCACCAGATGGGGACTCCCCCGTAGTATTGAGTCGGAACAAGGTTCGCACTTCACAGGCAGGGTCATGAAAAATATCACATGGCGGTTTTTGGCATAAAACAGATGTTTCGCATTGCTTATCACCCGCAGTCCAGCGGCATTGCGGAACGTATGAATCGGACACCAAAGGCCACACTTAGAAAAATGGTGCAGCAGCATAATACATCATGGGACACAGTGCTCCCATTCGCACTGATGTTTATTAGAAACACGGTGTCGACTTTGACATGTTACACCCCCCATACCCTCATGACCGGACGGCCCATGAAGGGTACCGAGTATTTATTTGGACTTGATTTGGCCAGCCCCGCAGTCACCGCCCTGATCCACGAGAAAGCGGTCCAAAACATGTTGGAGAATATTAAAGCAGCACAGCTCGTTGCAACTGTTCGACTAGGCGCTAAAAGAAAACAGAGTAAGGCCAGCTTTGATAAGACAGTACACTCGACAGAGTATACAGTCGGACAGCAAGTAATGATCTCCCTCTACAACCCCAGTTCATTTCTCTCCCCTAAATTTGCAGGACCCTATTCAATCTCTGACAAAGTAAGCCCCTCAGTTTATAAAATCACATATCCTAATGGAAAGTCAGGATGGTTCCATGTAAACCAGTTTAAGATTTATGGAACGCAGTGCAATCACTCGCACTATTTCTCATTGGCAATGGCAGACAACGGAGACCCACTCACTGGAAACTCAATCCTGCCCTCCCCCAGCAGCAACAGCACGTCCACAGGCACAACCTTGACCCCGCCCCCAGAGTCAAATTTCACCCTAACACTCGATTCGGCTGCTAGCGACAGCGATAGTGACAGTGACAGCACAACTGGCGCCCTTGAGAGACCCGAACAATGGAAACACAGACCAGGCCCCAGTCACTACAGCCCCAGAGACACTGACCACGATATGTTCAGCCCCTTAGAGACAATTTATTTGCCGTTACCGGAACCTGACCCACCACCCGACAGTGGCCCTACCATTGCCCCTACCACCCTACAGAATTCGAAACACTGGCACCGCGATAATTCCTGTTGTCTGACACGGAATGACGAGATGGACCCCACATCGGCACACGCCGCATTGGCACTAAAACTCCAGGCACGAGTTTGGCACCTGGGAGATGGTGATGACTCCGAGTCTGACTCACACCATGCTAACCCCTTTGAGACCCTTTTTGGAATGGAACCTTGAGGTGTCCAGATGATGAGAGAAAGGAACCAATTGAGATTTACGGTGTCCTATTCCCTGATGGAACCTGCCCGCTTTCTTCTTTAGTTTGTTTTTTTAATGTTGTATGTTCTCTCTCTTGTACGATTTTGTGTGTCGGCCTCACAAAAATTCCTTGATACAGTAATGACTACTCCTCTGACGCCACATGGCAGTTAAAGAAACAAGTTTGCTGAAGTCCATATATCCTCAAATTCTTACCGCTCTTGGAAGGTCACTCAGGCAGTGGAGTAACGGCACTGATCCCTGCCCTACCTGAGGACTCCCTATACATTTGGTCAGCCAAGCTCGGGTAGTGGAGCAACGGCACTGGTCACCGCCCTACCCGGTGATTCCACCAATTCTTGCCCTGCCGCGGATCATACGCACCCCATTCGGAGAATTATTTTCGAAACTCTTTTGCTGTTCTTTTTACATCTGTGGTTTAAAGAATGCACTTTTGACACAACTTTTGTTCCCTTTCTGGCGACCCTTCGGTTGCTATCCCCTCACCTGCTATTTACATGTTCAAAACACTTGGTTGAAACGAGTTTGCAGAGGACGGAGAAATTGTCCGCCCACTCAGCCCATCAAACACAGGCTGCGAGAGTGCTCACATAGTGACAGAATTTTTTTTTCAGATGTCTTGTCTCCTAAATGGTTGGTTTAAAAAAAAAATGAGGGAATCACATATGGTGACAATTCTAAATGGGAAATTGACGATAAGGAGAAACAGACAGACAGACGAGATATTAAGCAACAAGATAATAACAGATATTATGCTTGTACCCCCTGGAAGATACGGATATACTTGAAGACAGAGAAAAGTAGGGACAAGATGAAGACGAACCTGATGATCTGCATCATGATCGTCGTTGGATCAATACAGTTGCGTACGTTACCCACCCCCACACCCCTCACCACACAGGCCCTAAACATTACTACCCAACACAACAACCCCAGCCCGGACACTACACCACACGTCGACACAGCCACTGATACCCCCACATGGTGTGAGAATATCATAAAATGGTACTCCCTGTCATACACAGTAGAAGCCCTATTGGTTATAGCTATACTGTGCAGCGTCATCCAGATGATCAGACTTCGGAAATGGAGAAGGAGAGCCTCCCGTCCTCCAGTATACACAGTTAGAGCCCCTTTCCTCCAGCAAACCCCACACTCTTTCTGAACCTTTCCTCCCTAATAAATTCTGATGTTGTTTTAATAAAGTTACTTTCTTTGTACATAGACATTAGTGATAAGTAGGAATGTGATGCTGCTATTGGTTGTTTTGTATTGTAAGATAAGTTCTTTGGTTATTAGATAGCAGCATGAGTGTAATCTAGTTAGAGACAGTTAGAGGTTCCCTTTTTTGTGTATCAAGAGACTGGAATGTATGTTTGAATGTTAAATGCCCCCTTAGAATTTTTAGAATACGTGTTGTATTAGGGTAACTTAGGTAAATATTTTGACCCATAGGACAGAGTAGGGTAGAACCTGTCCTTGATTGAGGGTACTCGGCATGTCAGAGAACAGGAGAAGATCCAGTAGTGTGATCTTTCACGCTTCGCGTTGAGGATCAAGAGGACGGAGTGTAGCCATCTGGGATGGCCACTTGCAACCAGGAACAGAGTAGGTCGCAAAGCATAGCGGGAAAAATGGACAATGCGAGATTCAGGCAGGCTCAGAACCTGGAAATGTATATGTGTGAGTGAGGAATCCAGACGGTATCGAAACCCCAACCGATTAGCATTTGATGGCCCATCTCCACCAGACAAAGGACTGGTACTTGAGCGACCGGTACAGTCCCAGACATTTTAGCGCCACACCTTGTACCCGGGAAGCATAAACAACAGGGTCAATGACCGCTTGGGACACCCCCAGCCATCAAGGCACCCGCCCATTTATTGGTTTGATTCGAACACAGTGATCAGGAATTACCCAATTAGTGGGGTCCAAACTGAAGGACCGCCCAAAAGAGCGCGAAAATCCCCAAGCATAAGAAGAGAGTCCACCATGTGTTCGGCTTCTTTTGGACCTGGCACTCTGGCAACGTCCATCTCCAATCTCAGCACCACCAGAGGCAAGTTCAAGTTCAACGCCCGCTACCAGACGGATGAGCCCAGCTGAGCAGCAGTTACTCCTACAGACCCGATAGATCCAGAATCGAACAACGGCCACTGTTCCTCTGACCTAAGCTGGGTGCCTGAAGTTAAGTACAGGTTGTCATAGTCGATAGGTGTTGTTTAACTAGTAGTGTTTATGTTGCATGATTCATTGTCTGTAAATAAAGTACCCTTGACCTTGAATTAACTAACTGGTATTTGGCTCTTTGATCGTTAGCCGGTTGAACCTTGTGGTGGTATCATTCGAAACCTGGTGACTCAGAGCATTTGAATATTGATATCCACAGGAAGGAGGGCAACCTCACTGGCTGCCATATTTACAGTAGTTAAAAAAGGCAACAACATAGAATCATAGAATTTACACTGCAGAAGGAGGCAATTCGCAGTATCGAGTCTGCACCGGCCCCTGGAAGAGCACCCCACCCAAGCCCATGCCTCCACCCTATCCCCGTAACCCCGTAAACCCACCCGACCTTTTTTGGACACTCAGGGAAAATTATCATTTGATTTGATTTGATTTATTATTGTCACATGTATTAGCATACAGTGAAAAGTTTCTTGCATGCTGTACAAACAATGCATACCGTACATAGGGAAGGAAGGAGAGACTGCAGAATATAATGTTACAGTTATAGCAAGGTGTAGAGAAAAGATCAACTTAATATGAGGTAGGTCCATTCAAAAGTCTGATGGCAGTAGGGAAGAAGCTGTTCTTGAGTTGGTTGGTACGTGACCTCAAACTTTGGCATCTTTCTCCTGACGGAAGAAGGTGGAAGAGAGTATGTCCGGGGTGCGTGGGGTCCTTAATTATGCTGGCTGCCTTTCTGAGGCAGCGGGAATTATAGATAGAGTCAATGGATGGGAGGCTGGTTTGCGTAATGGACTGGGCTACATTCATGACCTATTGTAGTTTCCTGCGGTCTTGGGCAGAGTAGGCTCCATACCAAGCTGTGATACAACCAGAAAGAATGCTTTCTATGGTGCATCTGTAGAAGTTGGTGAGGGTCGTAGCTGACATGCCAAATTTCCTTAGTCTCCTGAGAAAGTAGAGTCGTTGGTGGGCTTTAGTAACTAGAGTGTCGGCATGGGGGGGACCAGGACATGCTGTTGGTGATCTGTACACCTAAAAACCTGAAGCTCTCGACCCTTTCTACTTCGTTTCCATTGATGTAGACAGGGGCATGTTCTCCACTACGCTTCCTGAAGTTGATGACAATCTCCTTCGTTTTGTTGACATTGAGGGAGAGATTATTGTCGTCGCACCAGTTTACCAGATTCTCTCTCTCATTCCTGTACTCTGTCTCGTCATTGTTTGAAATCCGACCCACTACGGTGGTGTCATCAGCAAATTTGAAAATCGAGTTGGAGGGGAATTTGGCCACACAGTCATAGGTGTATAAGGAGTATAGTAGGGGGCTGAGGACACAGCCTTGTGGAGGAGGTGTTGTTGCCTATCTTTACTGATTGTAGTCTGTGGGTTAGAAAGTTCAGGATCCAGTTGCAGAGGGAGGAGCCGAGGCCAAGGCCACGGAGTTTTGGAGATGAGTTTCGTAGGAATGATGGTGTTGAAGGCTGAGCTGTAGTCGATAAATAGGAGTCTGACATAGGTGTCTTTGTTATCTAGGTGTTCCAGGGTAGAGTGCAGGGCCATGGAAATGGCGTCTGTTGTCGACCTGTTGCAGTGGTAGGCGAACTGTAGTGGATCAAGGCAGTCTGGGAGGCTGGAGTTGATTCGTGCCATGACTAACCTTTCAAAGCACTTCATGATGATGGATGTCAGAGCCACTGGACAATAGTCATTAAGGCACGCTGCTTGATTTTTTTTTTGGTACAGGGATGATGGTCGTCTTCTTGAAGCAGATAGGGACCTCAGATTGTTGCAAAGAGAGGTTGAAGATGCGAATACCCCTGCCAGCTGATCTGCGCACGATCTGAGTGCTTGTCCGGGTACCCCATCCGGGCCAATGGCTTTCCGTGGGTTGACCTTCGAGAAGGCTGCTCTGACGTCTGCAGTGGTGATTGATGTGTTGGGTGTTCTGGATCACATACAGGTCACCAACACTTGAAGTAGTGCAACACTGTTTTATTAAAAGGTTAACTATTCAAACATACTTGAACTGTGGGTAAATACGATACCAGCTTTAACTAAAGACCTCTGCCTTTGTCCTAACCAGTTGATGCACTCAGCACATGGTGACTGTCTGTGTTGCAGGCTGTGAGCTCTGTGCTCCTAGCTAGCTGCAACTCGAATGAGCGGGAACTCTGATGTCCCCTGTCTTTATAGTGCGTGTGCTCTCACTGTGATTGGCTGTGGTGTTGTGTATGTTGATTGGTCCCACTGTGTGTCCATCAGTGTGTGTCTGCACCATGATAAACTGGTGTATATTATGACATCCCCCCTTATATATACAAAAATGTGCCTGCGTAACAATAAATAGTGTGTGGTGAATGTTCCTGACTACGTGTGTGCGAAATATTTACAGGACTATGTACATAAAACTAAGCTATTTACATGGGAAGGTGCCTGGTGCAGAAAAAAAGTGTGTCACACAAATAATGAGATGAACACTATATACAAACCACTTGAACGATTAAACAGAAGAACAGAACAGACCAGAGAGTCCATTAGTGCAAAGTTCACAAATTAAGTCTCTGAGGTGGGCAACAAATTCTGGTTGACCGCCTCAAGGGTGGGTCAGGAGCCACCAGCTGAGGAGCGGGCTGGACTGTGTCAGAGTGAGGAGGATGCAGAGTAACCGGAATCTCCGCATAGTCCAGATCAGGGACAACAGGAGAGCGTGGCACTGGCGGAGGATCATGTAGTGAGCGCGGAACGAGACGAAGGGCACACCGATTACGGCGCAGAATGGAACCATCCGGTAGACGAACCTGCCGAAGAACCACAGCAGTTGCAGCCCAGCCACAATCAGGAAGATGGATGCGGATGTTGTCATCTGGAGCCAGAGCAGGGAGATCAGCTGCACGGACGTCATGAACCGCCTTGTGCTGTGCACGAGACAGTTGCATTCATTGAAGGACCGGAACGTGGTCGAGGTCTGGGACATGAATGGATGGCACCGCAGTCCTCAGGGTGCGACCCATGAGCAGCTGGGCTGGCGACAGGCCAGTGGACAGTGGGGCCGAGTGATAGGCCAGCAGGGCAAGGTAGAAGTCGGATCCCGCATCGGCAGCCTTGCAGAGGAGCCGTTTGACTATGTGGACGCCCTTCTCCGCTTTGCCATTGGATTGGGGGTACAGGGGACTGGATGTCACATGCACAAAGTTGTACCTCCTGGCAAAGTTGGACCATTCCTGGCTTGCGAAGCAGGGACCATTGTCCGACATCACAGTGAGTGGGATGCCGTGTCGAGCAAAGGTGTCCTTACAGGCACGGATGACTGCAGACGATGTGATGTCGCAAACGTACCATCTCCGGGTACTTTGAAAAATAGCCTACAATCAGAACATAGTCCCTGCCCAGCTCGTGGAACAGGTCGATGCCGACCTTGGACCAAGGGGACGTGACCAACTCATAGGGCTGTAGGGTCTCACGTGGTTGGGCCGGCTGGAACCGCTGACAGGTGGGGCAGTTGAGCACTGTGTTGGCGATGTCGTCATTGATGCCGGGCCAGTACACTGCCTCTCGGGCCCGTCGGCGGCACTTCTCCACGCCAAGATGGCCCTCGTGTAGCTGTTCCAAGATGAGCTGCCGCATGCTGTGCGGGATGACAATGCGGTCCAGCTTCAGAAGGACACGATCGACTACCGCCAGATCTTCTCTGATGTTGTAGAACTGCGGGCATTGCCCATTGAGCCACCCGTCTGTTAGGGGTGCATGACACGCTGTAGCAGGGGGTCAGCCGCAGTCTCGCGGCGAATTTGGATGAGGCGTTCATCCATGGCCGGTAGATTGGAGGCCACGAAGGCCACATGGGCGTCAACCTGGCAGACGAATCCCGCTGGATCACACGGACTGCCCTGGACAGAGCGTCGTCTATGATCAGGTCTTTGCCCAGAGTGTATACGAGCTTCAGGGCTATTTGTGGTGGTGAATATTTCGTCCAGTGCGATTTTCACATTCACATGAGGTAGGATGTAAACTGCCGTCAGGATAATGGAGCTGAACTCCCACCGAAGGTAGTAGGGGCGCCATTTTAGCGTCAGGTATTCTACGTCCGCGGAGCAGAAACTCGTCAGCGTTGCTACATCTAGGCACCAGGAGGTGTTGATTAGGAGGCAGACCCCACCTCCCCTTGCCTTGCCTGAGGCCGCCGTATGGTCCATTCGGTGGATTGACAAGCCCTCTGGTTGTAGGGCACAGTCCGGTGATGCAGGAGTGAGCCATGTCTCTGTGAAACAGAGCACACAGCACTCCCTTAGTTTTCTTTGAAAAGTGAGTCTGGCTTTAAGTTTTAAGTGGCCAATCCACCTAACCTGCACATCTTTGGGCCGTGGGAGGAAACCGGAGCACCCGGAGGAAACCCACGCAGACACGGGGAGAATGTGCAGACTCCGCACAGACAGTGACCCAAGCCGGAATCGAACCTGGGACCCTGGAGCTGTGAAGTAACTGTGCTAACCACGGTGCGACCGTGCTGCCCTTATGCAGAATAAGGATGGATTGGGTTAATACTGATTGATAAACTAGAAAGATAAACCACTTTTAAACCCCCCCCCCTGCCCCCCGCCCCTCGAGTCATACACTTTCACACATGCCAGCAAGATATGTGATGAAGAACCTTCTGTTTTGTGACCTCTGCAGTACACACCTCCCTTATGCCTTTCATGGAGCGTAGTCTACTGAGGACAGAATAGCATTAACATTTTTATTCTGAAGCAGATGTAAACACACTTCTGAAACCTAATTTATCCCCCATCAATGCAGTTTCAAGCTTATCGATTCTGCAATTCTATCCATTGGCACCTCAAAACCCCCATCCCACAGGGAGATGTGTTTTTCTCCCAAAGAAGATGTCAGGTGACAAAGGAAAGAATTCATCTGCCTCGTTCAATTGTGCAGCTCAATGTGAGTCAAACCTTCACCAGCCGTCTTCAACAGACATGCTTGTAATTGAAATTATCTTTGGAACTGGGCTTATGCCAAAGCATATGTTTCTTTCAAATAAGCGAAGGAACCAAACATATGTTCAGAATATAGTTTCATAATGCTGTGAATATTAACTTGTTCCAAAGCATCAGGACATTATATCTATCCTTCTCTTCCCCTTTCCATTCCAGACACGCAAATTAAAGAATGGTGGGAAACAATCTCAGTCTTACAAAGTTAACCACTTTCAAAACAAAATCCCATAAAAATCCCATCTAGGCATTGGCAGAATAGGATAGTGCATGGAGTTCAAGATTTTGAACACTCAACCTTCTACTTAGCAATTTCAAATCAGCACTTGTGGCTAAAGTGATTTTTCTCATGTAACAACTGAACTAGTGAGAGTTTCACCTGACACATTTCTAAATGTCCTCAGTTGATATTGTCATGTTATTCAGGTAAACATCATGGTGCAAACATACATACACACTGATGGACAGATCAACGGACCAATCAATACACACACAACATCACAGCCAATCACAGGCAAGAGCACACACACTATAAAACGGGGAACATGACACTTCCCGCTCATTCCAGCAGGAGACAGCTCAGGACACAGAGTTCACAGCAAGCCACTCAGACATTCACCATGTGCTGAGTGCTTCTCCAAGATGTTAGGGCTAGGTCCACAGGTTAGAGGGTAATGAACGAACCACAGTAACCAGTTTACAGACGTTGTTATTGTTAGTAATAAAACTGAGTTGTACCATCCGCAACTGTGTTGGTTCGTCTATGTAGCAGAGCACCCAACACGACATAGTACCAGGATTGGAACCCAGTAACTGTGAGACCTACCTACGCAGCTTAAGGAATCCGCCATCCTGCGCCATGGACACCATCAACCCGCCGCAGCCGCTCCAAATCGCTGGAAACCTCGGAGTCAACTGGAAGCTGTTTAAACAGTGCTTCCAGTTCTTCCTAGAAGCCACAGAAAGGGAGAATGCTTAGGACACCAGGAAAATGGCCCTCCTCCTCTCCATGGCAGGGCAACACGCCATCCACATCTACAACTCCCTGGTGTTCACGGAAGGTGAGGACAAGACGAAGTACAAGACGGTCCTTCTCAAACTCGAGCAACACTTCAGCGTCGAGGTAAATGAGAGTTTTGAGAGGTACCTCTTCCAGCAGCGCCTGCAGGGTAAGGATGAGCCCTTTCAATCTTATCTGACACACCTCCGTATCCTCGCGCAGTACTGCGGTTACGAGGCCACCTCCAATTCCATGATTCGGGACCAGATTGTTTTTGGGGTCACCTCGGGCACCCTACGCCAGCAGCTCCTCAAAATTAAAAGCTTCACCCTAGCCACCACCATCGAAGCCTGCGTCCTCCATGAAAACGTGACCAGCCGCTACTCCCAATTCCAGGCTGCCGAATCGGCACGGCAGGGGTCCTACACGGCCGAATCGGCAAGGCAGGGGTCCTACGAGGCCGAGCGGGTCCAGGCGATCGAGTTCCTCCCGGCTCGCGGCCCGGACGAGGGCGGCCATTTCGCGCGCTTTCCACAGCCTCCCGCGCTTGTACGCGGCAAGAGACGTCGCGCAGAGGGACGTGACACGCAGGCGTGCTCTACGCAGGACCGAACTGCGCATGCGCGATGACGCAACAAACGCCATGATGTCACGACGTGCGACAACTGTAGATCCGCACATTTAAAGCGGCAATGTCCGGCAAAGAACCAACAATGCCTCCGCTGTGGCAAGATGGGCCACTACGCTGCCTGCTGTCGAGCAGCTAAACCTGCCAACGTTCCCCAATTCCGACAGCCTCGCAGGGACGTGCAGACCATTCAGCCTCCGTACTCCGAGTCATACCCGGACGGTATACAAACCGGTGATACAGACGACCGGGAAGCCTTCCGTGTTGTGGTCATTGACAGGAACCGGATGTCTCCAAGCAGGAACCACCAGCCGATGCCAGTGAACAGTGTCAATCCGGGTGATGAATGGTGTGCCACCCTAACGGTCAACCCAAATTCGTCGCCCACCTACTAGGCTGGACTTATGAGCCTTTTTGACCATTGAACTCACTGACGTATTATGCCACAATGTCAATATGTTTCTCTTTTTGTCGTTACAGGAGTTTGTTTTGATGCTCAATATTTACACATGTTTTGTTTATGGTACAACCTCGTTGCTATGTTGCACCTGACACCTTCTTATGTATATAGTTTAGCCTCATGTACATGTTGTAGATATTGCACACACACACATTCAGCTGCACTCGGTACATATCTATATTTATTACCACATAGGCACATATTCTTGTAAAAAAGGGGGGATGTCATGATATTCAGATAAACATCATGGTGCAAACATACATACACACTGATGGACAGGTCCACAGGTTAGAGGGTAATGAACGAACCACAGTAACCAGTTTACAGATGTTGTTATTGTTAGTAAAAAAACTGAGTTGTACCATCCGCAACCGTGTTGGTTCGTCTATGTAGCAGAGCACCCAACACGACAGATATCATTTCTGTAACATTAAGGACTACACGGCCATGTAGAAGTCCAATAGATTGACCAGGACATACAAAGTAGATCCAAGTATGATTCATTACGTCAGTACGCCTTCCTTCCTTCAGTCATACTGGGCGCGATTCAACGGAAAGATTTCCAAGTGTCATTTTGGACGCGTTTAGCGGGGTGTTTCTCAACAGCTGCGTTGGTAAGATGGTGGCCCATATTCAACGACACCTAGTGCCAAAAATGAGCCCCCATGAGATTTCCGCTATTACTGGCTGTCTCGCCGTCTGATTCGCCAGACTCGAGCCTCAGCTTCTCGCTGCTAATAAGGAGCAACGGCTTTTAAACTCTCCTTGACCTCTCACTCCCAGTCAATACACAAGTATGGGAGTGCGCAGACCTGCTCCTCGCTTTGGGGATGCCGGCCTCACAAAGCTTCTCGACGCTGTGAATGTTCCTCTGAGGGGATAGGAGGACCAGCAGCAGGGTCACCAATGATACCTGGCAGTGGCAGTGGCTGTCAGTGTGGGCAAAATGACCAGGAGGATTGCCGTCCAATGTCAGAAGGAGACCAACGACCTCCAACGAGCTGCAAGGGTAATTTACCACCTCTCTCCTGGCATTGGTTCCTCCCGCCATCCCTCAAATTCCCAAACCACCCCCACCCAACAAATCACTGGCTGACACCTCGCACCCTCCCCACATCCAATCTTCATGCTTGTTCCTCAAAACCCCCCGGCACCCACGAGCACAACCCCTTCACGTCCAGGTGCGGTGCACACACATGTCACCCGCATTTCAAGCGGGCAGCTCACAATTTCCTCTCTTTGTCCCTGCAGGAGAGGAAAGCCCATAATAAGTGGGATAGGGCCAAGATGCGGATGGGATACCAGAGATCCATGTCCTCACATCTGATGAGGAACGGGCCCTGGAGATTGCGGCGTTGACTGAGTCACCAATAGTGGTGTTGGCCTGCATGGCGGAGGTGAGGATCCATTGCCCTTTCACCCAGATGACCTGTCTCAAGTGAGTTGTTTTTATATCACGGGGAGAAGGTGTTCACTTCCTCCAGGGGTCCATGAGGAGGTGGCACAGGTGCTGCACTGTCTCTCTCCTGAGATGGAGTCTGTTGCGGCACATGCTGTTCGTCATCCCATTGAATGACCACCGACATCTGTACACCTTGGGCCGTCTTTGGCCTCCTCTTCTGGATTCCTCTGCAGCCTGACGGGTGGCCAGGTCTTCAGGCTGTGCAGCGGCCTCCTGCACATGGGGTGCCACCTCAGCCTGCGCCATCGCTGGTGCCTTCCCCATCATACAGCTGCCTCCACTGTCACCAGCAACACAAGGACAGCCACTGCGGAATCAATTCCAGCAACTATTTTGGTATCTGTAAGCAATTGGAGAAGGAAATACCAATAATCGGTTAGGGATTTCATCAGGGGCCCTCAAATCCCCCAAGCCTCCCATATCCTTAAATGTCCCGCCATCTCTGAGTGCCATCCAGCGCCAATTGTGCTGGCAAACCTTGCTCGACACACTCACTCCTGGCCACATCAGGAATCCCTGGACCCCTGACCCCAGACCTCTGCCAGGGTCATTAGGGAGGCCATGGTCAGGTGCCCTCTCCTGATTCACACATTTATCCTTTGGTCGCGAGAGGATCCCCAGTGCTGAAGCCCTGTTCTTTAGTGTTTGATCATTGGCAGCAGCCTCAATGGTGCTGACAGTCCTAGTGTTCAGGCACACTTCTCAGGCTTCAAAGTTTGCTTGACGTGCTGTGCACTAATCTTCCTCTGAGGACGCACTTGAGAGTTGAGGAGTGTGAAGTGTGACCACAACTAACAAGGCCCATTCCTCATTTGAAATGGCCTTCAGCTATGAACACAGTAAGAAGCCTTACAACACCAGGTTAAAGTCCAACAGGTTTGTTTCGATGTCACTAGCTTTCGGAGCACTGCTCTTTCTTCAGGTGAACGAAGAGGTATGTTCCAGAAAAATATATATAGACAAAGTCAAAGATGCAAGACAATGCTTTGAATGCGAGCATTTGCAGGTAATTAAGTCTTTCCAGATCCAGAGATAGGGGTAACCCCAGGTTAAAGAGGTGTGAATTGTCTCAAGCCAGCACAGTTGGTAGGATTTCGCAAGCCCAGGCCAGATGGTGGGGATGAATGTGATGCGACATGAATCCAAGGTCCCGGTTGAGGCCTTACTCAAGTATGTGGAACTTGGCTATAGGTTTCTGCTTGGCGATTTTGCGTTGTCGCGCGTCCTGAAGCGCGCCTTGGAGAATGCTTACCCGGAGGTCAGAGGCTGAATGCCCTTGACTGCTGAAGTGTTCCCCGACTGGAAGGGAACATTCCTGCCTGGTGATTGTCGCGCGATGTCCATTCATCCACTGTCGCAGTATCTGCATGGTCTTACCAATGTACCATGCTCCGGGACATCCTTTCTGCAGCGTCTGAGGGAAACAACGTTGGCCGAGTCGCACGAGTATGTACCGCGTACCTGGTGGGTGGTATTCTCATGAATAATGGTGGTATCCATGTCGATAATCTGGCACGTCTTGCAGAGATTGCCATGGCAGAGTTATGTGGTGTCATGGTCGCTGTTCTGAAGGCTGGATAGTTTGCTGCAAACAATGGCTTGTTTGAGATTGCACGGTTGTTTGAAGGCAAGTAGTGGGGGTGTGGGGATGACCTTGGCAAGATGTTTATCTTCATCGATGACGCGTTGAAGGCTGCGAAGAAGGTGTCATAGTTTCTCCGCTTTTAGGGTGGAAGAAGTGGAGCATTCTCCAGCTTCCACCCGAAACACATTAAAGAAGCCATCCCATATGGACAAGCTTTACGTATACACAGGGTCTGCTCAGCCTGAAATGTTGTACACACATGCATACTTTAAAGAATACAAGGTTAAGTGTCCTTTGATTGTCCATGGACCATGGTACCATAAGACATAGGAGCAGAAGTAGACCATTCAGCGCATTGAGTCTGTTCCGCCATTCAATTTGTTAATTACTGACCTTATATGATAATCCACAACTCCACTTTCCCATCTTATTCCCACAACCTTTGATTAAAAATGTGTCTATCTCAACCTTGAACATACTTAACAACCCAGCCTCTACAGCCCTCTGTGGTAAAGATGTTCAACAGATTCACCACTCTCTGGGAAGAATTTCCTCCTCATCTTTCTCATACAGGGTGAACACTTTCTCTGAAATTATGGGCACGAGTTACCAGCCGCGTCCCACCGGAATTGGAATGGGACGCAGCCGGTAGATCCCGGAAGATTCCCAATGGTTATTACACCTTATGAGATCTCATAGATCATAGATCATAGAATTTACAGTGCAGATTTTTTTTTCTCATTGGATCTCGCGAGACATTGTGACCTGGATACCGCCCCCAGACGCGCACAGTTAAGTGGGTTAAACTTCGCCGAATCGAACTGCCAGCTGGCATCTATCGATCTTCCAGAGGAGACCCCAGCCAGGCACGGTTCAGTACTGGTCCCCACAAATCCCAGGCCACTGTTACTCACATATCCACGACCTTCAGGGAACAGGGCATCCCGTCTGGCCTCTACCGCGTCCAGTAATCTGCCCAGGTCAGTATCCCCGAATCGTGGGGCTGGTCTTCTCGGTGACATGGCTGTGAGCTGAGTGGGCTGACTGTGCAGAATTGGTTTCAGTACTGCTCTCCCTTGTTAGTGGCGGGATTATCATTTGCAGTGTGAAGAACGTGGGGCCTTGTTAAGTGGAACCATTATCTTTTCATAACAATGAGGCCTTGGCGTGCTGAGCATCAGGGAATTAGTAGCAGTTCCTGCTCGCTACTACACATAGAAACCTTTTGGTTACATCAGCCCATGGTCACTTATCTTATCAAGTAGCCTTTCATGTGGTACTTTATCGAACGCATTTTGGAAATCCAAGTATGTTACATCTACTGGATGCCCTTTAACTATCCTGCTCACTACCACCTCAAAGTATTCTAATAAATTTGTCAGGCATGATTTCCCCTTCATGAAGCTATGCTGGCTATGTTTGATTGTATTATGTATTTCTAAATGATCTGCTATGAATGTTTTTGTGACACCGCCTCTGTCACTTGTAATCTCTCTCTATTGCTGGTAATATTGCCTTGAATTACTTCAGCCATTGTGTATTTAAAAGAGGTTTTGTGTAGGTCTGTCTGTGGCAGCCATTGTTTCAATATTTAGTACTTTGCATTATAATATCTCTTCCTTAGACAGTTATGAGTTTCAAGGGCGTCTGGATTATAGGAAATGTCTCTTCACACTCCAAGGGTAATTTATTGGTTTGGAATGTGGCCTTGCATTTTTAAGCGATTTGCTCGATCTCAGTTCAAAATGCAAAAGTTGCAGTCAGTTGAAAGTTGACAATCATATTTTCAAAAATAAAGGGGCAGAGACTTGTGACAACACACTCAGCTCCCATATGCTAAGGTTGTTAGTTGTTTCAAGGAAGATCACTTTATCGGCTACTGGCACCGAGATGAGTTAGAGTGCAATTTTCTGCTGCAGTCTGGGTAAAATCCTGCACAACCTGACTTCATATGGCTCTTAGAACAACTCAGGGTGATCTCTCTTAATGTTAATCCTATTGGGGGTCCTGGATTCTTAACTATTGGGGGTCCTGGAATCTTAAATTTACCTTCCTCAGGCAATACATGCTCCTCTTCATCGAAATTGAACTGAACTGCAAAAGTATGCAGACTGCACGAAGCTATGTTGAACGTTGATTTTTGAGGCATGCTATAGTAACTCAGTCTAACTAACTAATCTGCTCTAAGCCATGCGGTGGGTGTGATACTTCCGATCTGCCCCTGTCCTGAGTGTCGCCTGTGGAAAAAGAAGAGCATGTGTGCCATGTCCTTTTATATGGGTTGCCCCCTTGTGGTAGTGTCACCTCTGGGTGTCTTGACTGCCCATTGGTCGTGTCCTATCTTACTGACCTCTTGGTTGAATGTCTGTGTGTCATGATATCTCTGATGCTCCCTCTAGTGTTTATTTAGGTCTAGTGCATCTACATTAACCCCTTGTGTATTTACAGTGATGCATATCACCACAGACACGGGTCTCCTCATGGGAGAGGTCAACAATTGGAGAGTGGGTCAGAATGAAGGCATCATGGCAACTGCCAGCATGTCTGGTAGTCAAATGAAAGATCTTCTGGTTGGCATCGCAAACCATCTGAATGTTTAGTGAATGGAATTTCTTCCTGTTCACAAGTGTGAACAGACATTCGTATGTTATTTCTAGTCCACTACATCCCGAGGAATTGAGCAATGCACCAGATCTCCCTGGTTCTCCACCTCTGCTGCCAGAGTGTGAAGCTAAACTGGATGAGCTCTGCAACTCCACCAAGGAACCAGTCCATGACGTATTAAGTGCCAGTTGTAACCGTTCTTTTGCTCATAGTGCACAGAGCCCCTCTGGTACATGAATGGATTCAACACAGTGATCACTACCATGGCGGCAGATAGAGCTGATCTACGTTGCACAATGACTGCCTTGTACAAGTACAACTTCTGAAAAAAGAGTTCCTGTGAGGTGATGTTGAAAGGAACGATGCTGCTTAGAGACGTGGCGTCGAGAGTAGAACCTGGTGGGATGATCACCAAATACTGCTGTTTTTCCAGTTCTTCCATGATGATGGTATAAAGAAATATACAGGGGATGGACTGAGCTTCCCAAACTCGGCAAGGGTATCAGGAGGATGCATGAAGATGCTAATTGTAACTCGCCAACAGTTAATCCCTGAAATTTAGACTTTTCTCTACTGATATCGCTGCAACCCTTCCCTCAGCTCTCTCTGTCCAAATCAATCCCTGCTCACAGGAATTTTCAAAACTCCTCAGTTTAAACATACTTTGTTGAGTTGTTTCTCATCTGTTCTGTATATCTGGGCAGGATAAATTATATTTTTCGAAGTGCTCATGAGCCCTGGGGTCCCTTCAACTGTAGATAAATGAATATCAGTAAATGGTGCCATGCAGCCCACCCTCAAGATCCACTTCAGGAATTTATTTGAAGATTCCAATTTCAGCAGCTCTGTCGACAGTCCTTTCTTTAAAAAATAAATCCCTGAAACCAAGATTCTCAGAGTCACCACTCGCATTCACCAGGAACTGGGACTTCCAGCAGACTTCGGAAAAGGAAGCTACAGTAAAAAGGGAGCAGACTCATGGAATTCCCCATGGGAAGTTCCCATGATATAATTCAACTTCACATCCAAACCCAAGAGTGTAAGGGAGCAGAATTAAAACAGCTAAAATGACAAAGCTGCTGAAGTACTCAGTGTCATCATTGTGTCTAAATTAAGTCTAATTGCGAAAACATTCTGTTGGGAAGAGCTGGGGGCATGGGTGTGATATGAATCTCAGCCAGAATAATTTGGGAACCCATAGCGTAATCCCTCACGTGGTCAAAATACAGAGCGGGCGGTGCAAGACCAGGATGTGGGGAAGAGCAGCCTCAAGTGAGCAAAATTGAGGATTGATAAAACGATTTTTCAGTCGGAATTCAACAAAGTTTGGGAATTCTGCAAAATTTTCAGAATTCTGAGGCGAGATTCTCCGACCCCCCGCCGGGTCGGAGAATCGCCGTGGGCTGGCGTGAATCCCGCCCCCGCCAGTTGCCGAAGTCTCTGGCACGGATATTCGGCGGGGGCAGGAATCGCGTCGCGCCGGTTGGCGGGCCCCCCCGCGCGATTCTCCGGCCCGGATGGGCCGAAGTCCCGCCGCTAAAAGACTGTCCCGCCGGCGTAAATTAAACCACCTACCTTACCGGCGGGACAAGGCGGCGCGGGCGGGCTCCGGGGTCCTGGGGGGGGTGCGGGGCGATCTGGCCCCAGGGGGTGCCCCCACGGTGGCCTGGCCCGCGATCGGGGCCCATCGATCCGCAGGCGGGTCTGTGCCGTGGGGGCACTCTTTCCCTTCCGCCTCCGCCACGGTCTCCACATGGCGGAGGCAGAAGAGACTCCCTCCACAGCGCATGCGCGGGAATGCCGTCAGCGGCCGCTGACGCTCCCGCGCATGCGCCGCCCGGAGATGTCATTTCCGCGCCAGCTGGCGGGGCACCAAAGGCCTTTTCCGCCAGCTGGCGGGGTGGAAATTCGTCTGACGCCGACCTAGCTCCTCAAGGTTGGGGCTCGGCCCCCAAAGATGCGGAGCATTCCGCACCTTTGGGGCGGCGCAATGCCCGTCTGATTTGCGCTGTTTTGGGCGCCAGTCGGCGGACATCGCGCCGTTTCCGGAGAATTTCGCCCCTGAACTGCACTTTTAGATGGTGACTGAGGAAGCAGATGCACCTGGATTAGATGGGTATGATATACCAAAGTGCTGTGTCATTAAAACATGGAAGGCGGGTTTCTCTGTTGGCCGACGCCGAAGTCGGGGCAGGCGCCAGTTTGACGCTGAATTGCGATGCTCCACCTCCTCGAAAACAGTGTCGTTGAGCCGAACACCGCGCGTAGTTGCAATCCCATTCGCATCTCATTACCGGCTCCACCCGCGATGCTCCGCCTCCGATGGGCCGAGTTCCCGACGGCGAGGTCCACATTTGATCTCAACGGTAGCAAACCTGGCGTGGTGGTTGCTGAGAGAGAGAGAGAGCGTACGGACAGTGTCCAGAACCGCCATACAGAGCTGACAATCGTGCCGCTGGCCCGGGGGCTTTTCCCAGGGCTACGAGGAGTAGTGGGGGGTGGCCAGGAGGTGGGCTGTGGGGTCAGGGTGGTCGGGTATGCAACACTATTACCACAGCCGGCAAGGCCGCCATGCGGCTGCGCATGCCACTGACAGGCCGCTATAAACCTGGTACCCTGGGTCATATAGATGACCCCCCGGGACACCCATCTGGGTGCCCTTTGGGCCCAGCCAATCCATCAGTTGTATGGGCAGTCCAGCACAACCAGTGCCACCTTTCCAGCCGCGATCAGTGTGTGTATGGGGGGTGTATAGTCTAAGGGCGGCTGCAGCCTGTGAGCCCTGCAAGTGTCCATCATGAATCCTGCACTGTTTTTCTTGTGTTCAGCTGGGGTTCTAAGCGGCGCCGATGCCAGCCCCACACCGGTAGCGGAATCGGTGCGGTTGTGGCGACGATTTTTCTGATGTGGAACTCCACGGATCCTCTGTTGGCATCAGCACTTGGACTCAGGAACGGAGAATCCAGCCCGGAATTCTTGTGCACAACTCCACGAGGCGATTAGTATTCCTCTGAAAACAGGCACTTTTGCGCTTGTGAATGGATTTTGAAAGCTGGCAAAAAGATTGAGGAAATTCCTGTTTAGTGCAAAAAGAATTGAGAAAACGTGCAGTGTAATGCACTGACATGCAAATTGCCTCAATCTTTTCATCACTATAAATGGCACAGGAAAGGCATTACTACCAAAGGTCGCAAGAAATAATTTCATTTGACTAGGATTGAAATCGCCCTGTCCCAGTGGTGTCATCATCCAGTCACCATTCATGGTTATTTTGCACAATAGCTGCTCACTAACACACACTGTCAGCAAACAAACATAAGATGGTGTTTATATTTGTACTCTTGCCAAGCCACACTGGTAAATGTTCTAATGGTGCTTTAAATCAATGGTGCAAGCTGCATTACTTGGAGCTAAGACAGCCTGTGAACAGATAACAAACTCCCACCAAAGGAATTTTATACGGCAGACCGACATTTATGAGACGAAATAGAGACAATTCACATCGTGTAAAGTGGTCCATTAAAACACCTTCTACTGGGCAGCACGGTGGCGCAGTGAGTAGCACTGCTGCCTCACAGCGCTGAGGTCCCAGGTTCGATCCCGGCTCTGGGTCACTGTCCGTGTGGAGTCTCCCCATCTTTGCGTGGGTTTCGCCCCCACAATCCAAAGATGTGCAGGGTAGGTGGATTGGCCACGCTAAATTGCCCCTTAATTGGAAAAAATGAATTGGGCACTCTAAATTTATTTTAAAAATAAAACACCTTCTACGTTTACATTAATGTTCAAGAAATTAACTAAGATTTTATTATTTTATATATATATATGCACATATTGGAAACGGAATTCAATTGTATTCTTCACTAAGGTTCCTCACACAGCATGCAATATATTGTCAATGCAAAAGTCACCAATTTTACTCAATTAGCTTAATTATTTATTTTTTATTTGTTCAGGGGATGTGGGCATCACCGGCTGGGCCAGCACGTGTTGCCCAGCCCTAATTGACCTTGAACTGAATGGCTTGCTCGGCAAGAGTCGACCGCATTGCTGTGGATCTGGAGTCACAATAGGTCAGACCAGGTAAGGATGACAGATTTCAGGGCAGCACAGTGGCGCAGTGGGTTAGCCCTGCTGCCTCACGGCACCGAGGTCCCAGGTTCGATCCCGGCTCTGGGTCACTGTCTGTGTGGAGTTTGCACATTCTCCCCGTCTTTGCGTGGGTTTCACCCCCGCAACCCAAAGATGTGCAGGGTAGGTGGATTGGCCACGCAAAATTGCCCCTTAATTGGAAAAAATGAATTGGGTACTCTAAATTTATTTTAAAAAAGGATGACAGATTTCCTTCCCAAAAGGAGATTAGTGAACCAGATGGGTTTTTACAACAATCGACAACGGTTTCGTGGTCATCTTAATTCCAGATGTTATTTTAGTCCATTGTCATGTTTACTAATCAGACAAACTGCAACACATTGAGGATTATGGTGAAATCCAGATAAATGTTAAGATCCAGTGGATGCTTTGCGAAGAATGCATCTTTGACACTGAGACAAATTGCTTCCACTTTACTTTAAGTCCTCGATAATATTCAGAAAACCAGAAAAAAACCAGGGACCTCTGAGGACCAAATATCATCCCGCTTAAGCTTTATTGGAGACAAAATAGACAAATGAAATCCCTTACACCCTGCTGAAAAGCACAGCATTTAACTTGCTGTTCTCTGATTAACTTCTCATTAGTAGAGATATACTCACTGATAAGTGCTGTTACTATGTCCTCCATATTCTCTAAGAAGCTGCTGAGATGCTGTGTGAAGGTGAGGTGTGGGGATGTAATCTGCGACACCACTGCTGCAGCTTCTGCCCGAGTGTCCTCAGAGTTTGTTTCATTCATGAGGAGATCAGCCAAGCACAGCACACCATCCACCTGAAAGAACATCATCGCAAAGAAATTTAAAAGGGAACATTTTAAGTCATAATCAGTAATCCTATTTTCGGCAGGGAATAGTATGTTGTTGTTCGAACCCACACTCTAGTTTTCTTAACTTCTGAAAGAATATAGGGTGGAATTATCTGTCAGTTGGGATTCTCTGTTGCCGTCAGCAGCACACCCACTCCCATGATTTGCCGGCGGTGCGGGGTGTCTTCTTGTGGCACATGTGACGTAATATTTCAACCTGACCCGAAATTCAGGACAACGACCACCTCGTCCGCATGGGCGGGTTTGCAGACTCAGTAGGCTGGATTCTCTGCTCCACCGCACCACATTTCCGTTTCACCCCGCTGGTGGGATGCTCTGTTACACCGGCCGGTCAATGGGGTTTCCCATTGTGGGGCAGCCACACACAGTCAGGAAACCCCCGAGCTGCCAGCAAAACAGAGCATCCCACCGGCGGAGAATCCATCCCAGTCTGCAGATGAAGATGGCTCAACGTGTCGGCATGCACAATCTGGGTCCCTGGGCGGTGCTCAAAAGTGTACTGATAAGCATCCAGTAGCAAGCCCCAGTGCTGAATCCATGCGGAAGCAATTGGCAGGATCACCTTGTCTTCGCGAAAGAGGCCCAGCAATGGCTTGTGATCAGTGACGATAAAGAAATGGTGGTCATACTGATGAAATTTCTTCAACCCGGGGCAGGTGTGACCTATATAAGAAGGACAAGTTGCATCTAAACTGGAGAGGCATAAATATCCTGGCCGCGAGGTTTGCTAGTGTCACACGGGAGGGTTTAAACTAGTATGGCAGGGGGATGGGTATCAGAGCAATAGATCAGAAGGTGAAAGCATTGAGGGAGAACTAGGGAATAGGGCCAGTATGGCTCTGAGGCAGAGCAGACAGGGAGAAGTTGCTGAACACAGCGGGTCTGGTGGCCTGAAGTGCATATGTTTTAAGGCAAGAAGTTTTACGGGTAAGACAGATGAACTTAGAGCTTGGATTAGTACTTGGAACTATGATGTTGTTGCCATTACAGAGACCTGGTTGAGGGAAGGACAGGATTGGCAGCTAAACTTTCCAGGATTTAGATGTTTCAGGCGGGATAGAAGGGGATGTAAAAGGGTGGCGGAGTTGCGCTACTGGTTAGGGAGAATATCACAGCTGTACTACGGGAGGATACCTCAGAGGGCAATGCGGCTATATGGGTAGAGATCAGGAATAAGAAGGGTGCAGTCACAATGTTGGGGGTTTATTACAGGCCTCCCAAAAGCCAGCGGGAGATAGAGGAGCAGATAGGTAGACAGATTTTGGAAAAGAGTAAAAACAACAGGGTTGTTGTGATGGGAGACTTCAACTTCCCCAATATTGACTGGGACTCACTTAGTGCCAGGGGCTTAGATGGCCCCGGCCAGGTGGTAGTATTTTCAGTAGGGGAGCATTTCGGGAACAGTGACCACAATTCAGTAAGTTTTAAAGTGCTGGTGGACAAGGATAAGAGTGGTCCTAGGGTGAATGTGCTAAATTGGGGGAAGGCTAATTATAACAATATTAGGTGGGAACTGAAGAACCTAGATTGGGGGCGCATGTTTGAGGGCAAATCAACATCTGACATGTGGGAGGATAAATACGGCAAATTTCGGAAATGTTGGATAACGAGAGATATTGTAGACCTCGTCAAAAAGAAAAAGGAGGCATTTGTCAGGGCTAGAAGGCTGGGAACACACAAAGCCTGTGTGGAATATAAAGAAAGTAGGAAGGAACTTAAGCAAGGAGTCAGGAGGGCTCGAAGGGGTCACGAAAAGTCATTGGCAAATCGGGGTAAGGAAAATCCCAGGGCTTTTTACACGTACATAAAAAGCAAGAGGGTAGCCAGGGAAAGGGTTGGCAAGGGAATCTATGTGTGGAGCCAGAGGAAATGGGCGAGGTACTAAATGAATACTTTGCATCAGTATTCACCAAAGAGAAGGAATTGGTGGATGTTGAGTCTGGAGAAGGGAGTGTAGATAGCCTGGGTCATATTGAGATCCAGAAAGATGAGGTGTTGGGCGTCTTGAAAAATATTAAGGTAGTTAAGTCCCCAGGGCCTGTTGGGATCTACCCCAGAATACTGAAGGAGACTAGAGAGGAAATTGCTGAGGCCTTGACAGAAATCTTTGGATCCTCACCGTCTTCAGGTGATGTCCCGGAGGACTGGAGAATAGCCAATGTTGTTCCTTTGTTTAAGAAGGGTAGCAAGGATAATCCAGGGAGCTACAGGCCGGTGAGCCTTACGTCAGTGGTAGGGAAATTACTGGAGAGAATTCTTCGAGACAGGATCTACTCCCATTTGGAAGCAAATGGATGTATTAGTGCGAGGCAGCATGGTTTTGTGAAGGGGAGGTCGTGTCTCACTAACTTGATAGAGATTTTCGAAGAGGTCACAAAGATGATTGATGCAGGTAGGGCAGTGGATGTTGTATGGATTTCAGTAAGGTCTTTGACAAGGTCCCTCATGGTAGACTGGTATAAAAGGTGAAGTCACACGGGATCAGGGATGAGCTGGCAAGGTGGATACAGAACTGGCTCGGTCATAGAAAGCAGAGAGTAGCGATGGAAGGGTGCTTTTCTAATTGGAGGGCTGTGACTAGTGGTGTTCCGCAGGGATCAGTGCTGGGACCTTTGCTGTTCGTAGTATATATAAATGATTTGGCGGAAAGTGTAACTGTTCTGATTAGTAAGTTTGCAGACGACACAAAGGTTGGTGGAATTGCGGATAGCGATGAGAACTGTCAGAGGATACAGCAGGATTTAGATAGTTTGGAGACTTGGGGGGAGCAACGGCAGATGGAGTTTAATCCGGACAAATGTGAGGTAATGAATTTTGGAAGGTCTAATGCAGGTAAGGAATATACAGTGAATGGTAGAACCCTCAAGAGTATTGAAAGTCAAAGAGATCTAGGAGTACAGGTCCACAGGTCACTGAAAGGGGCAACACAGGTGGAGAAGGTAGTCAAGAAGGCATACGGCATGCTTGCCTTCATTGGCCGGGGCATTGAGTATAAGAATTGGCAAGTCATGTTGCAGCTGTATAGAACCTTAGTTAGGCCACACTTGGAGTCTGGTGTTCAATTCTGGTCGCCACACTACAAGAAGGATGTGGAGGCTTTAGAGAGGGTGCAGAAGAGATTTACCAGGATGTTGCCTGGTATGGAAGGCATTAGCTATGAGGAGCGGTTCAATAAACTCGGTTTGTTCTCACTGCAACGATGGAGGTTGAGGGGCGACCTGATAGAGGTCTGCAAAATTATGAGGGGCATAGACAGAGTGGATAGTCAGAGGTTTTTCCCCAGGGTAGAGGGGTCAATTACTAGGGGGCATAGGTTTAAGGTGCGAGGGGCAAGGTTTAGAGGCGATGTACGAGGCAAGTGTTTTTGCACAGAGGGTAGTGGGTGCCTGGAACTCGCTACTGGAGGAGGTGGTGGAAGCAGGGACGCTAGTAACATTTAAGGGGCACCTTGACAAATACATGAATAGGATGGGAATAGAGTGATACGGACCCAGGAAGCGTAGAAGATTGTAGTTTCGTCGGGCAGCATGGTCAGCACGGGCTTGGAGGGCCGAAGGGCCTGTTCCTGTGCTGTACTTTTTTTTGTTCTTTGTTCTTTGTTCTCTAACCCAAATACGACCGCCAGACTATCTTTTTCCATTTGAGTGTACTTACACTCAGCCACAGCCAGTTTCTGGGAGGCAAAGGCGTTTGACGCTCACAGCCATCGCTCATCCGGTGAGACAGGACTACTCCAATCCCAAACAACGATGCACTACATGTGATGAACAATGGCTTTGAAGGATCGAAATGTGTTAACACACCAAAGAGGACAGCCGCCGTTTCACTTATTAAAATGCTTCAGCCTGGATCTTGCTCCACACCCAAGGCTGGTGCTTCTCGAGGAGCAAATGAAGGGAGGGCCAGAATGAATCTGCCACAATAATTGACTAATCCAGGAAAGAGTGAAGCTCTGTGACATCTTGCGTGGCGGGGGCCAGTTGGATGGCTCTCACTTTTTCAGCGACCGGGTGCAGGCCATATCGGTCCACCTGATTCCCCAAATAGACGACTTCTTCAGTGTGAAACACACACTTCGTGCAGCACTGGCGAACCCCATACTCAGAAAAGCACTGCAACCCCGCTTCAAGGTTCCATAAATGCTCTTGATCCGTGGTCCACGTCATCGAAGTAAACTGCAACATGGGCAATCCACACAGGATGTTCTTCATTACGCGCTGAAAGAGTACGCGCGCTGAGGATATTCTGAACGGCAATCGGGTGTACTCATCGAGTCCCTTGTGCGTTTTAATCATGACATATTTCCGTGAGGACCTATCAAGCTGCAGATAAGCGTTGCTCATTTCATAATTCGTCTAATTTTGTAAATGTGCAGCCCAGCATCCAATGTAGTATAAAGACCCTCGATGTTGGGTCTGTCATGATATACATCAGCATATCATGGTGTAATCACACACACACTGACATACTGATGGACATTAGGACCAACATGACATGGTTCCAGGAGTGGACGCATACTAGTCCCTGTGAGACCTACCTGCAACTTATCAGCAATCCGTCATCCTGCAGCATGGAGAACATCAACCCGCTGCCGCTGCTACGCATCGCTGGCGATCTCGGGGTAAATTGGAAGCTTTTTAAACAGCGCTTCCAGCTCTTCCTAGAGGCCACAGACAGGGAGAATGCATCGGACACCAGGAAGATTGCCCTTCTTCTCTCCACAACAGGGCAACACGCCATCCACATCTTTAACTCCCTTACATTAGTGGACAGCTAGGACAAAACCAAATACAAGACGGTGCTCCTAAAATTTGATGAACACTTCAGCGTTGAAGTCAACGAAAGCTTCGAAAGGTACCTGTTCCAGCAGCGCCTGCAGGGTAAGGACGAGCCTTTCCAGTCTTATTTAACGCACCTCCGCATCCTCGCGCAGTCCTGCGGCTATGGGCCCACCTCTGACTCCATGATACGCAACCAGATAGTTTTCGGGTCATGTCGGACACCCTGCGCCAGCAGTTCCTTAAAATCAAGCAACTCACCCTAGCGACGGCCATCGAGACCTGCATCCTGCATGAGAACGCCACAGCCGGTACTCACCGATCCCAGATCACATTCCGCCTGGACCCTGTTGCTTCCGCAAATCTCCTCGCATGGCCAGCATTTCAAACCCTGAGGGTCAAACCAGCAATTCTTCCATCTATCTGTCAACTGGTCGACTAGAATGGCAACGTCATCCCCGCCACGGGGTTGTGCCAACTCGAAGTGACGCACAACTCGCGTAAAGCCATCCTACCCTTCGAGATGGTGGACTCTTCAAAAGGACTCTCTGCTAGGCGCACTGGCATGCAAACTCCTCTACCTCGTTCAGCGAGTACACTCTCTCTCTCCAGAAGGCACGTCTGACTTCCAAGATGCAGAATTCAGGGCGCAACTAAACTCAATCCTCTCTCACAACCAGGATGCTTTCGAGGGCATGGGTACACTGCCCTACACATACAGAATCCTGCTCAAACAGGATGCCACCCCGGTAGTTCATGCACCTCGCAGAGTTCCAGCACCCCTCAAGGACCGCCTCAAACAGCAGCTACAGAACCTTCAGGACCAAGGAGTGCTTTCCCGGGTGACGGAACCAACTGCATGGGTCAGCTCCATGGTGTGCATCAAGAAGCCTTCCGGCGAGCTCCAGATCTGTATTGACCCGAAAGACTTAAATATAATGAGGGAACATTACCCTAGATCCAAACGTGAGGAGATCACGTGCGAGATGGCTCGGGTAAAAATATTCACCAAGCTTGATGCCTCAAAGGGCTTCTGGCAGATACAACTGGATCAGTCCAGCAGGAAGCTGTGTACCTTCAACACTCCATATGGCAGATACTGCTACAATAAGATGCCATTTGGAATCATATCGGCCTCTGAAGTTTTCTATCGCATCATGGAACAGATGATGGAGGGCATCAAAGGCGTGCGCGTCTATGTGGACGATATCATTATTTGGTCTACCACACCGCAGGAGCATATCAGTCGCCTCCAATGAGTCTTTCAACGGATACGGGACCAGGGCCTGCGCCTTAACAGAGCCAAATGTTCTTTTGGCCAAACCGAGCTCAAGTTCTTGGGGGACCACACCTCCCGGTTGGGTGTGTGGCCGGATGCCGACAAGGTAGCAGCCATCATGGCTTTGCAGAAGCCGACAGACAAGAAGGCGGTGCTACGCTTTCTAGGAATGGTCAACTTCCTGGGAAAATTCATCCCTAACCTCGCTTCCCACACCACAGCTCTCAGGCACCTTGACAGGAAGACAACGGAATTCCAGTCGCTTCCCACCCACCAGCGTGAATGGGAGGAGCTCAAGGTCAAGCTCACCACTGCCCCGGTACTGGCGTTCTTCGATCCTGCAAGGGAGACGAAGATCTCGACTGACGTCAGTCAATCCGGCATTGGGGCGGTCCTCCTGCAACGAGATGACGCCTCATCATGGGCCCCTGTCGCCTATGCGTCACGTGCCTAGGCCTGTTAACTGGCATTGACAAGTTCCACGCCTATGTTTATGGCCTTCCCCAGTTCACTGTGGAGACCGACCATCGCCCGCTGGTTGGCATCATCCAAAAGGACCTTAATGACATGACCCCTCACCTCCAGCGCATTCTGCTCAAACTCCGGAGGTACGACTTCCAACTTGTATACACCCCGGGTAAGGACTTGATCATAGCAGACGCTCTGTCCAGGGCAGTCGACACTCCGTCCGACCCAGAGGGGTTTGTTGGCCAAGTCGACGCATATGTAGCCTTCACTTCTGCCAATCTGCCGGCCACTGACCAACGCCTTGCCCACATTCGCCGTGAGACTGCGGCTGACCCCCTTCTTCAACATGTGATGCGCCACATGACGGACGGGTGGCTCAAGGGACAATGCCCACAGTTTTACAACATTCGGGTTGACTTGGCAGTCGTGGATGGTGTGTCATGATATACATCAGCATATCATGGTGCAATCACACACACACTGACACACTGATGGACATACAGTAGGACCAACCAGCATACACAACATCGCAGCCAATCACCAGTGAGAGCACACACAAGACAGGGGACACCAGAGTTCCCGCTCATTCTAGCAGCAGCCAGCTCAGAGCACCGAGCTCACAGCCTGCCTCTCAGACATTCACCATGTGCTGAGTGCCTCACCTAGATAGTGGTAGGACAGGGTCCACAGATAAGCTGGTAATGCACGTACCCAAGCTTACAGTATGTTATTACAGTTAAGTTGTTAATAAAATAGAGTTACACCATCTCCAGCCGTGTTCACCTGTTTGTAGACCAGAACACCCAACACGACAGGGTCCAACCGCAAAGCCGGTTTCACCATTACTTTATAGCCCCCGTAGATGTGGACTGTCTTATCTGGCTTCATGGCAGGGACCGCCGACACTGCCATTCGGCGAAGCGCACAGTCCTAATGATGCCCAAACTCTCTAAGTGACAAAGCTCGGTCTCAACTTTCTCCATTAAGGCACAGGGAACTGGGCAGGGTCCACCTAGATCTTGGCTACAGCCTCTTTATTTATACCCAAACCAGGCTGGAATACCTCATTGAACTTGCTCGGAACATCACTTGGACAGATCTCACTTGGAGGACAGGTTGCTAATCCAACTGCAGCTGGTATAGCCAATCATGGCCCAAAAGGCTAGGGCTGCTCCCTTGCATGACAAGGAGGGAAAGGTGTACCGATTGGCGCCCATAAACTACTGAAGTAAGCGTCATCCTCACAATATTCAGTCCCTCTCCAGTATACGTGGCCAAACGAGCTGCCGTGTCAGCCAAAGTCAAAGTGTGCATACCCCGTTTAATAATATCACAGGTGCTCTGCACCACCACAGAAGGGCAGCTCCTGTATCCAATTCCACCTGGAGCATATGACCATGTACCTGTATCGCAACTCAAATAGGAGCTAAACTGTCAAATACTTTAACTGCATCTCAACCTCATCCTCTGCCCCTTCTGGGTCATCCAGATGGAACGTCCAGTCCCAGAGCTGACGCCTACCTCAACCAGGGCGCCTGGAGGATTGGCCCTCCTGCTGCCTACGATTATGCCGAGCCATTGCACACGGGCCAAATCTCCTTCAGCCAAGTCCGGGGATGCCCCATGTCTCAAAGGCTGGCCCTTCGCCCTGAGACGAGTCACTGTGGTGGTCAGTCCGGATTGGGGGGACACCACGTGAGGGGCGACGTCCCAATACGTTCAC
Source organism: Scyliorhinus torazame (assembly GCF_047496885.1). Classification (NCBI taxonomy): domain Eukaryota; kingdom Metazoa; phylum Chordata; class Chondrichthyes; order Carcharhiniformes; family Scyliorhinidae; genus Scyliorhinus; species Scyliorhinus torazame. The sequence goes on from NC_092716.1 coordinate 220,111,314, forward strand.
TTCCATCCTTTGTATTTCTTCGACGCCACGGTACGCACTCTCTCGGGAGAAAGAGATCTGTAGCACCTGTTGAAAAGTCAACGATGTTTCACCCCAAAAAAATGTCTGTGTCTCCATATTATTTATACCGTAAATCAAACGATTGCAGACCATATCAAATGAAGTGGATCCATACTCACAAAACCCGGCTATATTCCGGAACAGGCAATAGGAACTCGGTGACGGAGTCACTGGGGGACCTCTCCACCGTATTAAAACAATACCTTTGAATGATCACTGACAGGGTCGGGTTGAAATATTGTGTCACATGTGCCACAAGTTGGTCGAACAAGTGTGTATCTGGCGCCGCCAGGTACGTAAGGCTCATGATAACTCCGACACAGGCCGTCAACAGTATGACTGTCTGGCGCCCATTCTCCGTGATATTGTTAGCCCAGTAGAGGTAACGCATCCTTTCTGTGTACTGGTTCCAGTCTCCCGTCAACGAGCAAGGTTAAAGAACTTTGGTTTATTTGCAGTTACGATGTATACAATTCCTGGTAGATCCCTACTGGGTCTCTCCAAGGTCGGTGCCTGACTGGCCAACCTTTTATACAAAGCTGAATAGTGTTCCCCCACATCTCAGTGGGGGAGCTCATACTCTGCGAGAGCCACGGGCAAGATAATCATTCCCATCCCATAAGTCCTGTGTGGGATATAACACTTCCTTTGTTCCATATCTCCAGATACTCTTTTATGTAGAAAAAATCTATCCAACTCGATCTCTGTGCTGTCTGATTTGACTTCTAGCTCTAATTGAATAATTATGTGATTAAATAGAGAAAATGCTGCAGATACTCAGAATGATCCGGGTTGGGGGGGGGGGGGGGGGGGTGTCTGGAGAGGGGTTATTCGGTGGAGTTTCGACAGGCAAAGGGAGAGAGGTTTGGGTGCCTGCTGAGCATGACATCTCCTTTAGGAGCCATTAGTTCAGGATCCCAAAATCACCCCAAGCACTTGCGGGCAAGTTTGGAGGTGAGCAGGAAACTCCCATGTAGCTGTCGGGCAAGTCATTTCAATATTCTAATGGGTAATTAAGTTCTGTTTTAACCAAGGCTTCAACACTTAATGGACAGTGCAACTATTTCCTGAGTGGTCTAGTATTCACCAGGGTCACTGAGGTGAGTACAACCCCAGGGGTGCTCCTTCAGTGAAACGCACAGGCTGAGAGGCTTCGATCAGTGAGACTGAAGAGCCCTAGCCATGGCCAGGTGAAAGATTGTACCTTCAACTGATTGATGGAAGGCACCCATCTTACCTTCAGCTGCCTTCCTTTGCTGTTAGCCTTCGCCATGACATAGGACCAGTTAATGCAGCAGCACCTTACATCACTGATATGGAAACAAAGAGAAGCACCAGCAGTAGCAACAGCTGCTTTCTCCACAGCCATATAGCATTCGAGAGGGCAGAGGATATGGGCACACAGAGCCAGCTCCAGTAAGGCAGGATCCCCAATAGAGGGTCAACACCCAGAGGATCACCTCTCTCAACATGTCTGAGTGCTTGTGCCTTAGGGGCCTTGCTTTCATGGCACATCATTTGGGTCATCTGAAGCTTCTTTGAACAGGACCTCTGGCTCAGTGGAGCAGGCAGGCAGGTCAGTGTCCATCGATGTCTGTCATTCTAGGGGCACTAGAGGGTCTCTGTCTCTGCCCGAGGTTGTGCGCTCCTGTAAGGAGAGAAAGTAGAGGGATGAGAGCCTTTCCATTGACTTTTCTGGTTAGGAGGGAATGGCACCATTTGTGGAGGGTCACTTTGAGGCATGGCTGTGAGAGGGACACAGGGGGCAGGATTCTCTCAGCCCAGGACCGTGCCAGAGAATTCCTGCGACCGGCGCCAATCGCGCCATGCTGCCCCGACGCCGGCACGCGAATCTCCGCAGAGCGGAGAATCAGCACCATTGGCGGCGGCGTGGTTGGCGCGGCGCCAGTCGGGGTCCACTCTGCATGGCCACCCCGCCGATTCTCGGCCCGAGACGGGCCAAGTGGCCGTCGTAAAATTAGTGATGGAAAGGGATAGGTATATACCGCAGGGCAAGAGTTATATCTGGGGGAAAGGCAATTATGATGCGATGAGGCAAGACTTGGATGCATCGGATGGAGAGGAAAACTGCAGGGGATGGGCACAATGGAAATGTGGAGCTTGTTCAAGGAACAGCTACTGCGTGTCTTTGATAAGTATGTACCTGTCAGGCAGGGAGGAAGTGGTCGAGCAAGGGAACCGTGGTTTACTAAGGCAGTCAAAACACTTGTCAAGAGGAAGAAGGAGGCTTATGTAAAGATGAGACATGAAGGTTCAGTAAGGGTGCTCGCGAGTTACAAGTTAGCTAGGAAGGACCTAAAGAGAGAGCTAAGAAGAGCCAGGAGGGGACATGAGAAGTCTTTGGCAGGTAGGATCAAGGATAACCATAAAGCCTTCTATAGATATGTCAGGAATAAAAGAATGACTAGGGTAAAAGTAGGGCCAGTCAAGGACAGTAGTGGGAAGTTGTGCTTGGAGTCCGAGGAGATAGGAGAGGTGCTAAATGAATATTTTTCGTCAGTATTCACACAGGAAAAAGACAATGTTGTCGAGGAGAATACTGAGATTCAGGCTACTAGACTAGAAGGGCTTGAGGTTCATAAGGAGGAGGTGTTAACAATTCTGGAAAGGGTGAAAATAGATAAGTCCCCTGGGCCGGATGGGATTTATCCTAGGATTCTCTGGGAAGCTAGGGAGGAGATTGCTGAGCCTTTGGCTTTGATCTTTAAGTCATCTTTGTCTACAGGAATAGTGCCAGAAGACTGGAGGATAGCAAATGTTGTCCCCTTGTTCAAGAAGGGGAGTAGAGACAACCCCGGTAACTATAGACCAGTGACCCTTACTTCTGTTGTGGGCAAAATCTTGGAAAGGTTTATAAGAGATAGGGTGTATAATCATCTGGAAAGGAATAATTTGATTAGACATAGTCAACACGGTTTCGTGAAGGGTAGGTCGTGCCTCACAAACCTTATTGAGTTATTTGAGAAGGTGACCAAACAGGTGGATGAGAGTAAAGCAGTTGATGTGGTTTATATGGATTTCAGTAAAGCGTTTGATAAGGTTCCCCACGGTAGGCTACTGCAGAAAATACGGAAGCATGGGATTCAGGGAGATTTAGCAGTTTGGATCAGAAATTGGCTAGCTGGAAGAAGACAAAGGGTGGTGGTTGATGGGAAGTGTTCAGACTGGAGTCCAGTTACTAGTGGTGTACCACAAGGATCTGTTTTGGGGCCACTGCTGTTTGTCATTTTTATAAATGACCTGGAGGAGGGCGGAGAAGGATGGGTGAGTAAATTTGCAAATGACACTAAGGTCGGTGGAGTTGTGGACAGTGCGGAAGGATGTTACAAGTTACAGAGGGACATAGATAAGCTGCAGCGTTGGGCTGAGAGGTGGCAAATGGAGTTTAATGCAGAAAAGTGTGAGGTGATTCATTTTGGAAGGAATAACAGGAAGACAGAGTACTGGGCTAATGGTAAGATTCTTGGCAGTGTGGATGAGCAGAGAGATCTCGGTGTCCATGTACATAGATCCCTGAAAGTTGCCACTCAGGTTGAGAGAGTTGTTAAGAAGGCGTACGGTGTGTTAGCTTTTATTGGTAGAGGGATTGAGTTTCAGAGCCATGAGGTCATGTTGCAGCTGTACAAAACTCTGGTGCGGCCGCATTTGGAGTATTGCGTGCAATTCTGGTCGCCGCATCATAGGAAGGATGTGGAAGCATTGGAAAGGGTGCAGAGGAGATTTACCAGAATGTTGCCTGGTATGGAGGGAAGATCTTATGAGGAATGGCTGAGGGACTTGAGGCTGTTTTCGTTAGAGAGAAGAAAGTTTCGTGGTGACTTAATTGAGGCATACAAGATGATCAGAGGATTGGATAGGGTGGACAGTGAGAGCCTTTTTCCTCGGATGGTGATGTCTAGCACGAGGGGACATAACTTTAAATTGAGGGGAGATAGATATAGGACAGATGTCAGAGGTAGGTTCTTTACTCAGAGAGTAGTAAGGGCGTGGAATGCCCTGCCTGCAACAGGAGTGGACTCGCCAACACTAAGGGCATTCAAATGGTCATTGGATAGACATATGGACGATAAGGGAATAGTGTAGATGGGCTTTAGAGTGGTTTCACAGGTCGGCGCAACATCGAGGGCCGAAGGGCCTGTACTGCGCTGTAATGTTCTATGTTCTATGCTCTATGTTCTAAAAAAGACGAGTCCTGCTGGCATCGTCCACACCTGCTCTCAGCCGGCGGGAACTCGGCATGCAATTGTCGGGGGGGCGGCCTGTGGGGGGGGGCCGACCTCGGGGGGGGCCCCCGATGTAGCCTGGCCCGCGATCGGGGCCCACCAATTGGCGGGCCAGCCTCTCTGGCTGGGGGCCTCCTTTCTTCCGCGCCGGCCCCAGTAGCTCTGCGCCATATTGCGTCAGGGCCGGCGCGTTGAAGGGTGCCATTGCGCATGGGCGCGTTGAAGGGTGCCACTGCGCATGCGCGCGTTGGCGCCGTTGCCACTGCGCGTGCGCGGACCCCGCGGCGCCCAGTTGACATCGGGATCGGCAGCTGGAGCAGCATGAACCACTCCAATGCTGTGCTGGCCCCCTGTAGGGGCCAGAATTGCTGATCCTGAGGTTGTGTTTGATGTGTTAGGCAGGTTGGTTCGATGTGGACTGCACTCGATGCAGGCAAGCTAGAAACAGACGTCTAACACTGGAGAAGATCCAACACGGTATTCAATTAGATGAACTGCTGTACATATTCAGCTGTGGATCGACACTATACTGATCTGACTAGTGACCTTGTAGTAGTCTGATCAGACTTACTAGCTACCGCATGGTGTTTGTGCTTGGTAGCTCGTGGACTCTGACTGTCTCAGTAGCTGGGTCCCGAGGGAGCGGGAAACCTAGTGCCCTCTGGCTTTATAGTGGTAGAGTCCTGTCTGGTGATTGGCTGTGCTGTGTTCTATGCTTACTGGTCATCCTATGTGTCAATCATTGCCTGTCTGCATCTCATTATATACATGAGTGGATATTATGACAGAGTCGACGCCATCGAGAAACGCGACGGCGTTTCCGATGGCATCAACACTTAGCCTCAGGATCACAGAATCCCGCCCAGGGTGAGAGCACACAGAGTGTTGGTTGTTCAGATCCAGCTGTGAGGTGGTAGAGAGAGGGGAAAGAGTAAAGCTTAGGAGAATACTAGGAAAGTCAGAGTTTAGGGCTTGCCACCTGAAATACTACGTCACTCACTCATCCCACTCTTCTGAGGCCCTGGATCCTCTTAGTGCACTGTCTCCAGGTTAGAAGGTCTACATTTCTGCTGATTCCTTCCTTGGCTACTTCCACCTATGCCTGTTGGTTTGAAAGGTTGTCTCCTACCTCCTGTCCAAGCAGCACCTCATTTAAACCCCTCAGATCCCTCAGTAATGACAAACTTGAGGGAGTAGCCCAATTCACAATTGACAAAAAATACACCCAGAGAAAGATTAAATGGTACACACAACCTCTTGATCACGTACCTCATTGTTGCAGCAACAGAAGCATGTTGAAAGAAAAGAATGCAAATTGAACTCTGTTGACAATGTCCTCACTGTTGATTTGAGGAGAACATGGGAGCCTATCTGCTCACAGAAAGGTCCCACAAACAGCATTGAGGATAATAACTTAATTTGTTACAATATTTTTGGTTAAGTGGTGAAGTTGATCAGGAGACTAAAAGAAATCACTACTCTTCTTCATATTGATTTGTTGTACATCCACATGAACTGACATGTGAAAGGATCTTCAACAGTGCAGCAGCTCCTCAGTGACATACTGAACTGTCAGCCTAAACCATGTACTCAATCCTCTGACCAAGAGGCAAGAGTGCTGGCAATACACACAATGGAATACAAAACAAGGACGCACACAGTTAATTCATCAGACAGCTACATAGAAATGAATCCCTACCTTAGTAATGTTTGAAGAAGCTATAATTTTATGGGGTGGGGAATTCAGGTTTACCATGTAAACAAATTAATTAAAAAATGGCCAATCCACAACTGTTCAACAATGAAATACCAAAAAGTCCATCAATTAAAAATAAATTTCCATGTTAAAAAATAGTTCATAGAAACACGCTTGTAAATGATATTCCAGGTAATCTGACCTATAACTAAATTGTAAAATGACAGGAAGTTTAATTACCAGTTCACTGGAGAATTGTATAAAATGAAACCATTTCATCCAAGCAAATGGCATCTCATGTCTGGAGTGTATATTAGAAAATATGATTTTCCATAACGGAGTTCCAGTTCCAGGCAATTTCGCAATATCTTAATGAAGAGCTCTGAACAAATTTCACAATTGATCATGTCGTTACCAGAAAGCTTTACAGATAAAATTGACCGACAGCCTTGTCTCTTTCTAGTCCACAAATTTTTTGGTGAGCAAAATAAGGCTCAATCACTTTGACAGGGAATACTTTAATTTAATACCAGGGGCGGGATTCTCTGACCCCCCCCCGCCGGGTCGGAGAATCGCCGGGGGCAGCCGTGAATCCCGCCCCCGCTGGTTGCCGAATTCTCCGGCACCGGATATTCGGCGGGGGCGGGAATCGCGCCGCGCCGGTCGACGGGAATCCCCCGGCGATTTCCCGGTCCGTGATGGGCCGAAATCCCGCCGCTGTCAACCCGCGCCAGCCGGCGTGGATTGAACCACCTTTGGGACGGCGGGACACGGCGGCGCGGGCGGGCTCCGGGGTCCTGGGGGGGGGGGAGGCGCGGGGCGATCTGGCCCCGGGGGGTGCCCCCACGGTGGCCTGGCCCGCGATCGGGGCCCACCGATCCGCGGGCGGGCCTGTGCCGTGGGGGCACTCATTTCCTTCCGCCTTCGCCATGGTCTCCACTATGGCGGAGGCGGAAGAGACCCCCTCCACCGCGCATGCGCGGGGATGCCGTGAGCTGGAGCTCCCGTGCATGCTCCGCCCGACAAAGTCATTTCCGCGCCGGCTGGCGGGGCACCAAAGGCCTTTCCCGCCAGCTGGCGGGGCGGAAATCAATCCAGCGCGGGCCTAGCACCTCAAGGTCAGGGCTCGGCGTCTCAAGATGTGGAGAATTCCGCACCTTTGGGGCGGCGCGATGCCGGACTGATTCGCGTCGTTTTTGGCGCCGGTCGGCAGACATCGCGCCAATTACGGAGAATCCCGCCACAGGTAATAATCTGTAGCAAAGTCCAGGGCAGCAACTCATTCAAGTATTTTCAATCGTGCCACAAATGCTTGAATGGTTTTTGAACGTCATCCAAACAATCAGGTTGAATCACCGGTCCAGGATAGTTTCTTCACACAAAACATTTATTTTCAGTTAAGCAATGAGCTCAGCAAACCTGTTGGAAGGAGGATAGAAATGACAGTAAATGGGGTCATGTGATGTGAGTGTGGGAGCGGCTGCGTTTCCGCGAGCTCTGGCGTTACTCATCTTTTAATCCTTTTTTTTAATACTGATGCACATCCCATAATTATTTGTTACTGGTGTACCTGTCTTGTACTATATCCCTGGAAGACCCTAGCTAGATTTTTGCAATGAGGAGTCAAGCTAAGTTACAAGATCCTCCTTTGATTGAGGCGGTCGGAGGGGGCCGGAACGGCGCTTGCAGTAACAGTTTTCCTGGTGAGAGGGCCTATGCTTCAGCGGTGCTGTCGGCATCGAGGTGATGGTTGCTGTGGTGATATACATCACTGTAAGTACATAAAGGGTTAATGTACATACACTACACCTAGCTAGACACGAGAGGGAACACCAGAGACATGGCACACAGACAGTCAACCAAAAGTCAGTAAGATAGGACACGACCAATGGGCAGTCACGATACACACAGAGGTGACACTATCACAGGAGGGCGTTACTCCAACCCATATAAAAGGACACATCACACATGCTCAGTCTCTTTCCAGTGGAGACACTCAGTGAGTACAGACACAGGGTTGATTGAACATCACACCCACCACGTGGATTGTAGCAGACTGGTTCGTCAGTCTGAGTAGCTATAGCAGGATTAACAGTAGCGTCGAATCTAAGTAGGAGAATTGTCAATAGTATAATAAACATGTTAAAGCTATCTCCAAGTCTGAACCTTCCTTTGTCAGAGTGCACATCAAGGAAGCAGCTTATGCTACGTCAAGAGCACAACAAAAAAGTTGCCACTGTGAATGATGTTGCGGACAATGGCCTTGGTTCCTAGGTGCAGGATGTTGCTGCTTACTTTGAAATGTTTTTGTTATTTGGGGTTTATGGAATCCATGTTTATCTCTATAATACCAGCATGAGACCCAAAGGGGTGACTCAATTGATCTCCCCGTGAGGCTTGTGGAATATAAGCTTCCCCGCTGAGAGGCAGAGGCCTAGCAGCTGGGGCCCATGAATCTAGTGTTTCAAAGCCGGCCTGGATAGGGACCAGCATGATTGGTAGTCCCAGCTGGGACCAATGTGCTGTAGGTCTTACTTTTTTCTCCCAAATAAATCTACATTTATATCACCTGCTCGGGATACCTGAAGTTTTTATGATCTCCTATGAAAATCTGGACAGATCAGATATCATAGAGAGGGCAGGGTTCCTTAAAACTCTTCTTTGTGGTTGTTGTCTCTGGAGTAGGGGGAAATGTGCTCTGGCTCAGGCCTGGGTGTTGTTGCTTAATCCTTGATTGGGTTGGCTTCTTCAATGTTCTCTTGGCTGCATGGCAGTGGCCACTTGATCGGGTAGGTTAGGTCAGGAGTAACTGTTTACCTGGGTCACATGCAGGGTCTGTTGGGTGGTGGAGTGGGTTACCCCTCCCTAGTTGTCCCCTTTTGGGGGCTCCTGGTCTTCTCTCCCTCTCAAGATAGCATTCCACTGGGGAGGTAGTAGCCTGTTGGCTGAAGGGCTAGAGTGAGATTCTGAGTGCTGTGGATCGGCAGTGGGGTCCTTCTTCGGTTCTAGGGTAGGCTGAGTGGTGGAGATAGACACCCTCCTCCAAGTGATCTTATATAGTGACTTCCAGATTGAGCTTCTTTTTAAAGCCGGTGCTCCCTTGGGGAGACAGTGTTCTGTGTCTGGTGAAGTAACGCTGTTCTGCCTCTGGTATACTTTTTGCGATGGTGTACGGTACTGGACCCTGTCAGACATTCCTCAGCTAATCCTGGTGTTCCTCTCTTTTTGGGGTTTCTTTTCATTACTTGGGTAGTTAGCATGCTGATGCAGGCCCCAATTTGGTATATTGTGTCTCAGGGGTTTCCCTTCCCATATCGAGGGTGGTTAATCGTATCCCTCCCGAGACATCCAGTTGCTGGGTGTCTTGATAATTCTTCTCCTTGTTGGCGGGATTTCCTCGGAGGATGATGTAAATCCTCCAGTGTCAGTGGGGACAGTGTGGTGCCTCTGATATGGTTAGAGATCAATGAGGTTGGTTGTGCAGTGAGTCTTGAAATGGTGTGGGTATCCTCAGTTTACTGGCTCCTGTATATGAGAGTGTACAATGCCAAGTCATGTCTTAATGATAATAATAATCTTTATTGTCACAAGTAGGCTTACAATGAAGCTACTGTGAAAAGTCCCTAGTCGCCACATTCCGGCGCTTATTCGGGAACACAGAGGGAGAATTCGGAATTTCCAAATTACCTAACAGTACGTCTTTTGGGATTTGTGGGAGGAAACCTGAGCACCCGGAGGAAACCCACGCAGACACAGAGAGAACGTGCAGACGCCACACAGACAGTGACCCAAGCGGGAATTGAACCTAGGACCCTGGAGCTGACAGTGTTACCCACTGTGCTACCGTGGTCTTGTACCATGGTCGGTGGTATCCTGTTGCTCCCTTATGCTTGAGATGTCCCTTCTTTGGTGTTTGGGCCAGAAAGTGGAGCTGAGTCCACAAAAGATCAGCCATGATCTCATTGAATGGCGGAGCAGGCTCGAGGGGCCAGATGGCCTACTCCTGCTCCTAGTTCTTCTGTTCTTCTGTTCTTGGCCTGGATCTCCTGGGAGGCTGAGTAAGATTTCGGATGAGCAGCTTCTTTCTTTTTTGTGTTGTGATGAGGGGCATGCATCATGGGCCCATGTGCTTATAGCTATATCCCAGCACGCTGTTATCCTGAGACCCTCTTCTCTTGGCAGCATCTTTTTATCCTGCCAATGTTAGTGTGTTGGGAGACGTCTTTTGTAATCTGAACCAACTGTATGAAGATTTGCCGGTCTTCCGTGTATAAATGTGTAGAATGATGATCGCTCTACACTGTGGCAGAGTTTGGAGATTTGTTGCTTGTGGTGGTTATTTGTAAAATATTAAATAACCACTTAGAACTAATGTTCTCATGAATCTTTTCTGGAGATTTTGTCTTTGTTATTTTGGGGATAAAGAATCGTCGACTGGTTTCTGAAAAGGACATCACATTGCGTTATTGCTGCCTCTGGTATGCTTGGAGTTGGGGGGGAGATGAGTTGTGGTGTGTGCCCGAACATGGTGCGAGGATCTTATCCTGGATTTTCATGGGATGTGAGAAGACTTGCTATGTGTGTGCCGTTTTACCATGTTTTCATGGCCAAATCCTCCTCTCCCTCATTCTCTAGTGCATCTGTTAGTTTAGTGATTAAGCTGAACTAACTGTACTGTTGTTCCTCTGTCTTTTTCTGTATTTATGTATGCCGAGACACTTGTGCTGTGCTGTACCAATCCTGAGGATTTATTGCGTGACTTGTTAAAATGTAAAAACTTTAATAAAAATATATATTATTTTAAAATGACTATGATTATGGGAGCAATGGGTAACAACTACTAGTGATTTGTCAGGGAAATGTTTTCCAGAAATAATGGACTGTTGGGATAAAATGAAGAGAATTCTGTTCAAGTTGATTGAATGGTAATTCACTCTACTCTCTAGCTGTGCTATATTCAACTTACTCAAACAGGGATGGTTGTTCTCCCCCAACTCTAGCACTGTCTCACCTCTGCTGTCAGAACCAATTCCGAACTTTACTTTTGATTCCCATTGCTCCCTTACATTCAACTTGCAACTCTCACTCGCCAATCTCCTAACGTCCATCTTTGTATGGGCCACCACCTTTCTCATTCAATTAACTGCTGGCAAGAAGTCCTGCCTCCGGCGCTTTTCTCCGACACATTTGTTTACAACAGCATGATTACTATATAGCACAATTATTAAAAATCTGGTTGTGTTTGGCAAAAACATACCAGTCGCAGTAGATTGTGAAGATCACAGAATGGAATACTATGTCAAAGGTTCATAGAATAGAATCATAGAATTCCTACAGTGCAGAAGAAGGCCATTCGGCCCATCACGTTTCTACCAACTCTCTTGAAGCACCCTACCTCGGCTCATTCCCCCGCTCTATCCCCATAATCCCACCTAACCTACACATCTTCGGACATTAAGGGGCAATTTAGCATGGCCAATCCACCTAACCTGCATATCTTTGGACTGTGGGAGGAAACCGGAGCACCCGGAGGAAACCCACGCAGACACAGGGAAAAAGTGCAGACTCCACACACAGTGACCCAAGGTTGAAATTGAACCCGGGTCCCTGGTGCTGTAGGGCAGCAGTGGTAACCAATGTGTCACAATGCCGTGTGAGGAGATTTGTTAGAGATGTTCAACATCATGAGGGTTCAGAGTAGATAGGGAGAAACTGTTCCCTGTGGCTTAACCACGGTTCAGAACCTCAGGAATTAAGGTGAAGGGATAACTTATTTTCTTACACAGTGAGTAGTTAGGATCTGGACTACACAGTTTGAGAGTGCAGTGGAGACATGTTCAATCGTGGCTTTCAAAAGTGAATTAAATAGCAAACGTTTGCAGGGCTACAGAGAAACAGCGAGGGAGTGGGACTAGCTGTGTCGCATTCCAGAAAGTTGCCATGGGCCGGGCAGCCCAAGCTGCATCTTTCTGAGCTGCAAGCAATTGTTGATCTTATGATTTTATTATTACAAAGAATTCCTTAATATTGTATACCCTCTTATTATTCTATTAGATTTTTTGCTATTGGGTCAAGAGTGCAGCATTTTTTTAAAATTGTGCAATTAAACTTTTTTTTTCAATTTTAGAGTACTCAAGTCATTTTTTCCAAATAAGGGGCAATTTAGCATGGCCAATCCACCTACCCTGCACATCTTTGGGTTGTGGGGGCGAAACCCACGCAAACTCGGGGAGAATGTGGAAACCACACGGACAGCGACCCAGAGCCAGGATCGAACCCGAGAGCTCGGCGCTGTGAAACAGCAGTGCTAACCACTGTGCCACCGTGCTGCCCTTCTTTAAAAAATAAATTTAGAGTCCCCAATTAATAATTTCCAATTAAGGGGCAATTTGGCGTGGCCAGTCCACCTACCCTGCATGTCTTTGGGTTGTGGCGGCGAAACCCACGCAAACACGGGGAGAATGGGCAAACTCCACACGGACAGTGACCCAGAGGCGGCATCGAACCTGGGACCTCGGTGCCATGAGACCACAGTGCTAACCACTGTGCCACCGTGCTGCCTGCAATGAATCTTTATTCACAAATATAAAATGAAAATGACCCTGGCTTACCCCAGCCAGTTTCATTTCTTTGCTGATGCTGCGAAAGTTTTAGAGTTTAATTGTTTTCAGAAATGACAAACTATTTGGCATGAAGGATTTCCAAACAATTTAACAGTGATCTAGCCAGATAAAGCACCACGTTCTGGACCTTTTCTTATACAAACTTTGAATATCGGACAAAAGCAAACACCCTCTTGGATACTGACGCTTTAACTTAAAACTTCAGAGCAAAATACCACAAAACCATCAATTTAAAAAGGGTTGACTTCTCCCATTGACAGTGCAAAAGTTAAAATTCTATTATTTCGACAACCACCACTGTGTTTAATTTGTAAAATCTCTGCATTGGCATTATTGAGAACTAAATAATTTTAATCCAGCCCCAAAGATCATTTAAATCCAATTGTAGCTGCACAGGAATTTTACCCTTGTTCTTGGGTTTACACTTGGACCCAACTCATTTGGAAGCTAAGCACAGAGAGGAAAAAAGTGAAATTGCCTTTCATGTTGCTTTTGATCAAGGGCAGAATTCCTCAATTTATTTCTTTGCAAGTTTCATTTTATAGAACATGTACCCTGGGCGGGATTCTCCGGTATCCGGCGGGCGGGCCATACCGACGCCAAAGAATGGTGTGAACCACTCCGACGTCGGGCCGCCCGGAAGGTGCGGAATCCTCCGCACCTTCGGGGGCTAGGCCGGCGCTGGAGTGGTTGGCGCCGCACCAACCAGCGCCGAAGGGCCTCCGCAAGTTGGCGCAACCGCAGGAGCGCCAGCGTGTTCCCAGAACCGCTGGCGCGATTCCTGCGCATGCACAGGGTGTTTCTTCTCCGCACTGGCCATGGCGGAGCTTTACAGCGGCCGGCGCGGAGGGAAAAAGTGCCCTCACAACACAGGCCCGTCCGCAGATCGGTGGGCCCAGATCACGGGGCAGGCCACCGTTGGGCCCCTCCCCCACCCCCCCGGGACCAGACTCACCGCGCCCCCCCCCCCCCCCCCCCCCCCGAGGACTCCGCAGGACGCCCGCAGAGCCAGGTCACGCCGATAAGAACCTTGTGTAATTTACGCCGGCGGGACTGGCCGAAAACGGGCGGCCGCTCGGCCCATGGCGAAGCGGAGAATCGCCGGAAGGGCCGCTGCCAACGGCCCCCGACCGGCGTGGCGCGATTCCCACCACTGCCAAAAAAAACGCCGCCGAAGAATTCGGCAGCTGGAGGCGGGCCGGGATGCATGCCGCCCCCCGCCGATTCTCCGGTCCAGCGGGAGAGTCAGAGAATCCCGCCCCCTATTGATGCAGCTTTCCCAGTGCCGGGTCAAACACCTGTGTCTCATTCTTTACATATAGAAAGTTCAAAGTTGCTGAATTTGAAATTACCGGCTGCAGTAGTTATCTGAGAGATGGGCCAGGGGTCTCCGTTTGAGAGACTAAATGCTGACGCTGGGACTGAATCACGAGTGTTCTACGCCGCCGAATACGGTGCTGGTCCCGAAACAATTCAGGACATGTTATTGGCTAGCACCAGTGCCACGTGGAACTAGTGCAATTCCAATGAACGCCGAAGTCTCATTCGCTGGGGTCGGGATAGGGATTGGAGAGCCTGACAGGCTGCAGCAGCTTATAAGCACGCCATTCCCCCTGCACACTCATTCCAGCCAAGATGATGCCACCCCAGAGAGTAGCCCCGGGATTTGGATGCGGAGCTGGAGACATTGTTGTATGGCATGCAGGAGAGGCGGGACTTCCTGTTCCCCAGAGTGGGAAGGAGGCTGTCACCCATTCGGCCGGTGGTGCTCTGTGCAACTATGGGCCATGGTGGACGGTTAGTGGGGTGCGCTGCAAGTTGGCCCTGCAAGCCGCGGCGATGGCGGTCCATGCCTGGACACTCTGGTCCTGGGTTCACTCCGACCCCACAAACCATCCCCGGGTTGCCATCCCCCCAACCTTTGCGGTCCCCCGGTCCCCCCCAACCACCCCCCACCCCCCATCCCCCCCACTCCCCGCAGGCCTGGCCAGCAGCAGTATTTGCAGCTTACAGTTCCGCCTTTGGGGACAAATCTTACCTCGTCTTTCACTCAGCAGCCATGGCACCTGTTTCCCGAATTTTAAAGCCACAAGTGAACCTCGCCATCGGCAATTCGGAGGATCACGGGAGGCCTGGAGAATGCATTCACTCTGCTGTCGAGGCATCGGAGCATCGGAACATGGCATTCTGTGCCGCACCCATCACCGGCCTCGACACGCGATTCTCCACCCGATCGTTCTTCACAATTCCGGCGTCGCTGGGTGGAGAATCCTGCCTGAATTCTCTTCTCACCCCACTTGCAATATCCCCCTGGGCTGGAATCTCCGCACCCTGACGATGAAATCATGGCCGGCGCGGGGGCAGAGAATTCATTTCCCCGCACGGAATCGGGACCGGCGCTGGTTCCCAGATTCTGCGGGCCCCAAAAAGCAGCATACACAGAGAGTACGCCGCGCTGCGCAGCACCTACCTGGGGCCATTGATGGAGGCCCGCTCCACCACCATTCTCCACCCCCAACCGGCCAAAGTCCCAAAGGCGCAGATTTAATATGGTCCAGCCGATCAGGATACTCGTGTGGCGACTGCGGACTCAGTCCATGGCCGCCCTGGTCGGGGCGGGCCGATCGGACAGCAACAGGGGCCTTATACACGGCCGGGAGATGTTTGTGCGGGTGTTGAGGGTCGGGTGCGCGGCCAATTGGGGGGGGTTATTTTCAGGGTCAAGTTCCGCGGTCCGAGTCTGCAATGGAGCACGGCGCTGTTGTTGGAGGCCGCCGCCGTGCACATGCACGGCCTCCAAAAGCTGCTAGAACTATGCCAGGTCCCTGCTCGCCCCCTGAAGGGCTAGGAATATATGGCCCTTTCATGCCAGCTTTTCTGGGGTGAAAGTCCACAGTTCTGACGCCGGTGTGGGGACATAGTCCCATTAACGGAGAATCCATCCCCCTCTCTTTTCATAGTCGAATCCATAATCAAATGATTACTTCTGGTCGGAACAAAATCCAAAGCTCCAAAAATGCTTCCCAATTTTTTCATGCTCCTCCTTACATCTTATCTCGAGAACCATTACATTGTTTCCTACTCCAAGGTCTTCTTTCCAAAACTTCTAAAATTCTGGAACTCCTTGCCGACTTCAACCTTCCTATCTTCCCAATGATTTTTGAACTCCAAACATTAGGTGCTTCTTGAATTACCTCAACTTCTCTTCTGACCCATTTAGCTCTGAGTCACCTTCTGCATCGGAGTTTTTTTGCCCTTTCGTCAAGTTTCTCAATTTAAAAATATTTCCTCCAATTATAGACTAAAAAAAGATACGCCCAGCCGGAACACACTGGCCTGTAACTGTGTGCCCACACAATGTTGAGATCCACAGAGAATTCTGCCAATGATGCATTGAAACATTATCTGTTATAGTTCATAAACGGGGCAGAATAGCGGTGAAATCATACATTCAGTTCACTACTATATCTGAGAAGGTTATATAAACTGGAATACAATTCAATCATACATAAAATAGAGAGCAATACTTGCAAGTACCATACCAATAAACTTCTTAAAGACAACTCGATTAGCTTAGCACATCATAATTGAACAATGCAATATTCTGAGGATATATCCAAATGGATTTTTGTTTGGCAATCAGATATCATGAACTCAAAGCAAAATTAGTCCAATATAATCTAGTCAACGGTCACTTTTATAACTCCAGATAAATGATTGCCCGCATAGTGCACTTATATAATTAGCTCTTTCACTGGTAAACTTTGGATAGGTGCCATATTTTCATCTCAGTTCTGATTAAACCATCATTTAAACTGTCAGCGTTGGTGCTAACTTTGCAGTGGCTAGACTAAGATGACAGTTTGAAAGAAAACAGCAAAAAATTCTCTGCAAGTAACGTCAGACACTCACAGCTCATCGATAATTGCACTATTGCAGACGGCATTACAGATATTTGTGTTTCAGAGGACCAATAGAAACTAGAGGGAAATCAATATTTATACGCAATGCAAAGACCATCTAATTTATGCCTTTTTGACAGAGAAACGGGGCACTTGGAAAGAGGAGGCAGGGACAGAATGTTGACATCCTGTTCCACGTTAATTTTGCCCATTTGCTCACTACTCAAAGAGCAGCAATGGTTGCAATGTCATGTTCTTTGCATCAAAGTGATTCCTCATATTGAAACCAGGCGATTCTGCCTGTGCTGTCACTTCCCTGCTATAGAACTGGCATCAAGAAGTACGATGGCTCTTAGTTAAGCAAATTCTCTTCCCTATTTTCAAATTGCTCCATAGCTTTGCCCCTCCCAACACTGACCTCCTCCTGTCCTACTATTGTGTTTTATGCCTCAAAGATATTCAGAGGTGATATACCAAGCTCTATATGGCAGGAGCTTTATTTGTAATACTTCAAAATATCTTCTCCCATACTTACTGCAGTGAGCCTCAGTTTAGTCTCTCTCTCTGTAATGTTACAGGCATTACAGGTTAATTTAATCAGCCCTAATTTCTCCTCTCATTATCCGTCTGTAAATAGAACTGTAGTTATTGATCGTTGATTTCCCCTTTTATTAATGGTGGTGTATTTTCCCCAATCCTTTAGATTGGAGTGATCCAATCTTCTATCAAGTACCGCACATCAAACTCGAGATAAGGTAAAATAAGAGAGCTGGGTTATTTTGCACGAACACAACAGAGTGAGGGGTTTCACAACATCAATCTTTTTTGCACTCTTACAATAAAAGAGTGATAAGGGAAGAAAGGGCTACAGGGCAAAACCATGTGAAACCATAACTATTATTTTTATTGCGATTCCAGAGTCCAGAATCAAAAGTTCAAAGGTTAGCAGGCTGAATCTGTTACTGGGTGATCTGTCATTCCGGAAGCGAGGACGTCCATGATGGAAGGAGATACTCAGAGATGATTTAGTCTTATGGGCACCAATACAGGAATTCTGATGTTCCAATGGTGCACTGTGTAGATGAGGACAGGGCTCTTGGCACCTGTTGGGTGGTAAAATGGTCGACTGCTTGGGTTCAGTCCGACATGGCAATAGTACAGGTTCCAGCAGCTTTGGGGAGGTCATGCGACATACCGCCCACTTCTCCTGGGTTTTGGACAAAGGATGTATTTTTCCAAGTCTGGAAGCTTGAGATGTTTAACAGAGGAATCAGGGTCCCTGTTGTCCTTACAGACGTACTGTCTCCTTGGCCAGAGCCCTACCATATAAATGTAAAGGGTATTGATGAATTTCTTCGGAATTTGATTTTCTGCAGTCACAAGGGACATTATCGCCTCTTTAAATATAACGAGGTGCCTGCTGGTTTTCTGAAGGCGAGAAATTCCTCTGGTATGAGCCACGGCTAGTCATGAATGTCAGAGTAAAGCCTTTGTCCATTTTTAGAATAAAATATTAATTTTATAAAGTAACCAGTTTGACGTGGATATATATTTTCCTTTCTATCTTCTGGATGGGACAGTAAGTAACCACACCCAGGGTTAACTAATAATACAGAGTGAACGGTGAAACAACTGCACATTATCTTTTCTCCCATGTAAAACAAAATACCTTATTTTAAATTGAACGGTCCTAAACAACAAACATATCTACATTCAAGTAATTTCTTAGAGTTCAGCTTACCCGTTTTCTCCAAGTACAGAAATAATGTTTATATGAAGGTCTCTGATGTTGACGCTGAGATCTACAAATTTGAAGATCTTGGGCGGGATTCTCCGAGCCCGCGCTGGGTCGGAGAATTGGCGGGGGGGCACGCCAATCCCACCACGCTGGGCCGCCGATTCTCCGGCGACCGGAGAATCGGCACCAATCGCGTCGGCGTCTGTCGGGGGCCGTTGAAAGCGGCCCCTACGGGGATTCTCCGCGCTCGACGGGCCAAGTGCCCCCGAGTCCCGCCGGCTTAATTCGTGTGTGGTCCTACCCGGCGGGACGTCGCCGTTCTGGCGGCGGCGGCCATCCTGGTGGGGGAGCGGGGGGGGCCGACTCCGGGGAGGGCCTCCACGGTGGCCAGGCCTGCGATCGGGGGCAACTGATCGGCGTATGCACTCATTCCGGTGGGGCCTATGTTCCTCTGCACCGTGCCCTTGGAGGGTAGCGCCATGTTGCCTGGGGGCCGGCACGGAGACGGCCATGGCGCGCATGCGCAGACCCGTGCCGGCCATGTAGGGCCGGCTTTCGGCACCAGAGCAGCGCGCAGCACTCTGGCGCCATGCTAGCCCCCGAGGAAGGGGAGAATGACTGGGAGGAGGCCCTTTGACGCCGGCGTCAACACTTGGCTGGGATTTCGGAGAATCCCGGCCATGGTTCGGGGTGACGAACTAAGTTGCAAGACACTCAACCTTGAAGCTGTTATGATGAAGACACATTTTCAATCTGTAGATGCATAGAGGTCAAATGACCAGGTTCTGACCTGGCTACCAACGTATCAGCGCTTGGTGATCAGTGTGGGGTTTGAACTTTCTACTATCGGAGATATGTGTGCTAATGTTCCCAAATGTAGATGCAGGCTAATTCCCACTTTCCAGTAGAATATTTACGTTAGTTTCCCACAAAGGGCATGATGCTTAAATGATTGGTCATTCGCTTCTTTCAATGTACGAGAGAGAACAGCTCCATTCACATTTCCTGACGTACGTGTTGTGACATAAGCTTCCACATGTGGTTTGAAATGCACAAAGACTGCTGGAGGTGCTATCTTCACCTTTAACATATCCAAAGCTGTTTTCTGTATGATTGCCTGGTCCCATTGTGCGGGTTACAGATTGTGTTTGAATACAATTCTGCTGTTACTGCTGGTGCACAGTGTCACATGTATGCCCTGTTATGAGTTGCTTGGTCTGTTTGAAATCTATGCCGTTTAACACAGTTTTATTACCACACAACACGATGGATATCAATTTTTGCACAAGCCCCCAAATATTTTAACGGGAGGACTTTGCAGGGTCAATAGGCAGGGTGTGCCATCATCATTTTTGGTGCCTATGTTTATGCCGTGTCGTCCATCTGGTTTCATTCCTTATTGACTTTTCTGTAGTGATTTGATAGAACTGAGTGGTTTGCTCGACTATTTCCGAGGGCATTTAAGAGTCAACCACATTTCTGTGGCTCTGGAGTCACAGTAGGCCAGACCAGGTAAAGGATAGCAGATTTCTTTCCCGAGAGGACATCAATGAATCAAATGGTTTTTTTTACTGTAATTGACAATTCAGGATTACTGAGTCCAACTCTCAATTCCAGATTTTTTAAAATCAAATTCAAATTTGACCAGCTGCCATGGTGGGATTTGAACTCTAAGCATTAGCTTGGACCTCTGGATTGCTTGTCCAGTGACATTACCACAATGCCACCACCTCCCCTGGCACCCTAGCTCTGTTGATCCACATGTGGTGCAGCATGCTGGGCTGGAACACCATGTCCTTCATCTAAACCATCGTATGATCCCTTATCTGAAGATTCTGGATGATGAAAGATGCCCTCACCTGCCAGTTCATCCCCTTCTAAAATGTCAAGTTGTGCAGTGAACTGCAAACAATGACAATTAGGGAGACCTGAGCAAGTGCATACTGTAGGGAGCCAGGAGGAGATGGGTCCAGACACCGGAACATAATTTAAAAAGACCAATGGGTCCTCTCAATAGTTACCTTGGTTGGAGCACATTGCTCTTGTTTTGTTTTTCTTCTGCATCTGATTGATGTCGTGAGCCACCTCTTTAACGGATAGCCCATTTCCCCCCAAGTACCCAACCATTCAGTTGTGCTGGTGCTACAATGCGCTGTGGAACCTGAGAGTCCCTGAGGATATAAACATCATGGCTATTCCCAGGGTATTGCACACACCACTACAGTGGTCACATACAACTTGCACATAAAGGGCGGCACAGTAGCACAGTGGGTAGCACTGTTGCTTCACAGCTCCAGGCTCTTCAGGTTCGATTCCCGCCTGGATCACCGTCTGTGCGGCGTCTGCACGTTCTTCCCGTGTCTGCATGAGTTTCCTCCAGGTGCTCCGGTTTCCTCCCACAGGTCCCAAAAAACGTGCTGTTAGGTGAATTGGATAGTCTAAATTTTCTCTCTGTGTACCCGAACAGGTGCCGGAATGTGGCAACTAGGGGCTTTTTACAGTAACTTCATTACAGTCACAAGCCTACTTGTGATGATTAAAGATTATTATTATAAAGGGAAAGAGCAGCACGGTGGCCTAGTGGGTTAGCACAGCTGCCTCACGGCGCTGAGGTCCCAGGTTTGATCCCGGCTCTGGGTCACTGTCTGTGTGGAGTTTGCACATTCTCCCCGTGTCTGTGTGGGTTTCGCCCCCACAACCCAAAAATGTGCAGAGTAAGTGGATTGGCACGCTAAATTGCCCCTTAATTGGAAAAAATAATTGGGTAGTCTAAATTTTAAAAAAATAAAATAAAAATTATAAATTATTATAAAGGGAATGATGTTCTTTTCAGTTGACAAACACCCTTGGTTGGCCCCTGGGAACCTTGATGGATGCATGAGTGCAATTGACTGCCTCTTGCACTTTAATAAATCTCCAATTGTCGGCCCCAAAACCTATTTTTCCATTTTCCTGGCTGTCCCCATCAGTCATGAACTTGATGAAGTTGTCCACCCACCTGAGCAATGCATCTGTTGACTTCCGGTTGCGGCGATGACCAGCTAAGCCACACGTTTCGGCGGCTCCAGCTCAAACGGACCTTCGGGCTCTTTTAAGAGCCCCAACGGGGAATTTTTTCAGGACGAAACCCGGTGTGGGGTGAGTTAACAGGGAGTCCCCCCCAACGAAAGAGAAAAATATCGGCGGCGGTGGCTACATCGCGAAGAATCCTCGAGGATAGGGACAGGAGGAAAAAAGAAGCAAGATGGCGGCGGAGAAAGCCCAGGCAACATGGGGGCCCGATCAAGACGAATTCTTAAGAAGGTGTGTGGAGCTACTTAAGAAGGAGGTGCTGACCCCGATGCTACAGGCAATTGAGGGGCTTAAGGAGGCACAAAGGACCCAGGAGACGGAGCTCCGCGTGGTGGAGCAGAAGGTGACGGATAATGAAGACGAGATCCTGGGCCTGGCGGTCAAAACACAGACGCACGAGGCGCTCCACAAAAAGTGCATTGAAAGGATTGAGGCCCTAGAAAACAGAGCACGAAGGAAGAACCTTCGGATCCTGGGTCTCCCCGAGGGAGTGGAAGGAGCGGACTGCGGGGCTTACGTGAGCACGATGCTAAGCTCGCTGATGGGAGCTGAGGCCCCTTCGGGCCCCTTAGAAGTGGAGGGGCCTCATCGGGTCCCTGCGAGGAGACCAAAGGCGGGAGAATCACCTGGGGCGACAATCGTGCGATTTCATCGCTTCAATGATAGAGAAGTGGTTCTGAGATGGGCCAAAAAGGTACGGAGTAGTAGATGGGAGAATGCGGTGGTACGGGTGTACCAGGATTGGAGTGCGGAGGTGGCGAGAAGGAGGGCGAGTTTTAATCGAGCCAAGGAGGTGCTACACAAGAAGGTGAAGTTCGGGATGCTGCAGCCGGCGCGACTATGGGTCACGTACCAGGAGAGACATCACTACTTCGAAACGGCGGAAGAAGCATGGACCTTTATTAAAGACGAGAAACTGGATTGGAACTGAGGGACTGATCTTAGAGGGGAAATGACACTGTCGATGTATATAGGGATGTAAATTGGGAAGGGGGGGGACACTAAGAAATGTGGGCGTCGGTGAGGGGAAAGAAGAGACATAGGCGGGGGATGAGGAATGGGAGTGGGGCGGTAGAGGGAGCTGCGCCACAAGGGGCGGAACAACTACAGAGAATATGGGGCCTACTGTCCTTGTTCCCGCGCCAGAAAGGTGATGGCGGGAAGATAGGCGCAAGGTAGATGGGAGTTCCCCACACGGGGGGGTCAAGGAGTGAGCGGGAGAAGCCGGGGTCAGTTGAAGTCAGCTGACTTTCGTAAGTAATATGGGGGGAGCAATCACGCTAGATGGGGATCTAGCGGGGGGGGGGGGGGATAACTGGGTTGCTGCTGCAGAAATCAAAGAGGAACTGGTTAAAGAAAGGGTGGTCGGGGCTGGAATGCGCCACCTGGGGAACGGATGGGAGTGTGGAATCGGAACGTGGGACTGGCCTAGAGAGGGTGATGGCTAGTCGACACGGGAAGGGGGCAGGTAGCCCCCCAGTGCGGCTGATCACGTGGAACGTGAGAGGCCTAAATGGACCGATTAAAAGGGCCCGAGTGTTCGCGCACTTGAAAGGACTGAGGGCAGACGTGGCTATGCTTCAGGAGACGCACCTGAAGGTGGCGGACCAAGTTAGGTTAAGGAAAGGATGGGTGGGACAGGTGTTCCATTCAGGGCTGGATGCAAAGAATAGAGGGGTGGCCATACTGGTGGGGAAACGGGTATCATTCGAAGCTAGGAGCATTGTAGCAGATAGTGGAGGCAGATATGTGATGGTGAGTGGCAGACTGGAGGGAACGGAGGTCGTGTTGGTTAACGTATATGCCCCGAATTGGGATGATGCGGGATTCATGAAGCGGATGCTGGGACGTATCCCGGGCCTGGAGGTAGGAAACTTGATAATGGGGGGAGACTTCAACACCGTGCTGGACCCAGGGTTAGATAGATCTAGATCTAAGACCGGAAGAAGGCCGGCAGCGGCCAAGGTGCTTAAGGGTTTATGGACCAAATGAGGGGAGTGGATCCATGGCGATTTGTTAGACCGAAGGCCAGGGAGTTCTCCTTCTTCTCCCATGTTCACAAGGTGTACTCCCGGATAGATTTCTTTGTTTTGGGAAGGTCACTGATCTCGAGGGTGGAAGAAACTGAGTACTCAGCCATAGCTATCTCAGATCATGCCCCACATTGGGTGGACCTGGAACTAGGAGAGGAGAGGGAGCAGCGTGCACTCTGGCGATTAGATGTGGGATTGTTGGCGGATGAGGGAGTCTGTGGAAGGGTGCGGGGATGTATCGAGAGATATCTGGAGGCCAATGACGACGGGGAGGTCCGAGTGGGAGTGGTATGGGAAGCACTAAAGGTGGTGGTCAGAGGAGAGCTGATCTCCATCAGGGCCCACAAAGGGAAAACAGAGGCCAAGGAAAGGGAAAGATTACTGGGGGAGATTTTAAGAGTGGATAAAGAATATGCGGAGGCCCCGGAGGAGGGACTATACAGGGAGAGACGACGACTCCAGACGGAGTTCGACCTGCTGACCATTAGGAGGGCGGAGGTGCTGTGGAGGAAGGCACAGGGGATGAGATATGAATATGGGGAAAAGGCTAGTCGCCTGTTGGCCCATCAGCTGCGAAAGAGGACAGCGGCGAGGGAGATAGGGGGAATTAGAGACGAAAAGGGAGCTACGGTGCGGAGAGCAGGGAAGATAAACGAGGTGTTTAAGACCTTTTACGAAAGACTTTATAGGTCCCAACCCCCGGAGGGAAAAGAGGAGATGCGGCAGTTTTTGGACCAATTAAGGTTCCCGAG
The DNA here is from genome assembly GCF_047496885.1 of Scyliorhinus torazame. Lineage (NCBI taxonomy): Eukaryota > Metazoa > Chordata > Chondrichthyes > Carcharhiniformes > Scyliorhinidae > Scyliorhinus > Scyliorhinus torazame. Next base: position 220,135,434 of record NC_092716.1, read on the forward strand.
GGTGGAGGAGCAGGAGGTGGAAGGCCTGGGGGCACCAATTGGGGTGGACGAGGTTACCAAGGGGCTGGGGAACATGCAGGCAGGGAAGGCCCCGGGACCAGATGGGTTCCTGGTGGAATTTTATAGAAAATATGTGGACTTGCTGGCCCCGCTGTTGGTAAGGACTTTTAACGAGGCCAGGGAAGGGGGGACTCTACCCCCGACAATGTCGGAGGCGACGATATCGCTAATTTTGAAGCGGGATAAAGATCCGCTGCAGTGCGGGTCCTATAGGCCTATTTCACTACTAAATGTGGACTCCAAATTGCTAGCAAAGGTGCTGGCAACGAGGATAGAGGACTGTGTCCCGGGGGTGGTGCACGAAGACCAGACAGGATTCGTAAAGGGGAGACAACTAAATGTTAACGTGCGACGGCTATTAGGGGTGATAATGATGCCCCCAGCAGAGGGGGAGGCAGAGATAGTGGCGGCAATGGATGCAGAGAAGGCATTTGATAGGGTGGAGTGGGAGTATCTATGGGAGGTGCTGAGGAGGTTCGGGTTCGGGGACGGGTTTGTTAGCTGGGTCAAACTCCTCTATGGGGCCCCAACGGCAAGTGTGGTCACGGGTCGGCAAAGATCGGAGTATTTCCGACTATACAGGGGAACAAGGCAGGGATGCCCGCTATCTCCATTACTGTTCGCGTTGGCAATTGAACCACTGGCCATGGCGCTGAGAGATTCCAGAAAATGGAGAGGGGTGATTGTAGGGGGAGAAGAACACCGAGTGTCACTCTACGCGGATGACCTACTGCTGTATGTGACGGACCCAGTGGGGGGGATGACAGAGGTCATGCAGACATTGAGGGAGTTCGGAGATTTCTCGGGATATAGGCTTAACATGGGAAAGAGTGAACTTTTTGTGATACACCCTGGGGACCAGAGTAGAGGGATAGATGGCCTGCCTTAAAGGAGAGTGAAAAGAAACTTTTGATACCTGGGGATTCAGATAGCCAGGAGCTGGGGAACCTTGCACAGACTTAATCTGACACGACTGGTGGAACAAATGGAAGAGGACTTCAAGAGGTGGGACATGCAGCCACTGTCACTGGCGGGCAGAGTGCAGGCAATTAAGATGATGGTCCTCCCGAGGTTCCTATTTGTATTCCAATGTCTCCCTATACTGATCACTAAGGCCTTCTTTAAAAAAATAGACAGGAGCATCACGAGCTTCGTGTGGGCAGGGAAAGTTCCGAGGGTAAGGAGGGGGTTCTTACAACATAGTAGAGACAGAGGGGGACTGGCGCTGCCGAATTTGGGCGACTACTACTGGGCCGCCAATGTGGCGATGATCCGTAAATGGATGATAGAAGGAGAGGGAGCGGCATGGAAAAGATTAGAGAGGAAGTCCTGTAAAGGGACGAGTCTAGAGGCGCTGGTGACGGCGTCACTACCGTTCTCACCAAAAAAATTTGCCACGAACCCAGTGGTGGCGGCAACATTAAATATCTGGGGGCAATGGAGGTGACAGAGAGGTGTGCTGGGAGCCTTGGTGGGGTCCCCAATTAGGAACAACCATAGGTTTGCCTCAGGGAGAATGGATAGAGGATTCCAGAGCTGGCACCAGTTGGGAATTAGGAGGGTGGGAGATTTATTTATAGACGGGACGTTTGCGAGCTTGGGAGCGTTGGAGGAAAAGTATAAGCTGCCCCGGGGAAATGTCTTTAGGTATATGCAGGTGAGGGCGTTCACAAGACAACAGGTGAGGGAATTTCCATTGCTCCCGACACAGGGGATCCAGGATAGAATGCTCTCGGGGGTGTGGGTCGGGGAGGGCAAGGTGTCAGAGATATACCGAGAGATGAGAGAAGAGGGGGAGGAGCTGGTGGGCGAACTGAAAGGAAAATGGGAAGAAGAGCTCGGGGAGGAGATAGAGGAGGGTCTGTGGGCTGATGCCCTACGCAGGGTAAATTCATCTTCCTCGTGTGCCAGGCTTAGCCTGATTCAATTTAAGGTGCTGCATAGAGCACACATAACGGGAGCAAGGTTGAGCAGGTTCTTCGGAGTGGAGGACAAGTGTGGGAGGTGCGGCGGAAGCCCGGCAAACCACACGCATATGTTTTGGCTGTGCCCGGCACTGGAGGGGTATTGGAGGGGAGTGACGGGAGTGATCTCGAAGGTGGTGAAGGTCCGGGTCAAACCAGCCTGGGGGTTAGCTTTATTTGGAGTTGCGGATGAGCCAGGAGTGCAGGAGGCGAAAGAGGCCGATGTCGTGGCCTTTGCGTCCCTAGTAGCCCGGCGTAGGATCATGTGTAAGGAAGCGAAACCCCCCCGGACTGGAAGCCTGGATAAACGATGTGGCGGGGTTCATAAAAGTGGAGCAGATTAAGTTTGCGCTGAGTGGATCGGCTCAAGGGTTCACCAGACGGTGGCAACCGTTCCTCGACTACCGAGCGGAACGTTAGAGGGAAGATAGATGACCAGCAGCAGCAACCCAGGGGGGGTGGGGGGGGGGGGGGAGGGGGGGAGGGAGGGGGGGGGGGAAGTTTCATTTTATGTTATTTGGTTAGTTTACCACGTTAGTTAGTTACTCTTTATTAGATTGTAGTTATCATGTTACTTGTACTGTTAACTTTTCTTTTTGTTTGATGTGAAAAAATTGTGAATGAAAAATTTCAATAAAATATATATTTTTTTAAAAAGCAATGCATCTGTTAGACGCCTGATACAATGATGGACTGGTGATTGTGACATATTATAGCAATATCAAGTTGATCCTTGAAAGGTTCCCAAAGCACATCCATGCTATGAAACCACCCACCTTCAGTGCCACAGACACTGGATGACCACCCTCACAATTCGGGTTATTTACCCTGTAAGCGTGTTGCAAATAGATTTGACTCTCTCCCTGGAGAGCGACAGCTGCCAGGAATACTGGCACTCTGAGCACTGCCTGTACATCCTTCCTTCAGGATAAGCTTTGCTCCATGGGCAGGGCTACCCGTGTTCCTGTTTGTGTCCTTCTGGCTGTTCGGAGCCACTAAACACCAGTAGGTTACTGCTGCCCCTGGCCAGCTGTCCTTTTCTCTCTCTTACTTGAGGAGCCTCTACCAGAGTACAGTATTTCCATGGCCCCTACTCCCCATGACACCTTTCATTCAGCCTGCTCTATAAGGGTCTCTCCATGGTCGCAGCCCCTCTTCCAAATCACTCGCTTTTGATGGATATTTTGGTGGTTCTCCTTCAGAAGTTTGCATGGAGTGTCCTGAGACCAATTCACTCATTCTCTCACCTCTCATGCAGTCTCAACTGCAACCTCCAACTCTTCACTGTCTTCTTCCCATTAGCCCCTATATCCGTTCTTTGCTTTGCTGAGTCGGCGCTGCCTCGATTCCCTCCACCCACCAGGGAGCCCCTGCGGCCTGCACAAAGTTGCGCGAGCAGCGAGAAATCATGGTCAATTGACTGCTTAATTGCCTCAACAGTACTTTAATTGGTCGTTACAGGAAAGCATTCAGGCTTCCAATTTTGTGATTCGCTCACCTTCGGTATTATTCCAGTCAGGCATGATGGCATTGGGGACCATACCTGTTGTCATAATCCTCAATTCGGCAGAGGAGTAGGGAAGACAGCAGTCCGAAGGCAAGCATCCTATTTTCCAATTTTAAAAAGACACCTGTCACAACAGGCCCATTGTCATGTGAGAGTACCTTTAAGAAATGGGTGTTTATAAAAATATCTGTAGTGGGTGTACCTTTAAGAAATGGGTGTTTATTACTGCAGTGATGTCAGAGTGTGGGTGGAGCTGGGCTGTCTGTCAGCTTTTACTTTCGCTTTGGGCTTGCAGCTACAGGGTGGTTTATTTTCATTTTAGTTTTGGAGACGCTGCAGTCACAGCAAGATGTGTCTGAATCCCTGCAAGCTTACGATTGTCCATTTGGTGATTTCAACGTGGTAACTGTTCTCAGCAGTGAAGTTAAACCTGATGTCTTTCTGTACAAAGGGTTCTTTTTGTCTTATGGATGTTGAAAGGAAAGTTTAAGGATTCTTAGAGTGCTGTATTCTTTGGGGGTTGTATTTGAATTGATGGCTGCTAAGATGTTCACTATATGTTTTAAAAAGGTTAGCTGAGTTCGTAGAATAAACATTGTTTTGCAGATTTCTGCTGCACCACACCTGTAGAATGGGCCATGTGCTCCCCATACCACAATCTATTAAAAGTTGTGGGTCAGGTGAACTCCATGATACACTTTGGGGTTCTCTAAACCCTGGCCCATAGCACCATTTCCCAACTTTGTCCGGATTGACCTGCAATCTATTAATTTGGTTAACATTACTCACCCGTTTACACAATTCCATGTCATCTGTTAACTAAAAAACAGTAACATTTATCCCTTTATCCAAGTCATTGATTAAAATTATGTACAGCAATGGGCCCAACATGGAATTTTTTGGAATGAAATTTGTGACGAAAACCCCATCCATCAAGTCCCCATTGATGACAATTCATGACCTACTGGGTTCCCAACCAAGGCAAGAGCAACAATGGCTAGCATTTATATAGTGGCTTTAATGTATAAAATATCGCAAGGCAGGAGGGTTATCAAATAAAATCAAACACCGTACCACATCAAGAAATGTTAGGGGAGACGACCAAAAACTTTAATGAGCATTTTAAAGGGGGAAGGAAATTCCAGGGCTCAGGGCGGAGTCAGCTATCAATGTTGGAGCATTAAATATGGAATGCACAAGAGGACAGAATTACAGAATCACAGATATCTTAGAGGGTTGCATAGTTGGAAAATATTACAAAGATAGGAAGGGGTGAGGTCATATAAGGATATGAAACAGCAATGAAAATTTTAAAATTAAGGGTGTGCCAGATTAGGAGCCAATATAGATCAACAAGCAATGAGTTGATAAGTAAACTTGACTTGTTGCACAGTGGTTAGCACTATTGCTTCACAGCGCCAGGGTCCCTGGTTCGATTCCCGGCTTGGGTCACTGTCTGTGTGGAGTCTGCACATTCTCCCTGTGTCTGTGTGGGTTTCCTCCGGGTGCTCCGGTTTCCTCCCACAAGTCCCGAAAGACGTGCTTGTTAGGTGAATTGGACATTCTGAATTTTCCCTCCCTGTACCCGAACAGGCGAAGGAGTGTAGCGACTATGGGATTTTCACAATAACTTCATTGCAGTGTCAATGTAAGCCGACTTGTGACAATAATAAAGATTATTATTATTTAGGATACGAGCAGCAGAGTTTTGGATGAGCTTAAGGTTGTGGATGATAGAAGATGGAAGACCAGTTAAGAGAGTTCAGGAATAGTCAAATCTAATGGTAACAAAGGCAGAGATGAGGATTTCAGCAGCAGCAGAGTCAGGTAATGTTTCAAAATTGGAAGTATAATTGTTTTGGTGACCAAAACTTCATCTCAGGGTCAAATGCAACACCAAGATTGCAAGTGGTCTGGTTCAGCCCTAGGCAGTTTCTAGAAAGAGAGACAAGTGGGTGGCCAGGGAACTCAGTGGTTTATCTATAGTTTGTTAGCCTACACGAGATATAAGATAAGTAGTCTGACAATTTAGAGACAGTAGGGGGCTCGAGAAGGGGGTGATGGTGAGGTAGAGCTGGATAGCCACAGTGCACATGTGAAGTCTAACATCTCTTTGAATGATGTTGTCCGGGGCCATAATCCAGATGAGAAATTGGAGGAGCCAAGGATAGATTCTTGGGGGGCTCCAGAGATAATGATGTGGGATCAGCGAGAGATGCTGACCCCAACTATGACTGGATAAATAAAAATGGAACCATACAAGTACCATCCAATTCACCTGGAGGAGGATTGTTTGCTCAACCATGTCAAAGGCTGCAGAGAGGTTGAGGAGAACAAGGAGGAATAGTTTACATGACCACAGTAATGTAGCATCCAGCCACCTATCCAGCACAAGATCTCCCTCATAATAATAAACATGCAACAGGTTGATTGGGGGTACTTGGTAGAATGCATAAAAGGTGTGCATGGTATCTGGTACATAGAACATAGAACATGACAGCGCAGTACAGGCCCTTCAGCCCTCGATGTTGCGCCGACCTGTGAAACCACTCGAAAGACCATCTGCACTATTCCCTTTTCGTCCATATGTCTATCCACTGACCATTTGAATGCCCTTAGTGTTGGCGAGTCCACTACTGTTGCAGCCAGGGCATTCCACGCCCATATTACTCTCTGAGTAAAGAACCTACCTCTGACATCTGTCCTATATCTATCTCCCCTCAATTTAAAGTTATGTCCCCTCGTGCTAGACATCACCAACCGAGGAAAAAGGCTCTCACTGTCCACCCTATCCAATCCTCTGATCATCTTGTATGCCTCAATTAAGTCACCTCTTAACCTTCTTCTCTCTAACGAAAACAGCCTCAAGTCCCTCAGCCTTCTCTCATAAGATCTTCCCTCCATACCAGGCAACATTCTGGTAAACCTCCTCTGCACCCTTTCCAATGCTTCCACATCCTTCCTATAATGCGGCGACCAGAATTGCACACAATACTCCAAATGCGGCCGCACCAGAGTTTTGTACAGCTGCAACATGACCTCATGGCTCCGAAACTCAATCCCTCGACCAATAAAAGCTAACACACCGTACTCCTTCTTAACAACCCCCTCAACCTGGGTGGCAACTTTCAGGGATCTATGTACATGGACACCGAGATCTCTCTGCTCATCCACACTCCCAAGAATCTTACCATTAGCCCAGTACTCTGTCTTCCTGTTATTCCTTCCAAAATGAATCACCTCACACTTTTCTGCATTAAACTCCATTTGCCACCTCTCAGCCCAGCGCTGCAGCTTATCTATGTCCCTCTGTAACTTGTAACATCCTTCCGCACTGTCCACAACTCCACCGACTTTAGTGTCATCTGCAAATTTACTCACCGATTCTTCTACACCCTCCTCCAGGTCATTTATGAAAATGACAAACAGCAGTGGCCCCAAAACAGATCCTTGTGGTGCACCACTAGTAACTGGACTCCAGTCTGAATATTTCCCATCAACCACCAGCCTTTGTCTTCTTCCAGCTAGCCAATTTCTGTTCCAAACTGCTAAATCACCCTGAATCCCATGCCTCCATATTTTCTGCAGTAGCCTACCATGGGGATCTTTATCAAACGCATTACTGAAATCCATATACACCACATCAACTGCTTTACTCTCATCCACCTGTTTGGTCACCTTCTCAAAGAACTCAATAAGGTTTGTGAGGCACGACCTACCCTTCACAAATTATTCCTTTACAGATGATTATACATCCTATCTCTTATAAACCTTTCCAAGATTTTTCCCACAACAGAAGTAAGGCTCACTGGTCTATAGTTACCGGGGTTGTCTCTACTCCCCTTCTTGAACAAGGGGACAACATTTGCTATCCTCCAGTCTTCTGGCACTATTCCTGTAGACAAAGATGACTGAAAGATCAAAGCCAAAGGCTCGGCAATCTCCTCCCTAGCTTCCCAGAGAATCTTAGGATAAATCCCATCAGGCCCAGGGGACTTATCTATTTTCACACTTTCCAGAATTTCTAACATCTCCTCCATATGAACCTCAAGCCCTTCTAGTCTAGTAGCCTGAATCTCAGTATACTCCTCGACAACATTGTCTTTTTCCTGTGTGAATACTGACGAAAAATATTCATTTAACACCTCTTGAATCTCCTCGGACTCCAAGCACAACTTTCCACTACTGTCCTTGACTGGCCCTACTCTTACCCTAGTCATTCGTTTATTCCTGACATATCTATAGAAAATTTTAGGGTTATCCTTGATCCTACCTGCCAAAGACTTCTCATGTCCCCTCCTGGCTCTTCTTAGCTCTCTCTATAGCTCCTTCCTAGCTAACTTGTAACTCTTGAGCGCCCTAACTGAACCTTCATGTCTCATCTTTACATAAGCCTCCTTCTTCCTCTTGACAAGTGTTTCGATTGCTTTAGTAAACCACGGTTCCCTTGCTCAACCACTTCCTCCCTGCCTGACAGGTACATACTTATCAAGGACACGCAGTAGCTGTTCCTTGAACAAGCTCCACATTTCCATTGTGCCCATTCCCTGCAGTTTTCCTCTCCATCCGATGCATCCTAAGTCTTGCCTCATCGCATCATAATTGCCTTTCCCCCAGATATAGCTCTTGCCCTGCGGTATATACCGATCCCTTTCCATCACTAAAGTAACTTAATCGAATTGTGGTCACTATCACCAAAGTGCTCACCTACCTCCAAATTTAACACCTGTCCTGGTTCATTACCCAGTACCAAATCCAATATGGCCTTGCCTCTTGTTGGCCTATCTACATACTGTGTCAGGAAACCCTCCTGCACACATTGGACAAAAGCAGACCCATCTAAAGTACTCGAACTATAGCGTTTCCAGTCAATATTTGGAAAGTTAAAGTCCCCCATAACAACTACCCTGTTGCCTTCGCTCCTATCCAAAATCACCTTTCCTCTACATCTCTGGAACTATTCGGAGGCCTATAGGAAACCCCTAACAGGGTGACCTCTTGTTTCTAACCTCAGCCCATACTACCTCAGTAGACGAGTCCTCATCAAACGTCCTTTCTGCCACCGTAATACTGTCCTTGACTAACAATGCCACCCCTCCCCCTCTTTTACCACCTTTCCTGAGATTACTGAAATATCTAAACCCCGGCACCTGCAACAACCATTCCTGTCCCTGCTCTATCCATGTCTCCGAAATGGCCACAACATCGAAGTCCCAGGTACCAACCCAGGCCACACGTTCACCCACCTTATTCCGGATGCTCCTGGCATTGAAGAAGACACACTTTAAACCACCTTCCTGCCTGCCGGTACACTCCTGCAACTTTGAAACCTTACTCATGACCTCACTACTCTCAACCTCCTGTATACTGGAGCTACAATTCAGGTTCCCAAGCCCCTGCTGAACTAGTTTAAACCCTCCCGAAGAGCATTGGCAAATTTCCCCCCCCAGGATATTGGTGCCCCTCTGGTCCAGTTGTAGACCATCCCGTTTGGAGAGGTCCCACCGACCCCAGAATGAGCCCCAATTATCCAGAAATCTGAAACCCTCCCTCCTGCACCATCCCTGTAGCCATGTGTTCAACTCCTCTCTCTCCCTATTCCTCGTCTCGCTATCACGTGGCACGGGTAACAACCCTGAGATCAGGGGCGAGATTCTCCGACCCCCTGCCGGGTCGGAAAATCGCCGGGGGCTGGCGTGAATCCCGCCCCCGCCGGTTGCCGAAGTCTCTGGCACCAGAGATTCGGCAGGGGCGGGAATCGCGCCGCGACGGTTGGCGGGCCCCCCGCTCGATTCTCCGGCCCGGATGGGCCGAAGTCCCACCGCTAAGATGCCTGTCCCGCCGGCGTAAATTAAACCACCTACCTTACCGGCGGGACAAGGCGGCGCGTGCGGGCTCCGGGGTCCTGGGGGGGGGCGCGGGGCGATCTGGCCCCGGGGGGTGCCATCATGGCGGAGGCAGAAGAGACTCCCTCCACTGCGCATGCGCGAGGATGCCGTGAGCGCCCGCTGACGCTCCCGTGCATGCGCCGCCCGGAGATGTCATTTCCGCGCCAGCTGGAAGGGCACCAAAGGCCTTTTTCGCCAGCTGGCGGGGCGGAAATTCATCCGGCCCCGACCTAGCCCCTCAATGTTGGGGCTCGGCCCCCAAAGATGCGGAGCATTCCGCACCTCTGGGGCGGCGCAATGCCCATCTGATTTGCGCCGTTTTGGGCGCCAGTCGGCGGACATCGCGCCGTTTCCGGAGAATTTCGCCCAATAACTCTGTTTGTCCTAGATCTAAGTTTCCACCCTAGCTCCCTGAATTCCTGCCTTACATCCCTATCCCTTTTCCTACCTATGTCGTTGGTACCTATGTGGACCACGACTTGGGTCTGCTTCCCCTCCCCCTTAAGGATCCCGAAAACACGATTGGTAATATTGGAAATAAAAACAAAGAGTTCAGGAAATACTCAGTTGGTCAGGCAGCATCTATGGAGAGAAAGAGAGTTAATTTTTTAGGTTGATGTCCTATCAGAACTGAGGAAAGACACAATGTAAGAGTTGTTAAGTCAGTAGAAGCGGGAAGGGGCAGGAATAGCAAAAGGGAAGATTTGTAATAAGGGGGAGGGTGGGTGAGATCAACTGAGAAAAGATCCCATGATACAAGAGAGTGGTAATGCGTACAGTAAAGAAATAAAATGTTGTGCCCAGATGAAGAGTGAATGACTATGTGACAGCCATTTCATTGCAAAATGAAGCGACAAAGAAAAAAATCAACAAGAACAAGATGGAGGCAGAGGTTATGGTCTAAAGTTGTTTAACTCAATATTGAGTCCAGAAGGCTGGAGGGTACTGTTCCTCGAGCTTGCATTGAGCTGCACTGGAACACATTGACCGTTCCGTCCAGGGCCTGTCAGAGTGCGGACAAGCTGGAGAATTAAAATGACACATTCCAGGAAGCTAGAGATCATGCTTTTGGATTGAACCTAGGTGTTCCGCAAAGCGGCCACCCAGCCCACATTTGATTCCCCAGCATAGGAGGAGACCACATCGTGAACACAGTATAATAAATGGAACGATGTAAATTGCTGTTTCACTTGCAAGCACTGTTTGGAAGTCTGGATGATGAGAGGGGAGGTGAAAGGGAAGGTGTAGAACTTCTTGCCCTTGAATGGAAAGTGCTGTCGGGAAGGCTGAGGGGTGCACAGGTGATTGTAGATGGAATGATCCCTTCAGAATGCTGTAGGGGAGGGAAGATGTGTTTGGTGGTGGCGTCACATTGGAGGTTGGAAAAATAGCAGAGGACGACCCGTTGACTACAACGGCTGGTGGGATGGAAGGTGAGGACAAGAGGAACCTTATCATGGCTTTGTAAGGGAGGAGAAAGGGTGGATAAAATAGATCAGACATGGTGATGGATGCTGGCAGTAGGTTGGATGGGAATCCTCAGTTGAGGAGAAGAGCAGACATGTCAGAAGCTGCCAGCAATTGAATCAATGGGATTTGTGCCAAACTCAGAGGCTGATCAGGAGAACCTGAAAATAAATTCCTGGCTGTTACTTAGGCAACTTTGGGCTGGCGCATGCCCACTTTATGTGGCAAGCATGGGTCAGATCATAGATACAAATCACTGTCTTTTTTTTTAACACGCAAAGCCTGCATAATTAATATTGGAGAGGTAAAGTAAAAGCTCCTGCAAGTTGACTCACATATAGGAAACTTACAGCAAAGAGTAATTGATCCATACATTATCTATCAGGAAGTCACTGCTCAATTTATTGAGTAATAATTTCAGAAAGCATGATGCATGGCAATTAAGGATGTGTGAACAGGTTTAAGATTTAGGCCATTCTTGTTGTGATATGATGTACATGTATGTTTACGGGAGCTTATCTTAAACTACTGTCACTCACTTCCACCAGGACAGGATGTGATGTCGAATAGAAGATTCACTAGAATAGCTTCACTAAAGTATTAGAAATCTCGATAACAGTGTACAGATTTTCCTGAAAAATGAAAAACTATATCCCAGAAGATCATGTGTTGTATTCTTAAGTAAGTGAAAGGTGCTCTGGTTTTCTCCCACAGTCCAAAGATGTGCAGGTTAGGCGGATGGATCATGATAAATTGCCCCTTAGTGTCCAAAGATGTGCAGGTTAGGGGGGGTTATGGGGATAGGGCGGGACAGTGGGCCTAGATAGAGTGCTCTTTCAGAGGGTTGATACAGACTCGATGGGCTGAATAGCCTGCTTCTTCACTGTAGAGACTCATTGAATTCTATGAAATTAGTTTACTCTGGAAGTTTGTCAACTTCCTAGCTATGGATTGTTTTAGTCCTATTTGTGTGTTAGGCATTTATTAGATATTTTGAAGATGTCGCTGTAAGTAGATAATGGTGCTGTCACTTGAAGTAATGGTCCCAATTATTGGGAAAGGGGAGGGGGTGAGCAGGGTACGTGGGAGTGCAGGAGATACCAGGAAAGCCGGTGTCATGGCAATCTCAAATAACCTGCTGCCTTCGCCCTCTCGACAACCAGGTAAATTAGCAGCCTGACGGTAGGCAGGAGAGTAAATTTGTGACATACTGACCTGTGTCTTCAAGTGCCAATACTGCACACACAACAAACTTGGCCAGGCATATTTAGACCACAATGATTACTGTATTGAACACTTAAATATTAGAAGCTTTGTGAGTGAAGTTTCCCATTTAAATTGTGGTAATTGTTAAAAGATGGAAATTGAGATCTTCTTCGGGGATGATTCTCCACTTACTCTTTCACATATTCTTTCTGTAATTATCAACAATATTTTGAATGCTGTAACTGTTAAATATTTTGACTGCTGTAACTGAGTGCCACTTGGGACCAAGTATTTCACATGGCTTGCATGAACAAGTTTCTTCCAGTCCGCATTTATATACCTCGTGCTTATCTTATGTCTTCCTCTTGTTTTTGATTTACCAGTGGCAATAATCCATCTATGTTTACCTTGCCTATTTCTTTTGCCATTTTGAACAGCTCTGTCAAATTACACTCAAACCTCTAAATTTAACAAAATGAAGACTCAGTCACTTTAGCTGTTGCTCATAGCTCAGAACCTTCATTCTGGGGGTCATCTGGTAAATCTGTGCTGCAAAACCTTGTCATATCTTCCATAAAATAGAGTCCAAAGCTGGAAATATAGGTGGCCCAAAATCTTTGACTTAATGATTGTAAGCTCATTGCTTATATATTTAATCCCTCTCAATTAAAATTCAATTTGATTTATTAATCTTTTTTTAAACCAGATACAGTGAATTGTAGAGCCCTCAAGACTATTGACAGTCAGAGAGATCTAGGTGTACAGGTCCACGGGTCACTGAAAGGGGCAACACAGGTGGAGAAGGTAGTCAAGAAGGCATACGGCATGCTTGCCTTCATTGGCCGGGGCATTGAGTATAAAAACTGGCAAGTCATGTTGCAGCTGTATAGAACCTTAGTTAGGCCACATTTGGAGTATAATGTTCAATTCTGGTCGCCACACTATCAGAAGGATATGGAGGCTTTGGAGAGGATGCAGAAGAGATTTACCAGGATGTTGCCTGGTATGGAGAGCATTAGCTATGAGGAGAGGTTGAATAAACTCGGTTTGTTCTCACTGGAACATCGGAGGTTGAGGGGCAACTTGATGGAGGTTTACAAAATTATGAGGGGAATAGACATAGTGGGTAGTCAGAGGCTTTTTCCCTGGGTAGAGGGGTCAATTACTCGAGGGCATAGCTTTAAGGTGCGAGAGACAAGGTTCAGAGAAGATGTACGAGCCAAATTTTTTACACAGAGGGTAGTGGGTGCCTGGAACTCGCTGCCGGAGGGGGTGGTGGAAGCAGGGACGATAGGGACGTTTAAAGGGCGTCTTGACAAATACATGAATAGGATGGGAAGAGAGGGATACAGACCCTGGAAGTGTAGAAGATTTTAGGTTAGACGGGCAGCATGGTCGGCGCAGGCTTGGAAGGCCGAAGGGCCTGTTCCTGTGCTGTACTTTTCTTTGTCCTTTGTTCTTAAATACTGTCCATCCACTTTATAGGAATATGCACCTGCTCATCCTCTGTTACTGCACTGAGAAAAATTAATATTTATGATAGTATTCTTTAATCTTGTTCTCAAAATATATTACACATCATCTGTACTTAACTGCATAATGATACTCGTCTTCCCAATCTCCAAGCCAGCTTATGTCGTCTGATCTCCTGTATTCTTCCTTGAAGTTTTCCGCTAATCCTGATTTTGATTCTGTGATCTGGCAGACTGTGAACTTCGGGCCTATTATTCTGGCTTACATCTAAGTAATTTGCTGTTGTTCATCTTATCGACATCATTAGTATTTTATCCACCATGTGGAGATAGATCACATTTTAACTACCATTTTCTATACTGTGGAACATGAGCTTTTCTATCCTTTCATCAAAGTTCATCATTTTAAATTTGTGATCATCCTTGCTCTTTGCAATTTTGCTCATGCACCTGTGCTTCTTGTGGCACAGACCTAAATATCTATGCAACAGGCTCTTTAAAAATGTGGCGAGCTATTACCCAGGATCACAGTAACATTCAGCACGGACGCATTGCAATTTACTTTTAGTACCAAAATTATTTTCTTCCCCCATAGATAGAAGTGGGATCTGTGAGTGACACCATCACAGGCTGATGTGCTGGTCTTTCTTATTCGATGGTTTATTGTTTCAACCATGTGATTCCCATTACAAACAGTTTTATTGCAGCTCTGCGTTCATGCTTTTCTTGCTATCTTGATTCTGCTCACTTGTGAAATAACATCAGTAACTCTCTACCAATGTCATGCATCATTTATATATCCACCACATGAGGTCACTGCTGTATAATTTGAGCACTCCGTCCCATACTTGGCAACTAATGTTGCTGTAATTGTATTACTTGCCACTTGCAGCTGTAACTATACATGAGTAGCTTGCTTAAAATTTGCAATAGGAAAGCACAATTAAACAAACTTCATTGTGTATTACTTTCACTTATTTGACCAAAGCATCTCTCTAAACATTCCTCCTCTTCTAAAAGTACTGACACAAGCTCGGATACAGTTCTCAATGCCTGCCGACCTTCGTTGAGTCTTCAATCTTCTTGTTGTAAAGCTACAGAGTGAATGGGAGTCAGAAGCAATTTAGCCACAAGAGCAATCACTGACTTGTTGTGGTGAAGAAGGAGACAATTCGGCCCATCATGTCTGCATGGCTCTCCAAATCCGCATTATGGCTCAGGGCCATTCTCCTGCCTTTCCCACACATCCCCACACATTGTTTCTATTCAAATAATGATCTAATGCCCTCTTGAATGCTTCCATTGAAGGAAGCATCACGCCCAAGCCCGATTCTCACTTGAACCAACAGGCAGACAAATAAGCGATCAGGGATCACTGGATCCCAATCAGGACAAAGAACACTAGCTGACTTTTCCTCACCCTAGCTCAAGGCTGCAGACGTGAGCTGTAGCATCCTTATCATCAATCCAGCTGAGACCAGGGTGGCACGGTAGTGCAGTGGTTAGCACAGTTGCTTCACAGCTCCAGTGTCCCAGCTTCGATTCCCAGCTTGGGTCACTGTCTGTGTGGTGTCTGCACATTCTCCCTGTGTCTGCGTGGGTTTCCTCCGGGTGCTCCGGTTTCCTCCCACAGTCCAAAGATGTGCAGGTTAGGTGAATTGGCCATGCTAAATTGCCCTCAGTGTCCAAAAAGGTTGGGTGGGGTTACTGGGTTACGGGGATAGGGTGGAGGTATGCGCCTGGGTAGGGTGTTCTTTCCAAGGGCCAGTGCAGACTCGATGGGCCGAATGGCCTCCTTCTGAACTATAAATTCTATGATTCTATATGAAGAGGCCAGCGAAAGGGTACCAAAAATGCACTAATCACTTTGTTGAAACTCACCACTAAACATAGCAATGGAATATCTTCTGGAAAAAGGCTATCAATATTTTAATATCATTTTCATCTTTCTTCTCTACAGAGGAGTAGCATTGGGCACGTGACTGGATCTATTTCCATAACCTTATTGCTGTTGGCTCCTCTGAACAATGTGCCAAGGTGCTATCGTGATTAACAGGCTGCAATTTGAACGGTACAAATATTAAGTGGATCGTTGAAAGTTCAAATCAGTACATCCTCATTTGGACTCCCCAAATATCAATTTGAATCTGAAATGTCACTGTCATTATTCCATTTTATTTCCAAGCATTTCTTCACACCAAAGGGAGTCTGGACAATTAATGTTGACATACTATCTGACCATGCAACCACTACAGCCAAATCCAGGCCTGATTTGATGTCCATATGCATGTATTTTCTAGTGGTCACTGGACAACAATCAAACCCTGGCTGATTTCAGTGATCCAATGGAAAGCCACTACCAAATTTCAAAAGTAAAAAAGGTGAAAGCAGGTAAAGTTTTGATTAATTGCTCTTAAGTAAGGTATTTATGAAAGGTGTGCGGGCATGATTCAGCAAACAAAGGTTAAAGTCCGCTTTCGAGCATGTTTGGCGGGCTGTTTCTCAGTATCTGCAGCGCCGAGAATCACCCCGCTATTCAACGGCACTTTGCCATTTATTTCTGGCCTCAGGAGTTTCTCCCCACCGAGGGCACACTCAGAGAGGTTTCCTGCTGATGAGCTGATCCCGCCAGCAAGAATGGCCAGGTGCCATTCCCCCCACCGAGGTGCCATTACGCCTGGTCCATGTTAGTGGAGACCAGTACTAACCGGCACCCTCTCGAGGTCTCGCAGGGCCGGCTGTTGACTCCCGGGTGCCAGGGTATTGAAATGAGCGAGCAAGGGCAAAATCCAGATCACGCCGGGTGGAGCGAGTCGGCCCCGATTTGGTGCTCCCCGGGTCTGTGCTGGGCACAACGCGCTCACTGAATCGCACCTGTGGCTACATTTCCAGTCAGCAAGAAGATTTAAAGGAAAAAAAAATACTGTGGAGCACAGAGAGAACAATACTAAATTCCATTAACCGATGAGTTTGGGTCAGGCGAGAAGATAAAATTTGAAGTGCACAGTAACATCTCAGTGAATCAGTAAATGCCTGATTCAGTTTGAGAATCTGATTCCAGCTATGATGCTTTTAAACGTGACTCCTGAAGACAGCCATTAGATTGCCCAGGCATAATAGGGACATGCTGTCGTTAATACATCTGCGTTCTAGTGAACTTATTATTCTGTGAATATTTTACTGAAAATGTAATTATAGGTCAAGAGCAAATGTAATCGAGAAGGTGTGGAGAGCTGTACCGTGAGGTGTCAGAAATGAGGCAAACCTTTCCAAATGTGGCAGGATGAAAACACATATTGCACTCTGTGACCTGTATTTGTGCTTCAGCTGCATGCCTTAAAACTATAAACTGAGAGATTTGTGCAATATCGCCTAGCTTGAAAGTTGAAGCTGTCAACCATATCAACTCATTCGGAAAACCTTTCGTTTTCGTGCGCACAGTGACAGAAATTGAAACCCAGGGTTTACCATCTCTACATTATACAGAGGTTATCACTGAAAAAATAGTTTGCAACAAGAGAAAAAGAATATTGTGAGGAGGGAGTAAAGCAGACACAAGTAACTGGGACAATAGCTCCAAACTAGCACAGGAGTTATTAAAAATAGTCCTCAAGCAATACTCTCTTACGATAAAGACTTCTGAATATTTGTCTTCAATGTAAAATCAAAGGACAGGCACGACCAACTTTGAAAAATAGAAAAGATGAGAACAGGTAAGGTGTTGATCCTCAAGGAAGAAATTGGGCGGGGTCCTCCGTCCAGCGACTCCGGAATCGTGAATCACGATTGGGTGGAGAATCAGTTGTCAGACGAAAATTGAGCTTGGCCCTGACGTGGCATGCAAAACGTACTGTAACTTGTGTGAACATCTCATTAACAGGTCTGAACCAGTAGTCTCCAGCCTCCTGTGACGCTCTGCCTCTGTCAGACAGAAGCGACATGGGCACAGTTCACTTGTGGTATTTAAAAACGGGGACCCGGCGCTATGCTGCTGAGGGAGGGAGAGGAGGTAAGAAAAGTTTCCAGTGGTGCAACAGTTCTACCGCTGGTTGGGGAGCATCTGCCAGGGCCGGAGGTACAGCGATGGTGCGACCAGTAGGTGGTCCGTGGTGATGGGGTGCTCCCCTTCGGGACCAGGTTGTCCGGGCACGGGCCACCATTGCACAACCTGCAAGGCAGCCATCTGGCTGCACCCTCAGCCAACTGCTCACTATGTCCCCTAAATGTGCAGAATGCCATCGACCTCATGGGTGGCCCACTCCACCCCCCTTCATCCCCCCATCCCACCACACCGCCAACCCTCAAGGAATCCACAGACCCCAGCCACCCCACCAATGGAATGGGCGCGGTCCAGCACAGCGGGTGGCCCACCAGGTGCTGGCACTCCTCAGTGTGCCCATCCGTGGTGCTGCCCACCGCAGAGGGAGCAGGGGAAGAGCAGAGCGCACCCCGAACAGCGGACGCATGCACCGTGGCCTTTGCCACCCACCCTGGCACACTGCCCCACTCAGGGCAGACGTCACATCAGCTAGCCCACCCCACAGGATCACCAGCTGTCACCAAGCTCTGCTTGCCTACTGCGCCCCTGTCTCCATCCACCCTGCCCAGGACAGGAACACACAGGACCCGCAGCATACCACAGCTACAGTCCCAACAGGTGTTCACCCACCTCACCCAGCCCCTCTCGTGGGCGCTGCCCGCATGCATGCCACCAAGCATGATGCTGGTCGGAGGCACACAGTGGTCCCCAACCCCATAACCAGGTGCCATCCTGCTGGTGGGGTATCAAACAGCTCATTCAAAAAGGGCATCCACAGTATACCCCATAGAAGGGCGCAGGGCAGGGCCCGCACAGAGCGTATCGCTGGCATGGATAGCGCCAGCTACCGATACCCCTGCTGGAGGGACAGGTGGCAGGGTTGGAGCCCCCCCCCCCTGGTGCCAGGCACCAATGGGGCCAGGAGTGGGGTGTGGAAGGCAGTGTCGGGGGAATGGCTGGGGATGGGGGTGGGATTGGTTGGGGGGCATGCAGGGGAGGGGCTGCAGTGCAAGCCGGAGTCACCGTGTAGACGGTTGGACCTGGATGGGCATGGGAGTATTCACCATGCTGACATGTCTGCCCTGTACCCCATGCAGACAATGGATTTCGGAATCCAGCCAGGAATGGTTAGCATTTGCCTGGACGTGGCGGCCCCTGCAGACGCACTGAGGCTGCACGACCAGGAGCTGCTTGGAGACGCTGCTACAGAACAGGAGCCTGCCGCAGAGGAGCAGCAACTAGCCAGTGAGGCTGAAGAACCGGCTGTCCAGCAGACCAAGGAGGGGGTGGGAAGGAGGCGCCACTTCAGGCCTCTTGCAAATCGGCAGTGCCTGTCATTGGAGGACCAGCCGGATCAAGCGTGGCGGCAATGCCAGTGGCTGGGCAGGGAGACCGTGCAACATCTCTGTCGGATTATGGTGCACCTGGAACCGTGCAGTTAGACACCCGCTCCCGGTGCCCGTCAAGGTTATGGTTGCCCTGAACTTCTACGTCATGCGGTCCTTCTAGGTGCTGAGTTGGGACCTGCCCAGGATCTCCCAGACCTCTGTACACAGGTGCATCTGTGCCGTCATGGAATGTCCTATCTGTCTGGGTGACGCACTATATAAACTTCAATGTGGACCGAGCCCACCAGGTTTCCCAGGCAACGGGGTTCGCCGCCATCACAGCCGTGCCTCAGGTCCACGGAGTGATTGATGGGACACATGTCCCCCTACAAGCACCGTTGCATGAGGGGGTGCCATTCATCAACCAGAAGGGCTTCCACTCCATGAACGTGCAGTTGGTATGTGACCACCGGCTGAACATCGTATACGTCTGCCTGATAACTGGGCAGCATGTGTGACGCATTCACCCTGGCTCACTCGACGGTTCCGACACCTTCGAGGCACTCTCTTGAAGAGTTGTGCATGGTCTTGAATATCCCGACTCCTGTCCTTATCATGGAGGTGAGGTAATTGATAAAGTCACTGAAAATGACTAGGCCTAGAACCCTGAGCAACACCTGTAGTGATGTCTTGGACAGAGATGATTGACCCTCAATAATTACAACCATTCATCTTCATGCTGGGTATGACTCCAACCAGTGGAGAGTTGAGATCCCAGTCAGGTCCCCATTCAGCACCTGGAAGGACCCTGTGGCGTAAAGGTTTAGGGCGCCCGTCACTCCCTGATTCAGCTGCAGTGCCAGGTGTGCCATGATCTGGCAGATATGTTGCACTGCCTCTCTGCTCAGCCGGAGTCTTCGACGGCATGCACAGTCCGGGAGGTCCTCAAATGACAGGCGCTACCGGTACACACAAGGTCTCATGCAGCGCCTCCTTTGCACCTTCTTGGCCTGTTGGGCGGCCAGCTCTCCATCCTGGGCGGCGGCCTCCTGTTCGTCTGGGGCAGGCTCCGCTGCTGCACACTCTCCTACTGCAGATTCCAGCTCCTCCTCATAGAATTATGGAATTTACAGTGCAGAAGGAGGCTATTCGGCCCATTGGGCCTGCATCAGCTCTTGAAAAGAGTACACTACTTAAGCCCATGCCTCCACCCTATCCCTGTAACCCAGTAACACTACCTAACCTTTTGCAAACTAAGGGGCAGTTTAGCATGGCCAATCCACCTAACTTGCACATCTTTGGACTGTGGGAGGAAACTGGAGCACCCGGAGGAAACCCACGCAGACACGGGAGAAAGTGCAAACTCCACACAGTCAGTCACCCAAGGCTGACATTGAATCCGGGTCCCTGGAATGGTGAAGCAGCAGTGCTTGCCACTGTGCCACCATGCAGCGCCAGCTCGCACAGCCGCAGGGCATCCCCCAGGGCTGCAGCAACTAGCAGGAGGGCCACCATTGCTGGTTGAATTCCAATATCCACTGTCTGCAGGGGGTGAAAGGCCGACATGTTAACATGGTGCGTACCCCGCATGCCTAACCAGGTCCAACAGGGTACACGGTGAATCATCCATTTCCATCTCTGTAACATTGTCTACTGCAATCCTCACCTCCCCCCGATACAGCTGAATCCCTTGTCTTCAGTACACGGTTGGCACTGAGGGCTCTGGCCCGCATGCCCCACCCCATCCCCGCAGCTCTGGCCCTGCAATTGCCCGGCAGGGTGGGGGCCTCTGGCCCTGGTGCCCGTTCCTGCTGCTAGGGGTACCGTCGGATGGCGTTTCCCTTGCCAGCGGCATCCCCGTAGGGGTTAAAGTGGGCATTGCCCTTGAGTGGGCCGCATGATGCCCCGCCGGTGGGTGGCGGCCAGGTGGGGGGGTACGGCGGAGGGTGGGGTGTGGGAGTGGGGGTTGGAGGGCACCCATACCGTCGATGCCACGCTGCAGAAACAGGGGCGAAGGTGAGTGGTCAGTGGGGCACGCAGCAAGATGGCTGCCTTGCAGGGCGCGGCATTGCCGGTCCGTGCCTGGACACCACCACATTCCCATGGGAGGTCACCCCGGCCACAAGGCCCGTTCCCCCGTCACCCCCACCCCCTCCCCCGGACCTGGCAGGGTCCCCACCACACCCCAGCCAGCCCGGCCGTTGTCCAGCCCGGCAGCTCATGGTCCCACCTCTCTGTAGCCGACCTCCTTTCTCTCCCTCATCAGCCACAACGCTGGATTCATGATTTTTAAAACCACAAGTGAACTGCGCCGTCGCGAACACGGCCCATCGGAGACAGAGAATCGCGGAGGCCTCAGAGAATAGCGGGTCGGGCCTGCTCATGATATGCAAACGGTTTGTACTGTACATGACGTCCGGAACGCATTGACACCGCTGTCAAGGTGACAGAAAATTGCGATTTGGCGTCAAATCAGCGCCTACAGCAATTTCAGCGTCGGAACCAATTCTTTGCCCAATCGCGTTTCCCGATTTCAGTGTCAGCCAGTGCAGAATCCCGCCCCATATTTCATTAATCGTAGGAATCATCCATTTCCATCTCTGTAACATTGTCTACTTCAATCCTCACCTCCCCCCAATACAGCTGAATCCCTTGTCTTCAGTAGCATTACCTCCAGGAATAACTTGTTCAATGCAGTATCCGGTGACTTCCTGAAACACCAACCAAGCCAAAACTTTCATCCAGATCATACGCTGCACGATTTCATTCTTATGCATTTTCTCTGCTCTCATGATGTCTGCTGGTTTCCCATTCCCTAACATATTGAGCAAAGTATGCCAAAGGGCTGGAAGGTGGAAGCGCTAGCAAAATGGTGGCAGGTGTGGCGTCAACGTGTTCCTAGCACCATGCCATATTGCCAATGGTGGGAAATATGGTAGTTCAGTTTCCCACCGGATGGCCAATTGAGGTTTTTAAGTGAGCTATTAAGGACACTTCTGTGGTAGTAGAGGTATTACGGTACCTGGTAATGTTGGAACACCATTGGTAGAAATTGTATGCTTCCTATTGGTCAAGCTGTATGGTAGCTCCGCCCTGCTAGTCAGGGCATAAGAGCCCATGCCACCCCAGCAGCCTTTATTCTGTACCTGATCTGCTGGGGGAAACATCTAGCTTATTAAAACCTTCAGTTGGACTACAACCTCGCTTTAGTGGTCATTGATCGTGCATCAATTTAATAAGCTAGTTTTAAAAGGATGGAGCTCCGAATCAAGCCGGAGTGTCTGCAACTCAGCCCCTACGCGGCGAACTCAGCGGCAATCTTCAAGCTCTGGCTGGCGTGTTTTAAAGGATTTAAAGGTTTTAAACTAAAACACACCCACGGGAGAACAGAAAATGCAAGTCCTGCACTCGAGGGTGAGCCCAGAGATTTACACCCTCATTGAGAAAGCGGAAGACTTCGATGCGGCAATAGAGCTGCTAAAAGGACATTATATTCGCCCGGTAAACCAGGTCCACACCCGACATCTGTTAGCGACAGATCCCTGGGGAATCGCTGGAAGAATTCTACCGTGCACTCCTGGTGTTGGGGAGAAACTGCAGCTACCCGCAAGATTCGGTGAGCGAACACACTGAACTCTTGGTCCGGGACGCTTTTGTGGCAGGTTTGCTGTCCTCCCAAATCTTTCAGCGATTGCTGGAAATAGACACTCTAGGTCTCAGGGAGGCAGGGGCCCTTGCAGGCTCCCTGGAGGTGGCCTCCAGAAACGCCAGCGCTTATGTTCCCAACCGCGCGGCAGCCCCCTGGGCAGCGTGGAACCCCTCCGCAGCCGACCCCGAGACATCCCCATCCCCCATCCCCCCACAAGCATTTGCTGCAAGGCGGCCTGGCAATCCCGGGGACCCTGCTGCTACTTTTGCGGGCAGGCCAAGCACCCCCGCCAGCACTGCCTGGCCCGCGCATCCACCTGCAAGGGACGTAGTAAAAAGGGCCATTTCGTGGTGGTATGCCAGGCCTGTGCGGTTGCCGCGGTCTCTGGCGGCGAATGCGGACCACCACCACAAACCTCTCCACGGTCCCCGTGCGGCCAGCGGGCGCCGCCATCTTCCTACTCCAGGGCCACATGCGGCCCCCGGGCGTCGCCATCTTGTCCCGCGGACGCCATGTTAGATGGATGGGCGCTGCCATTTTGTGCAACCCCAGCCATGTGCGACCAATGGGAGCCGCCATCTTGGATGGACCCACAGGACCCCAGCTCGGCTGACCACACACTGCCCGAAGAGAACACTCAACTGCTGCAATTAGCCTCGGTGACTCTGGATCAGTCCCGGCCTCGAACACTCTCAACTGATACTACGACTGCATTTATCAACGGGCACGAGACGTCCTGCTTAATCAATTCTGGGAGCACGGAGAGCTTCATACACCCCGACATGGTAAGGCGCTGTTCCCTCCTCGTCCACCCCGTTAATCAAAAAATCTCCCTGGCCTCCGGTTCCCACTCAGTAGGGATAAAGGGGTTTTGAGTATTAACCTCATAGTCCAGGGAAGGGAGTTTAAAAATTACCGGCTCAACGTCCTTCCCCACCTCTGTGTGGCCACACTCCAGCGTAATCTCCAAAGTCTAACTTTCAAATTTGGCGGCCCTCTACCCCCCCAGACTGTCTGCGGCCTCGCGACCCTTAAGGTCGACCCGCCTTCCCTCCTGTTTGCGAACCTTACCCCGGATTGCAAACCTGTCGCCACCAGGAGCAGACAGTACAGTGCCCAGGACCAGATCTTTATTAGGTCAGAGGTCCAAAGGCTACTGAGGGAAGGAGTCATTGAAGCTAGCAACAGTCCCTGGAGAGCTCAAGTAATGGTGGTAAAGACCGGGGAGAAGCATAGGATGGTCATCGACTACAGTCAGACCATCAACAGGTTTATGCAGCTGGATGCGTACCCTCTCCCCCGCATATCCGACCTGGTAAACAGGATTGTGCATTACAAGGTCTTCTCCACGATGGATCTCAAGTCCGCCTACCACCAGCTCCCCATCCGCACTAGTGACCGCAAAGACACTGCCTTCAAGGCAGATGGGCGGCTCTATCATTTCTTAAGGGTTCCCTTCGGTGTCACCAAACTACAAAACCGTTGGTCTTCCAGCGTGAGATGGACCGAATGGTTGACCGGTACGGTTTACGGACAACATTCCCGTATCTCGATAGTCTCACCATCTGCGGCCACAACCAGCAGGACCACGACACCAACCTCCGAAAATTCCTCCAGACCGCAAAGATCCTTCACCGTACATGCAACAAGGATAAATGCGTGTTTAGCACCTACCGCCTAGCCATCCTCGACTACGTAGTGCGAAATGGAGTTTTAGGCCCCGACTCGGAACGCATGCGCCCCAAAGAACAAAGAACAAAGAAATGTACAGCACAGGAACAGGCCCTTCGGCCCTCCAAGCCCGCGCCGACCATACTGCCCGACTAAACTACAATCTTCTACACTTCCTGGGTCCGTATCCTTCTATTCCCATCCTATTCATATATTTGTCAAGATGCCCCTTAAATGTCCCTATCGTCCCTGCTTCCACTACCTCCTCCGGTAGCGAGTTCCAGGCACCCACTACCCTCTGCGTAAAAAACTTGCCTCGTACATCTACTCTAAACCTTGCCCCTCTCACCTTAAACCTATGCCCCCTAGTAATTGACCCCTCTACCCTGGGGAAAAGCCTCTGACTATCCACTCTGTCTATGCCCCTCATAATTTTGTAGACCTCTATCAGGTCGCCCCTCAACCTCCTTCGTTCCAGAGAGAACAAACCGAGTTTATTCAATCGCTCCTCATAGCTTATGCCCTCCATACCAGGCAACATTCTGGTAAATCTCTTCTGCACCCTCTCTAAAGCCTCCACATCCTTCTGGTAGTGTGGCGACCAGAATTGAACACTATACTCCAAGTGTGGCCTAACTAAGGTCCTATACAGCTGCAACATGACTTGCCAATTCTTATACTCAATGCCCCGTCCAATGAAGGCAAGCATGCCGTATGCCTTCTTGACTACCTTCTCCACCTGTGTTGCCCCTTTCAATGACCTGTGGACCTGTACTCCTAGATCTCTTTGACTTTCAATACTCTTGAGGGTTCTACCATTTACTGTATATTCCCTACCTGCATTAGCCCTTCCAAAATGCATTACCTCACATTTGTCCGGATTAAACTCCATCTGCCATCTCTCCGCCCAAGTCTCCAGACAATCTAAATCCTGCTGTATCCTCAGACAGTCCTCATCGCTATCCGCAATTCCACCAACCTTTGTGTCGTCTGCAAACTTACTAATCAGACCAGTTACATTTTCCTCCAAATCATTTATATATACTACAAACAGCAAAGGTCCCAGCACTGATCCCTGTGGAACACCACTGGTCACAGCCCTCCAATTAGAAAAGCATCCCTCCATTGCTACCCTCTGCCTTCTATGGCCTAGCCAGTTCTGAATCCACCTTGCCAGCTCACCCCTGATCCCGTGTGACTTCACCTTTTGTACTAGTCTACCATGAGGGACCTTGTCAAAGGCCTTACTGAAGTCCATGTAGACAACATCCACTGCCCTACCTGCATCAATCATCTTAGTGACCTCCTCGAAAAACTCTATCAAGTTAGTGAGACACGACCTCCCCTTCACAAAACCGTGCTGCCTCTCACTAATACGTCCATTTGCTTCCAAATGGGAGTAGATCCTGTCTCGAAGAATTCTCTCC
Organism: Scyliorhinus torazame; assembly: GCF_047496885.1. Taxonomy (NCBI): domain Eukaryota; kingdom Metazoa; phylum Chordata; class Chondrichthyes; order Carcharhiniformes; family Scyliorhinidae; genus Scyliorhinus; species Scyliorhinus torazame. The sequence continues at coordinate 220,161,112 of NC_092716.1, forward strand.
AGTAATTTCCCTACCACTGAAGTAAGGCTCACCGGCCTGTAGTTCCCGGGATTATCCTTGCTACCCTTCTTAAACAGAGGAACAACATTGGCTATTCTCCAGTCCTCCGGGACATCCCCTGAAGACAGCGAGGATCCAAAGATTTCTGTCAAGGCCTCAGCAATTTCCTCTCCAGCCTCCTTCAGTATTCTGGGGTAGATCCCATCAGGCCCTGGGGACTTATCTACCTTAATATTTTTTAAGACACCCAACACCTCGTCTTTTTGGATCACAATGTGACCCAGGCTATCTACACCCCCTTCTCCAGACTCAACATCTACCAATTCCTTCTCTTTGGTGAATACTGATGCAAAGTATTCATTTAGTACCTCGCCCATTTCCTCTGGCTCCACACATAGATTCCCTTGCCTATCCTTCAGTGGGCCAACCCTTTCCCTGGCTACCCTCTTGCTTTTTATGTATGTGTAAAAAGCCTTGGGATTTTCCTTAACCCTATTTGCCAATGACTTTTCATGACCCCTTCTAGCCCTCCTGACTCCTTGCTTAAGTTCCTTCCTACTTTCCTTATATGCCACACAGGCTTCGTCTGTTCCCAGCCTTTTAGCCCTGACAAATGCCTCCTTTTTCTTTTTGACGAGGCCTACAATATCACTCGTCATCCAAGGTTCCCGAAAATTGCCGTATTTATCTTTCTTCCTCACAGGAACATGCCTGTCCTGTATTCCCTTCAACTGACACTTGAAAGCCTCCCACATGTCAGATGTTGATTTGCCCTCAAACATCCGCCCCCAATCTATGTTCTTCAGTTCCCACCTAATATTGTCATAATTAGCCTTCCCCCAATTTAGCACATTCATCCTCGGACCACTCTTATCCTTGTCCACCAGTACTTTAAAACTTACTGAATTGTGGTCACTGTTACCGAAATGCTCCCCTACTGAAACATCTACCACCTGGCCGGGCTCATTCCCCAATACCAGGTCCAGTACCGCCCCTTCCCTAGTTGGACTGTCTACATATTGTTTTAAGAAGCCCTCCTGGATGCTCCTTACAAACTCCGCCCCGTCTAAGCCCCTGGCACTAAGTGAGTCCCAGTCAATATTGGGGAAGTTGAAGTCTCCCATCACCACAACCCTGTTGTTTTTACTCTTTTCCAAAATCTGTCTACCTATCTGCTCCTCTATCTCCCGCTGGCTGTTGGGAGGCCTGTAGTATACCCCCAACATTGTGACTGCACCCTTCTTATTCCTGATCTCTACCCATATAGCCTCACTGCCCTCTGAGGTGTCCTCTCGCAGTATAGCTGTGATATTCTCCCGAACAAGTAGCGCAACTCCGCCTCCCCTTTTACATCCCCCTCTATCCCGCCTGAAACATCTAAATCCTGGAACGTTTAGCTGCCAATCCTGCCCTTCCCTCAACCAGGTCTCTGTAATGGCAATAACATCATAGTTCCAAGTAGTAATCCAAGCTCTAAGTTCATCTGCCTTACCCGTAATGCTCCTTGCATTAAAACATAGGCACTTCAGGCCACCAGACCCGCTGTGTTCAGCAACTTTTCCCCGTCTGCTCTGCCTCAGAGCCACACTGTCCCTATTCCCTAGTTCTCCCTCAATGCTCTCACCTTCTGACCTATTGCTCCCGTACCCACCCCCCTGCCATACTAGTTTAAACCCTCCCGTGTGACACTAGCAAACCTCGCGGCCAGGATATTTATGCCTCTCCGGTTTAGATGCAACCCGTCCATCTTATACAGGTCACACCTGCCCCGGAAGAGCTCCCAGTGGTCCAGAAAACGGAAACCCTCCCTCCTACACCAGCTGTTTAGCCACGTGTTTGTCTGCTCTATCTTCCTATTTCTAGCCTCACTGGCACGTGGCACAGGGAGTAATCCCGAGATTACAACCCTCGAGGTCCTGTCCTTTAACTTTCTGTCCCCCTTATGGAGTTCCCCGTCCCTCACTGCTCCAAGGCCCTGAAGCGCTGCCGAGGGTTTTTCAGTTACTACGCGCAGTGGGTCCCCAACTATGCGGACAAGGCCAGTCCCCTGATCCAATCCACAGTTTTTCCCCTGTCGATAGAGGCCCGCCAGGCCTTCAGCCGCATCAAAACGTACATTGCAAAGGCCTTCCCCTTCCAGGTCGAGAACGACGCATCTGACGTAGCTCTGGCGACCACCCTCAACCAAGCGGGCAGGCCTGTGGCCTTCTTCGCATGTACCTTCCATGCTTCCGAAATCCGCCACTCCTCAGTCAAAAAGGAAGCCCAGGCCATAGTAGAAGCTGTGCGACATTGGAGGCATTACCTGGCCGGCAGGAGATTCACTCTCCTCACTAACCAACGGTTGGTTGCTTTCATGTTCGATAATGCACAGCGGGGCAAGATAAAAAACGATAAGATCTTGCGGTGGAGGATCGAACTCTCCACCTACAACTACGAGATCTTGTATCGTCCCGGGAAGCTAAACGAGCCTCCTGACGCCCTGTCCCGCGGCACATGTGCCATCGCACAAGTGGACCGCCTCCGAGCCCTCCACGAGGACCTCTGCCACCCAGGGGGTCACTCGCTTTTTCCACATTATAAAGACCCGCAACCTGCCCTACTCCATCGAGGAGGTCAGGACAGCCACCAGGGACTGCCAAATCTGCGCAGAGTGCAAACCACACTTCTACCAGCCAGAGAAAGCGCACCTGATAAAGACTTCCCGTCCCTTTGAATGCCTCAGCATGGACTTCAAAGGCCCCCTCCCCTCCACCGACCGCAACACGTACTTCCTGAACGTGATTGACGAGTACTCCCGGTCCCCATTCGCCATCCCCTGCCCCGACATGACCGCAGACACCGTCATCAAGGCCCTCCATAGCATATTTGCACTGTTCGGGTTCCCCGCCTACATACATAGTGATAGGGGGTCCTCCTTTATGAGCGACGAACTGCGTCAATTCCTGCTCAGCAAGGGCATCGCCTCGAGCAGGACGACCAGTTACAACCCCCGGGGTAACGGACAGGTAGAGAGGGAGAACGGAATGGTCTGGAAGACTGTCCTACTGGCCCTACGGTCCAGGAATCTCCCAGTCTCCCGCTGGCAGGAAGTCCTCCCGGATGCCCTCCACTCCATCCGGTCACTGCTTTGTACCACAACCAACCAGACACCTGACGAACGTCTCCTTGTCTTCCCCAGGGGGTCCTCCTCTGGGACCTCGCTCCCGACCTGGCTGGCAACTCCCGGACCCATCCTGCTCCGAAAACACATGCGGGCGCACAAGTCGGACCCGTGGGTCGAGAGGGTCCATCTTCTCCACGCTAATCCCCAGTACGCCTACGTGGCGTTCCCCGACGGCTGACAAGATACGGTCTCCCTACGAGACCTGGCGCCCACCGGAGCCCCACGCACACCCCAGCCACCAGTCCCACCCTCCCTCCCACCAGGGCACCTTACAAGAGGATCGGTCCTTCCGCCGGCCCCGTCTAGGCCCCCCTACCCACCAACGCACCCCGCAGGCGCTCCCTTCCCAGGTCAACCGTTTTCCTCACCAGCGCCATCTAGGGGTGTTGAAGCTGCCACATAGATCGAGGCCACACTCCCAGAGTCACAGACGCCCGAGCCTCCACAGGAGTCACCACCGAAGCTCCGATGATCACAGAGGACAACCAGGGCCCCCGATCGACTGATTGCTTCATTTTAAATTGTAAATTTAAATCATAAATTGTAAATAGTTACTAGAATTGTAAATAGTTACAAAACGCTGTCCGGAGGTATTACGGTACCTCCATATCTAATTCTACCACGTTGCCATGTTTGTAGTATCAGGCCACCACTCCCGCCGGACTCTTTTTTAACAGGGGGTGAATGTGGTCGTAGAGGTATTACGGTACCTGGTAATGCTGGAACACCATTGGTAGAAATTGTATGCTTCCTATTGGTCAAGCTGTATGGTAGCTCCGCCCTGCTAGGCGGGGTATAAGAGCCCGTGCCAACCCAGCAGCCTTCATTCTATACCTGAGCTGCTGGGGGAAACATCTAGCTTATTAAAGCCTTTAGTTGGACTACAACCTCGCTTTAGTGGTCATTGATCGTGCATCAACTTCCTACCATTGAGAGTGTTTTTCCTGCATGGAGAGTGCCCACTGCCACATGTGGAAACCACTGGTGGCTTCCCAGTGGGTTCTGGGTAGCTGTTCTCAGGTGCTCCAAGCCCCACAGAGCCCGCCCCAGCACAAAGTAGAATGACCATCCTTGCAGCAACGGCACAAGTGGTGCTCCACAAAAGCCCCTCTCTCTCCTTCTCTCTCCCTCCCTCTCTCCATCGATCACCAGGCCCTGCCTTTCCCAAAACATAGCCTTCAAATCACCACCACTAGTGGTCACACCGTCAAGGCTGCGGAGGCCTCTGACTGGTCCAGCAGCTCTTGGGAATGGGCCATCATCCTTAATTGAACTCTGACCTCGCCACTAGTTGCTGCTAGCAATATGCTGCGTCAGGTCCTGCCGCCTGCCAAAAACAGAATCACCTCCAAATTCGGCCCCAGCCACCAGACTTCCAAGTAACAGCAAAATTAAGCTAATTTATTACTGGGATTTTATCCTCATTTTCAAATCCTTTCAAAAATTTTCCCATCTTACATCTGTAACCTATTCTATGTCCCAGCTTGTAACTTCTCTTCTGTGAAAGTGCCTCATAATTGCCTGTTCCACTATTGATCGAAGAGCTCTCATGGCCCACCATTCTACTATTATAAAATAGAGCAAAACAAGAAAGATTACAGCAGAGGAAAGACAGTTTTAGGAAGTGCTTATGATTGAGGTACGGGTTAATGAAACTAACAGTAAGAATATTGCTTTGTAAACTAGGAGGAAAAAATAATGCCTGAGTATTAAAACTGCTACAATTCTTTGTGTCTCGAGAGAAAACGCCCCATGGTGCATGTTGTAGATGTTGATCTGAAAACACTCCAACTGACAAAATAAAAGTTGCCAGAGTCATGAGATTGGACCATGACCCAGAGGCTGAGTGTGCAGAAGCTCTGAACATCCGATTGGAGAACCTCGGTGTCTGCGACAGCCCTGTGCTTGGAACTGGAAAGAGGTGTAGGTGGATGTAACAACCTGGGCTGGCTGTGACACTGATCTGACAAGGCATAAAATAAGGAACTCGAAGGTTAGGTTAGGTGCAGAAGACTTCAGGAAGAATTCAGGAGCCACCAAGGGTATTGACCAGAAGCAAGCAGTAAGGTGTGTGAACTCATGCAGTCACAACTTCTAGCTAGGACACAATGGGTAATGCAAGTCTCAATTATACTCTGGAAACCCATGGTCTAATACTTTAATGTACAAGCTTGCTTGTGCCGAATAATGTTGAATTTCTGTCATCAGTTAGGGTCTAACTCCTATTGGGATCATTGGAAATTAAGGCCTAAAGAGGACTCCATCTGTAAAGTTGGGTTCCAAGGCATCAAAATCTGTGAGCCGATTCCACATTATCACATTCCAGCTTCCTAATCAGGACTCTGCTGCCAGGATAGGGGGGACAGAAACTGACCCAAAGAAATTCTAGTATAAAAGAGGCTTGAGAGATACGAGAGCCACTAATGTTGCTTATCTCACTGCTTTAGGGCGGCACAATAGCAGAGTGGTTAACCAGGGTCACCATGTCCGATTCCTGGATTGGGTCGCTGTCTGTGCGGAGTCTGCACATTCTCCCCCTGTCTGCGTGGGTTTCCTCCGGTTTCCTCCTACAAGTCCCAAAAGACGTGCTTGTTAGGTGAATTGGATATTCTGAATTCTCCCTGTGTGTACCCGAACATGCGCCGAAGTGTGGCGACTTGGGGCTTTTCACAGTAACTTCATTGCAGTGTTAATGTAAGCCTACTTGTGACACTAATAAAGATTATTTACTGTTTAAAAATAGCAGATTGATTTGAAAGAGAAAGATAGGTTGGACCTCCAACCGAACTGGACAACACTGCTCATAATGACTGTAATTTTAGTGAATTTGCGTTAACAATTGGATTCCGTGGGCGCCGCCATCTTTGATGCCATTTTGGACGGCGCCTCAGGACCCCTGCTCATCTGGCCGTTCATCGCCTGCCGCTACCTCCACCACCGCTGACCAGCCCGCGACCTCCCAGCATCTGGTGAAGATCGATGCTTTTTCGACTCCGGGAGGACAGAGAGCTTCATCCACCCCACTACGGTAAGGCGCTGCTCCCTCCCGGTACACCCAGTCACCCAGAAAATCTCCCTGGCCTCCGGATCCCATTCTGTGGAAATCCAGGGGAGCTGCATCGCGACCCTCAATATCCAAGGCGTAGAGTTTCGCAACTTCCGGCTCTATGTCCTCCCTCACCTCTGCACTGCCCTGTTACTCGGCCTGGACTTCCAGTGCCACCTCAAAAGCTTAACCTTAAAATTCGGCGGACTCCTAACCCCCCCTCACCGTATGCGGCCTCACGACCCTTAAGGTCGATCCACCTTCCCGGTTTGCGAACCTCACCCCGGATTGCAAACCCGTCGCCACCAGGACAGGACCTTCAGCAGGTCGGACGTCCAACAGCTTCTGCGGGAAGGGTCATTGAGGCCAGCAATAGCCCCTGGAGAGCTCAAGTGGTAGTATTAAAGGCTGGGGAGAAGCACAGGATGGTCATTGACTGCAGTCAGACCATCAATCGGTCCACGCAGCTTGACGCGTACCCCCTCCCACGCATATTTGACATGGTCAATCAGATTGTGCAGTGTCAGGTCTTTTCCACAGTGGACCTGAAGTCCACCTACCACCAGCTCCCCATCCACCGCCAATACACTGCGTTCGAAGCAGATGACCGCCTCTATCACTTCCTAAGGGTTCCCTTCGGCATCACTAATGGGGTCTCGGTCTTCCAACAAGAGATGGACCGAATGGTGACCGGTACGGACTGCGGGCCACCTTCCCATACCTAGATAACGTCACGATCTGCGGCCACGATCAGCAGGACCACGACGCAAACCTACAAAAATTCCTCCAGATCGCCAAACTCCTTAACCTCACGTACAATAAGGAGAAATGCGTGTTCCGCACCAACCGCTTAGCCATCCTTGGCTATGTCGTGGAAAATGGAGTCCTAGGGCCCGACCCCGACTGCATGCGCCCCCTCATGGAACTCCCCCTCCCCCACTGCCCCAAGGCCTTGAAACGATGCCTGGGGTTTTTCTCTCACTATGCCCGGTGGGTCCCTAATTATGCGGACAAGGCCCGCCCACTCATTCAGTCCACAGTTTGTCCCCTGACGGCTGAGGCCCGCCAGGCCTTCTACCGCATCAAGGCAGATATTGCCAAGGCTACGATGCACGCGGTCAATGAGTCCCTCCTCTTTCATGTCGAGAGCGATGCATCGGACGTAGCTCTGGCCGCCACCCTCAACCAGGCGGGCAGGCCCATGGCCTTCTTTTCCTGCACCCTCCATGCCTCCGAAATTCTGTCGAAAAGGAGGCCCAAGCCATTGTGGAAGCTGTGCGGCATTGGAGGCATTACCTGGCCGGCAGGAGATTCACTCACTGACCAACGGTCGGTTGCCTTCATGTTCAATAACACACAGCGGGGCAAGATCAAAAACGACAAGATCTTGAGGTGGAGGATCGAGTTCTTCACCTATAATTACGAGATTATGTATCGCCCGGGGAAGATCAACGAGTCCCCTGACGCCCTATCCCGAGGTACATGTGCCAGCGCACAAGTGGATCGACTCCGGGCTCTCCACTATGACCTCTGCCACACGGGGGTCACCTGGTTCTTCCATTTCATCAAGGCCCGCAACCTACCCTACTCCATTGAGGAGGTCAGTACCGTCACCAGAGACTGCCAGGTCTGCACAGAGTGCAAGCCGCACTTCTACCGGCCAGATCGAGCGCACCTGGTGAAAGCCTCCCGCCCCTTTAAACGCCTCAGCATTGACTTCAAAGGGCCCCTCCCCTCCACCGACGGCAACACATACTTTCTGAACGTGGTTGATGAGTACTCCCGGTTCCCTTTCGCCATCCCATGCCACGATATGTCTTCTGCCACGGTCATTCAAGCCCTCCACAGCATCTTCACTCTGTTCGGTTTCCCCACCTACATCCACAGCGATCGGGGATCCTCTTTTATGAGTGATGAGCTGCGTCAGTTCCTGCTCAGCAAGGGCATTGCCTCCAGCAGGACGACTAGCTACAACACCCGGGGAAATGGGCAGGTGGAGAGGGAGAATGGGACGGTCTGGAAGGCCGTCCTGCTGGCCCTGCGGTCTAAAAATCTCCCAGTCTCCTGCTGGCAGGAGGTCCTCCCCGACACGCTCCACTCCATCCGATCGCTCCTCTGCACCGCGACTAACGAGACCCCTCACGAACGTGTGTTTGCCTTCTCCGCAAGAAGTCCACCTGCGGGGTCTCGCTCCCAACATGGTTGACAGTTCCTGGACCCATCCTCCTTTGCAAGCATGTGCGGACCCATAAGGGGGGCCCCTTGGTCGAAAGAGTCCACCTCTTACACGCGAACCCGCAGTACGCCTACGTGGCACACCCCAACGGGTGCCAGGAGACAGTCTCCGTCCAGGACCTGGCACCCGCTGGATCCCCATCCACGGCCCCCGACCTGACACCGCCCCCCCCTCCCCCCCCGGTTGCCTCATTCACCCCTGCGCCACTCACCCTCCCTCCACCGAACCTCACCGCAGCCCCCGCTCCAGGAGGATCCGTCCTCCCACTGGTCCCACTCAGAGGTGACGAAGACGAGGACAACACACTCCCAGAGTCACAGATGACCAAGCCGGTGCCCACATCACCACCAGGACTGAGGCGATCACAGAGGAGGGTCAAGGCCCCCGATAAACTGAACTTGTAATGTTTTTCCACCATCCCCGCCGGACTCTTTTTTTAACAGGGGGTGAATGTGGTAGTCACCACTAACAGTATTATATGTATTACGGTAAGGCACGTATAATAGAGGTACATGGGTAAATCCCTGCCTGCTGGCTCCGCCCAGTAGGCGGTGTATAAATGTGTGTGCTCGCCGGTGCTGCAGCCATTCTGGTTCCAGCTACAGGAGGCACAACATCTTTGCACAATAAAGCCTCGATTATTCCACTATTTTCGTCTTTGTGGTAACTGATAGTGCATCACTGCTACCCATCAAATTATAGTTACAGGCACACCCTTCTTGTCATAAGTGCACCGTGGTGGTTGCAAATGAAGTAGGCTGATTCCTGCATCAACTGGCATGATTTAGTGAATCTCTACAAGGCTTTGCTGGAGATGTAATTGAAATACTTACACTATTTGGCACAGCAGGTTCGCTGCTAATTAATTAAAAGAGTCTTTGTCAGGAAGTGGAATTCACTAAATCAGACTTAAGGGCCTCAAAGTGGTTACCACTTAATCATTCCAAACAACCAGCAGATTAATAAAAAAAAAGAAAGCTGAGAAATAATGGACAGAGGTACTTTGTGAAAAATATACTATTCCGGTTTTTGAATACTGTCCTGTTTTTTTGTTCAGCAAGCAATCAGAATATTTCTCACAAATTGTGACCCACAAAGGCTGGTGGTGACGTCGGAGATGCATGTCACTCACTGCAGTGACTGCAATTACAGCAGAGGTCAGTAGATTTTAGATCAATAAATAAAAGGCTAGCTATTATCCTTCATCAGGTAAGTGATTTCTCACAAGCAAAAAACTGGTGTGAATCCAACAGTCGTGAAGTCATGGTCAACTAATTGATGCATCGCATCCCCCGTTAAATTACAGTCATTTGTTTTCCTCTTTGTGTGTGAATAGATTTTATTGTTCTGGTGTTCATACTCCTCTTAATATTTTATTACATTTTTGGAGACAACAGTTTATATTTTAGACATCCGTTACCTTAATGGCTTTTTAACAAAGTTTCCTGTTTTTTTTTGTTCCAATGGCCAGGGAAGCAGCTGTAAGTTCATAAGAAATAGGAGCAGGATCAGGCCACTTGGCCCATCGAGCTTCATCTGCCTCAGCTGCCGTTCAATAAGTTCATGGCAGCCATAACTCCACCTTCCTGCCTGCTCCTATTAACTCGCCCATCGAACAAGAAGCTGTCTGACGCAGCCTTGAACATACTCAATGGCCCAGACACCCCACTGCCCTCTGTGGAAGAGACTTCAAAAGACTAACTGCCCTCTGAGAGAAGAAATTTCTCCTCACCCCAGTCTTAAATGGGAGACGCCTTGGGCAGAATTTTGCAGCAGTGTTGCGGCGGGAGAGAGGCCGGAAAGTGAGGTGAGCCATTCAAAGGCCCATTGACTTTGGTGGGACTAGAAAATCCCACCCCTTTATTTTAAACTGTTCCCCCTAGTTCCAGATTCCCCCACAGGGGGAAACGTGCTCTCAGCATCTAACCTATCAAACCGCTGTCAGAATCCGTTCTGTTTCAATAAAATCACCTCTCGTTCTTCAAAGCTCCAATGAGTACAGGCCCAATCTTCTCATTCTTTCATCCTAAATCTTCGACTGAACTGCTGCCAATGCATTTTTTTAAAATTCATTTGCGGACCTGGGTGTCGCTGGTTCGGTGAGCTTTTATTGTCCATCCCTAGTTGCCCTTCAGAAGGTGGTGGTGAGTTACCTTCTTGAACCACTGCAGTCCTTCAGGTGTAGGTACATCCACTGTGCTGTTGCAGAGGGGGTTCCAGAATTTTGTCCCAGCAACAGTAAAGGAACGGTGATACATGTCCAAGTCAGGGTGGTAAGTGACTTGGAGGGAAACCTATGCCATGGGCGGGATTTTCCTGCCCTTTCCGTCGGCAGGATCTTCTCGGCCCGCCGAAGGCGGCCCCCGACGGCGGGACAAACGAGCCATGCAAAACGGTGTAGACATTGGCAGGACTGGAAGATTCCACCGGGGGTGGGGGGATGGGGGGAGGGGGGCATTGGCGAGCTGCCTCTGCAGCCAGAAAACACACCATGGAGAGCTGGAAAATCTCGCCCTGTGTTTTAGTTCAGCATTTAAGTTCACGGAGATAGAACCCAACAGGTTGCCGTGGTAATTTGAAGTGTGAATCCGCTATCCAAAGAAAGTTTTATGACTGAGACATGATGGCACCTGAACTATTTGTTTGTGCAAGTTACTGTAGCTAGGAATTAGGATGTCAATCAGTTGAAATGGTCAATTATGTCAAGCATCTTAAACTGCCAGATCTCATTCAACATTGAAAACTCCTGTTCCGGGTTAATTAAAAATGTCCACCGTTCTCACAGTATGAGTCCAACTTTGCCAAAACATCTGACACGCAGCCCTGAGGGAGAGGCTCCTTCTCTTTATTTCTCCCTCTCAAAAAGAGAACAGCCAGCTTTGAAATAGTTTAGTTCAAAAGTAAACATATCTTTAGGGTATCAGTGAAACCACATCTTTCTTATATTTATTATCAGAAGGAATATGGGATATTAACACTGAGAACTGTTCATATTTTCTACATGAAGCAAGCCAGGCTTACTTTGACACCAAGTTCATCAAACTATTTCACAACCAACAAGTCATGAAGGGTATTAGAGAAATGCAAGTCTGTCTCTTTTCTGTAAAGAAAGGAGACCATACCTGATGGCAATTGCAAACTTTTCAGTAACGTCACATATGCACAGCAAGAGTTCTATAAAAGAAATGCTTGAGCGTATTCTCATTTAACTACATTTTGGGCAGAAAATGGTACATTTGAATATATACGGGATGCAAGCTCTGCTTTCATTAAAGATGATGCTCTGAAGGAGCCTCCAGGCTTCTAAACCCAGATGTTGGGATCAAGCGGGAGACCCCGAGCCCGCACTTGTTGGCAGCCAAACCAGCACAGGGATATTTCCAAAGCTGAAACTTCCAGGTCCACATCCAATTAAGGGGGGCGGTGGACACCCCAATGTTGTCAGCCCAACCTGAAGGCCGGCAGCTCTAGACCTTCGACAGTTCCACTGCTCAGGCAGCTTGAGGATTGCATCATTTGAGGCTGTGATGTGTCCTTTGATATTCGGGGCCCCATCTTTGGAGACAAGAGCATCTGACTCCAATGGTCCCTGAACAGTTGCAGGACGTCTGACCTCATTAAGCTGGCAGCCTCTGCATGTAGCATGGGGGCAGCCAAGCCTGAGGCAAAGCACAAAAATCATCCTTATTACTTAATTGGGTTGCCCACATCTTTTGATGCTCTCTCTCCAAGATGGAGGGACCACCATTCTGCTGACAAATTCCTCAGCCACTTCCAGCTTTGCCTGCTTAATTGGTAAGACTTTCTCGTGTCCCCCCCCCCATCCTTGGGAGAGCTCACCTCACTACAGCCCGTCAGATTCTGCAGCATGACTTTTCCAGGTTAGAGTGACAGAATTGAGAAGCGACCCTTCCTGGTTTCCTTTCCTTTCCTGTGGTTGCTGCAACCCTTGGAACCCATGCCATGATCTCTTTCATTAGAAATTCCTCCTCTGACAGAATAGATGTCTCACCTTGCCCACCCTCCCTGATAGGTCAGGGAATCTGGAGGTGGAATGCTCCAGGAAAGAGCCTCAGCAAATCGGGCTCTTTCATCATGCAGGTTCCTGACCTGAAAACGGTCCTGACATTCCAGCAGGAACTAAGTGCAGAAAAATTCTACTCCATCATTCTGTTTCTTTCTCCACAGATGCTGCCTGATCTGTTGAGTATTTTCAGAACTTTGTATTTTTATTTCTTATCTATCCAAATCTTTTGAAGCGAGCACTTGAGTTTCCCTCTCTGTATTTGTGTCCCCATTTTGGCTGCTGCTCCACGTCTAAGCCCTTCTGTCCATTTCCCCTCTTGAGCCCCTTGCTCCTGACATCATGCTTCCTTCCATTACTCCCCTCTCATGTACACTGCCCTCTCCAATCCTGATGCCAATTCTTCAGCACTCCTTAACCTTCCTACTTTCTGGCCACTATCGTAGGCTTGGTGACCAATTCCTCCCTCAGCTCATTGACCGCTTAAATGTCTCCTCCGAGCCTTTGCTACCTCCAGACTAAGTGTACCACTGATTTTCCAACCAACCACTCACCTTCCACCCTTCATAAACAGGAGCTCATCCAAAAACGTGCAGCCCATCTGTACCAACTCCCATTCTCCCAGTGCCCAATTTGTGCTTCCCTACATTGGCTCCCACTCCAGGAACACTTCAATTTTAAAATGTTCATTCCTGTTTCCAAATCCCTCCGTCTCTGTAATTTCCTTCAACCCTCCAAAATCTCTCCAATTCTGATCCCTTCTTGACGGCTGTGTCTTCAGCTGCCAAGACCCAAAGCTCTGGGATTCCTTCTTTAAACCTTCCACCCTCTTTAAAATGATCCTTAAAATCTAACTCTTTTGGTCACTTGCCACAATATCAGCTTTTGTTCGATAATGCACCTGTAAAATACCTTGTGACATTTTATTATGTTAAACGCATTATATAAATCAAAGTTGTTGTTGTGATATGTTCCCTTTCCTATATTATTTAAAGATATGACTTTTCAGTGAATTGCCACTTTGACGTGGTGGAGAGGCTCGAACATTCCATTGATCCCGAGAGCGATGCTGTCAGGAGTCTTAAACTCCTGGCACGGTTCAGCACCAAGCCATGCTTGACGCCTTTGGAGAATAGTATCAGCCTCAAGAAGACTCAAGTCCTTGACCAACCCGCCGCAGGGCAAGATCTGGTCTCTCCCTCCATCAAGATCAATGGAGAAACCCTCCCAAAAGTGGAACATTTTCTCTACCTTGGAAGCCATCTCTCATCCAAGGCTGACATCGATGTGGAGCTTCAACATCGTATCCAATCCGCGAGCACCACCTTTGGACACCGAAGAACGAGAGTCTTCGATGACCGCAACATCCTTACTCATACCAAGATCCTCGTGTACAAGGCAGACATCCTCCAAACTCTTCCATACAGCTCAGAAACTTCAACCACGTACAGCGGGAACCTCAAGGTACCATCAACGCTGTCTAAGACAGATTCTCCACATCAGTTGGGAGGACAGGCATACTACCATCAGTGTCCTTGAAGGAGCCAAGAGCACCAGCATAGAGGCCATGATCATCCAACACCAACTCACTTAGGATGCCAGAAACTCAACTGCTAAAGCAAATCTTATTTGTTTAGCTCAAGGAAGATTCTAGAAGAAGAGAAGGACAAAGAATGCACTTCAAAGGCTTATCTCAAGAAATACAACATTGATCTTAACGCATGGGAGATCCTTGCTCAGAATAGACCTATTTGGAGGAACCTGAATAATGGGACACAATTTTTCGAGGACACCCGATGGCAAGAGGAGGCCCGGGAAAGGTGCCTGAGAAAGGAATACCAGTGATCTAGAGTCCAAGGACCAAACCCACCTCCCAGAAACACCTGGCAAGTGTGCGGCAAGTGTTGGGCTCATCAGCCAGGCCAAGACCCACAGAACCCATGACCAGTAACTCGGAGTTTCTTAGGTGGACAATTATACTCATTAGCGAGTGATTGCCGAAAAGGAAAAGGAATTGATATGAGTGAATTGCAGACATTTTCAAATCATAAATCAATGAAATAAAAGAACTAACCTGTGATACTTCTATTGTAAAAGGTCCTAAAGTCATTCAGGCACTCATTAGTGCAATCCAGTCAATACTCCCCTGCTCTATCCCCTTAGCACTGCAAGCTTACTGCCTTTAGAAATTATTGATCATCTCCACTTCCACCACCATCATGGGCAGTGAGTTCCATGTCATTATCGCACTCTGTAAAAAAAAGGTTCTTCCTCAGATTCACCCTATATCACTTTTCCAAAACCTTAAATCTGTCTTCCCTAGTCCTTGTACGATCATACCAACTTGGAAATTCGGCCCTTCAGCTCTGCTTCACCATTCAATAAAATCTGATCTAACCCCGACCCCACATTCTGCCAACTCCCGATAACCTTTGTTAGTTAAGGGCCTATCTACCTCTGCCTTAAAAATATTGAATGACCCTTCACTATTCTGAGGAAGAGAGTTTCAAAGATTCATGACCCTCAAATTCTTCTCATTTCCATCTTAAATGGGAGGCCGCTTATTTTTAATCTGTGTGTCCCAGTTCTGACCTCTTCCGCAAGGGAAACATCCATTCAGCATCCACCTCTAATCTTTGAAACTTAATCTAAACACTTCTAAACTCCAATGGATACAGGCCCAGCCAGTTTAACCTTTTCTCATATGAGAACCAACCCCGCCCACCCCACCCACAAGTTAACCTTCTCGTAACTGCTTCTAACACATTTATATCATCATATAAGGAGACCAAAACTGTAAACAATACTCTAGATGTGGTCTCACCAATGCCCTTTACAACTGGAGCAAAATATTCATCTAATGAGAACAGCTTTTCTTTGAATACCTGAACTAGAACTATTATAATCTTGTGCACCTCTGTCAAATCTCGCTCTCATCTTCTTTGCTCCAGGGTGAACAATCCTAGTTTGTCCAGCCTAACCTTGTACCTAAAATCGCTCATTCATGAAGGCATTCTGATAAATCCTCACTATATGCTTTCTCAAGGAACCTCATGGAGTTCCTAAAGTGTTGAGGCCAGAACTGCATACAGCACTCTGGTCGTAGCTTAACGACAGCATTATAAAGGTTCATCACAACTTCCCAGCTTGTAGACTGAATGGACAAAATTCTCCATTTGGGAGACTAAGGGCAGGATTCTCCGATCGCCGAGAGTGAAATCGTATTCAGCGATCGGCCAGAGAATCCATTTTTACGCCGAAATCGGCCCCCGATTTCAATGGCTCTGCCCCCTCATCAATGGCAGACTCAAGGAGTATGCCACACGACATTGCGACGGCCACAGGACGTGACCTGAGGCCCTCCCCCAATGCTCCGCCCCTGATGGGCCAACTTCCCGACAACATGGGACACGGGTCCTTGCACTTTTCGTAAATTTGGCTTGGCGGCTGCAGCTGTGTCTAGCGCCGCCACAGCCGGGGGGGGGAGCCGTTCCGCTGGCAAGGGGGGTTCGCTGGTGGCTGGCGGGACTTGTGGGGGGTGGACCGGGCCTGGCGATAAGGGTTACAGGGGGGCAGTTTTTGGCAGGACGGGTCCGCGCGTGGCTGCTGCCATGTTGTATGGCACAGCCGCTGCCATGCGCATATGCAGCCACGGACAAGCCCATTCTGCATGCGTATCGACAGGTAAAGCCGACTTTACGTGGCACGGCTGCTAGCTCCCTACCGGACAGAGCATCGGTGCGGGGGCCAGACGGATCCTGCGGACATAGCCGCAGAATCGGAGAAACCAGCCCGAAGTTTGATGCTGGGATTGAATTACGTGCGGTTAGCATTCCCGTATGGGGCGCTATTTCCCGAACAGTTCATGACGTGCTAATGGGCCAGCACTATGTCCATGTGAACCTATTGCAATTCTCATTCCCGCCAGTGTCGATTTCACTGGGGCCGGAATTGGCGCTGGAGAGCTTGACAAACTGGCTTTGCTTATAAGCACTCCACTCCCCACACACTCTCATTCCACCCAAGAAGACGGCTCAACGAAGATTTGCCCCCTAATTTGTGAACGCGGAGCTTAACTGAATGTTGGATGTGGTGGAGGAGAGGCGGGACACCCTCTTCCCCAGGGTGGGCAGGAGGCTACCGCCCACGGTCGTCAACCGGACCTGGGTGGAGGTGGCAGTGGTGGTGAGTGCTGTGGGCCTCACCAGGCGGACTGGCACAAAGTGCCGCAAGAAGAGGAACAACCTACTTAGGGCAGCTTGGGTGAGCCACCACCTCTGTTCCCCTGGCATCATTCTTGTCCCTCACTCCTCACATTGTAATGATATGTGGACAGACATGTAACCAATGGGTTAATCAGAACACTCAGCTGTGGCAGAACCACTAGAGGGCATTACGCGACCACCATAAAACCACAGCTCACACAAGCTCTCGCTCTCACTCCCAGCAGAGACTGGAGGAACAGCACGAGTGTAGCAAAGATCACAGTCAAGCCACCACATGTGGCTTAGATTCAGTTTATACAGCTAGACAAGTTTACTGTGTTACTAGAGTTAGATCAGCAGAGTGTCAAACTCATTTAGTACTTTTGTCATTGCGAAATAAATACCTTCAACTAACTTCGAGGACTGGAGTGTTTTTCAATATCATCTACAGTTAGTAGCGACTTACGCTACTCAAATAACATAACATAATATGGTACCAGAGTGACTGCTGCACCTACCTAGTTAAACTCAGTAGGTTTAGAGAGAAAACCAGATAACTATTTGGCAACAGAAGCATCGCCTCCGGAACAAAGCTGCCGATTCCAGGCACGATGGACAGACCACAAGCTCGTCACTTCAGGACCAACGGTAATCTTAATGTTAACTGGCACATGTTTAAACAAAAATGTCAACTGTATGTAGAAGCGTCTCACTTGACAAACGCGACCGATGCTCGGAAAATAGCTCTCTTACTGACTACGGTTGGTGAACACGCGTTAGAGGTCTACAAATCTTTTAACTACACAGATAAAATATGAAACCATCCTTGAAAAATTTGATAGCCACTGCGAGATCCAGATAAATGAATTATTTGAGCGCTACATATCCCACAAACGGATTCAAGGGAAAGAGGGATCTTTTAACAGTTTCTTCACTAACCTTAGACTGTTGGCTTAATGCTGCAACTTTGGTGCTCTAACTGACTCAATGATCAGAGACCAGATAGTATTTGGATTCTACTGTGATCCTCTCAGGGAGCAACTACTTAAGACCAAAAATATGACTCTGGAAATCGCTATAGAAACATGCACGGTGCATGAACACTCAAAAAAATCGCTACTTACAATACAAATCGTTGAAAGTGGAGAAAAGACCTCCCACGAGGTTGAGTGCATCCAGGCCGTCTCCCGACTGCAGCGCCTCCACATTTCCGATGGCAGCCATCTTGCGCGCACAAACTTGGGCCCTGCGGATGCGCAGCATGAAAAAACGTGATCCAGAGGAACATGTGTCATGGCCGAGAACCACACCGCGCAAGCCGAAGATGCACAGATTGTCATGACGTTGACACAATGACGCGCACGAAGTGTGGAACTGCCCACTTTCAAAAGAAATGCCCTGCGAGAGGCAAACAATGTCTCCAATGTGGGAGACTCAACCATTAAGCTGCTCAGTGCAGATCTGCACCACAACTTAGAAGTCAAAGACCGAATTTAAAGCAGAGTCGCATTAGAATTGTGCAACTCCAAACGGATGAGTCTGATCAAGGTAGTGCAACGGATCCAGATGATGACTACCTGAATAAAACATTCCAAGTGGGAACCATAACAAAGTTTGAAAACTCCACACAGAATACCTCGCAAGTGAAATCAGTCCGTGCCATTGATTCCGAGACTGAAAGGAACACAGTGCTGGATGTAAACAGATGCCCCATTAAGTTCAAACTGGACACAGGTGCCTCCGCTAACCTGCTCTCGAAGCTCGACTTCACGAAGACCAAGAAGGCTCCCAAAATCCTTCCAACTGCCTGCAAACTCCAGGACTACAATGGCAACGCAATCTCGTCATTGGGGTCATGTCATTTAACAGTGTCCAACCGACACATAGAGACGAACCTGAGATTTGAGATTGTCCAACCAGACAATTCGTCGCTGTTAGGTGCGCAAGCCTGCAAGCAGCTGAACCTTAGTCAAAGGGTCTACACCATGATGTCGTCTCATCAAGATCTTCAGGTCAGCATTGAAGGAATACTGGACCAATACCCAGATGTCTTCAGCGGAATGGCAACACTTCCATATGAATAAACATTTCTGCTATGGGCTGATGCGAAACCAGTAGTTCACCCACCAAGGAGCGTTCTTGCTCCACTGAGGGACCGGTTAAAATCAGAACTCGCAAGTCTACAGGAGAAAGGCATCATCTCCAAAGTTACTGAACCGACGGACTGGGTCAGTTCGATGGTGTGCGTCAAAAAGCCTTCGGGGGACCTACGAATCTGCATCGACTCCAAAGATCGAAACAAAAACATGCGCGAACATTACCCGATCCCAAAAAGAGAAGAAATTACAAGTGAAATGGCACACGCGCACTTCTTCACCAAGCTCGATGCATCCCAAGGATTCTGGCAAATCCAACTAGAAGAATCCAGCAGAAAGCTCCGCACCTTCAACACGCCTTTCGGCAGATTCTGCTACAATCGAATGCCATTTGGGATCATCTCAGCATATGAAATATTCCACCTCATCATGGAACAAATGATGGAATGAATAGACGGAGTTCGTGTCTACGTGGGTGATGTTATCATCTGCTGTTCGACTCCAGAGGAACATGTGTCACGGCTGAAGAGAGTATTCAGACGCATACACGAGCATGGTGTCAAGCTAAACAAATCCAAATGCAGCTTTGGAACGCACACGCTCAAGTTCCTGGGTGACCAGATATCAAAACATGGTTTATGCCCAGACACGGACAAGATAAGCCATTGAAGCAATGAAAGTCCCCGAGGACAAGAAAGCAGTACTTCGCTTCATTGGAGTGGTGAATTTTTTAGGCAAATTTATCCCAAATTTGGCACCCATACAACGTCTCTAAGAAAGTTAATAAAGAAATCAACCTCGTTCGAGTGGATGACGGCACATCAGAAAGAGTGGTTGGAGCTAAAGGCAAAACTCACCACTGCACCCGTCTTAGCATTCTTTGACCCAGATTGTGAAACCAAGATTTCGACTGACGCAAGTGGAGCAGTGTTGCTACAGAAAGATGACACTTCGTCATGGGTCCCAATAGCATATGCATCACGTGCAATGACACCGACAGAGACTCAGTCCGCTCAAATTGAAAAGGTCTTCTCACCGGCATTTTAACATTCCATGACTACGTCTACGGCCTACCTACATTCACTGTTGAAACGGATCTCAGACCTCTGGTGCACATCATCCAAAAGAACCTAAATGACATGACTCCACGATAACAAAGAATTCTACTCAAACTTCGGAGATATGATTCAATCTTGTATATATGCCTGGCAAAGATCTAATCATTGCAGACATGTTGTCTCGCTCAGTCACTTCACCAAGTGAAACACTAGAGGTAATCCAACACATAGAATCTCAGGTACAAATGTGCGCAAACAACCTTCCCGCATCGGACGAAAAAATAAGACGGACAAAGACCCCTTGCTGCAAAGAGTCATTCATAACTATGTTATTCTCTAAGTCTGAATAAAGATTGTAGACTTCCAGTTAACACAAATACTTTATTCAATGGGTTTGTTCTGTTTCCAGAGCTTAACCAGATATAATACAGTCAAGAGGTATGACCAGTGAAGCTAAGATAAGATGCCTATGCTGAGCTGTCTCTGTGTGCTGCTGCTCCCCGCCCTGTGCTTCTGAAAGAGGCAGATCCTACCTTGGGCTGGACCCTTTATACCCGTCTCTGATGCCCTCTAGTGATGCTGTGGCTGTTACATCTGTCTGCAGTCCCTGGTGTATGTGCAAATGGAAATACAGATGTCCAGATCACTACATCCTCCCCCCCCCCCACTTTTATTGGACATGTTTTCTAGACTGGCCTCAAGAAAACTGTACATAACAAGTGGTGAGAATAAGCAAATCTGCACACTGTGAAAATGATAAAGTAATACAGAAACAATTAACTGTGTTGTGAGTCCATCGTGAGAAATGTCCATATTTGTCTTGTGGGTGTGTTGAAGTTTTGTTACAAATCCAGCCGGTCTGGTACCTTACGGCTTCTGCTGGAGCGTCTTAATGGTGGTAGTAGAGATGATGGTTTGATGTCATCAAGAGTACTGTCTGGCGTTGTGTGGCGAGGAACGTCCTGTGGACACATGGACTCGGTCAAGTCCAGTGTGGGAAATACTGGCGTTGTAGGTCGAATCTCTAATAGATCCCGGCGGTTACAGCGAAAAAGTACTCCCGCAGACGATTTGACAATGTAGGACCGGGTTGCCTCCTGCCTGATCACCGTGGCTGACTCAGACCATCCGCCTTCTGGGTCCCTGATTCTGATGGTGTCACCTATTGTCAGTGGCTTGAGTGGGATCGCATGTTGATCGTAGTATAGTTTTTGTTTGGAGCATAGTGCCCACATGTCGTCGAGAACCGGTGCATTGCCGGGGCCTCGGAATTTCTTGCCGGTAGGATTGTCCGGATGTCTCTGCCGAAGAGCATTTGCGCTGGCGACAGTCCTGAGCTCAATGGGGTTGCTCGGTACGATAACAGAGCTAGGTTGATGCCGGAACGTGACTCGGCTGCTTTGCTGATGAGTTGTTTAATGATGTGGACACCTTTTCCCCCTGTTCCATTTTATTGCGGGTATCGATTCTGTGTCGCACTGTTGTCTGACCTCGACTTTTTCCTGTGTTTGTGGTATTGATTCTGTATGTCATCATTCGTGAAAGCTGTTTTGCTTGTTTGTTCTGGAGCAGATTTGAATTCGTGAGAATCTTTATCTTGTTTCTAGTCTTGTCATTGTTTCACAGTGTGCTGTGGCATTGTCCTTCACGTGCAGAGTTGTACCATGTTGTACATGTCGTTGCTTCATTGTTGTTGTTTGTGTCGTTTCTTTCTTTGTTGGTTTCGTTGCCGTTCTTGTTGTTGTCGTTCTTGTTGTTCTTTTTGTCGTG
The DNA here is from genome assembly GCF_047496885.1 of Scyliorhinus torazame. NCBI lineage: Eukaryota > Metazoa > Chordata > Chondrichthyes > Carcharhiniformes > Scyliorhinidae > Scyliorhinus > Scyliorhinus torazame. Next base: position 220,182,713 of record NC_092716.1, read on the forward strand.
CATGTTGATTCTGTTTTCGTTCTTTTCACTTTCATTCTTGTTCTTTTTCTTCTCACGGTTGTTGTTTCTGCAATGCTTCTTGTTGCTTTTGTCGTTCTTGTTGCGCTGCATGTTGTTTTTGTTTTTGCTGTTGTTGTTCTTGTTTCTGATGTGCTTCTTGCGGTTTTTGTTCTTGTTGCACTCAATGAATGTTCCATGTGGATGATTTGAGTCATTGTCACAGTTATTGGTGTCAGTGTCCTTTGTGGTCTCTGCTACATTGAGTGTATCTTCTTGAGAATTGTGAGAATGATCTGATGTTGCATTGATGTTGGTGACATCAGTCATTTGTGGTGGATTCGATTCCTCTTCTTTGCTTACTTGGTACTCCTCTTCTAGAGTCATTTCTGGTTCACCTGAATCATCATTGATTTCTAGGTGCTCCTCTTTTGGAGTCATTTCAGGGTCACTTGAATTATCATTGATTTCTTGATGCTCCTCCTTTGGAGTGATTTCAGGTTCATTTGAATCATCTGTGATCTCTTTGTGCTCCTTTTCTGGAGTCAAAATCTTCAAGATTTCTATTGACGTGGTCTCCCTGGACTCTTGGGGCTCCTCTTCTGGAGTCAAAATCTTCAGGATTTCTATTGATGTGGTCTCTCTGGACTCTTGGGTGGCCGTCCTCTGATTATTGAGTACTCCTGGTGCAGACGAGCTGAGATATGTCAGTCTCGCTGTGATCCTGCACATCCTGTTTGGGAATTGTGATTTCTTCGTCACTTGTCTCACATAAAGTGGGTAGACATTCAGTGTCTTCTTCTGGTGGCTCTAATAAGCTTGATAGATCTTCATGGTCTTGTGCATGCATGGCGTTCGTTATGGAGTGTTTGCTTGCTTCCATTTTTGAGTCTGTCACCGAGCTGTCTGTGGAGGCTTGCCTCGCTCTCTTTGTGGAGGCTTGTGTTGCTCTCTTTGTGGAGTCCTTCATCGCTCTCTCTGTGGAGTTTGTCATCGATCTCTCTTTGGAGTCCTTAATCGCTCTCTCTGCGGAGTTTGTCATCGCTCTCTCTGTGGAGTCTGTCATCGCTCTCTCTGTGGAGTCCTTCATCGCTCTCTCTGCGGAGTTTGTCATCGCTCTCTCTGTGGAGTCTGTCATCGCTCTCTTTGTGGAGTCGTGCAGTGTTCTCGCTGTAGAGTCGATCTGTGCTCTCTCAACAGAGTCGTTCTGTGCTCTCTGTGTGGCGTCGTCTTCGTCTTGGGTATTGCTGTCATCCAATGTACCGACGATCTGCCATGGCATCATGGTGTTGGATTCATCTACCATGAGAAGAGTCGTATTGAGCTGTTCAACCGTGTTGCTGATGCTGTGATCAGGAGCTCCGAATAACTCAGCCATGTCTGAGCAGTATTGTGTGTATTGTTTGACAGACAAATCATCGCTTTTTGTTTCGGAGTTATGATCGTTCTCTTCATGTTCAATGAACAAATCATCTTCTTGTGTGGAGGCTGGGAGCCTTCGTGGTGCGTGGACCACTCTCTGTTTCTTGCCGTCAGGCTGCAGCATAATCCTGCACTCACGAGTCGGGATGTCATATATGCTGGGCTGAAGGTTCCTCAATCCGAAAAACTAATCGTCAGAGTCTTCACGGTACAACACCTCTAGTTGCGGTTCAGATTTGGTACTGGGGTAGCCATCTCCCAAGATGAAATCTTCGTCTGAGTCATAGTCTACAAGGACCATATCATTTCTAGGGCGGTGCTAACTGCTTGTTCCAGGGTGTTGTGAAAGTTATTTTTAACTGCTGGTGTAAGTTCGGGCATTGTTCTGTCTTTTGAGGCAAGAAAATTGGGTTTTGCGGCTTTAAATTTCTTTTTGTTCATTTTCGTGCATTTCCCTTTTAAGTGGGCGTGGTCCTGGTCATCTGACATCATGACGCTAGTGACGTCATGTGCAGGACTCGATTGCACATGCGTAATTCGAGTTTCCTTTACTATGTGCTCTTGGCACAACTGCGCATGTGCGGCTCCTTCCTCAAGATAGCTGTCGCTCAGACCTTCCATCTTCTTCTGTTTCAACCCTGTCTCTGCCTCGTGGTAAGTTTTGGTGCCGGTTTTTCCTATTTTCTTTTCTATACACTGATTCTGTGTTTGTAAAGACTGACAGTATTGATTTTGTTTTTGTTCTTAAGCAAGGCATTTTTGTGTAGCGATTTTTAGAGTTAGATACTTATTTTGTGAAAGTTCTTCCCTCAAATTTTTATCAGATAGTCCAGAAATTAATTGATGCATTATCACAGTGTCTCTGAAATCAGCATAATCACAGCCTTGTGGTATTAACTTGAGATATGTAATAAAATCAGAGATGGGCCCTCCGTTTCTCTGACAAGAGTTAAATCTTTCCAGCAGGTCACCAGCCTGACTGTTACAGCGTTTAGCAAATTCTTTGAGTATGATTTCTACTTTGGATTTGTCTTCACCTTCTAAGTAATTAAAGCAATTATAGATTTCTCTAGCTCCATGCCCTCCTATTGAGCGTAATAGGGCTATTTCCATTGTGTCAGAGGTAGTGCTTAAATCATTAGCTGTGATAAATATTTGGAATAGCTGTTCAAACATTTTCCATTATAACTTAAATTACCAGCTGTTTCCAGCTGCCATGGAGTTCCAACAAGTTCCATCGAATCAGTTAGTTGTCGAGGATCCATTTGCTGCAAAGTCTTCCACAGTCGAATATCCGGTTTAAGATTTTCTTCTCTTGCTGGTATCCAGCTAGCTTTCTGAAATCACTCCGGTACCATATGTTATTCTCTAAGTCTGAATAAAGATTGTAGACTTCCAGTTAACACAAATACTTTATTCAATGGGTTCGTTCTGTTTCCAGAGCTTAACTAGATATAATACAGTCAAGAGGCATGACCAGTGAAGCTAAGGTAAACTGCCTATGCTGAGCTGTCTCTGTCTGCTGCTGCTCACTAGCGCTGTGCTTCTGAAAGAGGCGGATCCTACCTTGGGCTGGACCCTTTATACCCGTCTCTGATGCCCTCTGGTGATGCTGTGGCTGTTACATCTGTCTGCAGTTCCTGGTGTATGTGCAGATGTATATACAGATCACTTCAATAACTTCCACAATGGGTGGCCGAAAGGGCAATGTCCGCAATTCTACAACGTCAAGACGACCTAACGATGATCAACGGAATACTGCTGAGGATGTACAGAATAGTGATTTCGCTGTGTCCCAGGCCCATGTCAAATTCACGAGGGACACCTTGGCATAGAAAAATGCAAATGCAGGGCTCAACAAGCCGTCTACTGGCCCGGCATCAATCAAGACATCACGGACATGGTCTTGGGCTGTGAGACCTGTCAGAAATTCCAACCAGCGCAGTGTAAGGAGACGCTTCAACCACATGACTTGGAAACCTCTCCGTGGTCTAAGGTAGGCATTGACCTATTCCACTCTCATGGCCGTGACTACATAATACTCATAGACTACAACTCAAACTACCCTGAAGTAATGAAGCTGTCTGACCTCACCTCAAAGACCATGATCAAAGCATGCAAAGAAACTTTCTCTCATCATTGCATACCGAACACTGTTATGACTAACAATGGGCCGTGCTTTCACAGTCGAGAATGGACCATGTTTGCGAAATGCTACAACTTCAAGCACGTCACCTCTAGTCCGCACTACCCCCAGTCCAACGGCAAAGTTGAAAAGGGGGTGCATATAATCAAACAGCTCATCAACAAAGCCTCGGACTCCGCATCCAACATTCACTCAGCACTACTCTCATATCGTGCTACTTGTTGTGTTATGTACTCTGGGATAACAGAGGCTGCAACTGGATGCAGCTTTAACCAAAAGATACTCCAGACCTTGAAGTTAGTTCAATCTGATTTATTGAACCAGTTAGCACAGTTCTCTTTGAGTTCGACTCTCTGCTAACCGAAGTGTGGTTACTCTGTCTGCCTGAACCAGACTAGCGCTGAGCCACGTGCTGGAGGTGTGATACTGTACATACACCCTGACTCACTCCGTAGATGTTCATCAGTGGAAAGAGGCGGAGTGTGAGTGCCTCATGCCTTTTATAGTGAGATACCACCCCTGAGTGTCCTGCCTGCCCATTGGTCATGTCCTGTTCTCTGTGTTCATTAGCTGCCTGTCTGTGCCTGTCTGTATATCATTATCTGCATGTCTGCATATCATGACATCTCCCTTTTTTTAATGTTTTGTTGGCATATGGGAACGTACTTACATGTGGTGGCATATATTAACATATTTACAAGTGGTGGCATATGTGAACGTATTTACATGTGAAGACAGCTGTCTAATGTGAGAAAACAGAACATAGCAAACAAAACAAATGTTCATAAGTCCAGTCTCTGGGGCTTGCGTCTGATCCTTGTCGACCGCCAGAGAGGTGGTGGTGGGGACGACGGCGCCTTGACAGGCGGGATGGAAGCCTGACTGGTGGCCTCGCAGTTTGAGATATCAGGAGGTGGCAAAACAACGGACGGAAACGGAGAAGAAAGCGGTTGCGGGCAGGAACCTTGCGCACTGCCCGCCTGTTTCATCGCACAACAGAACCATCAGCCGTTTTTTAAAAAATATATATATTTATTAAAGTTTTTTAACACAATTTTTCTCCCTTAAAAACAATGACCCCCCACCCCCCCGTAACAAAAAAAAAAGCAAGAAATCGCGCAGAGCAAGATATATACATGGCAAAATTATATATTTACACAGCTTTGTACACTGGCCCTCACCCGTACGTGCCAGTTTCCCCAACCCTTCATGTTATCTCTTGCTCATCCACCCTCCCAGGCAGTCCTCCCTTTTCCCCCCCCTCCCCCCCCTGCCAGGATGTCCTCTCCACCACCCCCCCCCCCCCCCCCCAAGGTTGCTGCTGCTGCTGACCGACCTTCCTCTAACGCTCCGCGAGATAGTCTAGGAACGGTTGCCACCGCCTGTCGAACCCCTGCGCAGACCCTCTCAAGGCGAACCTAATCCTCTCCAACTTTATGAACCCAGCCATATCATTTATCCAGGCCTCCAGGCTGGGGGGCTTCGCCTCCTTCCACATTAGCAAGATCCTTCGCCGTGCTACTAGGGACGCAAAGGCCAGAATGCCGGCCTCTTTCGCCTCCTGCACCCCCGGTTCGTCCACTACTCCAAATATTGCTAGCCCCCAGCTTGGCTTGACCCGGACTTTCACCACCTGAGATATTGCTCCCGCCACTCCTCTCCAGAACCCCTCCAGTGCCGGGCATGACCAAAACATATGGACATGGTTCGCCGGGCTCCCTGAGCACCTTCCATATCTGTCCTCTACCCCAAAGAACCTGCTCAACCTCGCCCCCGTCAAGTGAACTCTGTGAACCACCTTAAATTGTATCAGGCTGAGCCTGGCACACGAGGAGGAGGAATTAACCCTACCTAGGGCATCAGCCCACAGACCTTCCTCGATCTCCTCCCCCAGCTCCTCCTCCCATTTACCCTTCAACTCTTCTACCAGCGCTTCCCCCTCTTCTTTCAACTCCTGGTGTATTTCCGACACCTTGCCCGCCCCGACCCATACACCCGAGATCACCCTATCTTGAACTTCTTGTGCCGGGAGCAACGGGAATTCCCTCACCTGTCGCCTCACAAAAGCCCTCACCTTCATATATCTAAAGGCATTTCCCGGGGGTAACTCTAACTTCTCCTCCAGTGCCCCTAGGCTCGCAAAAGTCCCGTCGATGAACAGGTCCCCCATTCTTCCAATCCCCGCCCGATGCCAGCTCTGGAACCCCCTGTCCATCTTCCCCGGGATAAACCGGTGGTTACCCCTGATCGGGGACCACACAGATGCTCCCATTGCACCCCGGTGCCGTCTCCACTGGCCCCAGATCCTTAGTGTTGCCGCCACCACCGGGCTCGTGGTATACTTTGTCGGCGAGAGCAGCAGCGGTGCCGTCACCAACGCCCCCAGGCCCGTTCCTTTACAGGACGCCATCTCCATCCTCTTCCATGCCGCCCCCTCTCCCTCCATAACCCACTTGCGGATCATCGCCACATTTGCTGCCCAGTAGTAGCTCCCCAGGTTTGGCAGCGCCAACCCTCCTCGGTCCCTACTGCGTTCCAGGAACCCTCTCCTTACTCTCGGGGTCTTATTCGCCCACACAAACCCCATAATACTCCTGCCTACTCTCTTAAAAAAGGCCTTAGTGATCACGATGGGAAGGCACTGAAACACAAACAGAAACCTCGGAAGGACCACCATTTTGACCGACTGCACTCTACCCGCCAGCGAGAGCGGTAGCATGTCCCATCTTTTGAAATCCTCCTCCATTTGCTCCACCAAACTCGTCAGATTCAGTTTATGTAGGGTCCCCCAACTACTGGCTATCTGGATCCCCAGATACCGAAAGCTCCCCTCCGCCCTCCTCAGCGGTAGGTCCCCTATCTCTCTTTCTTGGTCCCCCGCCTGTAATACAAAGAGCTCACTCTTCCATACATTGAGCTTATAGCCTGAAAACTCCCCAAACTCCCTTAGAGTCTGCATGACCTCCACCATTCCCTCCATTGGATCCGCCACGTACAGCAACAGGTCATCCGCATATAGCGACACCCGATGCTCTTCTCCCCCTCGGACCACCCCACTCCATTTATTAGACTCCCTCAATGATATGGCCAATGGTTCGATCGCCAATGCGAACAACAGGGGGGACAGGGGGCACCCCTGCCTCGTCCCTCGGTACAGTCGAAAGTACTCCGACCTCCGCCGGTTCGTCACTACACTCGCCATCGGGGCTCTGTAAAGGAGCTTAACCCAATTGATAAACCCTGCCCCGAACCCAAACCTACGCAGCACCTCCAAGAGGTACTCCCACTCTACTCGGTCAAAGGCCTTCTCCGCGTCCATAGCTGCCGCTATCTCCGCCTCTCCCTCCTCCGATGGCATCATTATCACGTTTAAGAGCCGCCGCACATTGGTGTTTAGTTGCCTGCCCTTTACAAATCCCGTCTGGTCCTCGTGGATTACCCCCGGGACACAGTCCTCGATCCTCGTGGCCAGCACTTTTGCCAGCAACTTTGCATCCATATTGAGGAGCGAGATCGGCCTGTACGATCCACATTGCAGTGGGTCCTTGTCCCGCTTTAGGATCAAAGAAATTGTCGCTTCCAACATTGTCGGGGGCAGGGTCCCCTCCTCTCTTGCCTCATTAAAGTTCCTCACCAGTAGCGGGGCCAACAGGTCTGCGTACTTCCTGTAGAACTCCACCGGGAATCCGTCCGGTCCCGGGGCCTTCCCCGCCTGCATGCTCCCCAAACCCTTGCTCAGCTCCTCCAACCCAATTGGTGCCCCCAAACCAGCCACCTCTTGCTCCTCCACCCTCGGGAATCTCAGCTGATCTAGGAATCGTCTCATCCCCTCTTCCCCCGCTGGGGGCTGGGATCTGTACAGCTCTTCATAAAAGGCCTTGAATACCTCATTTATTTTCGTCGCACTCCGAACCGTGGCTCCCCTTCCATCTTTGACTCCCCCTATTTCCCTCGCTGCCATCCTTTTACGGAGCTGGTGTGCCAGCATCCGACTAGCCTTTTCCCCATACTCGTAGGTCGCCCCCTGCGCTTTCCTCCACTGTGCCTCCGCCTTCCCTGTGGTCAACAGGTCAAACTCCGTCTGGAGCCGTCGTCTTTCCCCAAGTAATCTTTCCTCCGGGGCCTCTGCGTATCTCCTGTCCACTCTCAAAATCTCCCCCACTAACCTCTCCCTTTCCATGCCCTCTGTCTTCTCCCTATGAGCCCTAATGGAAATTATCTCTCCCCTGATCACCGCCTTCAATGCCTCCCATACCACCCCCACCCGCACCTCCCCGTTGTCGTTGGCCTCCAAGTACCTTTCGATACACCCCCTCACCTTCCCACACACCACCTCGTCCACCAGCAGTCCCACATCCAGCCGCCACAACGGGCATTGGTCCCTCTCCTCTCCCAGCTCCAGTTCCACCCAGTGCGGGGCATGGTCCGAAACGGCTATAGCCGAATACTCCGTCCCCTCCACCCTCGGGATGAGCGCCCTATCCAGAACAAAGAAATCTATCCGGGAGTAGGCTTTGTGTACATGGGAGAAGAAAGAAAATTCCCTGGCCTGCGGCCTTGCAAACCGCCATGGGTCCACTCCCCCCATCTGATCCATAACCCCCCTAAGTACCTTGGCCGCTGCCGGCCTCTTTCCAGTCCTTGATTTGGAGCGGTCCAGTGCTGAATCCAGCACTGTATTGAAGTCCCCTCCCATTATCAGGCCTCCTATCTCCAGGTCCGGAATGCGCCCCAACGTGCGCTTCATGAATCCTGCATCATCCCAGTTCGGGGCGTATACGTTTACCAACACCACCCACATCCCTTGCAGCCTACCGCTCACCATTACATATCGTCCTCCATTGTCCGCTACAATAGTCTTGGCCTCAAATGACACCCGCTTTCCCACCAATATTGCCACCCCTCTATTCTTCGCGTCCAGTCCCGAGTGGAATACCTGTCCTACCCATCCCTTTCTTAACCTGACCTGGTCTGCCACCTTCAGATGTGTCTCTTGGAGCATGGCCACGTCCGCCTTCAGTCCCTTTAAGTGCGCGAACACTCGAGCCCTCTTCACCGGCCCATTCAGGCTCCTCACATTCCACGTTATCAGCCGGATTGGAGGGGCTCTCACCCCCCCCACGCCCCGCCGACTAGCCATCTCCTTTTCTGGGCCAGTCCCGTGTCCACGCCTCCCTCACTCTCCAGTCCCTCACCTCTTCTGTGTCACATTCCCTTTCGGCCAGTGCAGCAGCAACCTTTCCCCCCCCCCCCCATCCCCCACTCCCCTCCCCCCGCTAGACCCCTGTCTAGCTTTTTTGCTCCCCCCATGTCACTCCCGTAAGTCAGCTGACGCCTGCTGACCCCGGCTTCCCACGCTGTCCTATTGACCTCCCCGCGTGGGAGTCTCCCAATCCATATGCAGTCCTTCGATCCCCTTCCCGCCTTTCTTCCCGCGCGCGGGAAAAAACCCCGCGCTTTCCAAAGCCCGCTCCGCCCCCTCTGGCGCAGCTCCTGTCGCGGCCTTGTCTCTCACCCCCAGCCCATGTAACATTTCCTACGCGTGATTGACCCCCTATATACAACAACTATCACACATCAAACCCCAAAACATCCCCCCCACCCTCACAAACCCTCAGTTAGAGTCCAACTTTTCGGCTTGTACAAAGGTCCACGCCTCTTCAGGCGTTTCGAAGTAATAGTGTTGGCCCTTGTATGTGACCCACAGTCGCGCTGGCTGCAGCATTCCGAATTTCACTTCTTTCCGGTACAACGCCGCTTTGGCCCGGTTGAAACCCGCTCTCCGCTTTGCAACCTCCGTGCTCCAGTCCGGGTATATTCGGATCTCTGCATTGTCCCACTTACTGCTCCGCTCATTCTTGGCCCATCTCAGGACCCACTCTCTGTCCGTGTACCGGTGGAACCTCACCACCATCGCCCTTGGCGGCTCATTTGCCTGGAGCTTCTTCGCCAGCACCTGATGTGCCCCGTCCAACTCCAGCGGCCTCGAAGGGGCCTTCATGCCCATCATCGCCTTGAGCATCGTGCTCGCGTATGCCCCGGCATCAGCCCCCTCCACTCCCTCAGGGAGACCCAGGATTCGCAGATTCTTTCTCCTCGACCTGTTCTCCAGGTCTTCGAGTCTTCCCGCCCACCTCTTGTGTAGCGCCTCGTTCTGCTCCACTCTCACCGCCAGGCCCACGAGCTCATCCTCGTTCTGACTGACTCTTTTCTGTACCTCCTGGATCTTAGCTTCGTGGGCCTTCTTCGTGATCCCGAGTCCTTCAATTGCCGAAAGCATAGGCGCCAATATCTCTTTGCGCATCTCCTCGCGCTGCTCCTCGAAGCAGCGCTTGATGAACTCCTGCAGCTCCCCTTTGTCCCTGGCTGTCGCCATTTTGTTTTCTTTCCCTCGCTTCTCCCGTTGCTCCAGTGCCGCTCCTTTGGCCGTTACACTTCTGGTCCGTTTCAGAGAAGTTGGCAGTGTTTGCTTCACCAGTCTGCCCCAAAACGTTTATGGAAACTCCTGAAAAAGATCTGAGAGTCGGTTCCAGACGGGAGCTGCCGAATGCGTGACCTACTCCTCCATGGCCGCCACCAGAAGCCTTGTCCCTGCTTCTTCAATGGCCTTGGTAGATCTTTTCACAGTTGTTCCCTCTGCTGCTAGAATTCACCTTTGATAGAGTCAAGTCAGATTGCAGCTTTAAGCTTGCCCTTCCCCCGCCTGCATGCTGGAAGAGGCTTTTGTCTATTCCTATAGCTCAAGCCAAATCTTTTACTGTTTTTGCCGGGTCTGGTATCCAAAAGACATAACATTCCTGGGGGACACTGTCAGGGGAATGCTGCAGTCTTCTTCCCACACCGGGAAATGTCAAACAAATGCCGTGGGGGCCCTGTAAAAGAGCCCAAAAGTCCATTCCAAGCGGGAGCTACCGAATATGTGACCTAGCTCTGCATAGCCGCACCCGGAAGTCAACAGAACCATCAGCCATACGTACAACATACGAGCGGGGTGCAGCCTGTCGAACAACGACAGCTGGAGCAGACCAGCCACCTTCCGGTATCTTGATCCTCACAGTATCTGCCGGGGATAACACGGGCAAATCGGTGGCATGAGCATCATAGCCCTGCTTTTGCTGGTTTTGGAGCTGCTGCACCTTCTGCAGCACAGGGAGGTGATCCAGGTTGGGCAAGTGTATGGCTGGAAGTGTCGTCCGCAGGGCCCTGTTCATCAGGAGTTGAGCCGGAAACATGCCAGTGGACAGTGGGGTCGCCCTGTACGCAAGCAGCGCGAGGTAGATGTCAGAAGCAGAATCCGCGGGCTTGCAGATGAGCTGTTTCACAATGTGCACCCCTTTTTCAACCTTCCCATTGGACTGCGGATAGTGTGGGCTGGAAGTGACATGTTTGAATTGGTATGACTTGGCAAACATAGACCACTCGTGGCTGTTGAAGCACGGGCCCTTGTGACTCATGACAGTGAGTGGGATACCATGCCTGGAGAACATCTCCATACAGGCCTTGATGATGGTCCGAGATGTGAGGTCTGAGAGCTTCACGACTTCAGGGTAATTTGAGAAATAGTCAATAATCAACACGTAATCACGACCATTCGCACGAAAGAGGTCGATGCCAACCTTGGACCACGGGGAGGTCTCGATTTCATGCTGCTGGAGCGTCTCCTTGCTCTGCACTGGCTGGAAGCGTTGACAGGTCGCACAGCTGAGGACCATGTTCGAGATGTCCTGGTTAATACCGGGCCTGTAGACAGCCTGCCTGGCTCTGCGTCTGCATTTCCCGACGCCCAGGTATCCCTCATGGATTTGGCGGAGCACCAAGCTCTGGGGACTGAGTGGAATGACAATCCGGTCCAGCTTGAGGAGGATACCATCAATCACCATCAGGTCTTCCTTTACATTGTAAAATTGAGGGCACTGCCCTTTCTGCCAGCCATTGGCGAGGTGGTGCATGACACGCTGCAAGAGGGAGTCTTTGGCTGTCTCCTCGCGGATACAAACCACCTTCTCATCAGATGCCGGGAGGATGCTAGCACACACCTGCACCTGTGATTCAATCTGCCGGATGATTTCCAGCGGTTCACTAGGTAATGTGATGGAGCGGGACAATGCATCAGCGATGATGAGCTCCTTGCCAGGCATGTACACTAAGTCAAAGTCATACCTTCTGAGTTTGAGGAGGATGCGCTGCAACCGAGGCGTCATGTCATTCAGGTCCTTGTGGATAATGTGGACCAGAGGCTGATGAGCCGTCTCGACAGTGAATGTCGGCAGGCCGTAGACATAGTCGTGAAACTTGAGAATGCCAGTGAGAAGACCCAGGAATTCCTTCTCTATTTGCACAGACCGTGTTTCGGTGGGCGTCATGGCCCTCGATGCGTAGGCTACCGGTGTACAGGATGAAGTGTCATCGCGTTGAAGCAGTACCGCACCAATGCCACCCTGGCTCGCATCTGTCGAGACCTTCGTCTCCCTGTCTGGGACAAAAAATGCCAGAACGGGTGCAGTGGTGAGCTTGGCTTTCAGCTCCAACCACTCTGCCTGATGTGCTGCCTGCCACTCAAAGGCAGTGGACTTTTTCACCAGGTTTCGTAGGGTCGTGGTGTGTGAAGCCTGGTTTGGGATGAACTTGCTCAGAAAATTGACCATGCCCAGGAAGCGCAACATCGCCTTCTTGTCTTTAGGGACCTTCATGCCGTCGATGGTCTTAACCTTGTCTGTGTCCGGGCGCACGCCCTGCTGAGAGATCTGGTCACCTAGGAACTTGAGTGTCGACATGCCAAAGCAACATTTGGACCTGTTCAGCTCCAGGCCATTGGCATGGACATGGCGAATACCTGCTGGAGACGGGAAACATGCTCTTCAGGGGTCATGGACCATATGATGATGTCGTCCACGTACACATGAACCCCTTCAATGCCCTCCATCATCTGCTCAATGATGCGATGAAAGATCTCCGATGCCGAGACAATGCCAAATGGCATGTGATTATAGCAGAATTTGCCAAACGGTGTGTTGAAGGTGCAGAGCCATCTGCTGGACTCATCCAGCTGGATTTGCCAAAATCCATGTGACGCATCTAACTTGGTGAAAAAACATGCGTGTGCCATCTCACCGATGAGCTCCTCCCGCTTCGGGATGGGGTAGTGTTCACGCATTATATTCTTATTGAGATCCTTGGGATCAATGCAGATGCGCAGGTCCCCCGAAGGCTTTCCAACACATACCATCGAGCTGACCCAGTCAGTCGGTTCAGTTACCTTGGAAATGATGCCCTGTTGCTGAAGATCCTTGAGCTGTGCCTTCAGGCGCTCCCTCAGCAGAGCCAGGACCCGGCGTGGTGCGTGGGCCACTGGCTTGGCATCAGGTCAGAGCAGAATCTTGTATCGATATGGCAGCGTGCCCATCCCGTCGAACACATCCGGATTCTGAGCGAGGATGTCATCAATACCGGCCTGAAGATCCACATTGGAGGATGTCGTTGTGTAAACCCGCTGCACGAGGTTCAGCTGCTTGCAGGCATGCGCGCCAAGTAGGGATGCCCTGTCTGGCTCGACAATTTCAAAACATAACCGTGCATGGGTGCTCCGGTTCGAGACGAGTAGATGGCAGGACCCCAGTGCTGTGATGGCATTTCCGTTGTAGTCCAGGAGCCTGCAGGCTGCTGGAAGGACCTTGGGGGGCTTCTTGATGCGTTTGAAATCTGCCTGTGAGAGGAGGTTAGCAGAAGCACCTGTGTCCAGCTTAAACTGGATGGAGCAGTGGTTGATCTACATCACCGCACACCATTCGTCCGCAGAATCCACAGCGAGGATGGATTGAATTTGTGATGAGTTGGATGTGGCATATTCACATTTGGTAATGATGCCCACACAGTAGGCGGAGTCCAGGCATTCTTCCTCTGGATCCTTTGTGCTGCCAGGATCAGAATCCTGTAGTCGTTGTTGCACACTCTGAACGCGCCGTCGTCGGAATTGGGAGCGCTGGCCCCTGACTGGTGGTGCAGACCGGCACAAGGCTGCATAGTGTCCAGGCTTCCCGCAGTTTAAACATCGCCTGCCTCTTGCAGGGCAGTGTTTCTTTAAGTGGGCATTGCCGCAGTTCGAGCACGTCATGACGTCGGCATCCTGAGGCTCCGCACGTCTCCGCGCATCGGCAGACGTCTGCACCTGCGCAGTGTGGGTGTCGGCCGCTTCGTTATCCCGTTCGCATCGCGCATGCGTGGGGCCCTGGGAAAAGCGTGCAAAATGGCTGCTTTCATCAATGCTGAGGCGCTGCATCCGGGAGATGGCCTGCACACTCTGCCTCGTGGGAGGCACGTTTCTCATTTTCAACCGATTTGTACTGGGCATAGCGATTTTTGGCGTGCTCATGCACTGTGCATGTTTCAATCGCGACTGGCAGGGTCATATACTTGATTTTCAGTAGCCGCGCTCTCAGAGGATCAGAGTGAACTCCAAAAACAATTTAGTCTCTGATCATGGAGTCAGCAATATCACCAAAGTTGCAGGACAGCGCTAGCAGGCGGAGGTTAGTTAAGAAGGAGTTGAAAGGTTCATCTTTACCTTGTAGACGCTGTTTGAATATGTAGCGCTCGAAGATTTCATTGGTGTCCACTTCACAGTGACTGTCAAACTTGGCCAGGATGGTCTGAAACTTTGTCTTGTCCTGGCCTTCGGTGAAGTGAAAAGAGTTGAAGAGTTTGATGGCTTGATTACCCGCTGTTGAGAGGAGAAGCGCGATCTTCCTTGCATCAGACGCACAAGCTGTTTACTGGCCCGGTATTAGCCAGGACATCTCAAATATGGTCCTCAACTGTGCGACCTGTCAGCGCTTCCAGCCAGCACAGAGCAAGGAGACGCTTTAGCAGCACAAAATCGTGACCTCCCCGTGGTCCAAGGTGGGCATCGACCTCTTTCACGCCAATGGTCGTGATAATGTGTTAATTATTGATTATTTTTCCAACTACCCAGAAGTCGTGAAGCTCTCGGACCTCACATCCAAGACCGTCATCAAGGCCTGTAAGGAGACATTCTCCAGGCATGGTATTCCACTCACTGTCATGAGTGATAACGGTCCTTGCTTCAGCAGCCAAGAGTGGTCAAGATTTGCCCAATTATATCAGTTTCATCACGTCACTTCCAGCCCACATTACCCGCAGTCCAACGGGAAGGATGAGAAAGGGGTGCACATAGTGAAGCAGCTCATCTGCAAGGCCGCGGATTCTGCTTCTGACGTCAACATTGCGCTGCTTGCGTACAGGGCCATCCCTCTGTCTACCGGCATGTCACCGGCTCAACTCCTGATGAACAGGGACATGCAGACGACTCTTCCAGCCATACACTTGCCTGATCTGGATCACCTCCCGGAGCTGCAGACGGTCCAGAATCTCAGGGACCGGCAACAGCAGGGTTATGATGCTCATGCCACCGATTTTCCTGTGCTATCCCTGGCGGATGCTGTTCGGATCAAGCTACCTGGTCAGCTCTAGCAGTTGTTGTTCGACAGGCTGCTCCTCGATCGTATGTTGTTCGTATGGCTGATGGCTCTGTTGTGTGGTGAAACAGACGGGCACTGGGGACATCTACAGAGTGAGTCAGGTGTATATATCACATAACATCTACAGCACGTGGCTAAGAGCTAGTCTGGTTCAGTCAGACAGAATAAACGCACTTAGGTTAGCAGAGAGTCGAACTCACAGAGAACTGAGATAACTGTGTGACAGGTTCAATAAATCAAATTGAACTAACATCAAGGTCTGGAGTATATTTCAGTTATAGCTGCATCCAGTTGCAGCCCGTGTTATCTCAGTGTGCTTAATACGACATCAGGGACAAGGGACGGTGCCAATAATGCGTGGTATCCAGGCCAACACTGAACAGGTGAGAAAAATGAAATGAAAATCGCTTATTGTCACAAGTAGGCGTCAAATGAAGTTACTGTGAAAAGCCCCTAGTCACCACATTCCGGCGCCTGTTCGGGAAAGCTGGTACGGGAATTGAACCGTGCTGCTGGCCTGCCTTGGTCTGTTTTAAAAGCCAGCTCTTTAGCCCTGTGCTAAACCAGGTGGCCTCCGCCGTGGAATTCTTGGGCCAAAAAGTCACAGCCATAGGTCAAGTCGCCCCAGGTTCGGGGCACACTGTGCGGTCGATGGCTGAGGCTCAGGGCGGGGAGCCCAGTCCCAGGCAGACATGTACCAGCCCCATATGGACATTACTGCAGCGCTCCAGAGCTTGGCCCAGCCACAAAGGGCCATGGGGGCATCAAGACCATTGGCTGAGTGCTGACTGACCTGGGCCAGGCACAGACAGACATGACTCACTCACTGAGGTACGTGACCCAGTCTTTGTGCTCCATGGTTGAGGGCATCGAGACCCTGGTTGAGATGAGAGTGGGCCTCCAGTACTGGCAATGCCAAGTGACAGTGGAGCCTCCGGAGCTTACTCCAGCCTTACCTCCATCCCAGTGGTAGCCAGAGGGCCATCGAGAACCTTGAGGGAGGGGGAAATTATGGGGCCCATGCCAGTGCCTCCCACATGGGAGATGCTGTAACACTTCAGGGATTCTGTATCCTCCCCACATGACCCTGACACATCACATGGGCTGCAGGCAGAACAGGGTGGTACCTCGTCACCTGTGTCACATGAAAGTTAGCCGGGCCCATCCAGGTCCGGGCACTGCAGGTCAGAGGGCAAGATACGTTGCAGGCCGCCTCCACATCTGATGTGCTGTCTTGAGTCATACCTAGAATGAGTGGTGGGCCATGTACAATAAGGATGTTGGGCACCAGTTAAGCTGGCATGGGTGTAGCACATATGCTAGAGGTAGGGGTCAGGCACAATAATGTATATTGTCATCACTAAACACCTTTTCACCAACATTCCAACCTGCCTCAATCCTCTGCCTGAAGGGTGTGAGGGGTGGGCTGGGCTGGGTGTAGGAGGCTGGTGGTGTGGGCACCGAGGACAATCTGACCTTCCACCTGGGATGACTGTCAGAGATGGCAGGGAATGGGGCCTGAAGTGTGAGGCCGCCTTGTAGGGCAGCTTACTCAGTGAGTGACCCACCACCGCTCACCATCCCCATAACCATCACTCAACCCCACTTCCACCTTCCCCCAAGGATATATGGGCCTGTGGGATGGAATGGCCATCACACATGCAGGGATCACCTGGGTGGACAGTGGAATGTGATCCTGAAGGCAGGAGTCGGACTTTGTCAAACGATGAGGAGCACCAGAGCTCATCTCACAATGAATCATCATCATCCTCTGTCCCATGGACAAAACGCTGATACTGGCAACCCAGGGACAACACCCTGTAATGATGCTGGTAGGACCCTCGGTGGTGGGATGGAGTAAAGTGATGACGAATAGGGGTGTAATGTTCTTGTCTGATGGCCTGATTTATATTACAAGAACACTTGTCGCTAAAGCTATAAACAATTTATTAACATTAACTGAGGATCAAATATATATAAAACAGCCGATGAATAACAGTATGAACATGCACAAGTAACTTCTCTCCCAGCTCCCTGGTCAGTCTGAGGTCATCTGACTTTAACATTCACTTATATACTAAAGAGACTCCTAGTGGACAGTCGGTGAATTACAACACAACCATGTTATCACGACAAGGGAAGGATGTGAGCAGCTATTGTCAAGAGGCACTTGGAAGGGGTTGGGGTGGAGGGACAGTATGGTGAGGTGGGACAGGGTGGCGGAGCAGATGGTGGCCAGGCCTCTTAATTGGTAAATCTGTAGGTAATGAGGTTGTCCCGTGTGCAACGGCCCTGGAGCACATGTTGGGCGGCCTGCCCATGCCAGCTTGGGCTCCATGGCCATCCTCCTTGTCCTCCCGGTTTGGCGCACTGCCTCCTCCTCCTGCATGTCCCCCCTCTTCTGTGTGATGTTGCGAAGGATGCAGCAGGCCACCATGATGTTCAAGGCCCTTCTGAGGCTACAGTGAAGAGCCCCACTGAAGAGGTCCACGCATCGGAAGTGCATGTTGAGCATGCCAATGCACCACTCAATGACGCTCCTGGTTACTGCAGCAATGGCAGCCTGAGCCAGGGCACCTCGATCCAGCGGAGAACACACCAAATCCACAGACCTGTCACCAAGTCGCTCCCTGCTACTCCCCCAACCCTGGCAGCCAGCCCCCAGCAAGCGCTACAATTTTAAACATTTTTCAAACTATGCTTCACTTCTTGTTCCCCCTCAGCAGCCAGGATGCCCAGTTCCCGTTTGTAAATATCTGTAGCAAACCGCGTGACTTCCACCTGAGAGGAGCGGAGCATCGCGAAGGCCCGGAGCATACTGGGTCAAATGTGCTAATCACATTTAAATGAATGCAAATTCCAGTTTTGCACATGCCTGCCGGTGTCGGGTGCAAACCTCATTATTGCCACCAGCAAGAGACCGGAGCATGTCACCCAAATCGGCACCAGGCACAGACTTCGATTTTGGCCAGTCGCCCGATTCTCCGTGGTTCACATTTGCGATGTCGCGAGCCGGAGTCCTTTGCCCAATATCTCTATTTATGAAGCCTAAGATCCATGAACTTTGCTAAATACTCTCTCAATTTGCGCTTCTACCTTCAGATAATATGACCATTTTCGACAGAACCTGAAAATAACTCCTGCGCTCCAGGAAGGGATTGCAGAAAAGTGAAGACAAAGAAATCCTTGAATTGTCGAGGCAATATTTTAATGTGATGAGTGGGGTTTGTCAGGGATTTGTGGATGAAAGAGCTAAGGTGAGCTAATTGGCCTGCCTCATATGTAGCTCTATTGTGACAGCAAAAAGTCAATCAGAGAACACATCAACAGCCGTGGAATCAAGAATGGTGACGGAGAAGTAAAACTGTGGCATTAGCATATATGGAAGTAGACCCTATGAATAAAACGCAAAGTTGCAATTTCAGAAAGTGGGCTCCATGGGAAATTTGAACTCAGTTCTTATTAACCTTTCGTTGAAGAGTTATGCAGTGGGTTTAGAAGATCTAATCAGTTTCATGATTTTCTCAGTCCATCGTCCATTTTAGTCAAAAGGCTGTGAGTTCACAGATTAGTTCAGGGCACAAGCACGTAAACTAGGCCAGTACATCAGTGTAACACTGAGGGGATGCTGGATTGAGAGGTGAGACGCAGGGCTGAATTCCCCACAAGGAACGAAAAGCGGGAGTTAAGTCTGAAAGTACACCTATTCCTATGCCCATTCTGCCTACGTCAACCCATTTCACATCTCTTGCCAATCTCATTGATGCCAATTTTATGTTCAGGCATTGGCAATCAGCCTAAATTGCCAGTGTGGTGTAAACACAATTAGAACAGGACCAATGGCACAATCAAGGTTGGAAGACTCGAATATAAACATAAAATACTCCAGAGGCTGGACATCAGGAATGAAAACAGAAAGTGGTGGAAAAGCTCAGCCGGATTGTGGAGCGCGAAACAGAGAGTTCAATGGGCAGGATTTTCCAGTCACTCTGCACCGTGTTTTCTGACGGCAGAGGCAGTTCACCATTGGCGGGATCTTCCGGTCACGCCTATGTATATGGGCTTTTGCGTGACTCGCCCGCCCCATCGCCGGGGAACCCCCTGCCTTCGGCGGGAATGGGATTCCCCGGCAGGAATGGACAGAAAATCCTGCCCAACATTTCGAGTCCAATATGACTCTGCTTCGGAAGCGAAGACCAGCAGAACCTTTCCAGCACTTTCGTGTTTTGTGTGAGGAGAGGTTTCATTCCTCAAGCGGAAGTTTTATTCCTCCCAACGGACTGTAAAATGGGCAAAAGCATGAGATTGGGTTGAGTGATCTTTGGATTTATACTTCAGCTAACAGATGCCTGGAAATCTGTTTGTCCATTTGAAGAGAGCCTCTGAACAAATGCAGAGCCAGGGATAAACGACAGGGTTGGGCGTATTGTAGTTATATTCATCATCACTTACATCCATGTTTTTATGATCTTTAAGGGGCGGCATATTTGTCTTGCACCTGTCTTGCATCTGTATTGCTGATCGCAATTGCGCAGGAAATTTTAGTCTGTTCATGAGCAGCCTGCGTGCCTGCCTGCCGGCTCCAAGTTATGTAAAAGGCAATATTTGAAGAATAGCAGAAGAGATCGCCTAGTGCCCTGTGAGACATTTATCTTCGCACCGAGTACACCAGAATGGAGGGTCCAGTCATTTATCTTATTGCGACATTGCAACAGAAAATGGCGAAACACAGTCTGGATTTTGACCTTGAGTAGGAACAAGAAAATATTTGACCAATATCAAACATGAACATATATATAGGAGACATATGGATAAATATATGATATATATATATATGCTTTGGTAACAAAAGCAGGAAGGCAGATTACTTTCTGAATGGCTATAGATTGAGAGAGGTGAATGTGCAACACGAACTGCATGTCCTGATACACTGGTCACTGAAAGTAAGCACAAAGATAAAAGCAAGTTGCTGCTGGAATCTGAAACAAAAACAGAAAATACTGGACAATCTCAGCAGGTCTGACAACATCTGTGGCGGGAGAAGGGAGGCAACTTTGAGTCTGGATGACATGCTTTGACAAAGAGTCATCCAGACTCGAAATGTTAGCTCCCTTCTCTCTCCACAGATGAAGCAGGCGGTAAAGATGGCAAAGCTGGCCTTCATAGCGAGACGATTCGAGTCCATGAGCAGGGACGTCTTGCTGCAATTATACAGAGTCGTGGTGGTCCCACACCTGGAATATTGTGTGCATTTTTTGCCTCCTTGTCGGAGGAAGGATGTTCTTGCTTTAGGGGGAGTGCAAAGGTTTACCAGGTTTTCCCTGCCGAGACCAGACATTAGTCGATTTCCTGCTGGCTAGCTGATCTCTCCAGCAAGAACAGCATGTCGCAGATCGGGGCACCATTTTGAATGCAGACCAGGGGCGCCATTCTCCGACCCCCCACCGGATCGGAGAATCACCGGGGGCTGGCGTGAATCCCGCACCCGCCGTGTCCCGAATTCTCCGCCACAGAGATTCGGTGGGGGCGGGAATCACGCCGCGCCGGTTGGCGGGAATTGCGCCGGTCGGCGGGCCCACCCCCGGCGATTCTCCAGCCCGC
This sequence comes from Scyliorhinus torazame, assembly GCF_047496885.1. NCBI lineage: Eukaryota > Metazoa > Chordata > Chondrichthyes > Carcharhiniformes > Scyliorhinidae > Scyliorhinus > Scyliorhinus torazame. Next base: position 220,203,374 of record NC_092716.1, read on the forward strand.
GATGGGCCGAAGTCCCGCCGCTGTCAACCCTCGCCAGCTGGCATGGATTAAACCACCTACCTTACCGGTGGGACAAGGCGGTGCGGGCAGGCTCCGGGGAGCTGGTGGGACGATCTGGCCCCGGGGGGTGCCCCCACGGTGGCCTGGCCCGCGATCGGGGCCCACCGATCCGCGGGCGGGCCTGTGCCATGGGGGCACTCTTTTTCTTCCGCCTTCGCCATGGTCTTCACTAGAAGACCTTTTGGCGCTGGCTGGCATGGCGCCAAAGGCCTTTCCCGCCAGCCGGCGGAGCGGAAACCACTCCGGTGCAGGCCTAGTCCCTCAAGGTGAGGGCTTGGCCCCTAAAGGTGCGGAGAATGCCCAACGCCGGAGTGATCCACGCCGTTTATGGCGCCGGGTAGCGGACATCGCGCCAGTTTGCGGAGAATCCCGCCCCAGATATCTTCCCCCGCCCCACCCGCTTTATTGACCTCCCATCACTCCCAAAGCCCTCCCAGCCCCAACCCCAGGCAATGCCAACTTGGCATCTGGGTACCTTGGCACTGACAGCCTGGCATGCTGGCAGTGCCTCAGCACCCCAGAAATGCCACACAGGCACGCTGCCCAGGTGGCAGTCAGGGTGCCAGGCTGGCAGTGCCAAGGTGGCTAGGTGCCAAGGGGAGTGCCAGGGTACTACTCTGCCCTGACCAGCCGGGGGTCTGAGAGACCTCCCAAGGTGCCGTCATGCCTGGTCCATGGTGGATACTAGTTGAACGGCGCCCTGGCGAGGCCTCAGAGGCGCGTCCATTGACTCCTGGGTGCCGGGTGAAAGCGGCGTCCTGGTATTTAAATGAGCCGAATGGCTCATTTAAATATGCAAATGACTCTCTCCCTATGAGGACAAGTTCCAGTTCGAGCCAGGGACCCGCGATCGGCCCTGCGTTCGGTGTGGAGCCCGATTTGGAACAGTCCCGGGATTCACTTGGCGGGTCATTATCTGCGGCAGGTGCAACGCGGTCGCTGAATTACACTCTATGGTTTCAATAAGGAGTTAAATAAAGCTCTTGGGGCTAAATGGATCAAAGGACATTGGGGGAAAGCAGGACCAGGTTACTGAGTTGGATGATTAACCATGATCACAAGGAATAGCCGAGCAGGTTCAAAGGGCCAAATGGTCTACTCCTGCTCCTATTTTCTATGTTTCTATTTGTGCTTCAAAAACAATGAAAAAGCATTTGACTGTGTTTGGAAGGAAAGGTTGCGAGACATATTATTGAAATGTGACATTGACAGTAAAGATGTGTGATTCAGCTTTCCATAATTAAAATGCATATGTAGGTTCAATTCCGGCCTTGGGCAACTGTGTGTGTGAAGTTTCTCCCCATGTCTGTGTGCGTTTCCTTCAGGTGCCCCGGTTTCCTCCCACAGTCCAAAGTTGTGGAGGTTGGGTGGATTGGCCATGATAGAAAGTGCCCCTTAGAGTCCAGGGATGTACACGTTAAGTGGGGTTATGGGGTTAGGCCTAAGTCAGGTATTGTTTCAGATGGTCCTTTCAGACACAATGGGCCGAATGGTCTCTATATAGATTCTATTCTTTCAGGTGAATTGCAGGACTTTAGTTCTATTTGCACCATTGGAGCCTGGTAATGGTATTAAATTAGAGAGCATGAAAATGAAAGGATACTGCTATATTTGAGCTTAATTCTGAAGATGGACAGACTTCAAATGCAGGACTTGAGACAAAGCAGCATATTTGTCAAAGGCTACAAACGATGGGCAGCATGTCCCCCAGGCTATGTTCTGAACACCACTGATGTATAATTCATGAACAATGATAAGTATACAATAATTAATGTCTGTTTATGACTATCACTGTAATGATATAGACCATTAGATTTATGTACGGTGATCAAAACAAAAATGTGGTTGCAGCTATAAACATTTACGATATAATAAATATCTCAGCTTTGTTAAACCTTCATTAACATCCTATTAATCACAGTAGTTGAATGCAGCAATATGGACAGCGCCATTTAATGCTTATATATGCACACAGACAAAAAGGATTTTCCGCCTCCATTAATCTGAAAAGTCAAATAAATAATTTATTGCTTTCTATTTTAAAATCTTACTGCACTCACTGCTATTGTCTGTTGCAGGGGAAGAAAAGTAACTAAGAAAAGTTAGATCATGGGCGTGATCTTCCCAAAAGGGAAGAGTTCCCCAGTGAGCGCGTTCATCTGTGTGTTTCCTGGCACTCATAGTGCCGAGAAACACGTGGCTATTAAATGCTACTCATGTTGAATAAGGAGCCGAAATGGGAAACACGTGGCCAAGGCCACACATGGCATCCCATTCACCAAGGCCCACAAAAAAAACAACCTCCCCCTAGCCCGAACACAACATGGGAGGGTCCCGCAGCCCTCACCTCACCCCCCCCCCCCACCCCCAATACTCACTGTGGGCAATCCCGGCCCGATCACATGCCGCAAAAAATGTCAGCTTGGCATCTTGGCAGTGCCAACCTGGTACCATAGCAGTGACCCTTCCAGCTGGCAGTGTCACCTGGGCATCTTGGAAGTGCCAGGGTGGCACCTAGGTGGCACTGCCAGGATGGTGCTGCCAAGGTACCAGGCTGGCACTGCCAGGATACCCTGGTGTCACCAGCAGGGCCAGGGCATCACCTTGCCCAAAGGGCATGCAGCTGGTGGCCTCCGATCCCCATGACACAAGTGCCGTTCTGTCTCGTTTCCGTTTGTGGAGACCAGTGCTGAACGGCATTCGCCCAAGATCCCCGAGGCGAAGGGATTGAATCCCAAAGCCTCAGGCCCCTTGGAAATTTGCACATTAGAGTAAGGCTTACTGCCTCGCTCTAATAAGCAGATTTGCCAAAAAATGGTCCCACCCATTGTGGGCGGGATTTTCCTTGCAACGTCTCGCAAGATTGCATTGTGAGCCGGGTGAATCCCAGGAGCGGGGTCTCCCGGCTTTCACCGGCCACGTTGCGCCACAGCGAGATACTTTTCCGGCGCAGTATGGCCTAGCCTACTGTCCTACTACAGCAATCCTACTATAGCAAAAGAAGACAGCCCTATTTACACCAGATCTCAGCATCCTGCAAAAACTGAGAATGTTAAAGCTGCTTCGCGAGTGATTGCAGAGAGAGTAAATAAAGTCAGCAATAAAAATATTTTGCGGTATCAGGTGGATTGTCAAGGAAAGTGAGCCCACCACTGAGTACATTTTTTGACGTTTACATTCCTCTTTTATAGCCAATAGAATGATGCAAATCAGTAGAAGGGCATAAAGCTCATTGTGGCTATGCCAGCTCCCTGGAGCAAATTGGTGAGATTTTTTAATCTCCCTGCAATTTTACCTGGTAAGTATTTATACAATTCCCTACTTTTTGAAAGTTATTTTTGAATCATCTGTTTCCCCCATCAACTAAATAATTGAAGAATGCATCGCAACCCACAACACTGCCTGTCTGAGAAACACCTGAAGGAGTAGCCTGGGTAATTTGCTGAGTAATCGCTGACATAAGCAGGACCATACCATTACCAACACATATTGCAAAACAGTGAAGGTGCTGCCTGGGTGTGCACTTCCATTTATATAGATGCAAAGAAAATTAAGAATTTCCAATGCATGGTGTCTCAAGCTAAGGTTCCATTTGTTTTTTTTAAATTATTCATTCTTGGAATCTGTCCATTGCTGGCGATGTCAGCATTTATTGCCCATTCCTAACAGTGAAGGAACAGCAATATATTTCTAAGTCAGGATGGTGAGTGACTTGGAAGGGAACTTCTGGGTTGTGGTGCTCCCATGTGTCTGCTGCCCTTGTCCTTCTAGTTGACTGTAATCATGGGTTTTGAAGGTGCTGCCTAAGGAGCCTTGGTGAGTTCCTGCAGTGCACCTTGAAGATGGTACACAGTGCTGCTACTTTTAGTCAGTGGTGGAGGGAAGGGGGGGGGGGAATGTTTGTGGAAGGGTTGCCAATCAAACGGGCTGCTTTGCCCTGGATGGTGTTAACTTTCTTGAATGTTGTTTGAGCTGTAGTCACCCAGACAAATGGAGAGTATTCCATCACACTCCTGACTTGTGCCTTGTAGGCAGTGAACAGGTTTTGAGGCATCAGGAGATGAGTAACTCGCTGCAGAATTCCTAACCTCTGACCTGCTCTTGTAACGACAGTATCTATATGGCCAGTCCAGTTCAGTTTCTCGTCAATGGTAATCCCCGGGATGTTGATAATGTGGGATTCAGTGATGGTAATGCCACTGAATGTCAAGAGACAATGTACAGATTTTCTTTAGTTGGAGATCATCATTGCCTGCCACTTTTGTGGTGTAAATGTTACTTGCCAATTGTTAGTTCAACTCTAGATAAAGTCCAGGTCTTGTTGCATTCATCATGGGCTGCTTCAGTATCTGAGGAGTCGTGAACATTGTGGCGTCATCTGCGAAAATCTCCACTTGCTGACCATATAATGGAAGGAAGGTCATTGATGAAGTGCTGAAGATAGTTGGGCATAGGATACTCCTCTGACGAACTCCTGCAGTGATGCCTTGGAGCTCACATGTTGGGCCTTCAACAACTTTAGCCATCTTCCTTTGTGGCTGGTATGACTCCAACCAGTGGAGCATATTTCCCCCTCACTTCCCATTGATTCCAGTTTTACTAGGGCTCCTTGATGCCATAGTCAATCAAATGCTGTCTTGATGTCAAGGGCAGTCCCTCTCACCTCACCTCTGGAATTCAGCTCTTTTGTCCACGTTTGAACCAAGGCTGTAATGAATGGGGAGCTCAGTGGCCCTGGAGGAACCCAAACTGAGCATCCGTGAGCAGGTTATTGCCACAGTGCCACTTGATAGCACTGTTGATGGCCCCTTCCATCACTTTATTGATGATCAAGCGTAGACTGATGGAACGGTAATTGGTCGGGTAGGATTTGTCCTGATTTTTATATACCTCCAGCACTGATTCAGAAAATTACCATTATTGCATTTACCTAGTTTATGATAGAAGTCAATGCCTACTGTACTTGCAATGTGACTATTTGTTCTCATGGCCGGGCTTCTCCCGGAAATGGCGAGGCGGCCCGTACTGGCGCCAAAGAGCGCCGTGAACCACCCCGGCGTTGGGCCGCCCGGAAGTTGCGGAATCCTCCGCACTTCCGGGGGCTAGGCCGGCGCTGGAGGGGTTGGCGACAAGCCAATCAGCGCCGGAGGGCCTCCACTGGCCGGCGCGAGTTGGCGCATGCGCAGAACCGCTGCCGTGTTTCCTGCGTATGCGCAGGGGGTTTCTTCACCACGCCAGCCATCGCGGAGCCTTACAGAGGCCGGCGTGGAGGGAAAGAGTGCCCCCATGGCACAGGCCCAGCCGCAGTTTGGTGGGCCCTGATCGCGGTCCAAGCCACCATGGGGGCCCACCCTGGGGCCGGATTCCCCTGCGTCCCCCCGAGGACTCCGTTAGCCGCCTTCCAAGCCAGGTCCCGCTGGTGTGGACCATGTCTAATCGACGCTCGGCCGCTCGGCCGATCGGGGCCCGGAGAATTGCCGGGGGGCCGCTGCCAACAGCCCCGACCAGCACGACGTGATCCCCGCCCCTGCACAAAAACCGGCGCCAGAGAATTCGGCAGCCGATGTCAGTGCAGCGGGGCGGGATTCACGCCGCCCCCCCCCCCCCCGGCGATTCTCCAACCTGGCGAGGGATCGGAGAATCCTGCCCCATATGTTTACAGATGTGGGATTGCTGTTGAAGAAGCATTCGTAAGTTGCAGAAGTGCACTTATATGATGGTATACACTATAGTCATTGTGTAATGCCAGTAAATGGCTTGCCAGTCAGGTGGTCTGAAACAAGCTACTCTCTCCAGATCTTCGGAGTCATTCCAGCATTTTCTATTTTTATTTCAGATTTCCAGCGTCCGCAGTATTTTGCTTTTAAATCAGATAGTCTGGTTTGTCTTGGAGGGTGTTAAACTTCTTGAGTGTTGTTGGACTGGCACTCATTCTATCTCAGCCCTAAGTTGTGTTTTAGAGAAGATGGAAAGGCTTTGAAGGGTCAAGGGCAAGATCATTTGCTGCAGAATTGTCATCTTCCGACCTGCTTTTGTAGCCGCAATTTATATGTGGCTGGTCCAGCTCATTTTCTGGCCAGTGGTGACTCCCCCAGGATATTGATGGTAGGGAATTCAATGACTCTAATATAATTGAATTTCAAGGCGAGATGGATAGAAATTCTCTCTTGTTCGAGATGGTCATTGTCTGGCACTTGTGTGGCGCAAATGTTGCTTGCCATTTATCAGTGCAAGCTTGAATGTTGTCCAGGTCTTGCTGCACTGTATCATTATCTAAAGAGTTGCAAATGAAACTGAACACTGTGCAATCTCCAATGATCACAGTAACTTCATTGCAGTGTTAATGTGAGCCTACTTGTGACAATAATAAAGATCATTCTCATTATTAGTTCTGACCTTATGTTGAAGGGAAGGTCATTGCTAAAGCTGCTGGAGATGATCGGGCTTAGAACATTACCCTAAGGAACTCCTGAAACAATGTCCTGGGGCTGAGATGATTGATCACCAACAATCAGGATCATCTTCCCTCGTCTTCGATATGACTCCAACCAGTGGATAGTTTTATCCTGATTTCCATTGACTTCAATGTTACTCGTGTTCCTTGGTGCCACACTCGGTTAAATGCCGTCTAGATATCAAGAGCAGTAACTCTCATCTCAGGCATTCAGCTCATTTTCCCTAGTTCAGACCAACACTGTAATGAAATCTGGAGCTGAGTGATGTTGGTAGCACCCAAGCTGAGCACCCTTGAGAAAATTAATGGTGAATAAGTGCTCATGCTGGCATTGTTGATGACATCTTTCATCACTGACCTGTTAGTTGAGAGTAGAGTGATGGGGCAGTAACTGGCTGTATTAGATTTGTCCTGCCTTCGGTGTATGGGAAATACATGGGTCAATATTGGGTAGATGCCAGTGTTGTTGCTGTACTGGGACAGCTTGGCTAGAGATGCAGCTAGTTCTGCAGCACACATCTTCAGCACTTCATCTGGCTTATTGATGGGACCGTGGCCTTCACTGAATCCATTTCTTGATATTTTTACCACATGCATGATGCAAACTGCTGATCTGTAGTTCACTAATTTGAAAATAGTGACCTCGGCGGAATCAGCTCACCGACTTAAAAGGCTGTCAAAAGAGATTTTTGAATCAGATGGCAAACGATGGGAGAACTGTGATCAATGAAACCTACGTTACGATAAAATAAAACAAAAAGATCATCTAAAAATAAACAGGACCGATAGGATAGAAATAACTACAGGCAGTGAACAGGGATAAAAAGGAATCACACATTAGATCAGCTGTATGGGGCGAAATTCTCCCCCAACGGCGCGATGTCCGCCGACTGGCGCCAAAAACGGCGCCAATCAGACGGGCATCGCGCCGGCCCAAAGGTGCGGAATGCTCCGCATCTTTGGTGGCCTAGCCCCAACATTGAGGGGCTAGGCCGACACCGGAGGGATTTCCGCCCCGCCAGCTGGCGGAAATGGCGTTTGTTGCCCCGCCAGCTGGCGCGGAAATGCGGTGCATGCGCGGGAGCGTCAGCGGCCGCTGACAGTTTCCCGGCGCATGCGCGGGAGCGTCAGCGGGCGCCGACAGTTTCCCGCGCATGCGCAGTGGGGAGAGTCTCTTCCGCCTCCGCCATGGTGGAGGCCGTAGCGGAGGCGGAAGGGAAAGAGTGCCCACACGGCACAGGCCCGCCCGCGGATCGGTGGGCCCCGATCGCGGGCCAGGCCACCGTGGGGGCACCCCCCGGGGTCAGATCGCCCCGCGCCCCCCCCCAGGACCCCGGAGCCCGCCCACGCCGCCTGGTCCCGCCGGTAAATAACAGGTTTGATTTACGCCGGCGGGACAGGCAATTTCTGGGCGGGACTTCGGCCCAACCGGGCCGGAGAATTGAACGGGGGGTTCTGCCAACCGGCGCGGCCCGATTCCCACCCCCGCCCAATCTCCGGGAGCGGAGACTTCGGCGGGGGCGGGATTCACGGCGGCCAACGGCCATTTTCCGACCCGGCGGGGGGTCGGAGAATGACGCCCCACATTCTTTCTTCTTGAGCCTGAATCTTGGGCGTCATTCTCCGACCCCCCCAGAGGGTCAGAGAATGGCCGTTGGCCGCCGTGAATCCCGCCCCCGCCGGTTGCCGACGTCTCCGAAGGGAGAAAAGTCGGCAGGGCGTTAATGTCGCCGCTGCCGTCGGAGAATGTCACGGGTCTGCGCAAGGCAGCCGATTTTCGGCCTGCCGATATTCTCCCTTCCGGATGGGCCGAAGTCCCGTCGACGTGATGACCGTTCACGTCGACGTAAATTAAACCTCGGCTTGACCCTGTGCTCCAGGTTCACGCCGACCAGCGTGGAGGTGAGTGACGGCCTGGGGGGTTGGCTCTGGGCAGGCGATGGCGTGGCCGCAGTCTGAATGCGTGAGGAGAGGTGTGTCTCGGGTTGTGTGTGTGTGTGTGCGGCGGGGGGGGGGGGTTAGAGTAGGCTGGGCTCCGGGGGAGTGCCGGGAGGGGGTCCGTGCCGGGGAGGGGGATGGGGGGTTCGTGCCAGGGTGGAGGTTGGGGGGGGTCCGTGCCGGGGTGGAGGTTGGGGGTGTCCGTGCCGGGGAGGGGGATGGGGGGTCCGTGCCGGGGTGGAGGATCCGTGCCGGGGTGGAGGTTGGGGGGGGGGGGCCGTGCCGGGGAGGGGGATGGGGGGTCCGTGCAGGGGTGGAGGTTGGGGGGGGTCCGTGCCAGGGTGGAGGTTGGGGGGGGGGTCCGTGCCGGGGTGGAGGTTGGGGGGGTCCGTGCCGGGGTGGAGGTTGGGGGGGCAAGTGAGTTGGTCCACCTGGCCAGGTGCCAGCCTTAACAGTTGGACCCATGCGGTCCATGCCACCTGGCTGGGGGGAGGAGGGGATATGGGCAATGATGACATGTCGTCGTTCCCCTCCCCCCCCCCCACCAGGCCGTCATGTTTTCCGATCCTCCAGCGATGTTGGCCGCCGTGGCGGCAGCCGCTCATGTCTATGTTGCCCTGGATGAGGAGGAGGAGCGTGCCAGAGAGGCGGCGCAGGCTGCCGTAGAGGGACAGGCGGCAGCCGCCCAGGCTGGAGGGACACCTGACCGACAGGACGAGGAGGGGGAGGAGGACGTCGCGGCCCCATGGCAACGGAGGCACCCGAGGGCGCCCCATGTGTACCGGCCCCGGCAGTCATACCAGGACCTCACGGACCGGGAATGCAGGAGGAGACTCCGGATGAGCCGGGAAACCGTGGCACACATCTGCCACCTGTGGCACACCTGTCACCGCGTGGCACTGGCGGGGGACACCCTCTCCCCGTGTCCGTCAAGGTTACGGTGGCCCTGAACTTTTATGCAACGGGGTCATTTCAGGCACCGAGTGGGGACCTGTCCGGTATATCGCAGACATCGGTGCATCGGTGTATCCGGGCAGTGACAGATGCCCTTTATGCCATGGCGCAACGCTACATCCGCTTCCCCGTGGACCAGGCCAGCCAAGATGCCCGGGCCGTGGGCTTCTCTGCCGTGGCCGGGTTCCCCATGGTCCAGGGCGCAATCGATGGGATGCACGTCGCCGTGCGGCCACCTGCAGATAACAGGGCCGTGTTCACCAATAGGAAGGGGACCTATTCGATGAACATACAGGTGGTCTGCGACCACCGCATGATGATCCTGCACGTCTGCGTCCGTTACCCAGGCAGTGTACACGACTCATACGTGTTGTCGCGGTCATCCATCCCCGGCATGTACGAGGGACGCCATCCCCGGCTGAGGGGCTGGTTGCTGGGCGACAGGGGCTACCCATTGTGATCGTAGCTGATGACGTCTATACGGAGGCTACGCAATGAGGTGGAGAACCGCTACAATGATGCCCATGTAGCGACAAGGGGAGTGATAGAGAGGTGCTTTGGAGTGCTAAAGATGCGTTTCAGGTGCCTGGACCTCTCTGGGGGCACCCTCCAGTATCGGTCAGATAGGGTCGGCCGCATCATTGTGGTGTGCTGCGTCCTGCACAACATAGCCCAGCAGAGTGGCGATGTGCCGCAGGCAGAGGAGGGCGGAGTGGAGGAGCAGCAGGAAGAGGCGCAGTCCTCCCCAGATGAGGGGGATGGGGGTAATGGTCAGGGCAGACGGGGTAGACACAGGCGGGTGGCTGTCCACCGTTACCGGCTGGCCCAGCGGGCACGGGACAGACTGATAGCCGCCCGCTTCACTGACTAGATGGGCGTGGGAATCGGGTAGTATGGCCACAGACCGCACACCATGGCAACAGCCGACCACCCACACCCCCCACCCATCCACCCACCCAGCACCCTCACCCCCCTCCCCAACCCCACCCAGCCCACCCGCATGCACACCACCCCCCCCCCCATTGCCGATCCACCTGCGGCACAACGGGCCGGGCTCACACAGTTGCGGGTGGACGCGTGTCTATTGCAGGCCATGGAGGATGATGACAACCCGCCCTGCGGTGAGCTCCTGGCTCTACATCGTTGGACTATGTCTGACCCATGGTCACAGTACCACCATCCACCCGGACCATCCCTGCATGCGGCTGTGACACTGCAGCGCACGGTCCCGTCCTCTGCCCGGGGGATGTTGATGGCGGCCCAGGGGGAAGGGGGCAGACTCACCTAGGCTGAGGTAAGACCACCCCTCACACACACACTTGCGCTCAACGTACATGACACCCCCGCACGCTTTGGACAGAGCACAAAGGCAGCTTCTGTAGGTGTAACATTGACTTTAGTAACCAAAGGAGTTCATGCACGTGCCCTAGCCCCTAAAACTCATCTGTGCCCTGCACCCGTGCCAACTTACTCAGTGTCTAATTGTTTGGCCTTACGGGCCCTTTGACTACGTCTACGTGGTTCCCCAGACGGTACAGCAGAACTGGAGGTGGACTCCTGTGATTCCTGCCCTCTGACACTGGATCCCTTTGGCGGCCGTTTCCTGGGGCGTTCTGGCATAGATGGGCCAGGCTGCGGCCCGGGCGACTGGGATGGCGAGCTGCCAGCCTGTCCTGCCCGTTGCCCACCCGATGCACCTGGGACGGAAGGGGGGGAGTCCGAGGTGTCGCGGTGTACCGGGACCTCCCCGACAGGGGGAGCCAGGACGGACCACACCACCTCCTCCTCCCTCGGGGTGCCCGATGGCCCCCAGGCCTCTACATGGGTGGGGGATGCGAACGGACTGGCCATCCGACGCCCCCCCGACATCTGGCGCTGCCAGTCCTGGAGGCTCGTGCTGGTATCGACAGGGGTCTGCAGGTTTGCAGCCACGGAGCCCAGGGGGTTGGCAAACCCTGTCTGTGACAGTGCGACGCCGGCTCGCACATGGCCACTGGCGCCGATGCCCTCAGGGATGGCCTGCAGAGACTGGGCCATGGCCTGCTGAGACTGGGCCATGGCCTGCTGAGACTGGGCCATGGCCTGCAGAGACTGGGCTATGGCGTTGAGCGCCTCTGCCATCTGGCGCTGGCACTGGCTCATGGCCTCCTGTGAGAGGGCAGCCATTTCCTGGGCCACAGACGCCGCCTGCACGGAAAGCCCCAGGCCTCGCAAACCATTCCCCATGTCTGACACCGTCGCACCCATTGCCTCCACCGCGGACGCCACCCGTGCGGTGTCAGCTTGGGTGGCACGCATGACCGGCACCACTCCCAGCTCCTGGACGCGGGTGGACTCCTCCACCTGCGACTGCAGCCGCCGCAAGCCGGCCGTCACCCTCTTCGCTCGTCTCCGGGTCGGTGGTTGCATCGGATCTATGTGTGGGTGTGGTAACTGCAGGAACCCGGGATCCATCTGGGCGGCAGATGTTCGCTTGGGCTGGGCTGCCCTCCGACCGCCCGGCCCCTCTGCTGCTCCTACCTCCACCTGCTGTACCGGGACGGCTGTGTTGTGCGCACCAGTGAGTGTACCAGACGCCTCATCACTAAAGTGCCCAACCGAGGTGAGTGTTTCTGCGATGGTGGAGGGTGTTGGTGACAGCAGTGGCGTTGTGTCGTGCTCTTCGTCCCACTCTGAGTCCATGGCACTTTGGGGTGGGGGTTCGTCTCCACCCATCCACTCTGAGTCACTGTCCGGTATTTCGTCTTCCTGGGTAGTGCTGTCCTGGGTAGTGCTGTCCTGGGCAGTGCTGTCCCGAGTAGTGCTGTCCCGGGTAGTTGTGTCCCGGGTAGTGGTGTCCCGGGTAGTGGTGTCCCGGGTAGTGGTGTCCCGGGTAGTGGTGTCCCGGGTAGTGGTGTCCTGGGTAGTGGTGTCCTGGGTAGTGGTGTCCTGGCTCGGATGTGACAGGGGCCTGTGGCTGCCCCCCTCGTCGCTGGGTGGTCGCTCCCGCACGTGACGGGGGTGTCGTCTCCCTGTTGCTCCAGGTCTCCCCGTCTCCCGTGGTGTGCGAGGGGCATCCTGCGGGCGTCGCATGCTGGAGGGTTCGTGTCTCTCCGTCTCCCGTGGCCTCCGAGGGGCATCCTGCGGGCGTCGCATGCTGGAGGGTTCGTGTCTCTCCGTCTCCCGTGGTCTCCAAGGGGCATCCTGCGGGCGGTCTGCATCTGCGGGGATGGGTGCCTGGACGTTTGGTCCTGCGATACACAATGAAGCATGCATGGTTAGGCATCAGGCAGTGATCAGGTGATATGGGGGAGGGGGATATAGGGGAGGGGGGATATGGGGACGGGCTGTCGGTGGCTCACTTGCTACTACGCCCCCGACCTCTGCATCAGCAACCTCCCGGTCCTCAGGTCCGCCAGCCAGTTCCAGGGCCCTTTCCTCGTGTTCGGTCAGTGGCCTCTCATCAGCGGGGCCTCCTCCAGTCCTCACATGCTCCCTATTGTTGTGTGCGCGCTTATCCTGTGGGGGGGGGGGTGGCAAGGGTAAAAGGCAACACTGTTAGGCAGGTATATGAATGCACGCCATCGGTTGCGCGTGCATTGCAGAGGTTAAGGTTAGGGCTGGATTCACTTGGGGATATGGGGGAGGGGGGATATGGGGGAGGGGGGATATGGGGGAGGGGGGATATGGGGGAGGGGGGATATGGGGGAGGGGGGATATGGGGAATATGGGGGAGGGGGTGATATGGGGGAGGGGGGATATGGGGGAGGGGGGGATATGGGGGAAGGGGGTATATGGGAGGGGGGATATGGGGGAGGGGGGATATGGGGAGGGGGATATGGGGGAGAGGGGATATGGGGGAGGGGGGATATGGGGGAAGGGGGGATATGGGGGAGGGGGGATATGGGGGAGGGGGGACATGGGGAGGGGGGATATTGGGGAGGGGGGATATGGGGGAGGGGGGATATGGGGAGGGGGATATGGGGGATATGGGGGAGGGGGGATATGGGGGAGGGGAGGATATGGGGGAGGGGGGATATGGGGGAGGGGGGATATGGGGGAGGGGGGATATGGGGAGGCTCACCCTGCCTGCTCTGACGAGGTTGTTCACCTTCTTGTGGCACTGGGTGCCTGTCCGTGGTGTCAGGGCCGCAGCGGTGACGGCCTCTGCCACTTTCCTCCACAGACGCCGGCTGTGGCGTGGGGCAACTCTGCGGCCGTGCCCGGGATACAGGGCGTCCCTCCTCTGCTCCACCGCATCCAGGAGCGCCTCCACATCCCGTGACTCGAACCTCGGGGCTGAGCGGCGGCCAGCCATCCAGTCAGGTGTTGCGGTCGGGTGTTCCGGTCGGGTGGGGGGGAGCAGCGCGGCCTTATGAGCCGTCACGCCGTGCGGCGCGTATGACGCTGCACGGCGTGAACCACTGCGCAAGCGCGGATCCCGTTACATCGCTGCTAGCCCATTTCGGGCCGGAGACTTTCGACCCATTTTTCCGACGTGACGCAAGTCGGATTTGCGCCGTTTTTTGTGCCGATCGGCGGACTTTCCGCCGATAACGGAGAATTTCGCCCCTTATATTTTTAAGGGAAACAGGGTTATTCTCTCTAGGTAACAGGTCAAAATTGGAGATACAATGAGGATGAAATAGTCTGGAGGATTGCCTGGTTCGCTTTTGAAATTAAGGAGAAAATTCCACTGGAGATTGAGCTGTTGAATTAGAATCCAGAGCAGGGCATCTTGTAGCTGGTCGACAGAATGACTTCACGTACTAAAGTACCATTTCTTTCTCATCTATTCTCACATTCCTCACTTCCTAATGCCTTGCACAAAGGATCCAACTCTGAAGAGGTCTGTGCTTTTGTTAAGCAGAATGTGATCATCTGAAGAAAGTTACTAAATTTGGTGTTAAATATCCAATTGTTACTCAGGAATAATGCTGCTTGACGATAAAGGGCGCCAATTGGGAGCATTTCTCAGCGATATAGGAGTCCTGCTGTGGTATTACTGTCGGCTTAGCGGGACCTGTAAGTCATGCTTTTATATGAAACTCCCTCATAACCAATTTATTGCCAGGATTATCTTAGACAGATAAATATAGAACAGGAGGAGGCCATTCAGCTGATCAAGGCTGCTCCACGATTCAATCGATCGTGGATGATTATCCACTTCAATGCCTTTTTCTCACATGATTCCCATTTTCCTTTATGTCTCTGGTATTCAGGAATCCACCCATATCTGCTTTAAACATACTCAATACTGACTTTCCACAGCCTTCTGTGGTGGAGAATTCCAAGATTCAAAGCCTACTGAGTAAATGAAACTTCCCCTAATCATGGTCCGAAGTGACTTCCCCCTTATTTTGAAATGGTGTCCCTTGGTTCTAGACTTCACAGCCAGGGAAAACATCTTATCCTGCCTATCCACCTCCCATTCTTGGAAACTCTAGAGAACACCAGGCCCAGTTTGCCCAACTTCTCTTCATAGGACAGTCCCACCATTCTGGGACAAGTCTGGTGAATCTTTGTTGCGCTCCCTCTAGGGCAATACTATCCTTCCTAAGATAAGGGCTTCAAAACTGCATATAGCACTCCATGTACATTCTAACCAAGGTTCTGTACAATTAAAGCAAGACTTCACTCCTTATGCGTTCAAATCTTTGTGATAAAGGCTAACATATCATTAACCTTCCAAATTGCTTGCTACACCTGTATGTTAAATACATTAAGCTAATACATAGAGGAATTTCATACCAATATGTTCATAATAAGTTTTGCCGAGAGCAATATGGCAGTATTATTTATTTTTAACATTCCGACTACCCTATTAGAGAAGTACACATTCTTTTCTAAGTCAATTTTCTTTCATTTGAAATTTTATGCAATTATTGATAATATATTGGCCCAAACCTTTGGATTACCAGAACCTGAATGTACAACCCATGGGCATGAGTGCACTGCCGGCGAAGTGGAGGATCCCGCCGATGGGGAATCCCGCACCTGGGACGGGATTCTCCGACCCCCCCGCCGGGTCGTAGAATCGGCGGGGGGCGGCGTGAATCCCGACCCCGCCGGCTGCCGAATTCTCCGGCGCCGGGGATTTGGCGGGGGCGGGAATTGCGCCGCGCCAGTCGGTGGCCGCTGGCAGCGCACCCCCCCCCCCCAGCGATTCTCCGGCCCGCGATGGGCCGAGTGGCCGCCCGTTTTTTGCCGGTCCCGCCGGCGTAAATTAGAGTAGGTACTTACCGGTGGAACCTGGCGGCACGGGCGGCCTCCGCGGTCCTCGGGGAGGCGCGGGGGTATCTGGCCCCGGGCGGTGCCCCCACGGTGGCCTGGCCTGCGATCGGGGCCCACCGATCCGCGGGCGGGCCTGTGCCGTGGGGGCACTCTATTCCTCTGCGTCGGCTGCTGTGGTCCTCCGCGATGGCCGATGCGGAGAAGATCCCCCCCTGTGCATGCGCTGGGATGATGCCAGCACACACTGGCGCTCCCGCGCATGCACCAACTCGCGCCGGGCGGCAGAGGCCCTTCGGCGCCAGTTTGCGTGGCGCCAGCCCCTTCCCCGCCGGCCGGTGCGACGCAAACCACTCCGGGGCCGGCCTAGCCCCTGAAGGTGTCGAGGATTCCGCACCTTTGGGGCAGCCCAACGCCGGAGTGGTTCACACCACTCCACGGTGCCGGGACCCCCCGCCAGGTAGGGGAGAATCCCGCCCCTGATGTTTTCTCATCCCAATTTGAGCAAAATGTAAAAAAAATAAATTGAATTTCAAAGTAAACGGGGAGCTTTCAATCGCCTGCTTTTCATTGATAGCTATAAAATATAAACATCCAAGCTACTGATATAGAAAGAGATATAAAGAGAATAAGTTATCGAGAAGGAACAGATAGAGATCGGCAGATTAGTGTGCCTTTCTTCATCGCGACTGCAGTTTTTAAAAGAATAAATAAACTGAAATTTGAAAGCAAATGGAAATGGATAGGGATGGGAAATTAGTGGAGGCTTGGAATTGAGAAAATTGAGCAGGGCAATGTAGACTCTGGCTTCACACCACCCGCCCCTTGGTTGAAGGGAGTGAGAGAATCGTTATAGAGTGCTAACTGCATTGACTGTACAGCTCTGAGGAGAAGAAAAGATGATTAGCCCACAGCCAGAGAGGTGGTTGCCTCACAGCCACGGGGCTCAGCAAACCACCTGGAAGGATAGAGAAAGGGAACTCAGCATCCCGCTGGGAGTATGGCACTTTCAAACCATGTGCAATGAAAGTGACAGTACCTCCTGAAGCAAAAGGAATGTAACAGTGGGAAAGAGCCAAGCTTACGAATGCAGCAGTAATTGGAATTCGTTGGACATGTACTTTTGCTGCCATCGATGTGAGATCAGTGTGGTAGGCTGCTTCCCTGGTGCCAGCTAGGGGGCATCGCAAAGACGGAGTAAGACGGAGTTCATTTCATTTCAAACCCTGTGCAAGGAAGGGAAAGAGCCAAAAGCTGCGGTCCATGTCGGAATCAATGGCATAGAGAATGACACAGGAGTGAGAGGCCCTGCAGCCCAAGTTTAAGAGCTGGGAGGAAGTTAAAAAGCAGACTTCAAAGTTAGTAATTCGTTGGATTATTCCTAATGCGATGCATTAAGAGAGTAGGAACATTGAGGCTAATGCATGGCTAGAGACATGGTGCAGGAGGAAAGGCTTCAGATTCCTGAGACACTGGAACCAGCTCTCTGGGAAGAAGGACCTATTGAAGGTGGACAAGTTGCACTTGAACAGTTCTGCGACCAATACCCTTGTGAACAGATTAACTAGTTCTGTGGGGTTCTGGTGTTACATTAATTTGGCAGGAGGTTGGGCATCAAGATGTAATATTAAAAAATTAAATCAAGATGCAGAAAGGACTGTACCGGTAGCATAGTGGGCAGCATGGTAGCACAGTGGTTAGCACTGTTGCTTCACAGCTCCAGGGTCCCAGGTTCGATTCCCGGCTGGGCCACTGTCTGTGCGGAGTCTGCATGTTCTCCCCGTGTGTGCGTGTGTTTCCTCCGGGTGCTCCGGTTTCCTCCCACAGTCCAAAGATGTGCGGGTTAGGTGGATTGGCCATGATAAATTGCCCTTAGTGTCCAAAAAATGTTAAATGGGGGGTTACTGGGTTACGGGGATAGGGTAGATACGTGGGCTTGAGTAGGGTGCTCTTTGTAAGGGCCAGCGCAGACTTGATGGCCTAAATGGCCTCCTTCTGCACTGTAAATTCTATGATTCTATGACTGGGAGAGACAGAGTTAGAAATAAAATAGAATTAAGTGGAATAATAGAAAATACATTAATAGCTCATTTACGTTGGAGCGAATGTAGGTTTTTTTAAAAATTCATTCCCGGGATGTGGGCGTCGCCGGGTGGTGAGTGACTTGGAGGGGAACCTCCAGGTGGTGGGGTTCCCAGGTGTCTGCTGCTCTTATCCTTCTAGGTGGCAGTAGTCATGGGTTTGGAAGTTGCATCTTGTAGATGATACACACGGCTGCCATTGTTTGTCAGTGGTGGAGGGTTTGAATGTTTGTGGAAGGGGGAGCAATCAAGTGGGCTGCTTTGTAATGGATGGTATCGAGCTTCTACAGTGTTGTTGGAGCTGCAGTCATCCAGGTTAAGTGGAGACTATTTCATTACACTCCTGACTTGTGCCTTGTAGATGGTGAACAGACTTGGGGGGTTGGAGTTACTCGCTGTAGGATTCCTAGTCTTTGACCTGCCCTGATAGCCAGAGTATTAATATAGTCAATGTAAAAAGTGTGCTTCATGAGGTTGGTGAGCAGCAGGTGCAAATAGCCATGTGGGAACATAATGCAACAGCAATTACTGAAGCGTGGCTTAACAATGGAGGGTTGGATGATTACTAATCCAAGGCACAATGCAGCATACATAGAAAAGGAAAACATGGTGATAGGGTAGCATTTTGACTGTGAAAATAACACAGGATTCTGAAAGAGAGACGAACCTTGACAGGCAAGAATAACTTGTTGGTTGGGATTGATAAACAATAAAGGAGCTGTTACACTAGCTTGTGTATTTTATGGATGAACATATAATAGAAAGGAAATAGAGCAGTAGATTTGAAATTAAATTACTGAGAGATCTAAGAACTATAGAGGACTGAGACTGAGAACCGTTAACTATCCCAATATTGAATTGGGCAGAGATTGTGGTATCACAGAATCCCTACAGTACAGAAGGAGGCCATTCGGCCCTTCGAATCTGCACCGACCCTCCAAAAGAGCACCTAACCTAGGCCCACGCCTCCGCCCATCCCCGTAATCCCACTGAACCTTGGACACTAAGTGGAAATTTAGCATGGCCAATCCACCAAACCTGCACATCACTAGACTGTGGGAGGAAACTGGAGCACCTGGAGAAAACCCACGCAGACCCGGGGAGAACGTGCAACCTCTGCACAGTCACTGAAGATCGGAATTGAACCTGGGTCCCTGGCACTGTGAGGCAGTAGTGCTAACCACTGTGGCACTGTGTCGGCTAAGGGCAAGAATTACTGAAGTATATTCAGGAGAATTCAGGAGAAGGAAGCATTGCTGGATCCAGTTCTGGAGATTGAAGTGGTTCAAGTGGAGAACGTCACAGTAAAGAAGCATCTCAATAATCATATTTATTGCATCGTGAAGTTTATATTAATTATGGAGAGAGGAATGAACAATCTAGAAGGAAAATATTTAACTGGAAGAGGGCGAATTTCAATGAATTGAGCATAGAGCTGGATAGATAAACTAAAGTCAAAGAATGCTGGCAGGATGTAACGGTACAATGGGTAACCTTAACTGGGAAATGGTTCAGTTATACCTACATGCATTCCAATAGAGGGACAGAGAGGGTAAACAGAGCCAGAGTTCACTGAATTATGGAGAATTCAGAGAGTAGGATTATGACAGATGTCAACTTGTCAATAAAAGGAAGAATCAGGCTGAATATAAAAAGTACACAGGAGAAGTGAAAATGGAAATAAGAGAATAGATTAAAGTCCAACATAAAAAGAAAACTAAAGCGCTTCTATCGACATTTTTGTGAAACCATGAGCGGCATTCTCGCATGTCCATGCCGATGGGTTCAATGGCTGGGGGTAGAATTAAGTGGGAGGCCCTAAAGTCGGTTTTATGCCGCTGTGAATTTACAGCGGGATCTTCCGCTGGTGCTCGCCATGGCAGATCGGGAAACTCGTGAAACCCATTTCCATCTTGCTATAGGATGCGGATAGAGGCCTGACCACACTTGACCAATTCTCTGCGGTGTCAGCAGGAAAACACGCCAGTGCGAAACACGTTTGGAAAACATGGCGTGCAGATTCCAGGATCCACCCCATTGTTTGGGGCTGTCTCCGGAGTTCAGGATGGAGGCCGCAGGCAATGCTGCACCTCGGAACACCACAGCAGAGGGTGGAGGCAGCACCTGCAGGTGGCCCTCCAGATTTGGTATTTTCCAGCCTCAGAATGTTCTTGGCGATCCATCTATTTTCTCAGGAGGTCCACCCTCTTTCTTCAACGGCGGGTCAGTGATGTTGGGCGTCTTTTCAATATGGCACCCGGATGGGATGACGGACTATGTACCGTCAGGCCTGCCCCGCCACAGAGTACGGTGCAAAACATCCGGATGCATATTTAATGAGGTCGGGGCCGGAAGATTAGCGTGTTTTGCCACCGGCCTCCACAACTGGAAAAACGCCACATTTCTGCCCTGCCACAAAACCTTGTTCTAGGATGGTAGAATCCCGCACCATGGTTATAGATCAAATAATTCTTTTTGAATTTACTGGCTGGAAGCCCATATTTATATATGTTTTAAAAGTCAAAAGCAACATTCCAGAGACTTGGGACCATAGTCTAAGATGACTGCACAATTGCATCACTATAACATCTAACTCAAAATTCACTGCAATGAAGACAACCTGTCCAAAAAGCCACAACAGGAACAATAGCCGTGAATGATGATGAATGGCAGCCATCTCGCATCCCCTTAGCACATCATCAAACTATCAGCAAGGTGTTCATCTGCGTGGAGACAAACAATTCTACATAATAACTTGGACAATGGGACCCCTGGCTGAGAGAGAAATTCCCCAGCCATGATTTAATGAATTAAAATTGGAATACACTAGCCATAGCCTTATTCGGATCACTGGACTGTTGGAGAAACAATTGTGACAAGTAAACCGTTGTGAGTTTTAAGCACCTACTTTATCTGCAGAAGAGGGTAAGCAACTGAGATGTTGAAGGAGCAAGACCCTCACGGGGTTTTCGAATTCTATCAGCTGATTTAACTATCGAGGTGCCACAGATCGAGATTTTTAAAAAAACTGACCCCAATGCTGTTAGCTCAAATAAATTGCCTGTCCACAAGATTAAACCGTCTCAATGTCAAAAGCAAGTAAGACCATTGAGTAAAAGCAGCAGGGTCACCAAATTCAGCCTTAAACCAAACAAAATTACCAACTATTAAGACTCGTATATCCATTTAATTTTGCTGTACTCTAAATTACATAGTCTATCCTCCCCACTCTGTAACTATTGGTGTGAGTTTCAACGTGAAGTGCGTGTGTGTGTGTGCATTGAAGATCTCGGGATATAAAAATGGCTAAAGTTCCAATTCTGATTTATTATTATAAAGTGGAATTGCAAATATGGCCCATAATATAAGAACATAAGAACTAGGAACAGGAGTAGGCCATCTGGCCCCTCGAGCCTGTTCCGCCATTCAATGAGATCATGGCTGATCTTTGTGGACTCAGCTCCACTCTCCGGCCCGTACACCATATCCCCGAATCCCTTTATTCCTTAGAAAGGCATCTATCTTTTTCTTAAAAACATTTAATGAAGGAGCCTCAACTGCTTCACTGGGCAAGGAATTCCATAGATTCACAACCCTTTGGGTGAAGAAGTTCCTCCTAAACTCGGTCCTAAATCTACTTCCCCTTATTTTGAGGCTATGCCCCCTAGTTCTGCTTTCCCCGACCAGTGGAAACAACCTGCCCGCATCTCTCCTATCTATTCCCTTCATAATTTTATATGTTTCAATAAGATCCCCCCGCATCCTTCTAAACTCCAATGAGTACATTCCCAGTCTACTCAACCTCTCGTCATAATCTAATCCCCTTAACTCTGGGATCAACCTAGTGAATCTCCTCTGCACTCCCTCCAGTGCCAATATGTCCTTTCTCAAGTAAGGAGACCAAAACCGAACACAATACTCCAGATGTGGCCTCACCAACACCTTATACAATTGCAGCATAACTTCCCTAGTCTTGAATTCCATCCCTCTAGCAATGAAAGACAAAACTCGATTAGCCTTCTTAATCACCTGTTGCACCTGCACACCAACTTTTTGCGACTCGTGAATATCATGAAGTGGATATTTCTGATCTGCTATTAAAATAATTATGATGTGGAGATGCCGGCGTTGGACTGGGGTGATCACAGTACGAAGTCTTACAACACCAGGTTAAAGTCCAACAGGTTTGTTTCGATGTCACTAGCTTTCGGAGCACTGCTCCTTCCTCAGGAGCAGCGCTCCGAAAGCTAGTGACATCGAAACAAACCTGTTGGACTTTAACCTGGTGTTGTAAGACTTCGTACTATTAAAATAATTGACAGAAGGGCGGCATGTGGTGCAGTGGATAGCACTGGGACTGCGGCGCTGAGGACCCGGGTTCGAATCCCAGCCCTGGGTCACCGTCCATGTGGAGTTTGCACATTCTCCCCATGTCTGCGTGGGTTTCACCCCCACAACCCAAAAATGTGCATGTTAGGTGGATTGGTAACACTAAATTGCCCCTTAATTGGAGAAAAAAAAATAATTGGGTACTCTAAATTTGAAACAAAAATAAAAAATAATTGACAGAAGATAGTACCTGCCTTGACCAAAACATTTCAGTGGACATGAAAAAGACCAGGAAAGGAAACAAGGTGATTGGTTGCTGAGTATTCTTAAAAACGTCCAGGCACTATATGTTTGTTCAGTGCAAGTTTTTTAAACAGCAGCTACAGAGTGATTTATAATGGGCTGTAACGTCCGAGCTCCCCAGCGTCGGATTCGATGGGTGGGGAGTGGGGTACCCCAAAGATGAGCTGATGGAATTCCCCTCGGAAATTCACAGGTAAGGGTTGCACAGCACTTGCCCAGAAGTGCAAGCTTCCTCTGGGCATCTGCCCTGTGCTGGGAATCATCCAAAAGTGCGGTTTAAGGTTCAAACATCAAATGGTTCCAGCTGTGTTACACAAATAGTTGCCCAGAGAAGGTTAGAAGAAGTAAAACCTCAAAACTTCTGGGTAACTATTGTAAAGACCCAGGGCGGGATTCTCCGACCCCGCCGGGTCGGAGAATCGGCGGGGGGCGGCGCGAATCCCGCCGGCTGCCGGAATCTCCGGCGCCGGGGATTTGGCAGGGGCGGGAGTCGTGCAGCGTCGGTCGGCGGCCGCTAGCAACGGCCCCCCCCGGCGATTCTCCGGCTCGTGATGGGCCGAGTGGCTGCCCGTTTACGGCCGGTCCCGCTGGCGTAAATGACAACAGGTACTTACCAGCGGGACCTGGCTCCGCGGGCGGCCTTCGGGGTCCTTGTGGGGGCGCGGGGGGATCTGGCCCCTGGAGGTGCCCCACCGATCCGCGGGCAGGCCCGTGCCGTGGGGGCACTCTATTCCTCTGTGCCGGCCGCTGTAACAGTCCGCGATGGCCGACGCGGAGATGAACCCCCCTGCGCATGCGCCAACTCGCGCCAGCACACGTTGACGTTCCCGCGCATGCGCCCACTCGCACATGCCGGCAGAGGTCCTTCGGCGCCGGTTGGCGAGGCGCCAAGCCCCTTCCATGCCGGCCAGCACAGCGCAAACCACTCTGGCGCTGGCCTAGCCCCTGAAGGTGCAGAGGATTCCGCACCTTCAGGGCGGCCCGAGGCTGGAGTGGTTCACGCCACTCCTCGACGCCGGAGTTGCCCGCCCCGCCGGTTCGCGGAGCATCCCGCTCCCAGATTGAACTGCCCCATGTATCTCCCACAACAAAGCCAAATCCCCAGGAGGTACCCTTCCCCACACCCTGCAATTAGCGATCCCCCCATAATATTCCCCATCCTCTCAATGCACATCTCCACAATCCCTTCACCTCCACGCACCCCCCCCCCCCCCCACTCCCCCACTGCCATCCAAGGTCCTCTGTGTCCTCTATTGCGTACAGTTCTGGTCACCGCATTATAGGACGGACGTGGAGGCTTTGGAGCGGGTGCAGAGGAGATTTACCAGGATGTTGCCTGGTTTGGAGGGAAAATCTTATGAGGAAAGGCTGATGGACTTGAGGTTGTTTTCGTTGGAGAGAAGAAGGTTAAGAGGAGACTTAATAGAGGCATACAAAATGATCAGGGGGTTGGATAGGGTGGACAGTGAGAGCCTTCTCCCGCGGATGGATATGGCTGGCACGAGGGGACATAGCTTTAAACTGAGGGGTAATAGATATAGGACAGAGGTAAGAGGTAGGTTCTTTACGCAAAGAGTAGTGAGGCCGTGGAATGCCCCACCTGCTACAGTAGTGAACTCGCCAACATTGAGGGCATTTAAAAATTTATTGGATAAACATATGGATGATAATGGCATAGTGTAGGTTAGATGGCTTTTGTTTCGGTGCAACATCGTGGGCCGAAGGGCCTGTACTGCGCTGTATCGTTCTATGTTCTATGTTCTAAGGTCAGACATTTCCCATATTCCCAACTCACATCCAGGGATCCCACTGCCACCACTCCAACAGCCCACCCGAGATCTGAGCCAGAAAGTCAGATAAGACAAGACACTGAAGCAATTTAATGTAAATAATTGGGCATGGATTGCCACTCCGAGAAAGTTATATCCCACTTTATCACCAAGGCACCAACAAATGTTGATAACAAAACAAATATTAGAATGGCATGAACTCATAGACAGACCATCACTGGTACAAATGTGTTACAAAGTGCTCCCTTACTCATTTACCTCTATTGCTTGCTAATAGACGTCTGAGCATTATTGGAGAATATTGCTGCCAATTACATGTCATAATCAATGACATTCAATAAAGTCAACGTAATTCAAATCAGGACACAACTTGATTTGCAGTTTTTTTCCAACAACTTCGAGATTATGTGCAGAATCAAGTTTGATTAATTATATACCCTAGTCGTAATGCATTCTTCTGAAATGTTGAAAACTCCATTGCCCACATATCAGTTTAAAGACAAGAAAGTTCACTGTCTCTTCTATTTAACACTGAATGTCATACCTTCTCAAGTTCATTGATGCCTTCCTCCACACTGCATATTGGTGCCAGTGCTCTGAGTGCGTGCACATGCAAGTAACTTGGACCCTCTTGCCTGCACAGTTTGAATAGGACTGCCACCCCTCCTTCCTGCAACAGAGAAAATGATACAAAACTTAATGAAAAATATTCAAAGCTAATTCCTTACAAACGTCTGTTTAGTTGAGGAGGGCTGCATTCAATAATCATTTTTGGTTATAATTGAATGGCGTGGTAGCACAGTGGTTAGCACTATTGCTTCACAGTGCCAGGGATCTGGGTTCGATTCCCGGCTTGGGTCCCTGTCTGTGCAGACTCTGCACGTTCTCTCCGTGTCTGCTTGCCGTGGGTTTCCTCCGGGTGCTCCAGTTTCCTCCCACAAGTCCCAAAAGGCGTGTTTGTTAGTTGAATTCTAAATTCTCCCTCAGTGTACCCGAACAGGCGCCGGAGTGTGGCAACTGGGGGATTTTCACAGTAACTTCATTGCAGTGGTAATGTAAGCCTACTTGTGACAATAAAGATTATTATTACATGGAGTGAAGAAACTATAAACACGGTCATCTTTTTCTTCAGGTTCTGAACCAAATGTATTAATATTAATGCATATCTGCTTCAAACCATGACTGGATCTATTTCACAAACGTCTTGTATCTTGGTATTATTGATATCTTTCTTTGACAGCACATCTGGGTTGGAACTAGTTCAGTTATTTAAACTGAACAAACGTATTATTCTTATGGTCATTAGTCATAACTTGGAATTTTCTGTTTAAAACTCAACCATAAAGATTGAATTGCTTTAGAAGGTGACTGACTACTACTTTCTCAGGGCAACTAGGAAAATGCAATAAATTCTCCCTTTTCAGAATGTAAATGTTGCAGCCAGCCACAAAGCTGAGAAGGGAGCCATTAAATTAATTTCACATAGATTTGATTGATAGTTCTTTTTGAATTTGTCTGCCCCTTTCGTCTTTAATCTGGTTTCTCAGCTTGCCTTATTCAAATTGAGCAATCTATCTGAAACCATCAGGGAGAGCGAGGTGCAGGCCAAAGGAAGACATTGGACAGTTAGCAACAAACCATATCATAAAAGATCAGGGGTTGTGATTGTTTGAGCTGAAGTTTACATGTTGATGAATCCAAAAAATCTATTCTGATATACTAACCCACTTAATGAAAATGTTTTGCCAACAAATGCTGGCCATGCCAGAAGTACACACATCCCAAGAATCATGAAAATAATTACAAACTGAGCTCTGGATTAAATATATTCCAGGTTATTATCCAAAAGTTATCCTCAATTACCTTGCCCAGGACAGAGCATGTCCAGAAAAATAAATCAATGCAACTTGCTACTGAAATGTCAACATCATTCAAAATATTTTTCCCTTTACATAGACTCATTGTCCTACTCTATTTTATTTCATTAAGACAACTCAACTTCGCAAAATAAAACAGCAGATCCTATAGATGTGGTAGAAAATGCTTAGGATGGAGGATAGCCACCAGGCCAGGGTATGACAGCAACAAAGTTTGAGAAAGTAGAGTAGTTTGATAGCTTAAAGACTAACCAACAAGAATAAGTGAAACATTTTGATGGCCTTGAATTAGAAACAAAAAAATCAGTGACAAAGGAATTTGACGTTAATAATGTTGCAATATATTTACAAGGAATATATCTTAGGCTCGATTTTCCAAAAATGGGGCCATGTCCAGCATTTCACTCTGGACTTTCCTATCTTGCAGGGGCTGGCAGGGCCCTGGAGTGCTCCTCGCAGCTCTGGCTGCGGATACGGGGCCCCGCACTTCCGGTAGTGAGTCCGCGCATCCTGCAGCGGCTGCCCGTGTGCCATGGTGGACTCGGACTGCGGAAGCAGATCCGAAATGGAGGCCCCCCCCCCCCCCGGGATCGCGCGCACCCGCGGATTCGTGCCGCCCGATCGCTCCCCTGGCAGCCCATGAGGGCCCCACCCCGGTGATCGATCCCCCCACCCCCCACCAGGGTGGCCGCCAGACGGCTGATACATGGTCAGAACCACGCCGTCGGGAACTCGGACAGTTTTGCGCTGAGAATTGCGGGAGGTCCTCTGTCAATGGCTCCCTAGCCGCGACGCGTACATCGCGCGCAAGCGATTCCTGATTTCATCGTAACGGTCATTCTCCGCCCCCGCGCAGAATGCGATTTCGGCACAGACTGCAGAGAATAAAGCCCCTTATCATTGACCTTTCTCTATGACAAAATAACTTATTTGATTGCTGTCAGGTAATTTGGACATTCTGAATTCTTCCTTCGTGTACCCGAACAGGTGCCGGAATGTGGCGCCTTTTCACAGTAACTCCATTGCAGTGTTAATGTAAGCCTACTTGTGACAATAAAGATTATTATAAAAAATATATATTTCTGATCTCTTCCATCTAGACTGTAATAACTACTTGTTTTGCTGCAAGAATTGTGGATCAATTTAGCAACTCTGTACAATAATGTACTAATGATAACAAGGTTCGCTCTAGAATTTATGACTTAATACATATAGCTAATAAATTAATGAAAGCCTGCAATC
The DNA here is from genome assembly GCF_047496885.1 of Scyliorhinus torazame. Classification (NCBI taxonomy): domain Eukaryota; kingdom Metazoa; phylum Chordata; class Chondrichthyes; order Carcharhiniformes; family Scyliorhinidae; genus Scyliorhinus; species Scyliorhinus torazame. The sequence goes on from NC_092716.1 coordinate 220,230,612, forward strand.
CAACATGTACGCTGCAGGACAAAGCAGCCGACTTGATTGCTACCCCTTCCACATTCAGTCCCGCCATCGCCAAGGAACAGTGACAGCCGTGTGTACCATCTACAAGGAGATACAAAGGTCTGACAACACGCACAAACAGACTCAAAAACAGCTTCTTCCCCGCTGTTACCAGACTCTTAAATGACCCTCTTATGGACTGACCTCATTAACACTACACCCTATATGCTTCATCCGATGCCGGTGTTATGTAGTTACATTGTGTACCTTGTGTTGCCCTATTATGTATTTTCGTTTATTTCCTTTTCTTTTCATGTACTTAATGATCTGTTGAGCTGCTCGCAGAAAAATACTTTTCACTGTACCTCGGTACACGTGACAATAAACAAAATCCAATCCAAGCTGCACTGCAGTAACTCACCTAGGTTCCTTAGGCAGCACCTTCCAAACCCACGACCACTACCATCTAGAAGGACAAGAGCAGCAGATACCAGGGAACCCCACCACCTGGAGGTTCCCCTTAAAGTCAGTCACCCCCCGACTTGGAAATATATCGCCGTTCCTTCATTATCACTGAGTCAAAATGTTGATACAGCACTGTGGGTGTACCTGCAGCAGTTCAAAAATACAGCGCACCACCACCTTCTGAAGGGCAACTAGGGATGCTCAATAAATGCTGGCCTAACCAGCGAAGCCCACATCCTGTAAATGAATCTTTTAAACATTATCCAGCTTTAACAATCTAGCAATACCAATTGGTGCTGTCATACAGCAAAGCAACTGTGGATCAGATAATTTTGCTCCTCATGCTATCATTTAGGTGTATTGGCCATGCTAAATTGCTCGTTAGTGTCTAAAACGTTCGGTGGTGTTACTGATTTACAGGTGGGAGGGTGGGCCTGTGTAGGGTGCTCTGTCAGACGGTCTGTGCAAACTTGATGGGCAGAATGGCCTCCTGCTGCACTGCATGGATTACATGATTCTATGATTTACAAGTATTAGGTTAAACACGAAGGGTGGGATTCTCCGTCCCGCCGCACCAATTTTATGGTGCGCCGCTCCCCCGCCGGCAGCGGGATTCTCTGTCCTGGCAGCCAGCCAATGGGCTTCCCATTGTAAGCAGCCCCATGCCATTGAGAAATCCCAGGGCATGAGTGCGCTTCCGGCGAAGCAGAGGATCCCGCCGACGGAGAATCCTGCCCTCACGCTTCCTGGTGAAGATGTTCAATCTTTTAAAAGGTGTAGAGAATTCAGAGGCAGAAAGAAATGACTTTTGTAGGTATTGGGCAGGATTTAACGGAAATACTTCCGGTTACGGCTACGCTGAGCTAAGTCGGACGTTCGGCAGCTCCCACCAGAAACGGACTTTTGGGCTCTTTTTCGGGGCCCCAGCGGCATTTGTTCGATGGTTCCCAGTGTGGGAAGGTGACAGTACGATTTCCCCGGCACTGTATGGATTGGACCAGGAGTGGAGCGGTGAAAAAAGTGATTTTGGTGCAGCGAATAATGCGAGGGAGGAAAACCAAGATGACGGCGGGTGGAGACCAGGCAGCGTGGGCGCAGTGGTTGCAAGAGCAGCAGGAGTTTCTCAAGCGTGCTTCACGGAATTGAGAGCAGAGCTGCTGGAGCCGATGAAGGCTTTGATCGACAAGCTGGTCGAGACCCAGAAGGCCCAAGGGGCGGCGATCCGGGAGGTGCGGCACAAGGCCTCGGAGAATGAGGATGAGATATTGGGCCTGGCGGTGAAGGTAGAGGCGCACGAGGCGCTGCACAAGAAATGGCAGGAGAAGTTTGAGGACATGGAGAATCGGTCGAGGAGGAAGAACCTGCGGATTCTGGGTCTCCCGGAGGGAGTGGAGGGGTCGGATACTGGAGCATTCGTGGTCACACCCATATGTTCTGTGCGTGCCCGGCGCTGGATGGATTCTGGAGGGGCATTGCGAGGACGGTGTCTAAGGTGGTGAACACCCGGGTTAAGCCTAGCTAGGGGTTAGCACTATTTGGGGTATCAGACGAGCCGGGAGTGCAGGAGGCGAAAGAGGCCGATATTCCGGCCTTTGCGTCCCTGGTAGCCCGGCAGAGGGTTCTGCCACAATGGAAAGATGCGAGGCCCCCAAGCGTGGAAACCTGGATCAGCGACATGGCAGGATTCATTAAATTGGAGAGGGTAAAATTTGCCTTGAGAGGGTCTGTGCAAGGGTTCTTCAGGCGGTGGCAACCGTTCCTCGACTTTCGAGCGGAGCATTAGGGGGTGGTCAGCAGCAGCAGCAATCCGGGGGGGGGGTGGGCTGTACTTTGTGTTTACTGCTGTGTTTATTATTGTTTAATGGGGGGTTTGTATATTGGGGGAATTCGGGACATAGTTGTAAGATGTTTATTTATGTGTTCTTTGTTTTTCGTTTTTCTTTGTTGAAAATATGTAAAAATTTGAATTAAAATATATTTTTTTTAAAAAGAATTTAACGGAAATGAAACGGAAATTGGCCCGTTTAGCAGCACCAAGAACGACCCTGCCATTAAATGGGACTCTGCTTCACTCTGGCCCTCGGTGAGGGCTGCACCGCTGGGGCGGCGCTTAGTCCCATTTCCTGCACTACCGAGCACCGCCATTTAAAAATGGAACCCCGATCCCTAGACCCTCCATCGTGGCCTCCAGGGCCCCCAATGCCTCGACTTAGCAGAAAGGGGGTCATCGATGTTGTGCTATGCTGCTTCAGATAACACAGCTGCTGCTTGATGCAGTTTTAACTAAAGGATTTTTGTGAGGGCCATGAAGAATCCAGCACGAGTTTTAAGGATACAAAGAAATAACATTTATTTACAATAACATATATATACAACAGCAGCAGCAACTTCACTTGCTGCTCACTCCTTCCTGCTGGTTCCAAACTGGCCAGCTTTATTTATACAGGGAGTCTGCTAATGATTTCTCCGCTCTCCTCATTGGGGAAGCTCATACTCCCAGAGGATTGTGGGATTGTCATTAGTCCCCAGCCAATTGTAAGCAGGCAGGTTATAACATCCCTCCCACCCAATGTCCAAGGAATCCACCGAAGACCCTGGCGAAGGAGGGCGTCAGACTCGTTTTGCCGCAGGCCGGACACCATTTGCATGAGGCGCTGGATCGGGCGGCGTGTAATGAGACGGAGACCGGCGCTTCCGTGATGAACGGCGTAACGGTTGTACATCCACGGCACGTGGGCCCGAGGATTCCCCCTCTGATGCGTCCTGTGTCTCCATCTCGGAGTCAGAGTCTGCTGCCTCCGTCATCTCGGCGTCTCTATCTCCACGCGGTTCTGTAACAACCTGCTTCGGCTTTGAGTGAGGCACCAGAGGAAGATTGTGAGGACTACTTTCCATTGTCTCTGGTCTCTGTGGCTGTAGAAATGAGCTCCGGGGGGTGGGGAATCTTTGGAAGGATAGTCTTCTGGAATGTGGTCTACGTGTTTGCGCTGGAGGCGACCCTGGGCTTGCACCTGGTAAGATATAGGGTCCGTTTGGCGAAAGACTATGCCACGGACACTCTGGGCACCACCAGCAAAATTCCGAAAGAACACTGGGTCACCAGGCGCAAACTGCCGAATTGGCCAATGCCGAGAAAAACCATGTCCCTGCCGTTCTTGTGTGCGGCGTACTTTTGCGCCAATGTCCGGGAAAACCATGCTAAGGCGGGTGCAAAGTCTCCGGCCCATTAGGAGTTCTGCGGGAGCTACCCCAGTCCCAGTCACCGCATGGGGGGGTGGTCCTATACAAAAACAAAAAGCGAGCCAGTCTCGTGTCCATTGACCCAGAAGACTGCTTCTTTAGGCCTCGTTTGAATGTCTGCACTGCGCGCTCCGCCAACCCATTTGAAGCCGGGTGGTAAGGGGCAGTGCGGATATGGCGTATGCCGTTCATCTTCATGAACCTCGCAGACTCCTCACTTGTGAATGGAGTGCCGTTATCCGTGACCAGCACCTCGGGGAGGCCATGCGTACTAAAAGACAAACGCATCTTCTCAATTGTTGCGCAGGACGTTGTGCCTAGCATCTTATGCACCTCTAGCCATTTGGACTGGGCATGGATTAATAGAAGGAACATGGATCCTTGAAAAGGGCCGGCGAAATCCGCATGCAAGCGCGCCCAAGGCTGCCCTGGCCATTCCCAGTGATGTAGGGGCGCGGCTGGCAGAAGCCTCTGATGCTCCTGGCAAATGGAGCAGTTTTGGGCCACCTTCTCAATGTCGGTGTCGAGGCCTGGCCACCAGACAGAACTCCGGGCCAACATTTTCATTTTGGTCACACCTGGATGCCCATTGTGCAAGTCACTTAGTATCAGCTCCTGTCCTTTTTCCGGGACAATCACACGCATTCCCCACAAGAGGATGCAGTCTCCATGCTGAATTCTGACAGCTTGGAGGAAAATGCCCACAACTCGCCTGGGAGCTGCCTATGCTGCCCACCATACAGGACTATGTGCCGAACCTTTGACAAGACTGGCTCCGTCTGGGTCCACTCATGGATTTGTGATGCCGTGACAAGCAAGGTGTCCATAAAATTGAGGGTTGCAACCACCTCACTGGTCGTGGGGGTCGACATGGGGCCGGTCAATAAAGGCAATCGGCTCAGTGCGTCGGCATTCGCTATCTGCGTTCCTGGTTTTTGCTCCAGAGAATACTCGTATGCAGCGAGCAACAAAGCCCAGCGCTGGATCCGTGCGGAAGCAATGGGCGGTATTGGCTTATCCTCTCTGAAAAGTCCCAGCAGAGGCTTATGATCAGTCATGATAGTGAAGTGGCGGCCATACACGTACTAGTGGAAACGTTTCACCACAAAGACCACTGCCAGGCCCTCCTTCTCGATCTGCGCGTACGTTTTTTCCGCTGCAGACAATGTGCGGGAGGCCAAAGCTATTGGCCGCTCTGCCCCGTTCTCCATCTTGTGGGACAGGACGGCCCCAATACCATATGGGGATGCATCACATGTGACGAGCAAAGGCTTTCCAGGATCATAGTGGGTTAGTAACCCAGACGACAACAATTGTTGTTTTACCCGCCGGAAAGTGGTTTCTTGCGGCTGACCCCAAACCCAGGTGTGATTTTTCTTTAGCAGAAGGTGCAACGGGGCCAGCGTAGTTGCCAGATTGGGGAGGAACTTCCCATCATAGTTTACGAGGCCGAGAAAAGAACGAAGATGCAAAGTGTTAGTCGGGGCGGGGGCCTGTTGAATCGCGCGCACCTTCTCTGTGATGGGGTGCAAACCTTCGCGGTCCCACCCGATAACCCAGGTAGGTTACTTCCTTCGCCTGAAAGACACACTTTGTGTGACGTAAACGGACTCCAGCCTCCGAAAAGCGTCTAATGACAGCCTCCAGATTTTCCAAATGTTCCTGCTCCGACGTCCCTGTGATCAAAACATCATCTAGGTAGACAGCAACACGCGGTAAGCCTCTCAAAATGCCCTCCATAGCACGTTGAAATATAGCGCAGGCAGAGGATACTCCAAAGGGCAAACGTGTATATTCATACAGGCCCCGGTGTGTATTAATCGTTACATATGGTTGGGAGGTAGGGTCCAGCTCCAACTGTAGGTAGGCGTGACTCATATCTAATTTTGTGAACGAGAGTCCGCCTGCAAGCTTTGCGTAGAGATCCTCTATGCGAGGCATTGGATATCGATCGAGTCGGGAAGCCGTATTCACTGTTAAGCTTATAGTCGCCGCACAAGAGAACAACGGCATCTGGCTTCATTACAGGTACAATTGGTGCTGCCCAGTCAGTGAAACGGACGGGCCTTGGGAGAATACCCAAAGTCTCCAAACGAGTGAGCTCCCCTTCTACCTTCTCGAGCAAGGCGTAAGGCACCGGGCGCGCCCGGAAATAGCGCGGCATGGCTCCTGGTTCGACTTGGATACGGGCTACGGCCCCTTTTATTTTCCCCAAACCGGGCTGGAATGCATCTGGGTATCGTCCTAGCACCTCAGTCAACCCTCCAGAAACTGTTTGGGGGATGTGCTGCCACTGCAACCGCAAATGGCGCAACCAGTCCTGACCCAACAGGCTGGGCCCATGGCCACACACCACGATAAGTGGGAAACACCCCTCCTGGCGTCCATAAACAACAGGGGTCATCGTAGTTCCTGCAATGTCCAATAGTTCCCCCGTGTAGGTGGCCCGTGGGTGCCGCCACCTTCCCCACCGCAAGCCACGTGCGGCCCGTGGGAGCCGCCATCTTGAGAACATAGACCAGAGAACATAGAAAAATACAGCACAGAACAGGCCCTTTGGCCCACTATGTTGTGCCGAACCTTTGTCCTAGATTAATCATAGATTATCATAGAATTTACAGTGCAGAACAGGCCACCTCCACCCTATCACCATAACCCAGTAACCCAACCCAACACTAAGGGCAATTTTGGACACTAAGGGCAATTGATCATGGCCAATCCACCTAACCTGCACATCTTTGGACTGTGGGAGGAAACCGGAGCACCCGGAGGAAACCCACGCACACACGGGGAGGATGTGCAGACTCCGCACAGACAGTGGCCCAAGCCGGAATCGAACCTGGGACCCTGGAGCTGTGAAACAATTGTCCTATACACAATGCTACCGTGCTGCCCTTAAGAACAAATTAATCTACACTATATCACTCTACCGTAATCCCTGTACCTATCCAATAGCTGCTTGAAGGTCCCTAATGTTTCCGACTTCCACAGGCAGTGCATTCCATGCCCCCACTAGTCTCTGGGTAAAGAACCTACCTCTGACATCCCCCCTATATCATCCACCATTCACCTTAAATTTATTTCCCCTTGTAATGGTTTGTTCCACCCGGGGAAAAAGTCTCTGACTGTCTACTCTATCTATTCCCCTGATCATCTTATAAACCTCTATCAAGTCACCCCTCATCCTTCTCCGTTCTAATGTGAAAACGCCTAGCACCCTCAACCTTTCCTCGTAAGACCTACTCTCCATTCCAGGCAACATCCTGATAAATCTCCTTTGCACCTTTTCCAAAGCTTCCACATCCTTCCTAAAATGAGGCGACCAGAACTGTACACAGTACTCCAAATGTGGCCTTACCAAGGTTTTATACAGTTGCATCATCACCTCTCGGCTCTTAAATTCAATCCCTCTGTTAATGAACGCGAGCTCACCATAGGCCTTCTTCACAGCTCTATCCACTTGAGTGGCAACTTTCAAGACGTATGAACATAGACCCCAAGATCTCTCTGCTCCTCCACATTGCCAAGAACTCTACCGTTAACCCTGTATTCCGCATTCATATTTGTCCTTCCAAAATGGACAACCTCACACTTTTCAGGGTTAAACTCCATCTGCCACTTCTCAGCCCAGCTCTGCATCCTATCTATGTCTCTTTGCAGCCGACAACAGCACTCCTCACTATCCACAACTCCACCAATCTTCGTATCGTCTGCAAATTTACTGACCGACCCTTCAACTCCCTCATCCAAGTCATTAATGAAAATCACAAACAGCAGAGGACCCCGAACTGATCCCTGCGGTACGCCACTGGTAACTGGGATCCAGGCTGAATATTTGCCTTCCACCTCCACTCTTTGACTTCTATCAGTTAGCCAGTTTGTTATCCAACTGTCCAAATTTCCCACTATCCCATGCCTCCTTACTTTCTGCATAAGCCTACCATGGGGAACCTTATCAAATGCCTTACTATAATCCATGTACACTACATCCACTGCTTTACCTTCATCCACATGCTTGGTCACCTCCTCAAAGAATTCAATGAGACTTCTAAGGCAAGACCTACCCCTCACAAATCCGTGCTGACTATCCCTAATCAAGCAGTGTCTTTCCAGATGCTCAGAAATCCTATCCCTCAGTATCCTTTCCATTACTTTGCCTACCACCGAAGTAAGACTAACTGGCCTGTAATTCCCAGGGTTATCCCTAGTCCCTTTTTTGAACAGGGGCACAACATTCGCCACTCTCCAATCCCCTGGTACCACCCCTGTTGACAGTGAGGATGAAAAGATCATTGCCAACGGCTCTGCAATTCCATCTCTTGCTTCCCATAGAATCCTTGGATATATCCCGTCAGGCCCGCGGGACTTGTCTATCCTCAAGTTTTTCAAAATGCCCAACACATCTTCCTTCCTAACAAGTATTTCCTCGAGCTTACCAGTCTGTTTCACACTGTCCTCTCCAACAATACGGCCCCTCTCATTTGTAAATACTGAAGAAAAGTACTCGTTCAAGACCTCTCCTATCTCTTCAGACTCAATACACAATCTCCCGCGACTGTCCTTGATCAGACCTACCCTCGCTCTAGTCATTCTCATATTTCTCACATATGTGTAAAAGGCCTTGGGGTCTTCCTTGATCCTATCCGCCAAAGATTGTTCATGCCCTCTCTTCGCTCTCCTAATCCCTTTGATGCCGCCCGCCATGTGCGCCCCGTGGGCGCCGCAATCTTCAGCGCTATTTTGGACCGCGCCTCAGGACCTCTGCTCATCTGACCGTTCATCGCCACCGCTGATCAACAAAGAACAAAGAACAAAGAACTAAGAAATGTACAGCACAGGAACAGGCCCTTCGGCCCTCCAAGCCCGTGCCGACCATACTGCCCGACTAAACTACAATCTTCTACACTTCCTGGGTCCGTATCCTTCTATTCCCATCCTATTCATATATTTGTCAAGATGCCCCTTAAATGTCCCTATCGTCCCTGCTTCCACTACCTCCTCCGGTAGCGAGTTCCAGGCACCCACTACCCTCTGCGTAAAAAACTTGCCTCGTACATCTACTCTAAACCTTGCCCCTCTCACCTTAAACCTATGCCCCCTAGTAATTGACCCCTCTACCCTGGGGAAAAGCCTCTGACTATCCACTCTGTCTATGCCCCTCATAATTTTGTATACCTCTATCAGGTCGCCCCTCAACCTCCTTCGTTCCAGTGAGAACAAACCGAGTTTATTCAATCGCTCCTCATAGCTTATGCCCTCCATACCAGGCAACATTCTGGTAAATCTCTTCTGCACCCTCGCTAAAGCCTCCACATCCTTCTGGTAGTGTGGCGACCAGAATTGAACACTATACTCCAAGTGTGGCCTACCTAAGGTTCTATACAGCTGCAACATGACTTGCCAATTCTTATACTCAATGCCCCGGCCAATGAAGGCAAGCATGCCGTATGCCTTCTTGACTACCTTCTCCACCTGTGTTGCCCCTTTCAATGACCTGTGAACCTGTACTCCTGGATCTCTTTGACTTTCAATACTCTTGAGGGTTCTACCATTCACTGTATATTCCCTACCTGCATTAGCCCTTCCAAAATGCATTACCTCACATTTGTCCGGATTAAACTCCATCTGCCATCTCTCCGCCCAAGTCTCCAGACAATCTAAATCCTGCTGTATCCTCTGACAGTCCTCATCGCTATCCGCAATTCCACCAACCTTTGTGTCGTCTGCAAACTTACTAATCAGACCAGTTACATTTTCCTCCAAATCATTTATATATACTACAAACAGCAAAGGTCCCAACACTGATCCCTGTGGAACACCACTGGTCACAGCCCTCCAATTAGAAAAGCATCCCTCCATTGCTACCCTCTGCCTTCTATGGCCTAGCCAGTTCTGTATCCACCTTGCCAGTTCACCCCTGATCCCGTGTGACTTCACCTTTTGTACTAGTCTACCATGAGGGACCTTGTCAAAGGCCTTACTGAAGTCCCTATAGACAACATCTACTGCCCTACCTGCATCAATCATCTTAGTGACCTCCTCGAAAAACTCTATCAAGTTAGTGAGACACGACCTCCCCTTCACAAAACCGTGCTGCCTCTCACTAATACGTCCATTTGCTTCCAAATGGGAGTAGATCCTGTCTCGAAGAATTCTCTCCAGTAATTTCCCTACCACTGAAGTAAGGCTCACCGGCCTGTAGTTCCCGGGATTATCCTTGCTACCCTTCTTAAACAGAGGAACAACATTGGCTATTCTCCAGTCCTCCGGGACATCCCCTGAAGACAGCGAGGATCCAAAGATTTCTGTCAAGGCCTCAGCAATTTCCTCTCCAGCCTCCTTCAGTATTCTGGGGTAGATCCCATCAGGCCCTGGGGACTTATCTACCTTAATATTTTTTAAGACACCCAACACCTCGTCTTTTTGGATCACAATGTGACCCAGGCTATCTACACCCCCTTCTCCAGACTCAACATCTGCCAATTCCTTCTCCTTGGTGAATACTGATGCAAAGTATTCATTTAGTACCTCGCCCATTTCCTCTGGCTCCACACATAGATTCCCTTGCCTATCCTTCAGTGGGCCAACCCTTTCCCTGGCTACCCTCTTGCTTTTTATGTACGTGTAAAAAGCCTTGGGATTTTCCTTAACCCTATTTGCCAATGACTTTTCATGACCCCTTCTAGCCCTCCTGACTCCTTGCTTAAGTTCCTTCCTACTTTCCTTATATGCCACACAGGCTTCGTCTGTTCCCAGCCTTTTAGCCCTGACAAATGCCTCCTTTTTCTTTTTGACGAGGCCTACAATATCACTCGTCATCCAAGGTTCCCGAAAATTGCCGTATTTATCTTTCTTCCTCACAGGAACATGCCTGTCCTGTATTCCTTTCAACTGACACTTGAAAGCCTCCCACATGTCAGATGTTGATTTGCCCTCAAACATCCGCCCCCAATCTATGTTCTTCAGTTCCCGCCTAATATTGTTATAATTAGCCTTCCCCCAATTTAGCACATTCATCCTCGGACCACTCTTATCCTTGTCCACCAGTACTTTAAAACTTACTGAATTGTGGTCACTGTTACCGAAATGCTCCCCTACTGAAACATCTACCACCTGGCCGGGCTCATTCCCCAATACCAGGTCCAGTACCGCCCCTTCCCTAGTTGGACTGTTTACATATTGTTTTAAGAAGCCCTCCTGGATGCTCCTTACAAACTCCGCCCCGTCTAAGCCCCTGGCACTAAGTGAGTCCCAGTCAATATTGGGGAAGTTGAAGTCTCCCATCACCACAACCCTGTTGTTTTTACTCTTTTCCAAAATCTGTCTACCTATCTGCTCCTCTATCTCCCGCTGGCTATTGGGAGGCCTGTAGTATACCCCCAACATTGTGACTGCACCCTTCTTATTCCTGATCTCTACCCATATAGCCTCACTGCCCTCTGAGGTGTCCTCTCGCAGTATAGCTGTGATATTCTCCCGAACAAGTAGCGCAACTCCGCCTCCCCTTTTACATCCCCCTCTATCCCGCCTGAAACATCTAAATCCTGGAACGTTTAGCTGCCAATCCTGCCCTTCCCTCAACCAGGTCTCTGTAATGGCAACAACATCATAGTTCCAAGTAGTAATCCAAGCTCTAAGTTCATCTGCAGGTCGTCTGCCCGGGACCTCCCAGCATCTTCCGCAGCTCGCCTCTATCACCCTGGATCAGTCTCGGCCCCTCAACCTCGCGACTGCTACGACGACGGTGAAGATCAACGGGCACGAGACGACCTGCCTCTTTGACTCCGGGAGCACAGAGAGCCTCATCCACCCCACTACGGTAAGGCGCTGCTCCCTCCCGGTACACCCCGTCACCCAGAAAATCTCCCTGGCTTCCGGATCCCATTCCGTTCAAATCCGGGGGGACTGTATCGCGACCCTCACCGTCGAGGGCGTAGAGTTCACCAACTTCCGGCTCAAAGTCCTCTGCGCTGCCCTGTTACTCGGCCTGGATTTTCAGTGCCATCTCCAAAGCCCGACTTTAAAATTCGGCGGACCCCTACCCCCCTCACCGTCTGCGGCCTCATGACCCTTAAGGTCGATCCACCTTCCCTGTTTGCGAACCTCACCCCGGCCTGCAAACCCGTCGCCACTTGGAGCAGACAGTGCCCAGGACAGGACCTTCATCAGGTCGGAGGTCCAACGGCTTCTGCGGGAGGGGGTCATTGAGGCCAGCAACGGCCCCTGGAGAGCTCAAATTGTGGTAGTGAAGACTGGGGAGAAGCACAGGATGGTCATTGACTACAGTCAGACCATCAATCGGTACACGCAGCTCGACGCGTACCCCCTCCCACGCATATCTGACATGGTCAATCAGATTGCGCAGTATCGAGTCTTCTCCACAGTAGACTTGAAGTCCGCCTACCACCAGCTCCCCATCCGCCCGGAGGACCGCCAATACATTGCGTTCGAAGCAGATGACCGCCTCTATCACTGCCTTGGGGTTCCCTTCGGCGTCACTAATGGGGTCTCGGTCTTCCAGCGAGAGATGGACCGAATGGTTGACCAGTACGGGCTGCGGGCCACCTTCCCGTACCTAAATAACGTCACCATCTGCTGCCACGATCAGCAGGACCACGATGCAAACCTCCAAAAATTCCTCCATACAGCCAAACTCCTTAACCTCTCATACATTAAGCAGAAATGCGTGTTCCGCACCAACCACTTCGCCATCCTTGACTACGTAGTGGAAAATAGAGTCCTAGAGCTCGACCCCGACTGCATGCGTCCCTTCCTGGAACTCCTTCTCCCCCACTGCCCCAAGGCCCTGAAACGGTGCCCGGGGTTTTTCTCCTATTTCGCCCAGTGGGTCCCTAATTATGCGGGCAAGGCCCACCCACTCATTCAGTCCAGTTTTTCCCCTGACGGCTGAGGCCCGCCAGGCCTTCAACCGCATCAAGGGGGATATCGACAAGGGCACGATGCACGCGGTCGCCGAGTCCCTTCCCTTTCAGGTGGAGAGCGATGCATCGGACGTAGCTCTGGCCGCCACCCTCAACCAGGCGGGCAGACCTGTGGCCGTGTTCTCCCGCACACTCTGTGCCACTGAAATTCGGCACTCCTCTGTCAAAAAGGAGGCCCAAGCCATTGTGGAAGCTGTGCGACATTGGAGGCATTACCTGGCCGGCAGGAGATTCACTCTCCTCACTGACCAACAGTCGGTTGCTTTTATGTTTAATAATACACAGCGGGGCAAGATCAAAAATGACAAGATCTTGAGGTGGAGGATCGAGCTCCCCACCTATAATTCTGAGATCTTGTACCGCCCGGAAGCTCAATGAACCCTCTGATGCCCTATCCCGCGGTACATGCGCCAGCGCACAAGTTGACCGACTACTATGACCTCTGCCACCCGGGGGTCACCCAGTTCTTCCATTTTGTCAAGGCCCGCAACCTGCCTTACTCCATTGAGGAGGTCAGGACTGTCACCAGAGACTGCCATGTCTGCACAGAGTGCAAGCCGCACTTCTACCGGCCAGATAGAGCGCACCTGGTGAAGGCCTCCCGCCCCTTTGAACGCCTCAGCATAGACTTCAAAGGGCCCCTCCCCGCCACCGACGGCAACACGTACTTCCTGACGAGTACTCCCGGTTCCCTTTCGCCATCCCACGCTCTGATATGACTTCTGCCACGGTAATCAAAGCCCTGCACAGCATCTTCACTCTGTTCGGTTTCCCCACCTATATCCACAGCGATCGGGGATCCTCTTTCATTTTTAAAAAAAAAAATGTTTTTATTAAGAATTTTTCAATAACAATATTTTCCACCTCACAAACATCCCCCCCCCCCCCCCCCCACCCCCCCCCACCCCCCGTAACAAAGAAAAGAAAAAGAACTCGCGTGGCAAGACATGAACATGGCAAGTCAATAAGTTACAAAACTTTGTACATTGGATTCCTCCCGTATATGTCAGTTTCCGGATCATTCATGTGTTTTCTTGCTCAAATGTCCCCCAGAGAAACCACCCTTTCCCCCCCCTCTCTCCCCTCCCCCCTTCCCCCACACGAGCGATGTCCCCCCCGCCCCCCTCCCCCCCTGGGTTGCTGCTGCTGCTGTCCGACCTTCCTCTAACGCTCCGCGAGATGGTCTAGGAACGGTTGCCACCGCCTGTAGAACCCCTGCGCAGACCCTCTCAAGGCAAACTTTATCCTTTCCAACTTGATAAACCCAGCCATATCATTTATCCAGGCCTCCACGTTGGGGGGCTTTGCCTCCTTCCACATTAGCAAGATCCTTCGCCGGGCTAGTAGGGATGCAAAGGCCAGAATGCCGGCCTCTTTCGCCGACTGCACTCCCGGCTCGTCCACTACTCCAAATAGTGCTAGTCCCCAGCTTGGCTTGACCCGGACTTTCACACCTTACTGTTCCCGCCACTCCCCTCCAGAACCCCTCCAGTGCCGGGCATGACTAAAACATATGGACATGGTTCGCCGGACTTCCTGAGCACCTCCCACATCTGTCCTCCACCCCAAAGAACCTGCTCAGCCTCGCCCCCGTCATACTCGCTCTGTGAACCACCTTAAATTGTATCAGGCTAAGCCCGGCACACGAGGAAGAGGAATTAACCCTACTTAGGGCATCAGCCCATAGCCCCTCCTCAATCTCCTCCCCCAACTCCTCCTCCCATTTACCCTTCAGTTCCTCTACCAAAGCCTCCCCTTCTTCTTTCATCTCCTGGTATATCGCCGACACCTTGCCCTCCCCGACCCATACGCCCGAAATCACCCTGTCTTGAATCCCCTGTGCCGGGAGTAGCGGAAATTCCCTCACCTGCCGCCTCACAAACGCCCTCACTTGCATGTACCTGAAAGCGTTTCCTGGGGGTAGGCCAAACATCTCCTCCAGCGCGCCTAAGCTCGCAAACGTCCCGTCAATGAACAGGTCCCCCATTCTTCCAATCCCTACCCGATGCCAGCTCTGAAATCCCCCGTCCATCCTTCCTGGGACAAACCGATGGTTGTCTCTGATCGGGGACCACACGGAGGCACCCGTTGCACCCCTGTGCCGTCTCCACCACCCCCAGATCTTTAGCGTTGCAGCCACCACCGGGCTCGTGGTATACCTTGTCGGCGAGAGCAGCAGTGGTGCCGTCACCAGTGCCCCCAGGCTCGTTCCTTTGCAGGACGCCATCTCCAACCTCTTCCACGCCGCCCCCTCTCCCTCCATCACCCACTTACGTATCATTGCCACGTTGGCTGCCCAATAATAACCACCCAAATTCGGCAATGCCAACCCTCCTCTATCTCTGCTACGCTCCAAGAACCCCCTCCTTACCCGCGGGGTCTTGCTCGCCCACACAAATCCCATAATGCTCCTGCTTACCCTCTTAAAAAAGGCCTTAGTGATCACAATTGGGAGGCATTGGAATACAAAAAGAAATCTCGGGAGGACCACCATTTTAACCGACTGTACCCTACCCGCCAGCGAGAGTGGCAACATGTCCCACCTTTTAAAATCCTCCTCCATCTGTTCCACCAACCACGTCAAATTAAGTTTGTGCAGTGCCCCCCAGCTCCTAGCTACCTGAATCCCCAAGTATCAAAAGCTCCTTTCCACCATCCTCAACGGTAGGTCATCTATTCCTCTTCCCTGGTCCCCCGGATGGATCACAAAGAGCTCACTCTTTACCACATTGAGCTTATAGCCCGAAAAGTCTCCAAACTCCCGTAGGATCTGCATTACCTCAACCATCCCCTCCACTGGATCCGTCACATACAGCAACAGGTCGTCTGCGTACAGCGACACTCGATGTTCCTCTCCCCCTCGAACCACCCCCTTCCATTTCCCCGTCTCCCTTAACGTCATGACCAAAGGTTCAATTGCTAATGCGAACAGCAGAGGGGACAGGGGGCACCCCTGCCTCGTCCCTCGATACAGCCGGAAATACTCCGACCTCCGCCGGTCCGTGACTACACTCGCCACCGGGGCTTTATACAGGAGCTTAACCCAACTAATGAACCCACCCCCGAACCCAAACCTCCTCAACACTTCCCAGAGATACTCCCACTCTACCCGATCGAAGGCCTTCTCCGCGTCATGGCTGTCACTATCTCCGCTTCTCCCTCCACCGATGGCATCATTATCACACTTAGGAGCCTTCGCACATTAGTATTTATCTGCCTACCCTTTACGAATCCCGTCTGGTCCTCGTGAATCACCCCCGGGACACAGTCCTCAATCCTCATGGCCAACATTTTTGCCAGCAACTTAGCATCTACATTAAGGAGCGAGATCGGTCTATGCGACCCACATTGCAGTGGGTCCTTATCCCGCTTCAAGATCAAAGAGATCGTCGCCTCCGACATTGTCAGGGGCAGGGTCCCCCCCTCCCTTGATTCATTGAAGGTCCTTACCAGCAACGGGGCTAACAGGTCTACATACTTCCTGTAGAACTCCACCGGGAACCCATCCGACCCCGGGGCCTTCCCTGTCTGCATGCTCCCCAGTCCTTTAACAAACTCCTCCACCCCAATTGGCGCCCCCAAACCAGCCAACTCCTGCACCTCCACCCTTGGGATCTCAACTGATCCAAGAATCGCCGCATCCCCTCTTTTCCCCCTGGGGGCTGGGACCTATACAGTTCCTCGTAAAAGGCCTTAAAAGCCTCATTCACTTTCCCTGCACTCCGCACCGTAGTTCCCCTGCCATCTTTGACTCCACCTATTTCCCTCGCTGCCATCCTCTTACGGAGTTGGTGTGCCAGCATCCGGCTCGCCTTCTCTCCATATTCATATATCGCCCCCTGTGCCTTCCTCCACTGTGCCTCTGCCTTCCCTGTGGTCAACAGGTCGAACTCCGTCTGGAGACTTAATCTCTCCCTGAGTAGTCCCTCATCAGGAGCCTCTGCATAGCTCCTGTCCACCCTTAAAATCTCCCCCACTAACCTCTCTCTTTCCCTGCCCTCTCTCTTCACCCTGTGAGCCCTGATGGAGATGAACTCTCCCCTGACCACCGCCTTCAGCGCCTCCCATACTACTCCCACCTGCACCTCCCCGTTGTCGTTAGCCTCCAGATACCTTTCAATACACCCCCGCACCCTCCCGTACACTTCCTCGTCTGCCAGCAGTCCCACATCCAACCTCCACAACGGGCGTTGGTCCCTCTCCTCCCCCAGCTCCAGTTCCACCCAGTGCGGGGCATGGTCTGAAATGGCTATGGCTGAATACTCCGTTCCCTCCACTTTCGGGATCAATGCCCTGTCCAGAACAAAAAAATCTATCCGGGAGTAGGCCGTATGTACGTGGGAGAAAAAAGAAAATTCTCTGGCCAAAGGCCTGGCAAATCTCCACGGATCTACTCCCCCCATCTGGTCCATAAACCCCCTAAGCACCTTGGCCGCAGCCGGCCTCTTCCCCGTCCTAGATCTGGAACGATCTAATGCTGGGTCCAGCACCGTGTTAAAATCCCCACCCATTATCAAACTCCCTACCTCCAGGTCCGGAATACGCCCCAACATCCGTTTCATGAATCCAGCATCGTCCCAGTTTGGGGCATATACATTCACCAGTACCACCTCCGTCCCCTGCAACCTACCGCTCACCATCACGTATCGGCCTCCCTTATCCGCTACTATGTTCTTGGCCTCAAACAACACCCGCTTTTCCACCAGTATTGCCACCCCTCTATTCTTCGCATCCAGCCCCGAATGGAACATCTGTCACACCCATCCCTTCCTTAACCTGACCTGATCTGCCACCTTCAGATGTGTCTCCTGAAGCATGACCACATCTGCCTTCAGTCCCTTTAGGTGCGCGAACACTCAGGCCCTCTTAACCAACCCATTTAGGCCTCTCACATTCCACGTGATCAGCCGGATTGGGGGGTTAGCCCCCCCCCCCCCCCCCCCCCCCCCCCCGCCGACTAGCCATCTCCTATCTTAGGCCAGTCCCGTGCTCGCGCCTCCCGCACCCTCCAGTCCCCCAGACGGGGAACCCCCGTCCCGACCACCTCTTCCATTTTCAGTTCCCCCTCATACAGTGCAGCAGCAATCCTAGAATCCCCCCCCATCCTCCCCCGCCCCCCCCCCCCCCCCGCTAGATCCACATGTAGCTCTTTTGCTCACCCCATATTACTCCGTGAGTCAGCTGACTTCTGCTGACCCCGGCTTCCCCCGCCTTCCCGTTGATCTCCCGCGTGTGGGAGTCTCTCCTCCTCCTTACCTTCCTCCATACCCGCCCCCCCTTTTGGCACGGGAAAAAGCCCACGCTTTCTTGAACCAGCCGCGCCCCCTATGGCACAGCTCCTGTTGCGGCCATTATCCCAGTTCCCTCATCCTCGAGTCTCACCTCCCTCCAGCACCGACGCCCACATTCTCCATCATCATCATCATGTCTACAGAAAAGAAAAAAGGACATTTTAGGAATTTTATTCAGAACTCTACCCACATCCCCATCCATCATCCCACCCATGAAATATTCTTGACCCATATTTACAACCCCATATACAACCACATCCCCTCAGTTCGAGTCCAGTTTTTCCATCTGAATAAAGGTCCAAGCCTCTTCTGGCGTTTCAAAATAATGGTGTCGGTCCTGATAAGTGACCCACAGTCGCGCAGGCTGCAGCATGCCGAACCTGACTCTTTTTTTATGCAGCACCGCCTTGGCCCGTTTGAAGCCAGCTCTCCTCTTTGCCACCTCCGCGCTCCAATCCTGGTAGACTCGGATCACCGCGTTCTCCCATCTACTGCTCCGCACCTTCTTGGCCCATCTCAGTACACTTTCTTTGTCCGCAAAGCGGTGGAACCTTGCCACTATCGCCCTTGGTGGCTCATCAGCCTTGGGTCTCCTCGCCAGGACCCGGTGAGCCCCTTCCAGCTCCAGGGGGATCGGAGAGGCCTCCGCACCCATCAGCGAATGGAGCATCGTACTCACGTACGCCCCGGCATCAGCTCCCTCCACTCCTTCGGGAAGACCCAGAATCCGGAGGTTCTTCCTCCTCGACCTGTTCTCCAGGACCTCAATTCTCTCGGCCCACCTCCTGTGCACCGCCTCATGCACCTCCATATTTATCGCCAGGCCCAGGATCTCGTCCTCGTTGGTATTCACTTTATCATTCACCTCACGAAGCTCCACCGCCTGGGTCTTCTGGGTCTCCTTCAGCCCCTCGATCGCCAACAGCATTGGCGCCAGCACCTCCTTTTTCAGCTCCTCCACACATTGCTTGAGGAACTCCTGCTGGTCTGGCCCCCACGCTGCTCGCTCTCCGCCCTCTGCCATCTTGCCTTTTTCCCCTCGTTTTGGTCTCTGCTCCAGGGCCTCTTTCCTCGTCGTTCCACCACTGATCTCTGCCATATATTGTGAGGGGGGACCTCACTGCACCTTCCCACACGGGATTAATTCGAAAAAAGCTCCGTTGGGGCTCCTCTGGGGAGCCCGAAAGTCCGTTGTCGCGGGAGCTGCCGAAACGTGCGGCTTAGCTCCACATCGCTGCAACCGGAAGTCGGGGATCCTCTTTCATGAGCGATGAGCTGCGTCAGTTCCTGCTCAGCAAGGGCATCGCCTCGAGCAGGACGACCAGCTACAACCCCCGGGGAAACGAGCAGGTGGAGAGGGAGAACGGGATGGTCTGGAAGGCCGTCCTGCTGACCCTACGGTCTAAACATCTCCCAGTCTCCCGCTGGCGGTTGGTCCTCCCCAACGCGCTCCACTCCATCCGATCGCTCCTCTGCACCACGACTAACGAGACCCCTCACGAATGTGTGTTTGCCTTCCCCAGGAAGTCCACCTCCGGGGTCTTGCTCCCAACATGGCTGACAGTTCCTGGACCCGTACTCCTCCGGAAGCATGTGTGGAGCCATGAATCGGGCCCCTTGGTCGAAAAGGTCCACCTCCTACCTGCAGACCTGCCTTACGCCTACGTGGCACACCCCGACGGGCGCCAAGACACAGTCTCCCTCCGATACCTGGCACCCACTGGGTCCCCACCCACGACCCCCGACCTAACACCGCCCCCCCCCCCTCCCGGTTGCCTCATTCACCCCTGCGCCACTCACTCTCCCTACAGCGAACCTCACCGCAGCCCCCACCCCAGCAGGATCTGTCCTCCCACTGGATCCATTCGGGGGTGACGAAGACGAGGACAACACGCTCCCGGAGTCACAGGTGACCAAGTCGGTGCCCACATCACCACCAGGACTGAGGCGATCGCGGAGGAGGGTCAAAGCCCCCGACAGACTTAATTTGTAATGTTTCTATCACCCCCGCAGGACTCTTTTTTTAACAGGGGTGAATGTGGTGAACACCTCCAGTGGTATATTATATGTATTACAGCACTGCCCGTATTTTAGAGGTACAATGGTAAATCCCTGCCTGCTGGCTCCGCCCTGGCGGTGTATAAATGTGTATGCTCTCCTGCGCTGCAGTCATTCTGGTTCCAGCTACAGGAGGCACAACATCTTGTTCAATAAAGCCTCGATTGTTCCACCATTCTCCTCTCGTGGTAATTGACGGTACATCGCTGATAACCTTATCAGCTAATTGACGGGCATCTAGCTGGGCAAACCAAAGACAGGGTCCTCTGTGCAAAGAACCAATTAGAGACAAAGCAAGGGTTAACCCAAATATAAGCATCTCCCTAAAAGAGAGGAGCCCAGCAAGTTAGACTTTGTTCGAACCACTTCGAACTATCTCTCTCTCTCCCTCTCTCTCTAAGCCTGTCCTTCTTCAAATCACCTCTAAATATCTTCCAAGTTTATTGGGTTTTGTACTGGCCAGTTGGCCGAATTGTTTTATTAAAGTATAAGAAATCGTGTATCGTCAGTCGCACTGCCTAACATTAAAGTCAAAAGTAAACTTTTACCATCGCACGGAATCGATCCTTTTATTGAGAGAAAACACAAGGATTCATCAACATCAGGATTCCATCAGCGATGTTGGCATTTCCCCATGTCATTGGCCACAGACTCCCAGGTGTGCAGATAGATATTTGGGACTTCGATGTCACACTTGAAAACATCCTTGAAGCAGAACTGTCTAGCAGCCCCAAACCCCCCCCCCCCCCATCCCCCACCCCCACTTTTAGACCCCCTCTGTGTTTTTGACCCCCGCCCTTCACCCTCCCAACCTTGCGGAGGCCCCCAGGAACAGCCCCTCAATCCCTTTCAAGGTCCCCCCATTTTCAACCTCCTCCCCACCCGCCCCCCCCCAAACTTGGGGAGGCCACCGGGAAACTCCCACTTAACCCCCCCCCATTTACCTGGCAAGGCCCCACCAGGCCCAACATGTGGCAGTGCCAACCTGGCACCTGGGCACCTTGGCACTGCCAGGGTTACAGGCTGGGAGTGCCGAGGTGCCTGGGTGCCTGGTAGAGTGCCCTGTCTCCGACCACCCGGGGTCTCTAATGGCCTGGGAGACCATCCCCCCCCCCCCAGCTGCCTTTACGATCGGTCCACATTTGTGTGTACCAGTATTACACGGCGCCCTAGCGAAATCTTGCCAGCGTGGCCATTGAGTCCCGGGCATCAGGTAAATCATGCGTCTGGGTATTTAAATGAGCCAGAAGGCCATAAAGGTGACTGCTCCCCTCCCACCCTGCTACCCCTCGCCAACATCGCTGGTACACGAAATGATGCCAAATACCAGCAGTTCACATTGGCACTTGAGTGACTTCAGCTTCCCAAGGATTGCTGAAGTTGATAAGTTCTAACACACAGTTTAAACGTAGGACTGAAAAATCTATTAAATGGCCCAGAATTTCCCATCTCCGGATGGTTGTGCCCCAGAGGTAATCCAGAAGATGCGCTGGGGGCGTCCTTGGAAGTCCCCACGCAGGGACGGCACAGGAATTTCCTGGAAAGTTTCAACTTCCATTGGGCAATTACACAGCATCCGGAACACTCCAAAACTCCAGACCAAGAGAGGGAAATAGAAGAGCAGTGACATTCTGACATTGATTGCCATTCCACCGGAAATTCGGCCGATTAATTTTAATTTCTTCAGCTTTGTGTGGCTTTTAGAATCTGAGCTAGAGCCCCAAAATCCTGGTTCATGCACGTCAAGCCCGTCAGCTGCAAAGATAATGCCGGAGACTCCATGGGGTATGCTGCTCACTGAACAAACTCACTTCAGCTGCCTGGTGACAAAAAAATGAATGGGAGTTCTACATGGCCAAATACAATTTTTTTAAATAATTTGCTCACAGGAATAAAAGAGGTTCTTCACAACTGACAGCTTTTATTGAATAGAAATATCCACTCTGTCAGTATGTGTAATTTAACTTAGCAGAGCCAAATTGATATAGACGTGTAAAGATGCTCGTTCAAAATCCTATCGGAAAGTAAATGTTGCCACATTAATATTTCACGATAACATTTAAAACCCTCCTAAAACATATCAATAAGATCATAGATCATAGAATTTACAGTGCAGAAGGAGGCCATTCGGCCCATCGAGTCTGCACTGGCTCTTGGAAAGAGCGCCCCACCCAAGGTCAACACCTTCACCCTATCCCCATAACCCAGTAACCCCACCCAACACTAAGGGCAATTTTGGACACGAAGGGCAATTTATCATGGCCAATCCACCTAACCTGCACATCTTTGGACTGTGGGAGGAAACCGGAGCACCCGGAGGAAACCCACGCACACACGGGGAGGATGTGCAGACTCCGCACAGACAGTGCCCCAAGCCGGAATCAACCTGGGACCCTGGAGCTGTGAAACAATTGTGCTATCCACAATGCTACTGTGCTGCCCACATAAGCTAAAAATGAAGAAGGATAAAGAAATTTGAACAGTTAATGCAGATTAAGATGATTAGTTTCACACTAATAGACCGCTCACACACCACGAGGACAAATATATACAGTTGAATTTGTCTGTTTAAATTTAACGTTTCCCTCAGACCATTTCCTGATATAAAGCGGCATCTGTGATGTTTCTCGACCCATTGTAAAAAAAACACGGACAATAGCGTAGGACCACCGCTGAGTTCCTGGAAAATGACTGGAGATCCAAGCAAAGTAAAGTCCAGTCAAGATATCCAAAGAAAACAGTTGGAGGCATTTTCTCACTTCTGCCCGATATCAAGAGTTAATTTCCCCCATGCCTTTCTACATACAAGATATTCAGAACTCATTTAGACAGACAACTACAGCGCTATTGATTCCATTACAGTGCTGACAAATAAAAGGAAATTGATCTTTCCCTGGGCGACCAGGGTTGTTTATTTTCAGCTATTGACTTATATTACAGCTATTCATAACTTTATTTCTGCAATATTAGCTCTAAACTAATAACTTAAACGTCAATACACATTTTGTGCTCTTTTGATTCACTTGTCCCTATCTTCCTTCCATTCTGACTTCCTGTTGGCAATTTTAATTTCATTCTTTTCTGTCTCTTAAACTTTTTTTACTTTTAAGTTCATGGGCGAGATTCTCCGACCCCCCGCCGGGTCGGAGAATCGCCGAGAGCTGTCGTGAATCCCGCCCCGACGGTTGCCGAATTCTCCGGCACTGGATATTCGGCGGGGGCGGGAATCGCGCCGCGCCGGTCGGCGGGCCCCCCCGGCGATTCTCCGGCCCGGATGGGCCGAAGTCCCGCTGCTGGAATGCCTGTCCCGCCGGCGTGGATTAAACCACCTCTCTTACTGGCGGGAAAAGGCGGCGCGGGCGGGCTCCGGGGTCCTGGGGAGGGCGCGGGGCGATCTGGCCCCGGGGGGTGCTCCCACAGTGGCCTGGCCCGGGATCAGGGCCCACCGATCCGTGGGCGGGCCTGTGCCGTGGGGGCACTCTTTTCCTTCCGCCTTCGCCACGGTCTCCACCATGGCGGAAGCGAAAGAGACCCCCTCCACTGCGCATGCGCGGGGATGCCGTGAGCAGCCGCTGATGCTCCCGTGCATGTGCCGTCCGGCAAAGTCAGTTTCGCGCCAGCTGGCGGGGCACCAAAGGCCTTTCCCGCCAGCTGGCGGGCGGAAATCAGTCCGGCGTGGGCATAGCCCCTCAAGGTTAGGGCTCGGCCCCTCAAGATGCAGAGGATTCCGCACCTTTGGGGCGGCGCAATGCCGGACTGATTCGCGCCGTTTTTGGCGCCGGTCGGCAGACATCGCGCTGATTGAAGAGAATCCCGCCCCATATGTGTCATGTGAGTTGTCAAGATTCTAAATGGACACGGTCACCAAACGTGAGGTTCACCTTCCTGGGGAGGGGCAGCTGAAGGAACAAGCAGAAGGATACATCTTCAACTTGAAAGGAAAGGCTGACAATGACTCTCATGTCCACAGAGTTGGATTTGCAATCCAGAATGGAGGGCAGGATTCACCACAATCGGCGAATTGGCCCGACGCCAAGAACGGTGCGAACCACTCCGGCGTCGGGCCAACCGGAATTTGCAGAATTCTCCGCACTTCTGGGGGCTAGGCCGGCGCCAGGGGGGTTGGTGCTGCGCCGGCCGGCGCCAGAGGGGTTGCGCGCATTAGCACATGCGCAGAACTGCTGGCGTGGTTTAGCGCATGCGCAGACAGGCCGACGTATTCTGGTGCATGCGCAGGGGTGTCTTCTCCACGCCGGCCCATGGCGGAGCCCTACAGGGACCGGCGCGGAAGGAAGGAGTGCCCCCACGGCACAGGCCCGCCCGCAGATTGGTGGGCCCATATCGCGGGCCACGCCACAGGTCACCGTGGGGGACCCCCCCCTCCCCCGGGGCCGGATCCCCCACATGCCCCCCCCCCCCCCCCCCTGAGGACCGCACCAGCTGGCCTACCAGCCACGTTCCGCCGTGTGGGACTATGTCCAATCCACACCGGCGGGACTGGCCAGAAACTGACGGCCGCTCGGCCCATCGGGGCCCTACCAACGGCCCCCGAACAGAGTTGCGTGATCCACTGCCGGCCGAAGCCGGAATCGGGGAACGTGATTGGGCGGAGAATCGATTCCGATGCCGAAATTAAGGCAGGCCAAATCACAATTCTCCGTCGCCTCAACAGCAGCATCAATGCGTTCCAGAACGCAAGCACTGTAAATGCCATTGGCATATCATTAGCAGGCCTGACCCAGTATTCTCCAGTGCCGCTGCCATTCTCCGCCTTCAATGGGGCGACCCCCCCCCCCCCCCCCGATGACGAGGTTCACTTGTGCTTTTAAACGTCGTGAAACCAGCGCCGTGGCTGGTGAGGGAGAGAGAGGGGGTACAGAAAGCGTCCAACATCGCCATAGATTGCTGACCGGTGTACCACTGGCTGGGGGCTTCTGCCAGGGCCGGGGGGGGAGTAATGGGGTGTGGCCAGGAGGTGGGCTGTGGAGTCGGGGAGGATGGGCACAGAGCACCAGTGCTCTGGCCTGCCGCTGACTGCCCACTGAGAACTTAGGGCCATAGGTCGTATGGGTGTCCCCCCAGGCCACTCCCCTAGGTACCCTCTGGCCCCAGCCGACCCTTCAACCGTATAGGCACGCTCCAGCGCAACCAGTGCCATCTTGTTGACTGGGATGGTGTGTGTGGGGAGTGAAGTGTGTATCTGTAGCTGCAGCTTGTCAGCCTCCTGAGTGTCAATCGCGAATCCTGCAAATTCGGCACCGTTTCTCATTGGAATCGATTGTGTTCCACATGAGGCCACTGCTAGCCCCTCCACGGTAAATTAATCGGTCCAGGTGCGGCGCCAGCATTGCTGTCATGCAAATCCACGGGTGGGTTTGTCCGTTGCCCGACACCGATATTGTAATCGGCGATTGGACGGAGAATCCCTTCCGACGCCCAAATTGGGATAGCGTCGGTTTGACCCCGGTTTTCGAGTCTCCACCCACTCTGAAATGGCGTCACCGCATTGCGTGCCCCTCGCCATTGGAAAGGTATTGGAACGTCATCGGAAGCCCCTCCCCGATGCTCCGCCCCCGATGGGCCGAGTTCCCGACGGCGCGGAACGCAATTTCTTTTCGGCGACCCCGCGTGGCAGCTGCGTCCAGCATCACCACAGTCGGTGGCGCAGCAGTGCCGCTGGCCGGGAGGGCTTTGGCGAGAGCTGTGGGGACTAGTGGGGCGGGGGGGGGGGTGGTACGGGGGTGGCGAGGGGGTTACTGGAGGTCATTGAACGGCAGGCCGGGTCCGCGCGCGGCAGGCGCCATGTTGTACGGCACGGCCGCCACAGGCCGCCACAGGCCACCGCCGTGTGCATGCGCAGCCACGGACCCGGCCATTCTCCAGCCGTTTTTGGTGTGGGAGCCGGGAGCTTTACCCGGCACGGCTGCTAGCCCTCCAACGGTCCCAGAATCAGTGCAGCTATTGCGCCGTCTTTTCTGGCGTAAAACGCCACTGTTCCCACGCCGGCATCAGCACTTAGTCTCAGGAATGGAGAATCCAGCAGCATGCTTTTTGTGGGACTTTAGAGTTGTCTGTGACTCTGACATCTGGATAAAGACCATTGGGAACAAAGGGTGGGAAAACGCAATGCAAATGCCATCCTCCAGCTGACAACGCGTACCATTCAGGCAGATCTCTTGAAACATCAACAAGAAGGACCAGGCATTGCACGGATGGAGGAGAAATATCTCCCTCACCAGGTCCTGTTTTCTCAATTTTCAAAAGGAGGCTCTGGTTTTCTCCCACAGGTTAGGTGGATGGGCCATGCTAAATTGCCCCTAAGGTTAGGCGGGGTTACAGGGATAGGGCGGGATTAGGTCTGTACAGGGTGGTCTTTCAAATGGGCGGTGCAGCCTCGATGGGCCGAATGGCCTCCTTCTGCACTGCAGGGATTCTATGATTTTATGATTCTAAGAAATGGCCAGAGCTCCCGGGTGGACAAAGAAAATGTTACAAAGACACTCTGAAATTCTTCTTGAAGCAGGGCAGCATTGACATTGATGACTGAGAGGAACTTGCTAGCAACCATTCAAAATGGCGACAACCTGGCCATCAAGCTGCAGCAAAAGTCCAAACACCATAATGATGAGTCAGAGCGATGGAAGGAGAAGGGAAGAAAAAGAAGCAAATCCTACACTTCGGATCTCATTATCTCATGGGACTCACCTACCTCCTGCCCTACGTCCAAAGATCTGTGGGATCAAAAATTGGGCTCTGTAGTTATATGAAGTTCCATGACAGAAACCCGGACCCCAAGTAGACATCATCCATGAACCAAGGGATAGCCGACGACAAGAAAGGGAGGAGGGCGGAATCACTGACAGCAGCTTCGGAATTTCATACAATGGTTTTCACATGATTCTGCATATGTTGGTGACAGACCCAGTGGAGGGGGGTACGGTAGCATAATGGTTAGCACAATTGCTTCACAGCTCCACGGTCCCAGGTTCGATTCCCGGCTTGGGTCACTGTCTGTGTGGAGTCTGCACGTTCTCCCCGTGTCTGCGTGGGTTTCCTCCGGGTGCCCCGGTTTCCTCCCACAGTCCAAAGATGTGCAGGTTAGGTGGATTGGCCATGATAAATTTCCCTTAGTGTCAAAAAGGTTGGGTTGCGTGGGGTTCCTGGGTTACAGGGATAGGGTGGGGGTGTGGGCTTGGGTAAGGTGCTCTTTCCAAGAGCCATTGGGCCGAATAGCCTCCTTCTGCATTGTAAATTCTATGATTCCATATGGTTCCACATGAGTAAAGGCAGCCAACGCTGACAGTTTCACAGTCATTACCGCTGCAAAATTTGGGCCACTGTTTGAATGCCGATGGAGAACCCCATGATCCAAAATAAACAGGACATTGCACAGCAACAATTAATCATCATCACTCCTGCACTGAAAAAAAAACAACAATCCAAACGTCCCAGAAATGCCAAAGAAATAAGCCAAATTGGAGAGCGGTTGGAATCATAAAAGGTTATTGCTTTAATATTAATGTGATGGCGCACACAATAATTACATCAGGAGTAGTAATGACCTGAGGTCTGACGGATGATGCCTCCCTGCCAATACCACACATTCATCACTTTGCTTCTTATTCATGTTCCCATTTCCACCAGAAGCTTTAGGGAGGATAAAAGTTATGAGGGTGGGGTGGTAACCTTAGTGTATCTGGGTCCCATTCTATTTCCTTACCCTTCTCACAAATATTGCAACATTCCTTTATGATCTAGCTTGTGTCATTTCAAAGTAATTCTCGATACAAATTATGGAGTGACTTCATGTTTTATAAAGCAAGCTATCGTATGGTTAAATCAATTAGCAGCCTAATTATCCTAGGCCCAAACATCATCTGCTGTGTTATCAATGGGGATGCTCACTGATGATTACAGAGTGTCGGTTCCAATCGCAACCCTTTATATAATGAAGCGGTGTCCGCCTTTATGCAGCAACACCTGCACAACATTTAGGTTTCGGCTGGTAAGTGGCAAGTAACGTTCATGCCACACGGGTATCAGGCAACAAGAGAAAGTCGAAGAGAAAGTCTTCCTCTGACATTCACCATATCCTTGTAGAGTTAGGATACCATCAGCATGTTGCTGGTTATCATTGTCCATTGACAAGAAACTTAACTGGACCAGCCACTTAAATGATGTGGCTATAAAAGCAGGTCAGAGGCTGGGTATCTGTGGCAAGTAATTCACCTCCAACTCCCAAAGCCTGCCCACCATCTACAAGTACAAGTTCAGGATATGATGGAACACTATCCTTGCCAGGATAATTCCTGCATCAACAACACTCATGAAGTTCAATACCTTCCAGAAGAAACCAAGCTGCTTGATTGGCATCCCATCCCACACCTTAAATATTCAGCTTCTCCAGCACCCATATAGTATAGTTACAGTGTGTCCCAGCGACAAGGTGCGTTGCAGCAACTCACTCAGACTTCCTCAACACCAATTGCCAAAGCCACAACACCTACCACCTAGAAGGGCAAGTGCAGCAACTGCATGGGAACAGCACCACTTGCAAGTTCCTTTTCAAGTCACACGCCATCCTGGCTTGGAACTATATCGCCGTTCCTTCATCATTGCCAGATCAAAAATACAGAACGCATATCCAACAGTACTGTCAGTGCACTTAGGTGGCGCACCACCGTCTCTTCATTCAGTGAATGGATAAAACTATCTCTAAATAACAATACAGCCAGGACTTCCTCACATCTGACACCACAAATAAAAATAATTAATTTACATGATCCAAAACAGAATATACAAAAGCACTGAGCCACACAGAAAGGATGAACTTTTAGTCATTTGACCCAATATAAAAAGAAGACAAAGTAAAATCATTTTTAAAACGGGAGCTCTTTCTCTGTGTCAGATTGAGATGAAATGCACCTATTTTAATTCCATACAGCAGCTCAACTCCATTCTTTAGAAGTATTCAACTGTTTTCTATCTAGGTTGAGTCATGTACTTCAAACTTTATCCTCCGCCATGACGCACTAATGCAGTATATTCTATTTCAGGCAGAAATGACACAGTGAATTTAATTCTTCATATCCAATCTTGCTCATGACCCGAGAAGGCATTTATTGGATTTTGAAGAGAACTTAAAGACAGTTCACCTGATCAACCAAGAAACGGCAACATACCATCCTGATTGACGGTAAATCACAGAATATTAATTGAATGTTTCCATGCATTATTCCAATTAGTACACTTGTCACAACTTCCACTGGAATGTTCTACATAAGTACATCCTTGGGAGTTTTGCTTTGTTAATTGTGTCAAACCTGTCTGTTAGTTTTACATTTTTCTCCCATTCTAATAGGACTTTGCACTATTGATGGAAAGAACTGTTTCAGCATGCAAGCAGATGTCAGGCAGAATCGTGTGCCCTCCCCTGCCCTCCCCAGGAGTGAGGAGCATTTAATCAGGCAAAAGGGTGGCACCATCCCACCTCCACTCTGAATAAGTGAGGAGGCCCATGCACAGCCCAATTATGGGACTCTTTCTGCCACCGCCAGTGCTAACCCAGTGAGGAGTGGGAGGTTCGCCATTCAGGGAGAATGACAGACAAACCCGCCGGCTCCCAGGGAGTGCCTCGTACAGAGGTACTCACTTCCTGATTAAGGGATCTGTCTTTTTTTTAATTTGATCATGGGACGTGGAGGTCACTGGCTGGGCCAGTATATATTTCCCATACCTAATTGCCGTTGAACTGAGTGGCATTTCAGAGTCAAACAAATTGCTGTGGAGTCGTAGGCCAGACAAGGTAGGGATGGCAGATTTTCTTCCACAAAGGACATGAGATATGTAGGAGCAGAATTAGGCCATTCGGCCCATTGAGTCCGCTCCACTATTCGACCATGGCTGATGTATTATCATAGATTATCACAGAATTTACAGTGCAGAAGGAGGCCATTCAGCCCATCGAGTCTGCACCGGCTCTTGGAAGAGCACCCTACCCAAGGTCAACACCTCCACCCTATCCCCATAACCCAGTAACCCCACCCAACACTAAGGGGTGTTCCTCATATTCCTCAGATATGAGGTTCAGATCTGAGGTTCAGATATTCCTTCAGATATGATATAACAGATATTCCTCATCTGTTACCTACAATGCTACAGACCAAGAGCTGGATGGTGAAATCAGCCAGTGCATCTCCTCCCTAGAACACATGACCTAGGAGCGGGAGTAGGCAATTCAGCCTCCCGAGCCTAAACACCTTCAATGTGATCATGGCTGATCCCATCCTGGCCTCAACTCCATTGTCCTGCCCGTTCTCCATAACCTTTCAACCCATTACCAATCAAAAATCTGTCTAACTCCTCCTTAAATTTACTCCTGACCTTTCATCCGCCACACCCTGGGGTAGTGAATTCAACAGATTCACAACCCTTTGGGAGGAGTAGTTTCTCCTCAAATCTGTTTTAAATTTGCTACCTCTTATTCTAAGATTTTGACCTCTTGTTCTAGAACGCTCCACAAGAGGAAGCATCTGCTCTACGTCTACTTTACCCACACCTTTTAGCACCTTATATACCTCATTTTGATCTCCCCCATTCTTCTAAACTCTCGAGAATATAGGCCAAAATGTCCAATCCCCTCCCACAGCTGGCCGGTCAGGTGCATGGATGGCAGCAGTCCTTTCTCAATAAGAGGTGGGGCAGGGGTCTCCAGCTAACAGTTTAGCCCCCATCGCCTCCACAAGATTCTGCCCATAGCTTCAGATGATCAGGTGCCACTGGTGAGTTAAAAATTATTTTCTGTAGTTGCTCTTTGTCAACCATTTTGTTTCTCCCATCTGTGAGGTCGCTTCTCAATTCTGTTGACTTTCCAATCTATAAACGTTTTAACTGTTCCCATTTGATGATATTGTGCCACTACTACTCTTTCACGCTGTTGTTCCCTGATTGATGACACAAGCTGTTCATACAATTCTTCTTCTCCCACACTTCTAACCACCCTCCCTCCTGATTCCTCCAGATACATCTTTGTTCGCTGCTTGTGTCCTCCCTACACTGAAAGCAGCCCTTCCTCCACATCTCCAAATGCAACTAATTCATGTCCAGGACCTTATACTTTCAAGTTTTATACCTGTCATCTCCTTTGCCTGTTCACCAGTGGCTCCTAGTTCTCAAAATGGCACAAAATCTACAGGGGATTCACCTTTTACAACAGGCCCATCCAACGGCCTCCTGTCATTCAGCGGCCTCTCCAGCAAGTGATCACACTGGTGCCGATTAGTACTCATTTTGAAAAACGTGAACCTGGCGGAAGGGCTTCTGTGGGGAGCCGAGGAGGTGAGTTGCCGTGTTTGCTCACAGGCAAAGAGCCCGGGGTGCTGGGCTTGCCACCCCAATGTTCGGCAGGGGTGGGGGACCCTTGGCTGGAGGAGGGGGAACTCTCCGCAGGGGTGGGCCGCCATGGGGTGGTGGGGGGGGGGGGGGGGCACTGGGAGGGCAACCGGGGGGCAACGGCATGCGGCACCAGCATGTCAGCCCCTGGATCATGTATGCCCATTCCAGGGGCAACCCTTGTCCCTGCATGTCTGCCCCAGCGACCAACCATAATTCCCACAGACTGCCAAGCTCTCTGGCCTTGAGGCTGTAGGCTATTGCTAATAGGGAATTGGCAATCGTGGTTAAGTGAGCACTTCACACAACCCAACTGGATTCCCAAGTGCAGCTTAGTGCCTACCATCCCCATCACACCTTGATGACTGGAACTGTGCCTGAACATTGCGGGAGGCAAAACCACACACGTAACATCCGAACACCCAGGGGATGGGACACAGCTCCAGGGACATGTCCACGGCCAGAGGCTGGGTGAGTGCCACAGGGAGATGCCTGGAGAAATGGGCCAAGGATTTGGAGGTTGGCCCACAGTGTGGAAGAAAGTGACAGGGGCATCACGTTAGTTGTGCACAAAGGTGCTTATTGTGTGTAACAGTTCCCCACTCTCCCGATGATGCCGCTCCCTAATGTCTCCATCAGCTCTGGGATAGCCTGTTCCACATGCTCAGCATCAGGCTGGAACCCAGCTGAGTCCAGGGATCCAGCAGACGTCTGACTGCTGTCTCACCTGGGGTTCCTGCCCCCCGCTGATGTACATCAACACCGGATTGTGCCCCAGAAGCCTGACCACTAACATGTCCCACTGAGGTGTGTGTATCTGCGTTGGTGGGAGGTGGGGATGACAGCTGTGACTCTTTGATCGTGTCCGATCAAACACCGAGGTGTTCTCCTGGGAGGTTGGAGAGAGGGCCACCCGGGATGGCTCACTGCCGTCAGCTGGAGGACCTGCGGGAAATTGGACTTCTGGTCATTGGGGGAATGGGTCAGTCAATAAAGCACTAACAATTCACATTTTGCAGGTCCCCCGGGTGGAGCCCGGTGGTTCCTCACCTCTGAGGCCTCCGCCAGCCTCCGCATTGATGACCAATCTGTCCTCGGCTACCCCAGTCACCTCCAGGGCATAGTCCTCGAAGGTGGTGCGGATTCTTACATCCGGCACACCACCGCCAGTCTGGGCCCTCTCCCAGCGATTGTGGGAGAGCTTTTCCTGAGGAGACACAGAGAGGGCATCGTTAGCCACTTGCGTGGTTCACAGTGGAGTGTGGTTGGCGGGCGTGTGAAGGAAGGGGGGGAGGGTGATGGGAGGGTTGGAGCTCGCAGGGGTGGATGCTCATGTCGGGGGTGCAAGGTCTTGGGGGGGAGTGTGTAGGTGTCTACTCGCTCGTGCTGCCTGGTGTAGGTCATTGACATTTTCCAGCACTGGATGACAGTTCTCCTGGTCCCACTCCCGGCGCTCACAACCACTGCTACCTCATCCCATGCAGCACTAGCTGCCCTGTGAGTGACCCTCCGGGTCCTTCGGGGGAACAGGACATCCCTCCTGGCCTCCACTGCATCTAGCAGCCTCCCGGGGGCGGGGGTGGGGGGCATATTTTTTAGGCACCTGGAAAAAAGACATTTACACGAGTTTCACACCATGCGCATTGCAGATGGACTCTGATTCGCCTGCCTCTGTATCAGCTGAACGCTTCTGTCAGGGAGTGCTCCATTTTAAATGCCTTTACCAGCACATGTTCTAAGTTCAGTCAAGAGGATGGTTGATCAGAATGCTGCCCGGAAAGGGAACTGAACAGAATGGGGTGGAGGAGAGCACAGGCAAACAGTGCAGGAAGAAGATGAGTGACCCCCCTCCATGCAGCCAGGGTAAGTCACTCTTCTTAATTGTCAACACTCACTCACTCATCCACATCGACTGTGAGCTCACTCACTGCCACCTCAGAGCCACATCGCTCCTGCGCCCACACACCTCCTTATCTCCCCTGCGGTTCCTTTCTCCATCACATCCCAGCTCCCACTCACCAAGCACAAATGCATGGCCTCCTTACCATCTGATCTGGCAGGCAGCCTGTGTACACCCTCCCTATCTGGCTCCTTGCAGGACAAGCTGACACACAATGAAAAAGAGAGGGCACAGAGAGGTGGAGGCATGCCCAAACTGAAAATCCTCTTGCCTTCTGAAGAGAGTGCCCTCCAGCTTGCCGGAGAGGAAGAGCATCTGCTATGCTGAGGGTAAGGTGGACACAAGAAAAGAAAGCGAGGACCGACAACACAATCATCCATCTCACCAGCCTCATATGAGTTGTCTCGCTCCTATCCTTATATCCTTGCCATGCTCTAACGCCACCTCCCTTGCATGGCAGGAAAATCATTGGAGCAACCTTGTCCATTGAACAGTATCATCCTGGAAAGCAGCCAGCAGAGCAACTCCAATGACTTTTCAGACATCCCGACAGGTGAGGCATATCTGTCACCCACACCCTCCACCAGCACAGAGACTCACACCTCGGTGGGAATTAGTAGTTCGCAGTCTTCTGGGTCACTAGCTCATGAGCACCTCACTTCTGATGATCCACAGCAGGAGGAGGCAGGGACGTCCCATGGATCCGGGATTTGGAGGAATACTAAAGACCAGGACACTGCTGAGCCCTCAGTCAGATACTGTGTCTCTGGACTCGGTCGTCCTTCAGCTGCTGGGGCTAACCTTTTCGGGAACATCAGGAAGGGATGTCAGCTTCATTCCTCAGATTGCAAGGCCAACAGGAGGAGCTCCGTCACCTTCTGTGTTGACACTCCAAGGCAACCAGGCCAACATTGGCAGCCGCATTGATGCAGGACAGTCACACAATGGTGGGGGATGTCACTCCATGGTTCAGACAATGAAGGCCATTGTTCAGACAGTCAAATGTGTGGTGTAGCCACTTGTGGACATCCAGAAGACAAAGGGACTTCTTGATATTGTGATGATATGGAACTATCATCTAGGCAGATAATATAATAACCAAACCGCATGTAAACAGGAGTGCCTGTATGTATAGATTAGTATTCTAGCATCTGCCCACCGGTGGTGTGATGACAGGAGTAGGTCACTGGAAGACGTCTACATGGGAGACAGGATGTATTCTCCTGGACAGCAGGTACAGTCGCATATCAAGCAGTTCCTGAATCAACAGTAATTAATAATAGTTTACATAGTTGTTTGTATTTAGCCATAATATCCAACTGTAATCTTAGTATACATCATAGAAATACTTGAATGCTTTAGTTAATCAATAAACAGTTTTGTTCATTTACAATGCCGTCTGTTCTCTGATCACTTCAACTACAAAGACCTCGCCATCCATACATACAGAGAACATTACAAATCTCACTCCTCCTGCCCCTCCATCTCAAAGAGGAATCCGGCGTCCCGAGCACCTTGGGAGGAGGATTAGCTGGTGCACAACTGAGGCCGTCCATCCAGGAGACCCTCGGGGTGTCCAGCCCATCTGATTCTCCTCTTCCTGTGGCCGATGCAGCTCCAGCCCCGCACACCGAAGAAGGTGGCACCACCACAACCGTACAGCCTGCAAGCAGGTTGGGGACTTCCAGGTCTCAGCCCTCCAGACGAAGCCTGCCAAGGTCATCTCAGACAGAAGGATGTGGCAGACAGCAGGCCGCCCCCACCTTAGCTGTGGATCCGAGGGAAACATGAAGACGTAGCGGCAGGAATATGAATGTTAAGTTGCAGTGCACAGTGTAGGCACAGATTGTTAGCCATTTTTACATAGCGAGCATTTATGTAAGTATGTGAACACCTCTGCAATGTACTAAACCTGAGCTCTTGCTCCCTCTTTGTGCCTCCCTGCTCCCATTCAGTTGCTCCATAGCCTGCTACATACCCAGCGGCCTCCATCTAACACGTTAAGGCTGGATGCTGACAAACGGCGCCGCCTCTAACTCCTAACTGCAAGGATGCCACCCTGGCAACGAGGAACCCCGACCCCCTCCACTCAATGATCAAGCCCACCTCCCATTTGAGAATTTGATCTTAGCACAAGGGTCTCAGTGGCTACACAATTGAGAACCATTCTTCTGGCACAAGTGACACAAATCCTCAGGGGAACCCTGTACTAAGGAGGAACCTGCATGGTTCTGTCCATGCATCACCATCCTAAAATTACCATGGGCACAGGGAGTCTGTGAGCTGCCTTCAGCCAGTCAGGAATCAGAATTCAGATATTTGCAGTATCGCTTTGAGGACTAATGCTCTGTCCTCACTGCAAATCTTCATCCTGATGCATTATATGGTCCATGAGCAACCGTACCCTGGGGGCTATGTTGGAGGGCTCCATCTGGAGCTCCATCCTCCACATATTCAGGATCCCAATTGTCTGCTCTGCAAATGCGCGAGTAGCAGCATAACCCTCAATCTATTGGGTCTCTGCTGTCCTTTGTGGCCACTGCAGAGGCATCATCAGCCATATCCTGACGGATACGCCTTGTCCCCGGGAACCAAAACTATAACCACTGAGCTACCTCAAATACCTCCAGTAGCTGAAGGCGGCCAATGACATAGGTGTTCTGGCCACTCCCTGGAAACCTAGCACACACCTGCAGCATGCACTTGGCATGGTCTCAGATGATCTGGACACTCAGGGAGTGAAAGTCCTTGTTGTTTATGAAGCGGACTCCTTGATGCTATTGGAAACGGAGAGCCACGTGCTTGCAATCAATGGGCCCCTGCAGTTGTGGGAAACCAGCTATATGGACGAACATCCTGGCTCTCAACCCATTGACTCCCTGGTAGATAGTCGCGGCCTGTGCACTCAGCCTCTGAATTCCCTCTCAGAGGTGAGGTTGCCAGTTTCACGTTTTTAAAAAACAGTTGCAAATCCCTCTGGCGCAACATCACGCCAGTGGGGTTGTAAGTTGCAATGAGAGGGGAGGTTGCAGAAGACCCCTGACCTTGCTGGCCTCGAACCGCATTACATTGCTGGGGGGGGGGTTTGGTAACATTGCGAGATCTCAGCAAGAATCCCATTTTTAGCCGCTAGCGACATTTTGCGCCCATGCCCTGGCCAACACGTTGATACATACATGGATTAGGAATCAGTCACCTATATTTCAGGGTACTGAACCCCTGATTGACAGACCCAATTGATTTCTACGTCTAGAGACCTGCCCTTTTCCTCATGAAATGAAGTGAAAAATAATCAGGATAACTCCGAGGACTCATGCTGTTGAAAAGAGATATTGACCAACAAATCCCTTAAGAGACCGACATTTGCTTTTACTTAAAGAGAAAAAGATGCCTGTGAACTATTTGGTATTTTGATGTTGTGCTTAGGTGGCAAGGCAGTAGATGTTTTCGATAGATAAAAGAAGAGCGTGTCTTACTAGCAGTTTAAAACAAAAATAAAGCCTTAGACAAACTGTCAATTCAATGGAAGCTTGAAATAAGAGATTTAACAAAAGTTTATCTCCAACAATTTTCGACATTATTGAACAGAGTTTGCATTATATTGTGCTCTTCCTCCAGTAGTAAGACTGGGAAAGAATCCTGAACTGGGCCAGGCAGACAAGGTCCTGCAATGACATTGGAGGGGACCTGGCCAAGCGACAGGCGGAATTCAATAGAGCCAAAGCAGCTCTGTATGAAATTTGGAATGCTGTACCCAGCCAAGCTCTGGGTCACCGTCCAGGGCAGGGAACATTACTCCATCACACCAGCGGGCGGAGACAAATTTGTCCATAAAGACAAGCTGGGATGACAGCAGCAAAGCCAGTGATGAAGCAGACACCCTGGCGGATCGGGACTGTGAAAGATTTGCACAGGATTGCACCGCACTGGTGTGAATGTGAGAGCTAAAGCTCAGAAAGGAGAGGGCAAGAGCAGCAGTGTGCAGGAGAGGGCGGGGAGGAAGACGGGGGAACAGACATGCAGCGGGCAAAGGAGAGGTTTAGGCCAACCCCAAGACAGGGACCACCACACTAGCGGCAAAGCTAGCACCAGGAGGTACGAGCGAAGGGGAGGCCACAGCCCATCTCCCATCGGGGAAAGGACGGCTGGCGACAGGGGGGGTGAACATCAAAGGGGGGTAGTACGAGGGGTGAATGGGGGGGTGAAGAGCAAGGGAGGAGGACTACAATAGGGACGTGGGGAGTGAAGGGGGGGAAGAAACAGATCCAAAGGGACAAGGTGGGGGGAAAGGCTCTAGGCTGGCTATGACGGAACACACATGGCAGCAAGGAACACAAAGGCACCGCAAGCAGCCACTTTGGAGTGTCCCTAAACAAAGGGAAACCCCAGAGTGCAAGGGCCCAGCCACATGGTGAGTACGGTGACTGTGGCCATTTTGGATGGCCCCTTAACAAAGGGGAACTCCGGAATACAGGGGTGTATCCACAAGGTAAATATGGTTGATCCCACAGGAGTTGGGTCGGGGACAGAAACTATGGCAGAAATCCTCAACATTAACAGGCACTGATTCATCATGGTGGGGGCTTTGACTGTGTACAGGATCCACGGACAGACAGGTCAAGCCCAAATCAGGGAAAAAATCAAACATGGCGAAAGAATTCAAAACGGTCATGGAACAGATGGGCAGTGGATCCATGGAGGTGCACGCACCCAGAAGAGAAGGAGTTCTCCTTCTTTCAGGTACAAAGCGTATATACCCAGATCAACTTCTTTGCAGTGGGGAAATCAGTGCTCCCATGGGTAGTAAGAGTGGAATACGCCGCAATTGTAATCTCCGACCACACCCCACATTATAATGGATGTGACGTTGGAGGCGGGCCGGGCCCAACACCCCACATGGATGTTGAACACGGCCCTCTTGGCCAATAGGGCTTTTTCAAAATAATATCATAGTCAATAGATGGATACATTACCAATAACCAAATGGGGAAGGTCTCCCCCTCCATCTTCTGGGAGGCGCTGAAGGCTGTGATCAGGGGCGAGATTATTGCTTATAAAGTGCGTAGAGACAGGGAAGAGAGGGCGGCTAGGCAACAACTGGTCAACTCCATACTGGAGGTGGACCGGTGGAACTCCGGGGCCCCGACCGTAGAGCTTCTGGCAGAGAGGAAAAGACTACAAATAGACTTTGACATGCTCTCCATGAGGAAAGCAGTGAACCAACTCTGCCAGACACGGGGGAACCTTCTCTGAGCACAGAGACAAAGCTAGCCGCCTGCTGGTGCACCAGCTGAGAAAGCAGGAAGCCACATGGGAAATAGCGCAGGCTAGGAACAACAATGGCAGGCAGTTGCCGAACCGGAATAGGTCAACGAAGCATTCGAGGTCCACTACCATTGGCTATACAGGGACTCGAAGATGGAGCAGTTCCTCGACGGACTGGACATGCCAGTTGTGGGGCAAGATAGGAGACGGGGTCTGGAAGCACCATTAGAACTGGAGGGAGTCAAAGAGATTATCAACTCAATGCAGGTGGGAAAGACGCCAGGGCCAAATGGATTCCTGGCGGACTTGTACAAATAATTTGAGCCAGCATTGGCCCGGCACTTGCAGGAGATGTTCACAGACTCGCTGGTAATGAGCTCCCTAGCCCCAACACTGGTACAAGCCTCAATATTGCTGATACCCAAGAAAGACAAAGACCCGACTGAGTGTGGGTCCTCCAGACCCATCTTGCTGCTCAATGTAGACGCAAAGATTCTAGCAAAAATCTTGGCTGGGCAGCTGGAAAACTGCTTACCAGAGGTTGTTGCAGAGGACCAAACGGGCTTCATCACAGGCAGAGAGCTAAAGTCGAACATCAGGCAGTTGCTGAACATGACAATGATCCTATCTGGGGTGAGAACACCTGACGTGATCAACTCCCTGAACGCAGAAAAGGCTTTCAACAGAGTGAAGCAGAAATACCTCATTGACGTACTGGAGCAGTTTGGAATTGGATCGGGGCCAACCGCCTGGGTGAAACTTCATGGCGAGCGTGTGGACTAACACCACCAGCTCTAAATACTTCCAGCTGCTCAGAGTCACAAGGCAGGGATGCCCGCTGTCCCCGTTGTTGTTCGCCCTGGCAATCGAGCCACTATGGCGAAAGGCTGGAGAGGTATCCAGAGAGGGGCACAGAGCATTGAGTCTCACTCTGTGTGGTTGACCTGCTCCTTTACATCTCAGACCACAGAAGGGATCATGAAGCTTTTGAAGGAGTTTGGAGCCTTCTCGGGCTACAAACTCAACTTGAGCAAAAACAAAATCTTCCCGGTGAACCCAGTAGGGAGAGGGACAGAGCTGGGGGGATTACCATTCAAACAAGCCCAAAACAAATTCCGCGACCTCGGGAGCCAAATTGTCCACGACTGGACACAAAACCACAAATACAACCTGACAAGTCTGGTGGAGAAAGTAAAAAAGAATCCAAAAAAGAGTTCCTGCAAGGGACGTACCTCCGGGCCCTGGTCACAACAGCACTCCCATCCCCACCAACTAAACACTCAAAAAGCCCTGTGGTAGTAGCCATGCTCCGAACGTG
Source organism: Scyliorhinus torazame (assembly GCF_047496885.1). Lineage (NCBI taxonomy): Eukaryota > Metazoa > Chordata > Chondrichthyes > Carcharhiniformes > Scyliorhinidae > Scyliorhinus > Scyliorhinus torazame. Next base: position 220,270,479 of record NC_092716.1, read on the forward strand.
GTACCTGATCGAAATGTCCACCGTGATCCCCATCTGTAACAAGCACAGGTTCATGTCAGCAACAATGGGCGCCACCATCAAAAGGTGGAGACAGGACGAGGGGACACTGTTGGTGAGCGCCATGTACACAGACAGCAGACTAGAGACTTTGAAGGAACTGACGGAGATGTTCCAGCTGCCCAAAGGATACCAATTAAGGTACATACAAATCAAAAACTCTGTTCGTGGGGAAACTAAGACGTACCCACGGACGCCGAGACACTCACAAGGAAAGTAATTATTGAACACGGGCGACTTGGGGAAAGGGAACTATGGGCACCTGTACAGACGATCGTTGGAGGAGACGTGCTCCCCCCTGGACAAGACGAGAGAAAAATAGGAAGAAGAACTAGGCATATAAGTCGGGGACTTCAGATCAAAGCACTAAACAGGGTAAATTCCACCTCCACATGTGCAGGGTTGAACCTAATGCAGCTACAGGTTCTTCCCGGAAGTGGAGGACAAATGTGAAAGGTGCCAGGGAGGCCCAGACAACCACACCCACATGTTCTGCGCCTGCTCCAGACCTGTCAGGTCTGGACAACCTTTGTTGAGACAATGTCCAAGGTTGTGAAGGTGAGGCTCAAGATTGGCGGTCTTTGGGGTCTCAGAACAGCCAGAACCCTTCATGGGAAGGGGAGGGCCGGCGCACTAGCCTTTGCCTCCCGAATCGCCTGCTGAAGAATCCTGCGCGGCTGCTAATTGTCAGCACCAGCCAAGGCTGCAGGCTGGCTGTCCGACCTGTTGGAATTCCTCCAACTGGAGAAAATAAAATTCACCATCCCCAGGGCGGAAGAGGGCTTCCACAAGATGTGGAAACCATTCAACAACTTGTTCCAAGACCTGTTCGTAGCCAACAACCAATAGAGCTGGGGGGAAAGGGGATGGCACATGGGAGCCACAAAACGCAAAGGCAAGATGAGGGGAGGGAGGTGGTTAAAGGGGGGAAGGGAGCGAGAAGGAGGGGGGCGCAAGAAATCCACAGGGCGGACCATGATATACAGGCGGCATAACCGCGGAGGATGGGCCCCGAGGACAAGAGGGAGAAACAGGGACAACACCAGTATTCTGGGCGATACACGCCAGGGCCAACATCGGGAGACTAACCAGGGCAGAATGGCCAGACAGGGTCCTCGTTTGAATGTGTATATTTTCTCTTTCTGTTTTGTTGTCTCTGCTCGTATCTCCAAGGGAGCTCCGTAAATATGCAAGCATTAACCTTTCAGTGATTGCTGGACTATGTATCGTAAAAATATGAAAATCAATAAAAGCATTAAATGAAAAGAATTGTGTTCTTCTGGTTTTGGTTTCTGGATTTTAACTAACATTGTACCAGTGTTTAAAATTAAATTTAAAATCACAGACAAATGCTGCGTAGTCCTGCCACATCAAACAATTAATGGCAAGGGAACAATGAAAGAAAGGAACAGGTTTCATGAACATCCCCATTCTCAATGACAGAGTCCAGCACTCTGGTGTGGTCTCTGTACAAATCCTCTTGTTATGAAGGCCAATGAAATGAATGTTCGGATACTGGTTGGGTGGGGGGGGGGGGGGGAATGCAGGCCAGAAGATTGGAAGAATTCCTCTGGTCTTCTTTGAATAATGCCAGGAGATCTCTTTATGTGCTCCTGAGATAGCAGATATTTTTTAATGTCTCAGCTGAAAGATGACATCTAAGGCTTAGCTTGGCATTAAAAGTAATCACTTTGTCTCCCTGTTGTACATCTCGTACTAGGTAACATGCATGAAATATTACATGCTGGTTCTATTGTCAATCAGCTGTGATTCATACAGATAAGTCGTGTTTTGGGGTCAGTTTCTCCTTATCCACTCTTGCTGCCAAGATAAAAATCCTTCTCAACTCTGACCTGCTAAATCTCCCCAACAGATTGAATGCAGCTGTGGATGATCATTTACCTGATGGTTTTCCAATATGAGAAATTTCCTCTCACTGCCTGCAGTAGCTGGAAGTAGCAATGAGGGGTGCAGGGAGGAGAATTTCAGAATGAAATGTAGAGGGTGAGCAGGACAGCGGTAAGGTAGTTTGAGCTTGGGTTTGAGGCGGGGAAATGGGAGGTGGTTTGTGGAACAGAGACAAATGGCCGGTTGAATTGAGGAAATGGGGAGAAGAGTCCAAACGCTCCAAAGGGAAAATCTGTTGGAATTCTCAAGCTTCACGATTTTATTGGTGAGGCTTAGAGGCAGTAACACCTCTATTACATCGCTGAAAAATGCCTCAGTCCAGACATCGATGTAAAATTAGAGGGTGAAGAGGCGAAGACGCCTCAAATTAAATGGATTCCTTCAGCTCATATTTAAATCAGAGGTAAAAAAACCCTTAAGGTGCTTTGCACGGTTTCCTACAATTATATTATGAAGTACATTTTGAACTATAACTAAATCTGGATTTGAGTTACTCACCAAAGTGCGGTACATTGCAAAACAAGGAGTGTGCACCTCAAATTTGTGCTGCACGTGAATCTTCCAAAAGGGCAGGTGCATTTAGTCCAAAGCAAAGGCTTTGTGACACAGACACTGTGGAACATGAAAAATGGTTCGGAAGCATTTAAGTAGTTATCATTAATAGCTGACTCTTATAGTGTCAAGTGTAATGTGATTATTAAAGCTAAGCCCATTTACAGGAGAATCCTGCAAGTAGTGTCTTCGGATCTAATTTCATTGAGAACATGAATAGTAGGTCTAACAAGTAGGTACAACCTGAGCAGCTGTACTAAGATAAAGAGCCGGGAGATTGATTCGTCACTTTTGTTTGTCCAATTTATCACCTCAGGTAATCACTAATGATTTTGGTGATAGGTTGCACCAGAAAAGGTTAATTCATCGGTCTCTTCCAGGAACTGACTCTCAACATTTTCCGTGGGAGATTTTCTCTGTGCACATTGTGCTACAAAATCATAAATCTGTTTATAAAAAAAAAACATGTTTATGATTTCATTACATATAGTGCACAGAGCAAATCTCTCTATTTTCATGACGGTGCTGGTATGCATTCTCTTGAAGTACATCAACTTCAGACAGACAAGGCAGCACGGTGGCGCAGTGGCTAGCACTTCTGCCTCACAGCACCGAGGTCCCAGGTTCGATCCCGGCTCTGGGTCACTGTCCGTATGGAGATTGCACTTTCTCCCCGTGTTTGCGTGGGTTTTGCCCCCACAACCCAAAGATGTGCAGGCTAGGTGGATTGGCCACACTAAATTGCCCCTTAATTGGAAAAAAAATTATTTGGGCACTCTAAATTTATAAAAGAAAACTTCAGACAGACATACCTTTTTATTAAAACAGTAAAACTTCAGTCAGACAACCTAGATAGAATCTTTCTATTTCATAATGTGCTACTTTTGAACTCTTTGTTGGGCAGAAAGTACAAATGCTGGTCCAAACCGTGTGAGGCAGTGCCCAGTCTGTCTGCCAAAGTACAGGATGTGACAATTGAGAAATCAAGTGACAAGATTATTTTTCCCTGACATCACAATAGGTTCAGCATGCATTCTCTCTTTTTTGGAACATTGTAAAATCATGATGCTTTTCTATTAAATTACTTTGCTGATTTTTTTTTATATGGGGGCAATCCAACCTTGCGGATGAAGGACTATTATTCTTGAATGAACCGCACCCTCAGGTTGAGGGAATGAGTTGACTGGAAGCGCAAAACATAGGTGATGGAGGCTAGGCTATCAGGGATGAAATCAAGGGTTGCTCGCTGTTTAGGTTGGGAGGTTAGTTTAATCCATGGTCCATGAGAGTTGAAGGAATGTGGATGCCATCTAAGGATGAGGTTGACTGCAAATTGCAGTCTTAACATGAATCAGGTTTATCTCGCCTGCCAGAAAAGGAAGCCAGTTGCCTAATCAGCTCCCCCACCCTTCCTTGGTGAGTCAATTTTGCCAATTAAGTCAGTATTGTAATGCATGAGTGTGCCACTAATTGGCACCCAAATGTTAAATCTTTGGGAGTTTGTCCCCAAGCATTAAACTCCAAGGCTTAAACTCACCTCTCCATAACAGGGAGATGATGCAGGTGTTGCCACCAATGCAAGTCGCTCGGGTAACAGTGCTCATTAGTCACCCCATTCAAGCCTGACAGGTGGCAATGGCTCTTTCCTCCATCAGGTTAGAATCCAGATGCATTGAATGCACGCAACTGCCCTCATTCCTCACCCTTGGGGGAGTCAAGGAGCCCGCTGAGGTTCTCAAAGATCAAAGCGCTTCATCCAGTTGGAGTTGAAAGAGGCAACTGTGGGGAATTGGCTATTGTGTGATGGGGAGGGAGTGAGAATCATTGGAAAGCCGCTCACATGGGGGTGTGCATGGGTGGGTGTCCCAGATCCTGAGAGAGCTGCCAGTCAGGGCATTATCACTTTTATGTTTTCTTCCTTTAGTTTGTGGTTCAAGAGAATCAGGCAGACAATCGCGTTGACAGTTCCATTGATAGTTATCAAGCAGCAGCAGAAACGTCAATGTGCACATGGACAGGATCAGAGGAAGGGGAGGCAGGGTTCGTTCATCAACTGGGTGCTGAGCCAGTGATGCAGGGAACTCGGAGGAGACAGGACTGACCACAGGGCTACCATCAGAGAGCATCTACCTCCAAATGTCAGAGGTCCAGCGCTGAAGAAGACTGTGTTAGCCCTGGGGGACGGTGGACCACCTGTGCCAGGTGATGCAGAAGGTGGCCCCACATGGACTGGGAGGCCACCCATTGCCTGTGGTCTTGAAAGTCACAGCCGCGCTGAGTTTTTACACCAGTGGCTCATTTCAGGGCTTCATGGGTGGGGTGACCCCTGCAGCATCTCCCAGTCTGCCGCACATCAATGCCTAAGGGAGGTGATGGATGCACTATTTGTGAGGACTCATCTCTACATTAATTTGGACAATAACCAGGCGAGCCAGGACGCCAGGACGTTCGGCTTCACTTGCATAGATGGCCTGTACAGGGTGTGATCGATTGTGCCCACGTGGCTCTGCATTTCCTCTGACGGCATGGGGCCCCATTTACAAACCGCAAGGGATTCAACTCCCTCGACATCCAGTTGGTGTTCGACCATGTCATGCGCACTATGCAGGTGTGTGCCCATTTCCCGGGGAGCGTCCATGACAACTACATCTTGGGATGCTCACAAATTTCAGCTGTTTTTGAGGGAGAACAACAGCTGGAGGGATGGCTCCTCTTGGACACACAGGAGAGAGATGGCTGATGACATCACTGCGGAGACCCCAAACACCTGCTGAGACTTGGCACAACGATGCTCATCTGTCTGACCAGGCGTTGGGTCAGGTCAAAATGTGGTTCCGATGCCTGGACCTTCTGAGGGTGTGCTGCACCTTGCACAACCTGGCACTGCAACAGCATGAGCAGCTGGGTAAGGAGGACATGGAAGAGCGCCACATCTCCTCAGATTCTTCCATGGGTGTGCTGCCAGCGGAAGGTCATCATGATGGTTGCATCATATTCATGGGCAGGGTGTGAAAGTGATGTTACCAGACACTGCAGAAGAATGATGATGACTTGCAGTGAGGACAGAACGAAGCTCCTCTTATCCTTTCTGACTCCTGTCTGACTGGGAGCTGAGTGCGCCCGGACATTAAACGAGGTGCTCTAGGGGCACAGAGAGACTGAATGACACTTCTCAACTGCTACAGCCTCCCCCGAGGTCAGGGGTGCCAGTGTGCATCTCCAGAGACTGATGAGGTGGACAAACTTTCACAAGCTTTCGTCCCATGGTATCCACATTGCTCAAGATTGTTGGCAGACATGGGAGGCCTTCAGCTTTGCACTGCTGGGGCGGGGTCATTAGGCGTAGCACGATCCTTCCCTGAGTGGGGTCTGTAACAGCAGCACGGCACCACTGCGTTGACAGTGTTGGTGCCGGGAGAACTATCGTGCTGCCATTCCCTCTGTGCTGAGGGAGGATGCGCTGAGTTTGCGCCGGGGTTGACGGAGCGAGGCGCTATGACATGAGAGCTGGGTAGAACTTTATGGGTGATTGACATTACTTTTGATACCAGCTAGTTATTATGACGGTGACTTATCTCTATTAGTGCCTGGATTTACCCATGTCCACTAGGTGCCTAATGTTTCTTAACCTCCCTCACCTTCCCGCTCTGTCTGGGTGTGTCCCCGAGATCAGCTGTGGAGGATGAGGCGGCCTGCTGACTGCCATGCCCTGTTGCCTGAGATGGCCTAGGCGGGTGTCCCCTTGGGGGCCAGGACCTTCAGTGTCCGGGCCTGCTTTCAGGCAGCATGGGTGTTGCAGCGCTGTCCTCATTGGTGTGTGTGACTGGAGGTGTGTCGCTCACAGTGAGGGAGGCTTTCAGATGGTCTGGACACCCCCAGGGTCACCTGGGTGGAAGGCCCCAAGCAGCGCTCCTATCAATCCTCTTCAGGGGTCCAGGGGCCTGTGGACTCCTCCATGGGTTAGCGAGACAGTTAGAGTGAGAAATAGAAGCTCTGCCATCCTCTGATGCTGTCCACGTGGATTCGCACTGGTGCCTGCACCATGCAGTTGAAGCTCTGCACCATGGAGCTCATGCCCTCAGCCATGGAGGTCACGAGCTGAACCATGGAACAGGCATCACCCGTCATGAGGAGCACATCCTGCACCAAGGTCTCCACAGTAGAGGCCACCACCGCAGAGTTGGCCTGGTTGGATCATAATAATGGCACCATCTCCTGAGACAGAAGGTGATGGGACTCCACCAGTCGATGTTGCAGTCTTAGGAGAGATGATGTCATCCATTCCTGATACTCTCAATTCTGCCTTTGTAACTCCTGGAGCTCTGGGATGACCGGACCCAGAGGCACGTCATTTGACCAGCGCTCAGCAGGGTCCTGAGCTCCAGCATCCATCCGAGTGCCAGATCCCTGGGATGCCGCTGGCTCCGCTTGCTGTGGATCTTGCAGCTGTGAAGTGCTCAACAGTGAGAGACCCAGAAGCCTGCCTACTAGTTAATCCCAATGAGGTGCGAGTATCTGCACTGGTGGAGGGTACCAGTGACGAGTGTGATGCCTCTTCAACGCTGGTCTCCAAAATGTCTCCCTTAGAGCTGCTCGGGTCTGTGGTCTCCAGAGGGCGTGAGGGTGGTCTGGACTGGTCAGCTGATTGACCTGCAAGGGAAGTAAGATGGCATTAGTGCGGAACTGGGGAACACTGATTGGAGAAAGGTCTCTCATGTGAGGTGTGTGCCTTGGCAGAATGTGTTATGTCTCTTGCCCCCACCTCACCACCAAGCTTAAGGGCTCATTCCTCAAATGGGGTTAAGGTCTTGAGCTCCGTCTTCACTCTGGCTGGCTGTGCCCGCTCAATTGAATTGTGCTCGGGTTTGTCCTGTAATGAGATAAATGGAGGAGAGTGTCGGCAGGAGTCGTGCCAGGTCAGATGGCAATGAATTATGGCATGTGAAGGAGGTGAGTGGGAGTGAGGATGTGAGGAGAAGAGGAGTTAAAGGGGGGATTTTGGAGAGTGGGATGGCAACATGTCAAGGGCTGGGACTCCATGAGGTGGCTGGGAGTGAGGTCACCGTGGAGGAGTGTTGGGTATGAAAGGGTGCTACGAGAGACCTGAGGAAGCAGACTTGTCCTTGCTGCATGAAGAAGGTCATTCATCTTCTTCCGGCACTGTAGCCCTGTCCTGTGCAACTTGCTGGCGCTCACTATCGTGGCCACCGCATCCCAGGCAGATTTGGTCACATTGCTGGCAGGACATTTGCCAGATCAAGTGTTGAGTGTCTCCTGTCTCTGCTGGACCCCATCCAGAAGTTTGCTGAAGCATGGTGCTGTCTTTCTGGCAGTGATCCCCACAATAGGACTTGGAACAAGTGCTGGGGAGACGTTTAAATCGTGCGTCCCACTGATATACATTAATGATCTGGAAGAAGGAACTGAGGGCATTGTTGCTAAGTTTGCAGATGATACAATGATATGTAGAGGGACAGGTTGTGTTGAGGAAGAAGAGAGGTTGCAGAAGGACTTGGACAGGCTAGGAGAGTGAGCAAAGAAGTGGCAGACAGAATGCAATGTAAAAAAGTGTAAGGTTGTGCACTTTGGTAGGAAGAATAGTGGCATAGACTATTTTCTAAATGGGAAAAGGCTTCAGAAATCAGAAGCACAAAGGGATTTAGGATTCCCAGTTCAGGATTCTCTAAAGACAAAACATGCAGGTTCATTGGAGGTTAGGAAGGCAAAAGGAATGTCAGCATTCATGTCGAGAGGGCTAGAATACAAGACCAGGGATGCACTGCATGAGGCTCTGGTCAGACCTCATTTGGAATATGGTGAGCAGTTTTGGGCCCCATTTCTAAGGAAGGATGCGCTGGCCTTGGAAAGGGTCCACAGGAGGTTCACAAGAATGATCCCTGGAATGAAGGATTTATCATATGAGGCGCAGTTGAGGACTCTGGTTCTGTACTTGATTAACTTTAGAAGGATGAGGAAGGATCTCATTGAAACTTACAAAATACTGAGAGGCCTAGATCGAGTGAATGTGGAGAGGATGTTTCCACTAGTAGGGGAAACTAGAACCTGAGGGCACAGCCTCAGACTGAAGGGACAATCCTTTAAAGCTGAGATGAAGAGGAATTTCTTCAGCCAGAGGGTAGTGAATATGGGGAACTCATTGCTGCAGAAGGCTGTGGAGGCCAAGCCACTGAGTGTCTTTAAGACAGAGACAGGTAGGTTCTTGATTAATAAGGGGATCAGGGGTTATGGGGAGAAGGCAGGAGAAATGGGATGAGAAACATATCAGCCATGATTGAATGGCAGAGCAGAGTCGATGGGCCGAATGGCCTAATTCTCCTACGATGTCTTAGGTCTTGGAGTGATTACGATGTAACAGGGTGAGCGAACCAGAGGATCCCTAGATTCTTCTGCTCTTCAATCCTATTTAGACTCTTATTATTCAGGAGGTCCAGGACCTCTCTACAGTTCTTACTGAAACGCACCACCTCACACTTTTCTTCATTTGTCAGCTCGACGGTCCATAGATCAGGAATCAAGTGTGAAAGTTAATACTGATGAGGCGGGGGAGAATATTTAAACTGCGAATAGTTCTATCCTCTCCAACAAATCCTCAATTAAATTGTCTTCGGAACACGACTCTGGAAGGACAGTCATTTGTGATTATTGGCGAGAGTGATTTCTGGCCTATGTTTCTTTTACTGGAAATAATACACATTACAAAATGTAGTCATTAACAAGCAAAAAGTGCACGCAAATGTGATTTCCAGGAACAAGCATGGAGTGCTCTCAGTTGCAGCAGACAAATTGCCTCCAGTCTGGAGTTTACAATCTATTATATGTCTTATTGATTAAAATGTCTCCCCTATATTTTGCCAGGTCATTAGCCAGTCTAATATAGGTGACACAGATCTCCTCCAGTTACTTCAATGTAACAAAGGAACCTTAACCCGTAGAAATTAATTGAAACAAAACAGGTAAATTACAGAACAGAACCGCTAGTGTTTGCAAAATTCCCTAGATTCTGGAACAGTCCCAGTGGACTGCAAGTTAATAAATGTAACATTGCTATTCAAGGAAGAAGGGAGCGAGAAAATGGAGAACTACAGACCAGTTAATCTGACATTCGTTGGCAAGAAAATGCAGGGCATTATATTTTAAGGAAGTCTTAACAAAGCACTTTGAAAAGCAAAATCTGATCAAGCAGAGTCAGCGTGCAAATCATGTTTGACAAATTTATTAGAGATTTTTGAGGATGTAATTGGTCGGGTAAACTACTTAAATCATTCAAACCAAGGATATCTTCCTTATTTTAAAACAGTGAATACAGCTAAATCTGTACTAATGCTGGAATGTGTCCTCTCCACTACTGTACCCTTTGCATTCAAAACCAATATCACAGTGCTCCTTCCACAACCTGACCCCTTTGCCCTTACAAACTATTGGTCCTTTGCCGATCTCCCCCTCCATTTTACAGCCATGTGCACATGAGGGGTTCTCCCGCTGCCTCTGTCAGAATCAACATTGGGAGCACTAGTGAGTGCAATCCCAGTATGGCCATTAAGATTTCGGTCCATAGATTTTGGGGCCACTGTCTTTGCTTATAAACAGCTAAGCCGTTTGTGCACCATCCAAGTTTGATTTTTGTAGCACGAGTACATTGACAGTCGGCTGATCCTGTATATTATCTCATCTGTAAATAAATATACTCATCGGGCAGCATGACATTTCTGTCTTCTGAAATGACATAAGAATATTAAAGGCAGGCTACACCTTGTCCAGCAGGTGACTTAGCAACTTTAAAATTAACTGTAAGACCTGATTTATATAATCTCAGTGTGGCTACATTAGCTGCTAACCACATGTAGCAAACTGGCAAGCCAGATTCGGCTAATTTACATTTTGATTAATAAATAGAAATATAATGGTAGAGTTGTTGCTGTGCATTTAATCTCAATACTTATTTTCACATGGCATATGCAACTGTACTTCTCCATTTTCGTACATTTGTTGGTGAAATGGCAAATGAGAAGCAGAGTGTCGGGGTGTTTTTTAATTGTGTGTGTTAATTCATTAGTTACTGGTTATCTGCTGATGTGTTGTGCAACCCAAATAAAAGTGCCACACTTCAGCACATTGCACGTGCCGTGTAACGAGAGTCTGACAGCTCAACTAATCAGAATAACCACTTCAGACCAGCAGAAGAACAATGACAGATCAACGGGCAACTAGTCACTTCATTGGTTAAGGGCAAGCAGCATTCAAACATGTTCTGGATGGAGGGCAGGGATAGGCCTGCACAGCGCATCTCACTGGGCAAATCAAGATTCTCAGCATTCAGTCTGACAAAGTTAAAGTTCTGCTCACAACTGCTGGACAGGAGCCCAGAAGCTGTACTATGTGTGCTGTGTCCAGCCAGGTTTCCAAACTTCAATGAAAGAGGAAGACTGCAAAGGTTTTGCATTCAATGTTACTAGATGCTTAAATACATTTACAAGGGTGTCTAATAATAATAATCCTTATTGTCACATGTAGGCTTACATTAACACTGCAAGGAAGTTCCTGTGAAAAGCCCCTAGTCGCCACACTCCGGCACCTGTTCGGGTGCACAGAGGGCGAATTCAGAACGTCCAAATTACCTAACAGCACGTCTTTCGGGACTTATGGGAGGAAACCGGAGCACCCGGAGGAAACCCACGCAGACACAGGGAGAACGTGCAGACTCCACACAGACAGTGACCCAAGCCGGGAATCGAACCTGGGACCCCGGAGCTGTTAAGCAACAGTGCTAACCACTATGCTACCGTGCCGCCCAATATAGATTCTACTAATATAGAACGGTATGACCATGAATGTGTATAAACAGAAGGGCTCACATACATTGAAATGCATATCTACTCAGTTTTTACATGCTGCATATATGCTTTGAAATAAAATACCCTGCTTTAAGTTAATGCAAAGAAAAATCTGCGCATGAGACGCGAATCCTGTTCAGTGGAAATCATGAATGAAAGCTCAGAAATACATTCAGTAGGGAAGCACTCTGAGAGCACAACAAATGGAACCAAACAGTCCGAATGTCTTACTTTATTGGGTGCATTTGTAAGCATCAGGCCACATTGATACAATTTCCTTCAATCTCATGTCTACATTCCAGCATCACTAACATCTCAGTGTGGGGTCAGGCCTGGTTGAAGATGAGGTTACTGCAATCAATATTGAACATCTCTAGCAGGCATCAAAACGCAAGACTGCACCCAACCATCCTTTTTTGTGAGCAATTGCAGACAGAAAATGATATAATATCTATCTGGGAGGCCAGATGTCTCAATTACAAACTGATGCTGGGTATCTAAGTGCATCTGTCATAACAAACAGCTCATGTATCCTTCTGTTCCAATACTAGAAATAAAACGCAATTAGTATTTATCTACAGTATCAGAGAATGAATTATGACTCATAAGGAGATCATTTTAGTTATAACTATCAGGAAACTTTTCCCTGCTGCACCTGACTATGGATCCCATAGTGTCCGCTGATAGCTTAATCTTTTCCATTTTATAGGAGTGGAGCTCTATGCTGGATTCTATCGCAGGTTCAAGAGGGGACACACAAGCTGCAGGCTATACTAAAGAGACCACTACCTTCTTGTATGCTGTATCGCTCTCTATTACAAGACACCTAAGATTGGCTGACAGCAAACAGATGACACAAAGTCCTTTGTTGTGCTATTTGTTTTGTTAAAGGGGCTGAATGCTCACTTTTTACGAGAGCTTCACCATGGAGGAGGGTCCATTGTATAAAAGAGAAGAAGACAAACATTTATGTCTTTCACAGCTTTGGGACATTTCAAAGCGGTTTACAGCCAACAAAATACGTGCAAAGTGCAGTCAGTGCTGTAAATGTAGGGAACAACGCAGTCAATGCGTGCCTCACAATGAAATATCACTTTAGATGTTGGTTGAGAATTAGCTGATGACAGAAACATCAGGAAAACACCACCGCTCTTACAATCTATGGGATATTTTACATCCATCGAAGAGGCAAAAAGGGCATCTTTTTAACATAAATAATGAAGATAAAAGCAAAATACTGCAGGTGCTGGAAGTGTGAAATAAAAGCAGAAAATGGTGGAAATACTCAGCAGGTCTGGCAGTATCTATGGAGAGAGAAACAGAGTTAACATTGAGTCCGTATAACTCTCCTTTTTAACATTTCATCAGCAAGGCAACACATCTGATGGTGCAACATTTGCTTAATATTGCATTGGAATGCCAAGCTAGTTTACCTGCTGAAAACTCTGCATGCCACACATAAACTCAAAGCCTTTAAACTGCGAGGTGAGAATGCTATCACTCTGCGGGCACATTTTGGGTGAGATTTGAACTTATTCAAAACCTATTCACTTACACAGAGTTAAAATTGAGCCCCAAAATTATGTAGACAAGGCTGGCTTAGCGAGAAGAAGCAAGACAAGAAGATTGCTAATTTGTAAAGTGGTTCTATTGTAGTTTCAGTAACCTTCATTACATGAACAGTAAAAGTATTAACCATTCATTGATCAAAGGATTTGTGGTTGTCATTGGATTTTTTAAAGTTAGTCTTCCAGGGGATATGTGCGTTGCCCATTTGTTGCCCATCCTAATTGCCCTTGCACTGTGCGCGGCTTGCCAGGCCATTTCAGAGGGTAGTTAAGAGTCAGCCAGATTGCAGTGGGTGTGAAGTCACATGTAGGCCAGATCAGGCAAGGAAGGCAGATTTCCTTCCCGAAAGGATATTAGAGAACCATGTGGGTTTTTACAACAATCGGTAATGATTTCTATTCACTATTACTGAGACTAGCTTTCTATTCCATATTTTATTAATTGTGTTTAAATTCCACCAGCTGCGATGGAGGTATTTGAAGCCGTGTCCCCAGAACACTAGCCTGGATTACTAAATCCAGTGACACTACCATCTCCCCTATCATAACAACTGAGGAAGTGACAATTGGTGAGGAAGAAATATTAAGGGCTGGATTTGCACAACCTGAAAGTCAGCGCTGCCCCCGCACCGATCCTCCGCCCGGTGGGGGGCTAGCAGCCGGGCAGTGCAAAGCCTCCAGCTTTACCTGCAGATACGGCCGCAGAATGGCCTGGCCCGTGGATGCGCATGTGCATGGCGGCAGCCTGTGGCGGCCACGTTGTGAAACATGGCGCAGGCCACGCATGGGCCCGGCCTGCCAAAATCTGCCACCTGTAACCAGAGTCAGCACCCCCAGATCAACGTCACCAGCCCCCACCGAAATCCCCCCTGCCAGCAGAACGGCTCCCCCCCACCCCCCCCCCCCCCCCCCCTCCGAATGTGGTGGCGCTGGACCCAGTCCGCAGCCGCCACACGAGGTCCCCGAATGTTGTGAGGACACGCTCCACACTGTCGGGGACTCAGCCCATTGAGGGTGGAGCATCAGGGGAGGGCTCAGGATACGTCCTGAGGCCGTTCATATGGCGGGCAGCGTACTTCTCGAGTACGACGTTTTGGAGGTGGCGGAACATTGCAAAAACGGTGCTGCCCCCGATTCCTGCGCAAACGTGGGTTCTCCGGCCGATCGCCGAATACGATTTCGGTGTCGGCGATCGAAGAATCCCGCCCTAGATGTCTCTACATTGTAAAGCCTGATAATTGGCTCATATTTCATATTCTCCATCAAATTACCATCTAAAAAGACTATTGTTTTAAAAGATTCCATTCATTAACAAAAAGCAATGAATAAACACTCAAAAAGTATACAACCAAATTCCTGAAAAAAAGCAACCTTCCATGAATGGACATCATAGGGCGCGATCTAACCGAATTGCAACAGTGTCGCGTGTCGTGCGTGTTTAGCCGGGTGTTTCCTGGCATTCGCAACACCGAGAACGTTCCTCTATACTGGCGAAATGCTCTGGAATGCCTCGGCAATGCCCACCTAAGACTGCGCCATGCTCTACATCGCCTCAGCAAGGTCCACCTGCACCAGGGGCACATCCCCCAGTGATTAGGACATGCTGCCGAGGCCCTTAGCCATGGCCATCACTGACTGAGCAATGCCTTGGACACCATGACTCATGCTACTGATGATGTGCTCCAGGCTTTCCACTGCAGGCACACTCTAGCAGTGTTGGCCTTGGTGCCACGCATTCCGATACCATTTCCTGCACCCGTAGCCTTTAGGACTCCTATGGATCCGCTGGAGTGTCGCTGACACATCCCTCTGAATATCACGGCTGGTGTCTGCATCAGCTGCAGGATAACGTAGCCCAGAGGCTCAACATCAGACTGGGATCCAGCATGCTTCCGAACAGGCCTCCGACTGCCGTTCCTGCCTGGATGTTCCTGCCTCCAACCATTGTGCATCAGCAACTGTGTGGCGCTCACCAGATTGTGCCCCAGAAGCCGATGAACTACTTTTGGCAACCAAGGTGTGTATCTCTGTGTTGGTGGAGGGTGGGTATGACAGCTGTGAGGCTTCGATGGTGGTATCCTCAGAGTATTCTTCCGAGGTGTTCCCTTGAACGGGGGGGGGGCGGGGATGGGGGGGGGGGGGGTTGTGCACCAGGGGGGCACCATCGGACGGAGATTCTGCGGGCGAATGGACAGGTGGTCAGTAGTGGGAGGGAATGATCGTTATGTCTGGCGAGAAGAATACTGGTGTGACAGGCCAACTGGGTGGGGGTTGGTGGATACTCACCTCTGCAGTGCAGGCCAAGCTTGGCATCAGTGACTGATCTGTCCTCGGTCACCTCCGCAACCTGCAGGGCCTGTTCCTTGTAGGGGGTGAGGACTCTCATGTCTAGCATCCCGCCACCTGTCTGGGCCCGTTCCATCTGTTGTGGGCCAACTTCTCCTGCAGGGACAAAGAGAGGACATTGAGAGCTGGACGCTTCATGCATCATGGGACGTGGGAGCTATAGCGGGCATCAGGCATAGCACTGCCACTGGGCATGGATGGTGTGTGCAGGTGGGTGCCAGGGTGTGCTGGGGCACAAGCAAGACTTTGTGCGGGGGGGGGGGGGGGGGGGGGGGCGCAGTGCCAACCTTAGGACCATTGGTTGGAGGGGACAGCCAGGGATAGCAGGCAGGACCGGTGCCTGGGGATATGTCAACTCACTCGTGCGGATCGGTGGAGGTCTTTGAGCATATGACCCTAGGTGTCAGTCCTCCTGGTTACACTCCCCACGCTGTTGACTGCTGCCACTGCCTCCCAGGTGGCACTGGCTGCCCTCTGGCTGACCCACCGACCCCTTTGGGGGAACAGGGTATCCCGCCTGAACTCCACTGCATCCAACAGTCGGGCCAATGCATCACCGAAATGGGGGCTGGACTGCGCAGTGGCATGGCTGAATGCTGTCTGGAATTTGCTCTGAGGGATCAGTTTAAGAGCTCCCTCGTTAGCGGGAGCTGCTGATCGCGGTACAGGTGAATCCGCTGGCAGGTGTTGTGTTATGTACTCTGGGATAACACAGGCTGAAACTCGATGCAGCTTTGACCAAAATATCCTCCAGACTTTGAAGTAAGTTCAATGTGATTTATTGAACCATTAGCACAGTTCTCTATGAGTTTGACTCTCCTGCTAATCTTGCTATAGTAACTCAGTCTAACTAACCAGTCTGCTCTAAGCCATGTGGTGGGTGTGATGCTTCTGATCTGCCCCTGTCCTACTCTCTAACTATCTCCTGTGGAAAGAGATAGAGCATGTGTGCCCTGTCCTTATATCTAGGTTGTGTAATGCTCCCTTGTGGTAGTGTCACCTCTGGGTGTCTTGACTGCCCATTGGTCGTGTCCTATTCTATGTGTTCATTAGCTGTATGTCTGCATGTCATAACGTCTCTGGTGCTCCCTCTAGTGTTTACTTAGTCGTAGTCTGTTTACATTAACCCGTTGTGTATTTACAGTGATGCATATCACCACATCCCCGCTTTTTACGTGTTACATTTTTTCTGTACAGTGTTAAAGAAAAATTTAACAAAAACATGTAAATAAGTGATGACATGTACAAGTCATGATGACTGTGATGACTATACAAGATCAAAGAATAGTTATGATGACATTGAGGATTATACAATACCAAATAATAGTTATGAGTCCAAAGTTCATGAATTTACATGGTCGAGCGGCTTTCTTGTGCTCTTATGGAAATGTTGATGTTGATGTTGTCATCCCCTTGTGAATGCCGTTAGTGTCCTGGTGTTTACGTAACCAAGAAGTAATCAGGAGGTATTCAAATGGTCAAATCACTTCATTGTCTGAGGTGGAGTCTTATTTTTTATGCTTGTGGTAGCAATTCTTGATGACATCTTTCCTGAAAGCTGGTTTGCTTGTCCTTAGTGTAGCAATCGTGAATTGGTAAATGCGGTGACATGCCATGGTATGTTTGCACTATCGCCATTGTTCTGAGCTGAGCAGTAACGTTGTCCTTCATGGGCAGAGTTGTACCATGTCGTACCAGTTGTTGTTCTATTGTTGTTGTCATTGTTGTTGTTGTGTTTGTTGCCTCTGGTACGCTTCTTGTTGTTGTCTTTGTCTTTGTTGTTGTTTTTGTAGGTTTTGTTGTTGTCTTTATTGCACTCAATGACCACACTGAATGGAGAATTTGAGTCCTTCACAAAGTTACTTGTGTCAGTGTCCTTTGTGGCATCTGCTGTTTCATTGAGCGTGCCGTCTCTGATTCCTCGGCGCTCCCCATCTGGAGTCATGTCCGGTTCACTTGAATCATCTTTGGCTTGTCGATGCTCCCCGTCTGGAGCACTTTCTGGTTCACCTGAATCACCTTAGGTTTCTTGATGCTCCCCGTCTGGAGTCATTTCAGGTTTTTGTGGAGAGTCTCGAGTAGATGAGGTTTGAATTAACGTGGTGTCACTGAAGTCACTAGTAGCCTCACTTTGATTGTCGAGTGTCTCTGTACATACTAGCTGAGATCTGTCAGTCTTGCTGAGATGTTGCACGTCTTGTATGGGAATTGTGAAGCCTTTGTCACTTATCGCGCATACAGTGGGTAGATCTTCAGTGTCCTCTTGTCGGTTAGGTCAGCTGGTAGACTGTCAGAGTCTTCTTCTGGTGGCTCAAGTAATCTGGGTAGACTGTCATAGTCTTCTTGCTGTTCACTTGAGCGTGGTAGACTGTCATAGTCGTCTTGCTGTGCACTTGAGCGTGGCAGACTTGCATCGTCTGCTGCTGGTTGCTCAGATGAGGTTGCTAGGCCTTCATGGTCTTGTTCATGCAAGGACTGCGCTCTGGAGTCTTGTGTTGCTTCCATCGTGGAGTCTGTCAATGAGCTCGCTGTGGAGGCTTGTATCGCTCTCTCTGTGGAGTCTGGCATTGGTCCCTGTGTGGAGTCATGCAGTGGTCTCACTGTGGAGTCAATCTGTGCTCTCTCAACGGAGTCGTGCAGTGGTCTCGCTGTGGAGTCTTTCTGTGTTCTCTGTGTGGAGACGTGCAGTGGTCTCGCTGTGGAGTCTATCATCGCTTTCTGTGTGGAGTCGGGGACTCTTCGTGGTGCATGGACCACTCTGTGTGTGGAGTCGGGGACTCTTTGTGGTGCGTGGACCACTCTCTTGGTGTCAGGCCGCTCTCTGTGGGCTTGTACCGCTCTCTGTCTCTTGGCGTCAGGCCGCAGCAGAATCCTGTACTCATAGGTCGGGATGTCGTCTATGCTGGGCTGAGGATCCTCAAATCCGAAGAACTCATCCATGACTGTGTCAGATGCTTCAATGTGCAACACATCTCATTGCGTTTCAGATTTGGTACTGAGGTCGCCACGTCCAATGATGAAATCATCGTCTGAGTCGTAGTCTTCAAGGACTAAATAATTTCTTAGGGTGGTATAAACTGCTTGGTGCAGGGTCCTGCAGAGGTTACTTTCAGCTACTGGTCGAAGTTCAGACATTGAGCTGTCATTTCAGATGCAAGAATTGTGTTTTCTGGCTTTAAACATTTTTTCCACTTTTTTTGGACATTTCCCCTTTAAGTGGGCATGGTCTGGGACCTCTGACGTCCTGACGCTTGTGACGTAGAGCGTAGGAATGGATTGCGCATGCGCAGATCTCTTTTTCTTCACTGTGCGCTCTTTTCGCAACTGTGCATGTGCGGTTTCTCGCGCATGATTGGCTGCCAATCAAAATTGCCATTTGCTTCTGTTGCAAGCCTACCTTTGCCTCGTGGTGAGTATAGGCGCCAGTTTTACCGATTTATGTTCTGTTCACCTCGTAGTAGTTTTCAAACGTGTCCAGGACTGTCTGGAAGTCTCTCTTGGTCTGCCCTTTGGAATACTTGAAGGAGTTGAAGATTTCTGTTGCACTTTCACCCGTAATGGTGAGTAGAAGATCTATCTTCTCAACATCGGCCACGCCATCTAGGTCGGATGCCAACATGTAAATCTCAAATCTCTGCTTGAATGCACGCTGATTGGCACTGAGATTTCCGTGGTACCTGAGCTGCTGAGGAACCGGAATCTCGATCATCTTGCCTGGTGCTGTTGCTGGTAGTCATGGATCTTGCTGAGTTGAACTATATAGATTTAACAGGCACTACTGGTACCATGTTGTGTTATGTACTCTGGGATAACACAGGCTGCAACTCGATGCAGCTTTGACCAAAAGATCCTCCAGGCTTTGAAGTAAGTTCAATGTGATTTATTGAACCATTAGCACAGTTCTCTATGAGTTCGGCTCTCCTGCTAATCTTGCTGTAGTCTAACTCAATCTAACTAACCAGTCTGCTCTAAGCCACGTGGTGGGTGTGATGCTTCTGATCTGCCCCTGTCCTACTCTTTAAGTGTCGCCTGTGGAAAAAGACAGCATGTGTGCCCTGTCCTTATATATGGGTTGTGTAATGCCCACTTGTGGTAGTGTCACCTCTGGGTGTCTTGACTGCCCATTGGTCGTGTCCTATTCTATGTGTTCATTAGCTGTATGTCTGCTTGTCATGACGTCTCTGATGCTCCCTCTAGCGTTTACTTACTCGTAGTGTATTTACATTAACCCGTTGTGTATTTACAGTGATGCATATCACCACAGCAGGACAGTCACTTCCGGTGTGCAGGCCGTGGAACATCATTAAGTGCCCTCATTAATGTGAGGGCCTCGCCCGGTCGGCCATCGGGAAACACCCAGCAGGTCCCGTTCACTGCCACACTGAGAAACCTTTCCATTAGATCACACCCTTTGTTTCAGCAGAATGTTTTCAGCACCTTACTCCTCTTCAAACTTTGCTTTAAGTTTGAGCTTTTACTGTACATTCCTTCAGATCTTTGTTGTTTCAGGAACACAGCACGCACAGCTTTTCTAGAGAGACAGAGATTTCTGGGGCGTCATTCTCCGACCCCCCGCCGGGTCGGAGAATGGCCGTTGGCCGCCGTGAATCCCGCCCCCGCCCCCGCCGAAGTCTCCGAAGGGAGAAAAGTCGGCGGGGCGTTAATGGCGCCGCTGCCGCGGAGAATGTCACGGGTCTGCGCAAGGCAGCCGATTTTCGGCCTGCCGATATTCTCCCTGCCGGATGGGCCGAAGTCCCGTCGACGTGATGACCGTTCACGTCGACGTGAATCAAACCTCCTTTTCATCGGCGTGACCCGGTGCTCCAGGCTCACGCCGACCAGCGAGGAGGTGAGTGACGGCCTGGGGGGTTGGCTCTGGGCAGGAAATGGCGTGGCCGCAGACTGATTGCGTGAGGAGAGGTGTGTCTCGGCTTGTGTGTGTGTGTGTGCGGCGGGGGGGGGGGGTGGTTAGAGTAGGCTGGGCTCCGGGGAGTGCCGGGAGGGGGTCCGTGCTGGGGTGGAGGTTGGGGGTTGGAGGGGGTCCGTGCCGGGGTGGAGGTTGGAGGGGGGGGTCCGTGCTGGGGTGGAGGTTGGGGAGGGGGCCCGTGCTGGGGTTGGAGGGGGTCCGTGCTGGGGTGGAGGTTGGGGGTTGGAGGGGGTCCGTGCTGGGGTGGAGGTTGGGGGTTGGAGGGGGTCCGTGCCGGGGTGGAGGTTGGGGGGGGGTCCGTGCTGGGGTGGAGGTTGGGGAGAGGGTCCGTGCTGGGGTGGAGGTTGGGGGTTGGAGGGGGTCCGTGCCGGGGTGGAGGTTGGGGGGGGGGTCCGTGCTGGGGTGGAGGTTGGGGGTTGGAGGGGGTCCGTGCTGGGGTGGAGGTTGGGGGTTGGAGGGGGTCCGTGCTGGGGTGGAGGTTGGGGGTTGGAGGGGGTCCGTGCTGGGGTGGAGGTTGGGGAGGGGATCCGTGCCGAGGAGGGTGATGGGAGGGCAAATGAGTTGGTCCACCTGGCCAGGTGCCAGCCTCCAACAGTTGGACCCATGCGGTCCATGCCACCTGGCTGGGGGGAGGAGGGGATATGGGCAATGATGACATGTCGTCGTTCCCCTCCCCCCACCAGGCCGTCATGTTTTCAGATCATCCAGCGATGTTGTCCGCCGTGGTGGCAGCCGCTCATGTCCATGTTGCCCTGGATGAGGAGGAGGAGGAGGAGGAGGAGCGTGCCAGAGAGGCGGCGCAGGCTGCCGCAGAGGGGCAGGCGGCATCCGCCCAGGCTGGATTGACACCTGACCGACAGGACGAGGAGGGGGAGGAGGACGTCGCGGCCCCACGGCAACGGAGGCACCCGAGGGCGCCCCGTGTGTACCGGCCCCGCCAGTCATACCAGGACCTTACGGACCGGGAATGCAGGAGGAGACTCCGGATGAGCCGGGAAACCGTGGCACACATCTGCCACCTGCTGGCACACCTGTCACCGCGTGGCACTGGCGGGGGACACCCTCTCCCCGTGTCCGTCAAGGTTACGGTGGACCTGAACTTTTATGCAACGGGGTCATTCCAGGCAACGAGTGGGGACCTGTCCGGCATATCGCAGACATCGGTGCACCGGTGCATCCGGGCAGTGACAGATGCCCTTTATGCCATGGCGCACCGCTACATCCGCTTCCCCGTGGACCGGGCCAGCCAAGATGCCCGGGCCGTGGGCTTCTCTGCCGTGGCCGGGTTCTCCATGTTCCAGGGCGCGATCGATGGGATGCACGTCGCCGTGCGGCCACCTGCAGATAACAGGGCCGTGTTCACTAATAGGAGGGGGCCTATTCGATGAACGACAAGGTGGTCTGCGACCACCGCATGATGATCCTGCACGTCTGCGCCCGTCACCCAGGCAGTGTACACGACTCATTCATGTTGTCGCGGTCATCCATCCCCGGCATGTACGAGGGACGCCATCCCCGGCTGAGGGGCTGGTTGCTGGGCGACAGGGGCTACCCATTGCGATCGTGGCTGATGACGCCTATACGGAGGCCACGCAATGAGGCGGAGAACCGCTACAATGATGCCCATGTAGCGACAAGGGGAGAGATCGAGAGGTGCTTTGGCGTGCTGAAGATGCGTTTCAGGTGCCTGGACCTCTCTGGGGGCGCCCTCCAGTATCGGTCAGATAGGGTCGGCCGCATCATTGTGGTGTGCTGCGTCCTGCACAACCTCGCCCAGCAGAGGGGCGATGTGCCGCAGGCAGAGGAGGGCGGAGTGGAGGAGCAGCAGGAAGAGGCACAGTCCTCCCCAGATGAGGGGGATGGGGGCAATGGTCAGGGCAGACGGGGTAGACACAGGCGGGTGGCTGTCCACCGTTACCGGATGGCCCAGCGGGCACGGGACAGACTGATAGACGCCCGCTTCACTGACTAGATGGGCGTGGGAATCGGGTAGTATGGCCACAGACCGCACACCATGGCAACAGCCGACCACCCCCCCCCACCCATCCACCCACCCAGCACCCTCACCCCCCTCCCCAACCCCACACACCCCACCCGCATGCACACCACCCCCCCCCCCTCCCCCCCATTGCCGATCCACCGGCAGCACAACGGGCCGGGCTCACCCAGTTGAGGGTGGACGCGTGTCTATCGCAGGCCATGGAGGATGATGACAACCCGCCCTGTGATGAGCTCCTGGCTCCACATCGTTGGACTATGTCTGACCCATGGCCACAGTACCACCATCCACCCGGACCATCCCTGCATGCGGCTGTGACACTGCAGCGCACGGTCCCGTCCTCTGCCCGGGGGATGTTGATGGCGGCCTAGGGGGAAGGGGGCAGACTCACCTGGGGCTGAGGTAAGACCACCCCTCACACACACACTTGCGCTCAACGTACATGACACGCCCGCACACTTTGGACAGAGCACAAAGGCAGCTTCGGTAGGTGTAACATTGACTTTAATAACCAAAGGAGTTCATGCACGTGCCCTAGCCCCTAAAACTCATCTGTGCCCTGCACCCGTGCCAACTTACTCAGTGTCTAATTGTTTGGCCTTACGGGCCCTTTGACTACGTCTACGTGGTTCCCCAGACGGTACAGCAGAACTGGAGGTGGACTCCTGTGATTCCTGCCCTCTGACACTGGATCCCTTTGGCGGCCGTTTCCTGGGGCGTCCTGGCCTAGATGGGCCAGGCTGCGGCCCGGGCGACTGGGATGGCGAGCTGCCAGCCTGTCCTGCCCGTTGCCCACCCGATGCACCTGGGACGGAAGGGGGGGAGTCCGAGGTGTCGCGGTGTACCGGGACCTCCCCTACAGAGGGAGCCGGGACGGACCACACCACCTCCTCCTCCCTCGGGGTGCCCGATGGCCCCCAGGCCTCTACATGGGTGGGGGATGCGAACGGACTGGCCATCCGACGCCCCCCCGACATCTAGCGCTGCCAGTCCTGGAGGCCCGTGCTGGTATCGACAGGGGTCTGCAGGTTTGCAGCCATGGAGCCCAGGGTGTTGTCAAACCCTGTCTGTGACAGTGCGACGCCGGCTCGCACATGGCCACTGGCGCCGATGCCCTCAGCGATGGCCTGCAGAGACTGGGCCATGGCCTGCAGAGACTGGGCCATGGCCTGCAGAGACTGGGCTATGGCCTGCTGAGACTGGGCCATGGCCTGCTGAGACTGGGCTATGGCGTTGAGCGCCTCTGCCATCTGGCGCTGGCACTGGCTCATGGCCTCCTGTGAGAGGGCAGCCATTTCCTGGGCCACAGACGCCGCCTGCACGGAAGGCCCCAGGCCTCGCAAACCGTTCCCCATGTCTGACACCGTCGCACCCATTGCCTCCAACGCGGACGCCACCCGTGCGGTGTCAGCCTGGGTGGCACGCATGACCGGGACCACTCCCAGCTCCTGGACGCGGGTGGACTCCTCCACCTGCGACCGCAGCCGCCACAAGCCACCCGTCACCCTCTTCGCTCGTCTCTGGGTCGGTGGTTGCATCGGATCTATGTGTGGGTGTGGTAACTGCAGGAACCCGGGATCCATCTGGGCGGCAGATGTTCGCTTGGCCTGGGCTGCCCTCCGACCGCCCGGTCCCTCTGCTGCTCCTACCTCCACCTGCTGTACCGGGACGGCTGTGTTGTGCGCACCAGTGAGTGTACCAGACGCCTCATCACTAAAGTGCCCAACCGTGGTGAGTGTTTCTGCGATGGTGGAGGGTGTTGGTGACAGCAGTGGTGTTGTGTCGTGCTCTTCGTCCCACTCTGACTCCATGGCACTTTGGGGTGGGGGTTCGTCTCCACCCATCCACTCTGAGTCACTGTCCGGTATTTCGTCTTCCCGGGTAGGGGTGTCCTGGGTAGTGCTGTCCCGGGTGGTGCTGTCCCGGGTAGCGGTGTCCTGGGTAGTGGTGTCCCGGGTAGTGCTGTCCCGGGTAGGGGTGTCCTGGGTAGTGCTGTCCCGGGTAGGGGTGTCCTGGATAGTGGTGTCCTGGGTAGTAGTGTCCTGGGTAGTGGTGTCCTGGCTCGGATGTGACGGGGGCCTGTGGCTGCCCCCCTCATCGCTGGGTGGTCGCTCCCGCACGTGACGGGGGTGTCGTCTCCCTGTTGCTCCAGGTCTCTCCGTCTCCCGTGGTGTGCGAGGGGCATCCTGCGGGCGTCGCATGCTGGAGGGTCCGGGTCTCTCCGTCTCCCGTGGTGTGCGAGGGGCATCCTGCGGGCGTCGCATGCTGGAGGGTCCGGGTCTCTCCGTCTCCCGTGGTGTGCGAGGGGCATCCTGCGGGCGTCGCATGCTGGAGGGTCCGGGTCTCTCCGTCTCCCGTGGTCTCCGAGGGGCATCCTGCGGGCGTCGCATGCTGGAGGGTGCGGGTCTCTCCGTCTCCTGTGGTCTCCGAGGGGCATCCTGCGGGCGGTGTGCATCTGCGGGGATGGGTGCCTGGACGTTTGGTCCTGCGATACACAATGAAGCATGCATGGTTAGACATCAGGCAGTGATCAGGTGATACAGGGGAGGGGGATATAGGGGAGGGGGGATATGGGGACGGGCTGTCGGTGGCTCACTTGCTGGTGGGCCCCCGACCTCTGCATCAGCAACCTCCCGGTCCTCAGGTCCGCCAGCCAGTTCCAGGGCCCTTTCCTCGTGTACGGTCAGTGGCCTCTCATCAGCGGGCCCTCCTCCAGTCCTCACATGCTCCCTATTGTTGTGTGCGCGCTTCTCCTGTGGGGGGGGGGGTGGTGGTGGCAGGGGTAAAAGGCAACAGTGTTAGGCAGGTATATGAATGCACGCCATCGGTTGCGCGTGCATTGCAGAGGTTAAGGTTAGGGCTGGATTCACTTGGGGATATGGGGGAGGGGGGATATGGGGGATATGGGGGAGGGGGGATATGGGGGATATGGGGGAGGGGGATATGGGGGAGGGGGGATATGGGGGATATGGGGGAGGGGATATGGGGGATATGGGGGAGGGGGGATATGGGGGAGGGGGGATATGGGGGATATGGGGCAGGGGGGGATATGGGGGATATGGGGGAGGGGGGATATGGGGGAGGGGGATATGGGGGAGGGAGGATATGGGGGAGGGGGGATATGGGGGATATGGGGGAGGGGGGATATGGGGAGGGGGGATATGGGGGATATGGGGGAGGGGGATATGGGGGAGGGGGGATATGGGGGATATGGGGGAGGGGGATATGGGGGAGGGGGGATATGGGGGATATGGGGGAGGGGGGATATGGGGAGGGGGGATATGGGGGGATATGGGGGAGGGGGGGATATGGGGAGGGGGGCATATGGGGGATATGGGGGAGGGGGGATATGGGGGAGGGGGGATATGGGGGATATGGGGGGATATGGGGGATATGGGGGAGGGGGGGGATATGGGGGAGGCTCACCCTGCCTGCTCTGACGAGGTCGTTCACCTTCTTGTGGCACTGGGTGCCTGTCCGTGGTGTCAGGGCCACAGCGGTGACGGCCTCTGCCACTTCCCTCCACAGACGCCGGCTGTGGCGTGGGGCAACTCTGCGGCCGTGCCCGGGATACAGGGCGTCCCTCCTCTGCTCCACCGCGTCCAGGAGCGCCTCCGCATCGCGTGACTCGAACCTCGGGGCTGAGCGGCGGCCAGCCATCCAGTCGGGTGTTGCGGTCGGGTGTTCCGGTCGGTTGGGGGAGCTGCGCGGCCTTATGAGCCGTCACGCCGTGCAGCGCGTATGACGCTGCACGGCTTGAACCACTGCGCAAGCGCGGATCCCGTTACGTCGCTGCTAGCCCATTTCGGGCCGGAGACTATCGGCCCATTTTTATGACGTGACGCAAGTGGGATTTGCGCCGTTTTTTGCGCCGATCGGCGGACTTTCCGCCGATAACGGAGAATTTTGCCCCTGGTCTTTGCTTGCAGCCTGCAATGGTTTTCCTCTAGATTAATTCATTCAGGTTCTCTGCAGCTTCAGGAATACAGAACTCACAGCCTTTCCAGAGAAAGAGAGAAAAGCAGATCCATGGGCGGGATCCCAGGGGGTGGCGTGAATCCTGCCCGCCGCCCCGACGCCGGCTGCTGTATTCTCTGGCGCCCGTTTTTCGGGCAGGGGTGGGATTCATGCCACGCCGGTCGGGGGCCGTTGGCAGCGCCCCCCCCCGGCAATTCTCCGGGCCCCGATGGGCCTTGCGGCCGGCCGTTTTTGGCCAGTCCCGCCGGCGGGGGTTACGTATGGTCCCACACAGCGGGACCTGGCAGGTAAGTCGGCGGGGGCGGTCTTCGGGGAGGGGCGGGCGGATCCGACCCCGGGGGGTGCCCCCACGGTGGCCTGGCCCGCGATCGGGGCCCACTGATCTGCGGGAGGGCCTGTTCCGTGGGGGCACTTCTTCCTTCTGCGCCGGCTCCTGTGGGGCTCCGCCATAGCCGGCCGGGAGAAGGGAACCCCCCTGCGCATGCGCCAAAATACGCCGGCCGGTCTGCGCATGCACGGAACCACGCCGGCGGTTCCGCGCATGCGCCAGATCATGCCGGACCTTTGCTGCATGCACGAACGCTTGCCGTCCCTTCAGCGCCGGTTGGAGCGGCGCCAACCCCTCCGGTGTCCACCTAGTCCATGAGACACGTGAGAATTCCTCACCTTGGGGGCCCTTTGACGCCGGAGTCGTTGGCGCCTGTTTTCCCGCCGGCGTGGGGACTTAGTCCCCGGAAGGGAGAATCCCAGCCCATGTCTTTCTGTCTCTAGGCTTAACTCCTCCCTGAGGTCTCTGAGAATCATCCCCTTGAGATAGGATCCAATCACCACCTGTTACTGTGCAGAGTACAGCCTTTCGGCCAATTCATTGGCCACCAGCCAATCAATCAAACCGAGTCCCACCCCATCTCTCTCTCTCGCTCTCTGGTGCCAAAAAATCTAAAGCTCCTGTTCAAACTAGCAGAGATTAGCACAGAGTGTTCTCTCCTGTAACTTCTGAATTCCTCATGCTCTCTGCTGCTTGACTGAAAGATACATGTCCATTAATCACACATGGATCAAAAATGATAACGGCAAAATAAAGGAAAGGGGAAGTAAGGGAATCAACAGGAAGCATCTTACAATACAGTGATGGATAAGTAGTGTTGTTATGCTGTGAAGAAATGCACAATCACAGCTGGGATTCTCCAAATCACCACGTTATGTCATATGCCCCTCTTACCACAGATTTGTGCACAGTGATTATACAGAAGAAGTTTTAGCCCTACTCCGTGTTTTCTCAACGTACCTGGGAGTGGAAGAAACACCAACCAGATGTCAGGCTGATGCTGACCCCACAATGATCGTTGGTAGATATGCACACATGAACATTGGGTGGGGGAAGAATGGGCTTGATTGGTCCTTATCAAAGGAATTTCCCAAGGGTTCTCCCAATCAGCCACCGTAACCTCATGAGGAATTCAGAGGAGAATTGGGATAATCATGTAAAACAGGGTTTCCCATTGATCTCCTCCCAAATAGTAGCCAATCGGGGACCCCCAAGGAAATTGCCCAGGCTGATGATTGGAAACTTCAGTCAGGTACAAACTTACTTTCACCTGGCAATTGTACTTAGCATGAATCAGCACCTTCAAGAAACGAGTGAGGAAAGAAGATCGGAATGAAAATGAGGAAGGAATCGTTCATTGGAATTGTAAGAAAATTAGCAATAGGCTGGAGTCATGCTTAAGTCTAAGAACCATATTTGATCAAACGTAGGGTTCATTCAGTAAACTGCATTATAACAAACAAAGCAGGCTCAATTTTCGTGGTCGGATCACGCTTTTTTCATTGGACTCAAATCTGAGTCTGAAATCTTGAAATTCCTGTGACAGTCATCATGATGCAGTCCACCCAGAAACGGCCAATTAAGAAGCTGTCTCTGGGACCCATCCAATTAGTGACATCAAATACCCAGCAAGTGTGGGTTCTGCTGAGAGACCCTGACCTGAGCTTCACCAATCCAACCCGAGCCCCTCAACCCCAACTCCTTTGATGGATCCCTCTCGACACCTTGGGGCAAAGGGAGGCATAGGGTACTCATCCCTTTGCCCCCCCCCCCCCCCCCGCCCCCCCCCCCCCCCCCCCCCACCCCACTCGGAGTCCACCGAGCCTGGGCCCCGCTTGTCAGAATCTGGAGAGATTGGCACCCATGGGACTTCCAGCTGCGGGAGCATACCAAGAGGCCGGAGCATTCAGCCTCAAGCCCAGTAATTGTGATTTAAGTTCATGTAAATGAGCTGTAATCAGGTTCTGGCCCACGCGCAGTGGTCCGGGAGACTCGCAATGGGATTGACGCCCAGCGAGAATCTCATTTTGGCACTTGCCAATTCAATGGGCCATCAGGAACCCCACCTGGGGCTGGTGACCCCAGAAAACCATGGCCACAATTCCATAATACGTGTTAATTTCCCCATTAAGTGCACTAATTATCTACTCACTGCTGCTGGGCAGTAGTCATCACACCTAGGAACCGGTCTCCATGAAAGGGACACCCGAAGGTAAGAATATGTCAAGGAGCCAATCCAACTTAGGTTGATCATATTTTCATGCCATTCCCCTTGGCCTCCAAAATTGTCTCTGTGAATCCCTATTGGAGTTTGGTTATGTATCTACTGTAAATAACTGGATGCGGAAGAATTCCGTCTTACCTTGGCTATTATGTGGCACAGGTGCGCACCTTCCTGTGTCAGGCCAATGAGGCTACTGATGGCTGTCTCAATCTTGTATACGTTGGTTGCTGAATCTAGTTCTCGCACCAGGTCCTGTAAAACAAGTTAATGTGTGTATAAATATCATCTGGAATGTAATAGTGTGACATCAATACATGACTTCTAACTTCACACAGACACCAAATGCAGAGAACATTTGATCTGTTGAAGTGCTGTGTTAATATCTAGACATGACTGTGTTAAGCAAAATAACATTGATTTCCGACAAGGAAACAAACACTTGGTGGCACTACAAATGCTTTTGAAGTTGGATGTTTTCATATGAATACTTTCACAATACTGGTAACCAATAGTGTGTCAAAGAAGATGAAAATCCATATTCATGATTTAATTCTTGAACAAACTCATAGGGGGATAACGAAGGAGAGAGAATCAGTGAGAGAACGGTGCCAGATTCTCCATTTCTTAAAATAAATTCTCATAAATTGACCTCAAAATGTGTGATGAAAACGTGGAATATTTATGTTGCATAGATCTGTGACATTCAGGACACTAGGCAAAATGAACTGAACTTTAATCCTATCCCTATGTAATCATCTGAAAGGAAATGCCATCAAAAGGATGACCAGACAATAATTCAGAAGAGAAATAATTTCACTTCTAACCGATTCTGATAATGGTCGTTAAGACTATACGACCAGCCGCATTGCTGTTTTAACTGCCTTCTCAAGAAATATCTTATTTCATCTTTAAATGTCATATATTTCTGTCCATTTTTGATGAAAACTAGACTGTAATGGAAGGAATATTCTCTTTGTGAAGATTCAATGTACACAATGTTATCTAATTTATCACATACATACTATCAAATGAAAAAATAATACAAATGTCCTTTACTCCAGCATTCATGTCAGGCCAATTTTAAACTAGCCAGTAAAACCTCTCCAGTGCCATGATAATAGCTGATTGTGGTTGTGGACTTCAGTATTAGATCCTATACGATGCACTCTGTACTACATATGGGGTCAACTGGCCTGGGGATGGAGGTCAGACATGTTAGAGACGGTCAGGATAAGGCTTCAGATGCATTGTGGAGTTTTCCTTTCCCCTATATTGCAAATTGATCTCAAAGTATTTTATTTCTCTTTTGCTCTTAGACTAGGTACATTTCCACTGATGCTGGCGTCCTTTGGTATTACATGTAAGCAGACATTCTTCATATACCAACCAAAATGATGATAATAACGTTAAATATTTATTTGTTAAGTTATAATAACCAAGTCCATTGATATCCCCAACCAACATCCACACACCTTTGGGCAGCTCAAGGCTTCTAAAATCAATATCAGTTTCAACGCTAGTATCTACTTCATGCGTGAGATGGGCTGGTACTTATTGCTCCCATCCCGGGAGTGAGCTGACAGACAGGGCAGGATATAATTGGGTGGCAGAATGGAGGGATATCCCTTTCCTACCCGCCCCTGCTGAAAGTTTACCAGTGACGGAGTGCCCTTTAATGACCCATAAAGCCCTTGTTTGTTCCCCACCCCACCATTCGAGCATGCCCCTCCCCACCTACGCCCTGTCCCCTTGACTAGTCCTGATCCACCCCAATTATTTTGGTTGACTGGCTCCAGAGATGATCCTCGTGGGAGACTTCCTGCAATCCTAGTTGTGGCCACTACTCCCAGTAGTCGTTCTGGAACTGGAGAGTTGCCAGCCATCTGTCTGGCTGGCAGCTTCTCTGAAGCAGGAATTCCCAGGTGGGGGTAGACATCTCACCCTGAACCAGCTAACAGGCAGTTGGCTATGAAATCAGATCAGGGTATCCTGGCCATGCAGAGGCAGGCTTGTCCTCCGTTCCTCAGCCAGGTGTGGAGTGGGACCACTGCCTCCATGTAAAATTCCAGCCAATGTGACAGATGGAGGTAGGAGAAGGCCTTAAACCCATCAGTTTTGACTAAATTCAAACTCAGCAGTGGAAAGATAGCATACTATACCATCATATAATTTAATTGCACTGAGGCTGATTAAATTATTTCTCCTTATTTTGCTTTTTGCGAGCTTGGATTTCATTTGAGTATGCCTCAGCCATGCTGAAGGAGTCGAGTAGAATCCTGGGAGTGCATAGTTCTTACTGCACAATGCAGTTATTCAAAATTTACCAGATAAAGATTATGGAGATTCAAAAAATTCTGTAAGCCTTCTCAAAGGCAATAGGGCAAAGAAATTAATTTCATGCCAATAGCAATGTAGCCTCACCCCTCCCAATCACACACCACCCTAAGAAAA
This sequence comes from Scyliorhinus torazame, assembly GCF_047496885.1. Classification (NCBI taxonomy): domain Eukaryota; kingdom Metazoa; phylum Chordata; class Chondrichthyes; order Carcharhiniformes; family Scyliorhinidae; genus Scyliorhinus; species Scyliorhinus torazame. The sequence continues at coordinate 220,301,669 of NC_092716.1, forward strand.
TTGGTTATGGAGTAAAGAAGCTGGAGTAATTGTTTTTTTTTTTTTTATTTAGTGTACCCAATTAATTTTATCCAATTAAGGGGCAATTTAGTGTGGCCAATGCACCTAGCCTGCATATCTGTGGGTTGTGGGGGCGAAACACATGCAAACACGGGGAGAACGTGCTAACTCCACACAGACAGTGACCCATAGCCGGGATAGAACCTGGGACCTCGGCGCCGCGAGATATCAGGGCTAATCCACTGCACCACCGTGCTGCCCTGGCAATTGTTATTCTCTGGGACAACCCAAGAGTAATGGGCAGGTTCGGAAGAGGAGACTGTAACCAGTGGAAGTCGGTGTAGTCCAGCCAGATCTAGCAATGGATGCCAACAAGGAAGCGGTGGAAGTTGCCTTGTCAGTTCTCAAGAATGTCAGAGCAAAGAGATCACTGGAGCTCGGGAGGTCGAAGGAGCTCCCAAGTGTTTGGATGGGAGAACTAATATGGAGGGAGAGAGGTCAAAGGAATTTCATACAAATGCCGTAACATTTAACCATAACTTCACACCACAAATACCTTCAGCAGAATGGTCAATGTTCCCCTTTGATACTGGTTTCTCAGCTTCCTCCCGTGAGGCTAGTATGTACCTCAACCCATGATTTTAGTGAGCTGAATTATTGCAGGAATACAGATGAGTACGTTTATTTATTATACAACTCAAAAATTACACTACACTAAAAAAAATCACATAAAAACTTGGATTTGGTGGTGAGCCATCTATCTGATTATTCCATGAAACACTTGCCTTTATCCAAAACCTAGCTGCATTGTATGAAGAATTAATGCACACTGACTGGCTGCTAAAAGACTGTTAATCAAAGTGGCAGAATACATGCTTGTCACATTGGAGTTAAAGTATTGATGGATTTGTATTATGCCTCATAAATTGATTACTCAAATGTCAGAAATGAAAAGCCTTTATCTATTGAATTTGGCCTGTCTGTTTCACTAAAACCTTTTGGCCTCAGCTCAGTTATGAGGTATATATTAGAAATAACTGTAACCAGAGAATATACAAATCCAATCTGTAAAAGGTGGAGATGTCAAATGAGAGGGGGAAAAAATTGAATGTTTGTTCAACATTTCATACAGATTACGTTCACAGAATAAGAAGCGAAAACATTTGCTGATGGTGGAATGCATTTGTAAGCACATTTCTTGGCTCATCTTTAAAAAAAATAAGCAAATTTATCGACTGAGCCGCCTAATGATGAAATTACTGACAAGATTCCATTTTTTGGAGCCTTTACTTTCGTACGACTCAGAACCAACACAAATTAGCCATCGAATAACAGGAAAATGATGCTTCAAATAAAAGGACAAATTTCACTTAAGTAGTCGATGCAACAAAGGTGCATCTTACGCATCCACAAACACTCCCATCACTCCCTGTACAAATATCGTACTATGTAGCAACACTGATCCACATTATGCTTCTTTTTATTCACGCAGAGTAGATCAAAAGTCCTATCCAACAACAGCTTTCACCTTAGAGTTTCACGGGAAAGATCATCATCAGTAAGGCACACGTCGACAAATTTTCTCTCCCTCAGATCATGACAGTCTTGATGGGGTCACTTTCTAGAGTCCCTTTTCAACTGACAAGCTAATAACACCCCTCTTCGCAGACTGGCCACTTCTGGAAAAATTCTCAGCTCATCACTGTCACCGAGTTATTAACAAAGCATTCCAGGTTTTTGACCTTTGTGGCCAGCTTTCAAGGGCTTCAGGCGGGAGATAGAGAACCTAGTGGTGTGGTGCATTGACAACAATCTCCCTCAATGTCACCAGAACTAAGGAGCTTGTCATTGATTTCAGGAAGCAAATTGTCGTACACACCCCTGTCTGCATCAATGGTGCCGAGTTGGAGATAGTTTGACAGCTTCACATTCCTCGGTGTAAACATCACCAACAATCAGTCCTGGTCCACCCACATCGACCCTATGACCAAGAAAGCACAACAGCCCCTATACTTCCTGTGAAACTAAAATACAGCATGTCCACATTGACTCGCCGCTGTTACCAGACTTCTGAATTACCCTTTTATGGACTTAACTGGGGCTGGATTTTTTGGCTGCGCCTGCCACAAGACCGGCACGGATGGGAGGCGGACCATGTAAAAGTTAATAGACCTTAGGTGGGAATTTCCGGTCGCCAGGCGGGCGCAGCCGAAGAATCCCACCCCTGATCTCCCCACGCATCTTCTCTATTGTGTAGCACTACATTCCGTATGCTCCACTCGGGTGGGATTCTCTCAGCCCGGGACCGGGCCGGAGAATTCCCGCGACCGGCGCAAATCACGCCACGCCGCCCCGACGCGATTCTCCTCTGGCACCGGCTCCGCCGATTCTCGGCCCAGAATGGGCCGAGCGGCTGTCGTAGAAAACCCGAGTCCCACCGGCACCGTTCACACCTGCTCTCAGCCGGCGGGACTCGGCATTGAAGGGTCCAGGGGCGGCCTGTGGGGTTGTGGGGGAGGGAGGGGGGACTGACCCCGGGGGGGCTCCTCCGATGTGCCTGGCCTGCGGTTAGGGCCCACCGATTGGCGGGCCGGCCTCTCTGGTTGGGGGCCTCCTTTCTTCCGCTTCGGCCCCTGTAGCCCTGCGCCATGTTGCGTTGGAGCCGGCGCGTTGAAGGGAGCCACTGCACATGCGTGCGTCGGCGCCGGTGCCATTGCGCATGCGCGGACCCCGCGGCATCCAGTTCACGCCGGGATCAGCAGCTGGAGCTGCATGGGCCGCTCCAGTGCCGTGCTGGCCCCCTCTCGGGGCCAGAATTACTGATCCTGTGGCCGTGTTGACGACATCGAGAAACGCGACGGCGTTTCCGATGGCGCCAACACTTAGCCTCAGGATCACAGAATCCCGCCCCCGATGTCTGTATCTGTTTATTTGCAATGTGCATTTATCATATGTCCTTTGTTTTTCAAGTATGGAACGACATTCCTGGACTGTACACAGAACAATACTTTTCACTGTATCTCCGTACACATGACAATACATCTAAATCTATTCTGCCAAACAGAAAACTGGGGTGGGATTCTCTGATCCTGAGGCTAAGTGTTGACGGCGTCATAAATGCCGTCGCAAAAGAGGCCCCTTGCCCGAAGGGCCGGCTCACCAATTGGTAGGACCCGACCGCGGGCCAGGCCACAGCCAAGCCTCTGCCGGGGTCTGATCCCCCTCCCCCCCACCACTAGACTGCCCCGAAAGGATGCCGAGGTCCTGCCAGGTAAGACCACACGTGAACAGCGCCGACAGGACTCAGATTTCTTTTGCGGCCACTTGGCCCATCCCGGGCGGAGAATCGCTGGGGGGGGGGGCTGCGTAGAACGGGCCCCGACCGGTGCCGCGCCGACCGCGCCAGCGCCAATGGTGCCGATTCTCCGCTCACCGAGGAATCGGCAGACCGCCGTCAGGGCGGTGTATTGCAATTCCCGCCCGGCCCGGCGCTTCTCTGACCCGCCGTGGGCTGAGAGAATCCCGCCCCGATCTCTTCCTGAGTGTTTCACTCTCCCCACAAGAATTGTGTTTTTCTTTCTGTCTCTCAGCATTCTTTTTGCGCCTGCACCTGTGCACTTGATCACCTTCGCCCTCCAGCACCTCTGCCTGTAGCTATTCTTTGTGCTTGTAGCTACACACATTCTTTCTTAACTTGATTCCTGTTGATACTGCTTCCAAGCCAAAGGTTGTAAGGCCACATGGACAGTATTTGTTATCCAAGAATGGTACAACTGGTCCCTTTACATTTGATGCAATATGCTTTCTGAGCATTAACAAAATTCACAGATTCTACAGACATTTTAAAGAAATTAAACAGGATTGTTTCTGGGTCAAAGGGCACCGTAAAATGTTGAAGCGATGTGTGTAACCGAAGAGAAGATACAATGTAGTGACAAAGGAAAGTTCTCAGAAGTATATACCTTAGTTAAAACAGTGCTTCTCAATTACCCTGTGAGAAGATTTATTAACCATTTTCGCCAACATACTGCATCTTGCATTCTGTTTCACATTAAAAAGGTTGCATTTATCAAAAGGAAATTACTCTACATTTTTTTTAAACTCAAGTGGCGAACACTATCAGGAAATGAAACCCAAACCTATTTCCATAGGGCATCTGAAAAAGCAGCAACATTATATGGCATGCGTCACCTTCCCCTCACTTGCTGTCATTGACTAACACATTTCATTTGAACTGGCAGATGGGAATCAGTGTCGTTTGACAAGCTGTGCAGTCTGATCTACAAAAAATAGTTGAATAGATTCTTATCTATACTTGTTGGTGCAAAATAAACAATTTACCCACTGACTCTAATCAACAGAACAGTCAATTCAACCCTTAGTTCACTTTGTTTCCTTCATAATGCAGTTGGACAGTCACAAGTGATTCACTGCAAATGGGAGAGATATCCCTTTGCAGGCATGTACACGGAGAATTACCCCACCAGGACTAAGTCATAAATCCCTGTTTCAAAAAAAAGATTGAGAATCCTGTCCGTGGCTCGCTGACTTTGAGACTCAATATGGAGCACAGAAGTAAAATACTGCAAATGTTGGAAATCTGAAATAAAAATGCTGGAAATAATCAGCAGGTCGGGCAGGAGCTGTGGAGAGAGGAAGACAGAGTTCACGTTCCCGCTGGTGGGATCCTCTGGTCCTGCCAACGGCAAACCCCCGTCGCGGGTTTCCTGGTAGTGGAGGGGTGCATAAAACGGGAAACCCCATTGGCAGTGGCGGGACCAGAAGATCCCACCACCAGCCAATGGCGGCCAGCTCTATCCCACCGTGGAAAACCCCAGGCAATGTTTCAGGTCACTGGCCCTTGATAAGAACAGGTGGATTTTGTGTGATCTCATTCAGCTGTCAGGGACACATACATCCGACACATATTGGAATTTCACTTGTGCACCACAGTTCAGCGATTTTTCAATGTTCGTTAGATATGTGTGCCCCATTCCTCATATTAGGCATCACTAAATTCACCCCATTAACTGTTTGACATGCCTGGAGCAATGCTACCACAGTACAGGCAGTAAATCAATTAATTACTTTGAAGTGCAGTGACTGCTGCTATGTAATCAAATGTGGCAGCTATTATGTGATGCCATAAACAGTAATCAGTTAAATGAACCATTAATCTTTATTTGTAGGCCGGAAAAGGAATGTCAGTCAGACGCCAAATGAAATGCTTGCTCGTTGATTAATGTTATAAAATGTTTAATATCTATCTGAAGAGGCAGATGGGTCATTCGTTTTAAAGCTCACCTGAAGCACATGTCTATATTAATAGAGCACTCCCTTGGTACAGAACTAGAGTTTATCCACTGGGGTTATATGTTCAAGTTCTGGAATGGGACCTGAGCCCAGAACTGATGCGACTCGGATTATTTATAATCCTGCGCTCCCAAAAGGCAATATAGGTTGGTGATGAGAGACCAAGACTATGTGAACCATATATTTTTCCACTGGGACCACAGAATTATCCTCTACATTTTCTGTATTGTAAAACTGCACTTGGAGTTCTAAAGATGAAATTTGGGATAAAACGGTTGTCAACCAGAATCCTGCAGTCACCAAGGCAACAAAAGATAACCACTTTACAAGGAAAAATATGGAGATGCATGTATACATTAATACACAAATGTAATATAATGGAGTCAAACACACCCTTCTCTTCAGAGCCAGGCAGGTCTGGTCTGCTGTTCAATATTTTAGCCTGTTTCTGACACCAAGCATCAAGTCCCACACTTTCCTCTGCTCCATAAATAAATGCAGCAAGACCTGGACAAGTGGCAAGTTACATTCGCATCACACAAGTGCAAGGCAATGGCCATATCCTACAAGAGAGGATTTAACCATCGCCTCTTGACATTCAATATCATTACCATCGCTGAATCCCCCACAACTGACATCCTGTGGGTGACCATTGGTTAGAAACTGAACTGGACAAGCCACATTAATACTGTGGCTACCAGGGCAGGTCAAAGGCTTGGAATCCTATGGCAAGTAATTCACCTCCAGACCCCCCAGTGCCTGCCCACCATCTGCAAGGCACGTCAGGAGTGGAATGGAATACTCTCCACTTACCTGGATGAGTACAGCTCCAACAACACTCAAGAAGCTTGACCGCATCCAGACAAAGCAGCCCGCTTGATTGCTCCTCCTTCCACAAACATTCAAACCCTCCACCACCAACGAACAGTGGCAACCGTGTGTAGCATCTACAAGATGCACTGCAATAACCCACCATGGTACCTGAGACAGCATCTTCCTAACCCACGACCACTACCGTCTAGAAGGACAAGAGCGGCAGATATCTGGGAACCCCACCACCTGGAGGTCCTCCTCCAAGTCACTCACCACCCTAACTTGGAAATATATCGATGTTCAATCACTGTCGCTGGGACAAAATCCTGCAACTTCCTCCCGAACAGCACAGTGGGTGTACCTATGCCTGAAGGACTGCAACGGCTCAAGAAGGCAACTCACCACCACCTTCTGAAGGGCAACTAATGATGGGCAATAAATTCTGGCCTAACCAGTGATGCCCACATCTCACATTCAATAAATACAATGATCCAGTCAGGCTACGTAGTTAATAAGGACAACTCTGGAACAACACCTAGACAGCCTAAGTGTCAAAATATAGTTTGATAAATGCAAGAAATAAAAGCCAGCGAGCTTCTCTTTTGTACTAATGGTGGAGCAAATTTGAAGGGTAACATCATGAATAACCCTAGACAGTATTTTACTGAACGTCTGTGAATGTTGTCTACGACTCCCCATTTTGTAGAACTCTGTTCTGAGGCTATTTGTACCTTGACAATATTAGCAATTCTAAACCAGGAGTGGCCCATAAAACTAAGCATCTGTATTTGCCTAAGCATTAAAATGAGCTAAATTACTTATCTCAATATATGACTATATTAAACAAGAAAGAAAAATGACTATATTTAAAATTAGGAACAGTCATTAAAGGGGATAATGATTTTTGACAATTTCATAACAGCTAAATAATAGCACAAACTAATTCATGTTCAGATAAATCACTACTCACTGAAGCTTGCTATTCCCATCCCAACAGTTGGAAATGCACATAGTAAGGCAGACTTCAAGTTATCTACACAATATATGAGTTTTCTGAGGAAATAAATGAATTCTTAGCCCTGAACAGATTAAGCTTCTGCAGGTGTCAAAAGTTCAATAATTCCGTCAGCTGAATATAGACCGGCAAATGAATGGAAGAGGCCGTCACCGCTGTGGCCCTGACACCACGGACAGGCACCCAGTGCCACAAGAAGGTGAACGACCTCGTCAGAGCAGGCAGGGTGAGCCTCCCCATATCCCCCCTCCCCATATCCCCCATATCCCCCCTCCCCCATATCCCCCATATCCCCCCTCCCCCATATCCCCCCTCCCCCATTTCCCCCATATCTCCCCTCCCCCATATCCCCCATACCCCCTTCCCCATATCCCCCCTCCCCCATATCCCCCATATCCCCCCTCCCCCATATCCCCCATATCCCCCCTCCCCCATATCCCCCCTCCCCCATATCCCCCATATCCCCCCTCCCCCATATCCCCCCTCCCCCATATCCCCCATATCCCCCCTCCCCATATCCCCCCTCCCCCATATCCCCCTCCCCCATATCCCCCCTCCCCCATATCCCCCATATCCCCCCTCCCCCATATCCCCCCTCCCCCATATCCCCCATATCCCCCCTCCCCCATATCCCCCCTCCCCCATATCCCCCATATCCCCAAGTGAATCCAGCCCTAACCTTAACCTCTGCAATGCACGCGCAACCAATGGCGTGCATTCATATACCTGCCTAACACTGTTGCCTTTTACCCCTGCCCCCCCCCCACAGGAGAAGCGCGCACACAACAATAGGGAGCATGTGAGGACTGGAGGAGGGCCCGCTGATGAGAGGCCACTGACCGTACACGAGGAAAGGGCCCTGGAACTGGCTGGCGGACCTGAGGACCGGGAGGTTGCTGATGCAGAGGTCGGGGGCCCACGAGCAAGTGAGCCACCAACAGCCCGTCCCCATATCCCCCCTCCCCTATATCCCCCTCCCCCGTATCACCTGATCACTGCCTGATGTCTAACCATGCATGCTTCATTGTGTATCGCAGGACCAAACGTCCAGGCACCCATCCCCGCAGATGCACACCGCCCGCAGGATGCCCCTCGGAGACCACGGGAGACGGAGAGACCCGCACCCTCCAGCATGCGACGCCCGCAGGATGCCCCTCGGAGACCACGGGAGACGGAGAGACCCGCACCCTCCAGCATGTGACGCCCGCAGGATGCCCCTCGGAGACCACGGGAGACGGAGAGACCCGGACCCTCCAGCATGCGACGCCCGCAGGATGCCCCTCGCACACCACGGGAGACGGAGAGACCTGGAGCAACAGGGAGACGACACCCCCGTCACGTGCGGGAGCGACCACCCAGCGATGAGGGGGGCAGCCACAGGCCCCCGTCACATCCGAGCCAGGACACCACTACCCAGGACACCACTACCCAGGACACCCCTACCCGGGAAGACAAAATACCGGACAGTGACTCAGAGTGGATGGGTGGAGACGAACCCCCACCCCAAAGTGCCATGGAGTCAGAGTGGGACGAAGAGCACGACACAACGCCACTGCTGTCACCAACACCCTCCACCATCGCAGAAACACTCACCACGGTTGGGCACTTTAGTGATGAGGCGTCTGGTACACTCACTGGTGCGCACAACACAGCCGTCCCGGTACAGCAGGTGGAGGTAGGAGCAGCAGAGGGACCGGGTGGTCGGAGGGCAGCCCAGGCCAAGCGAACATCTGACGCCCAGATGGATCCCGGGTTCCTGCAGTTACCACACCCACACATAGATCCGATGCAACCACCGACACGGAGACAAGCGAATAGGGTGACGGGTGGCTTGCGGCGGCTGCGGTCGCAGGTGGAGGAGTCCACCCGCGTCCAGGAGCTGGGAGTGGTCCCGGTCATGCGTGCCACCCAGGCTGACACCGCACGGGTGGCGTCCGCGGTGGAGGCAATGGGTGCGACGGTGTCAGACATGGGGAACGGTTTGCGAGGCCTGGGGCCTTCCGTGCAGGCGGCGTCTGTGGCCCAGGAAATGGCTGCCCTCTCACAGGAGGCCATGAGCCAGTGCCAGCGCCAGATGGCAGAGGCGCTCAACGCCATAGCCCAGTCTCAGCAGGCCATGGCCCAGTCTCAGCATGAACTCCTTTGGTTATTAAAGTCAATGTTACACCTACCGAAGCTGCCTTTGTGCTCTGTCCAAAGTGTGCGGGCGTGTCATGTACGTTGAGCGCAAGTGTGTGTGTGAGGGGTGGTCTTACCTCAGCCCCAGGTGAGTCTGCCCCCTTCCCCCTGGGCCGCCATCAACATCCCCCGGGCAGAGGACAGGACCGTGCGCTGCAGTGTCACAGCCGCATGCAGGGATGGTCCGGGTGGATGGTGGTACTGTGGCCATGGGTCAGACATAGTCCAACGATGTAGAGCCAGGAGCTCATCGCAGGGCGGGTTGTCATCATCCTCCATGGCCTGCGATAGACACGCGTCCACCCGCAACTGGGTGAGCCCGGCCCGTTGTGCCGCCGGTGGATCGGCAATTGGGGGGGGGGTGGTGGTGTGCATGCGGGTGGGGTGTGTGGGGTTGGGGAGGGGGGTGAGGGTGCTGGGTGGGTGGATGGGTGGGGGGTGTGGGTGGTCGGCTGTTGCCATGGTGTGCGGTCTGTGGCCATACTACCCGATTCCCACGCCCGTCTAGTCAGTGAAGCGGGCGGCTATCAGTCTGTCCCGTGCCCGCTGGGCCAGCCGGTAACGGTGGACAGCCACCCGCCTGTGTCTACCCCGTCTGCCCTGACCATTGCCCCCGTCCCCCTCATCCGGGGAGGACTGTGCCTCTTCCTGCTGCTCCTCCACTCCGCCCTCCTCTGCCTGCGGCACATCGCCCCTCTGCTGGGCGATGTTGTGCAGGACGCAGCACACCACAATGATGCGGCCGACCCTATCTGACCGATACTGGAGGGCGCCCCCAGAGAGGTCCAGGCACCTGAAACGCATCTTCAGCACACCAAAGCACCTCTCGATCACTCCCCTTGTCGCTACATGGGCATCATTGTAGCGGTTCTCCGCCTCATTGCGTGGCCTCCGTATAGGCGTCATCAGCCACGATCGCAATGGGTAGCCCCTGTCGCCCAGCAACCAGCCCCTCAGCCGGGGATGGCGTCCCTCGTACATGCCGGGGATGGATGACCGCGACAACACGAATGAGTCGTGTACACTGCCTGGGTGACGGGCACAGACGTGCAGGATCATCATGCGGTGGTCGCAGGCCACCTGTACGTTCATCGAATAGGTCCCCTTCCTATTAGTGAACACGGCCCTGTTATCTGCAGGTGGCCGCACGGCGACGTGCATCCCATCGATCACGCCCTGGACCATGGGGAACCCGGCAACGGCAGAGAAGCCCCCGGCCCGGGCACCTTGGCTGGCCCGGTCCACGGGGAAGCGGATGTAGCGGTGCGCCATGGCATAAAGGGCATCTGTCACTGCCCGGATGCACCGGTGCACCGATGTCTGCGATATGCCGGACAGGTCCCCACTCGGTGCCTGGAATGACCCCGTTGCATAAAAGTTCAGGGCCACCGTAACCTTGACGGACACGGGGAGAGGGTGTCCCCCGCCAGTGCCACGTGGTGACAGGTGTGCCAGCAGGTGGCAGATGTGTGCCACGGTTTCCCGGCTCATCCGGAGTCTCCTCCTGCATTCCCGGTCCGTGAGGTCCTGGTATGACTGCCGGGGCCGGTACACACGGGGCGCCCTCGGGTGCCTCCGTTGCCGTGGGGCCGCGATGTCCTCCTCCCCCTCCTCGTCCTGTCGGTCAGGTGTCCCTCCAGCCTGGGCGGATGCCGCCTGCCCCTCTGCGGCAGCCTGCGCCGCCTCTCTGGCACGCTCCTCCTCCTCCTCCTCCTCCTCATCCAGGGCAACATAGACATGAGCGGCTGCCACCACGGCGGCCAACATTGCTGGATGGTCTGAAAACATGACGGCCTGGTGGGGGGGGAGGGGAACGACGACATGTCATCATTGCCCATATCCCCTCCTCCCCCCAGCCAGGTGGCATGGACCGCATGGGTCCAACTGTTGGAGGCTGGCACCTGGCCAGGTGGACCAACTCATTTGCCCTCCCATCACCCTCCTCGGCAAGGACCCCCCCCAACCCCCAACCTCCACCCCGGCACGGACCCCCTCCCCAACCTCCACCCCGGCACGGACCCCCCCCCAACCCCCAACCTCCACCCCAGCATGGACCCCCTCCCCAACCTCCACCCCGGCACGGACCCCCTCCCCAACCTCCACCCCGACACGGACCCCCCCCAACCCCCAACCTCCACCCCAGCACGGACCCCCTCCCCAACCTCCACCCCGACATGGACCCCCCCCCAACGCCCAACCTCCACCGCGACACGGACCCCCCCCAACCCCCAACCTCCACCCCAGCACGGACCCCCCCCAACCCCCAACCTCCACCCCAGCACGGACCCCCTCCCCAACCTCCACCCCGGCACGGACCCCCTCCCCAACCTCCACCCCGACACGGACCCCCCCCAACCCCCAACCTCCACCCCAGCACGGACCCCCTCCCCAACCTCCACCCCGACACGGACCCCCCCTCAACCCCCAACCTCCACCCCGACACGGACCCCCCCCCAACCCCCAACCTCCACCCCAGCACGGACCCCCCCAACCCCCAAACTCCACCCCAGCACGGACCCCCTCCCCAACCTCCACCCCGGCACGGACCCCCTCCCCAAACTCCACCCCGACACGGACCCCCCCCCAACCCCCAACCTCCACCCCAGCACGGACCCCCCCCCCCAACCTCCACCCCAGCACGGACCCCCTCCCGGCACTGCCCCGGAGCCCAGCCTACTCTAACCCCCCCCCCCCGCCGCACACACACACACACAAGCCGAGACACACCTCTCCTCACGCAATCAGTCTGCGGCCACGCCATTTCCTGCCCAGAGCCAACCCCCCAGGCCGTCACTCACCTCCTCGCTGGTCGGCGTGAGCCTGGAGCACCGGGTCACGCCGATGAAAAGGTGGTTTGATTCACGTCGACGTGAACGGTCATCACGTCGACGGGACTTCGGCCCATCCGGAAGGGAGAATATCGGCAGGCCGAAAATCTGCTGCCTTGCGCAGACCCGTGACATTCTCCGCGGCAGCGGCGCCATTAACGCCCCACCGACTTTTCTCCCTTCGGAGACTTCGGCGGGGGCGGGGGCGGGATTCACGGCGGCCAACGGCCATTCTCCGACCCGGCGGGGGGTCGGAGAATGACGCCCCAGAATTCTGAAGTAAAAACGGAAAATGCTGGGCATAGTCAGCAGGTCTGTCGGCATCTGAGGAGAGAGGAAACAGACCTAAATGTCTCAGGTCAATGGCCACTCATTGGCACTGGAAGAAGTCAGATGGCAGAACCTGACCAGATTTTTTCAAAATATTGGTTCTGGTGGGAAAACCGAGGAGATTCTCATCGACGACCTCACCGAATATTCAGCCTCTTTAACAATTTTTTTCTTCCCATGTGGCACTGGAGGCACTGCCTAGCCGGTAGGAGGTTCACCCTCGTTACCGACCAACGGTCGGTGGCCTTCATGTTTGATAACGCACAACGAGGCAAAATTAAAAATCATAAAATCTTGAGGTGGAGGATCGAACTCTCCACCTACATGTACGATATCAAGTATAGTCCAGGGGAGCTCAACGGGCCCCAGATGCCCTGTCCCGCAGCATGTGCACAATCGCACAAGAGAATCGCCTGTGGGCCATCCACAATGACCTCTGTCACCCGGGGGTTACCCGGCTCGCCCACTTTATCAAGTCCCGCAATCTTACTTACTCCACCAAGGAGGTCAAGGCCATGACCAGGGCTTGCCAGATCTGCGCGGAGTGCAAACCGCACTTCTATCGGCCAGACAAGGCTCGCATCGTAAAGGCCTTGGGGCCTTTTGAGCGACTAAGTGTGGACCTCAAAGGTCCCCTTCCGTCCACCAACTGCAATACCTACTTCCTAACCGTCATCGACGAGTTCTCCCGCTTCCCATTCGCCGTCCCCTGTCCCGACATGACCTCGGCTACCGTGATTAAGGCACTGCACAGCATCTTCACCCTGTTTGGTTTTCCTGCTTATATCCACAGCGACCGGGGTACATCGTTCATGAGCGATGAGCTGCGTCAGTATCTGCTCAGCAAGGGCATCGCCTCGAGCAGAACGACCAGTTATAACCCGCGGGGAAATGGGCAGGTGGAGAGGGAGAACGCAACAGTTTGGAAGGCTGTCCTCCTGGCCCTACGGTCGAGAGGTCTCCCAACCACCCGCTGGCAGGAGGTCCTACCCGATGCACTACACTCTATTAGGTCACTCCTCTGCACGGCCATGAATGGGACCCCTTACAACCGCTTGTTTGTCTTCCCCAGGACTTCCACCTCCGGGGTCTCGCTTCCGCCTTGGCTGACGTCTCCGGGACCTGTTCTTCTCCGGAGGCATGCGAGGAGCCATAAAACGGACCCCCTGGTCGAGAGGGTCCGACTACTCCATGCGAACCCCCGATACGCCTACGTCGAGCACCCCGATGGCAGGCAAGGCATGGTTTTCCTCCGGGATCTGGCACCCGCTGGTTCCGCCACTACAAATGCCCACCCTCACACGGTTTCCCTGCAGGACCTGGCACCCACTGATGCCCCCCTCCGGTTCACCGACCGCGCACGCCCCCTAGCGCCCCCCCTCCACACTACCCGCCGGTGCCGACAGCGCTACCCCCAGCCCCAGCTATCCCCCCTGCACCCCGACCCCCTACCCCGACCCGGACCAAAGATCCGACCACCGTGCTTGCGGATGTACCCTCACCTAAGACGTCCGTGCCCGCCGCACCACTGCCCGAGCTGAGGAGGTCGACGAGGACGATCAGGCCGCCGAAACGAATAGACTTGTGATTCCATTTCACCCCCCCGCCGGACTTTGCGTTTTTTTAAAGAGGGGGTGAATGTGATGAATGGTTACTGTGTTACTGTACCCTTTATGGTAATCTGTGTTAGAAGGATTAAGGTGCCTGGAAATGCCAGAATACCATTGGTAGAGAATGTACTTGTTCCCATTGGTTAAGCCTGTATGTTAGCTCCACCCTGCAAGGCGGGGTATAAGAGCCCATGCCGCCCCAGCAGCTTTCTTCTGTACCTGCGCTGCTGGGGGAAACATCTTGCATATTAAAGTCTTCAATTGTCTCCAATCTAGCTTCTGGAGTTATTGATCGTGCATCAATTTAATACGCTAGTTTTTAAAGAAAACACTCCCACGGGAGAACAGAAACTACAAATTCTGCACTCGAGGGTGAGCCCAGAAATCTACACCCTCATCGAGGACGCGGACAATTTCAATGCCGCAATGGAGCTGCTGAAAGGACATTATATTCGCCCTGTAAACCAGGTCTACGCCCGACATCTACTAGCGACGAGGCGACAAATCCCTGGGGAATCACTGGAAGAATTCTACCGTACGCTCCTGGTGTTGGGGAGAAACTGCAGCTGCCTGCAAGTTTCGGCGAGCGACCACACAGAACTTTTGATCCGTGACGCTTTCGTTGCAGGTATGCTGACCTCCCAAATCCGCCAGCGATTGCTGGAGAAAGAGACACTAGGCCTCAAGGAGGCACGGGCCCTGGATGTGGCCTCCCGAAACGCCCGCGCTTACGTCCCCGACCGCGCGGCAGCCCCCTGGGCAGCGTGGAACACCCCCCGCGGCCGACCCAGAGGCATCTCCCACCCCCCCACAAGCTTGTGCTGCAAGACGGCCTGGCAAACCCGGGGGGCCCCGCTGCTATTTTTGCTGGCAAGCCAAGGAGCCCCGACAGCGCTGTCCGGCCCCTGCAAGGGATGCGGCAAAAAGGGCCACTTCATGGCAGTATGTCAGCCCGCGCGATGGACCGCCACCACATCCCTCTCCACAGACCCCATGCGGCCAGCGGGCGCCGCCATCTTCCTCCTCCAGGGCCACATGTGGCCTCCGGGTGCCGCCATCTTGTCCCGCGGACGCCACGTGCGATGGATGGGCACCGCCATCTTGGATGGACTCCCAGGACCCCAGTTCGGCTGACCACACACCACCCGAAGAGAACATCCAACTGCTGCCACAATTAGCCTCGGTGACCCTGGACCAGTCTCGGCCCTGAACACTCTCGACTGCTACGACGACGGTGCTTATCAATGGGCATGAAACGTCCTGCCTAATCGACTCTGGGAGCACAGAGAGCTTCATACACCCCAACACGGTAAGGCGCTGTTCTCTCCCTGTCCACCCCGTTAATCAAAAAATCTCCCTGGCCTCCGGGTCTCACTCAGTAGAGATCAAGGGGTTTTGTGTAGCTAACCTCACGGTCCAGGGAAGGGAGTTCAAAAACTACCGACTCTACGTCCTTCCCCACATCTGCGCGGCCACACTCCTAGGGTTGGACTTTCAGTGCAACCTCCAAAGTCTAACTTTCAAATTCGGCGGCCCTATACCCCCCCTCACTGTCTGCAGCCTCGCGACACTCAAGGTCGATCCGCCTTCCCTGTTGGCGAACCTCACTCCGGATTGCAAACCAGTCGCCACCAGGAGCATAGAACATAGAACATAGAACATTACAGCGCAGTACAGGCCCTTCGGCCCTCGATGTTGCGCCGACCAGTGAAACCACTCTAAAGCCCATCTACACTATTCCCTTATCATCCATATGTCTATCCAATGACCATTTGAATGCCCTTAGTGTTGGCGAGTCCACTACTGTCGCAGGCAGGGCATTCCACGCCCTTATTACACTCTGAGTAAAGAACCTACCTCTGACATCTGTCCTATATCTATCTCCCCTCAATTTAAAGTTATGTCCCCTCATGCTAGACATCACCATCCAAGGAAAAAGGCTCTCTCTGTCCACCCTATCTAATCCTCTGATCATCTTGTATGCCTCAATTAAGTCACCTCTTAACCTTCTTCTCTCTAACGAAAACAGCCTCAAGTCCCTCAGCCTTTCCTCATAAGATCTTCCCTCCATACCAGGCAACATTCTGGTAAATCTCCTCTGCACCCTTTCCAATGCTTCCACATCCTTCCTATAATGCGGCGACCAGAATTGCACGCAATACTCCAAATGCGGCCGCACCAGAGTTTTGTACAGCTGCAACATGACCTCATGGCTCCGAAACTCAATCCCTCTACCAATAAAAGCTAACACACAGTACACCTTCTTAACAAACCTCTTAACCTGGGTGGCAACTTTTAGGGATCCATGTACATGGACACCGAGATCTCTCTGCTCATCCACACTCCCAAGAATCTTACCATTAGCCCAGTACTCTGTCTTCCTGTTATTCCTTCCAAATGAATCACCTCACACTTTTCTGCATTAAACTCCATTTGCCACCTCTCAGCCCAGCGCTGCAGCTTATCTATGTCCCTCTGTAACTTGTAACATCCTTCTGCACTGTCCACAACTCCACCAACTTTAGTGTCATCTGCAAATTTACTCAGCCATCCTTCTACGCCCTCCTCCAGGTCATTTATGAAAATGACAAACAGCAGTGGCCCCAAAACAGATCCTTGTGGTACACCACTAGTAACTGGACTCCAGTCTGAACATTTCCCATCAACCACCACCCTTTGTCTTCTTCCAGCTAGCCAATTTCTGTTCCAAACTGCTAAATCACCCTGAATCCCATGCCTCCATATTTTCTGCAGTAGCCTACCGTGGGGAACTTTATCAAACGCTTTACTAAAATCCATAAACATCACATCAACTGCTTTACCCTCATCCACCTGTTTGGTCACCTTCTCAAAGAACTCAATAAGGTTTGTGAGGCACGACCTACCCTTCACAAAACCGTGTTGACTATCTCTAATCAAATTATTCCTTTCCAGGTGATTATACATCCTATCTCTTATAAACCTTTCCAAGATTTATAAGAGTTACAAGATTTCCAAGGAGCAGATGGTACAGTGCCCAGGACCGGATCTTTATTAGGTCAGAGGTTCAACGGTTACTAAGGAAAGGTGTCATTGAGGCTAGCAATAGCCCCTGGAGAGCTCAAGCAGTGGTTGTAAAGACCGGGGAGAAGCATAGGATGGTCATCGACTACAGTCAGACCATCAACAGATTTACGCAGCTTGATACGTACCCTCTCCCCTGCATATCCGACCTGGTCAACAGGATCGCGCAATACAAGGTCTGTTCCACGGTGAATCTTAAGTCCGCCTACCACCAGCTCCCCATCCGCACTAGTGACCGCAAATACACTGCTTTCGAAGCAGATGGGCAGCTCTACCACTTCTTAAGGGTTCCCTTCGGTGTCACTAATGGGGTCTCGGTCTTCCAATGAGAGATGGACCGAATGGTTGACCGGTACGGTTTACGGGCCACATTCCCGAACCTCGATAATGTCACCATCTGCAGCCACGACCAGCAGAACCACGGCACCAACCTCCGAAAATTCCTCCAGACCGCAAAAATCCTTAACCTCACGTATAACAAAGATAAATGTGTGTTCAGCACCAACCGTCTAGCCATCCTTGGCTACGTAGTGCTTAATGGAGTTTTAGGCCCCGACCCTGAACGCATGCGCCCCCTTATGGAGTTCCCCCTCCCTCACTGCTCCAAGGCCCTGAAGTGCTGCCTAGGCTTCTTTTCCTACTATGCCCAGTGGGTCCCCAACTATGCGGAAAAGGCCCGTCCACTGATCCAACCCACAATTTTTCCCCTGTCGATAGAGGCCTTCAGTCACATCAAAGCAGACATTGCAAAGGCCACGATGCATGCCATCGACGAGTCCCTCCCCTTCCAGGTCGAGAGCGACGTGTCCGACGTAGCTCTGGCGGCCACCCTCAACCAAGCGGGCAGACCCGTGGCCTTCTTCTCACGCACCCTCCATGCCTCCGAAATCCGCCATTCCTCAGTCGAAAAGGAGGCCAAGGCCATAGTAGAAGCTGTGAGACACTGGAGGCATTACCTGGCCGGCAGGAGATTCACTCTCCTCACTGACCAACGGTCAGTTGCTTTCATGTTCGATAATGCACAGCGGGGCAAGATAAAAAAGGGCAAGATCTTACGGTGGAGGATCGAACTCTCCACCTTCAACTATGAGATCTTGTATCGTCCCGGGAAGCTAAACGAGCCTCCTGATGCCCTATCCCGCGGCACATGTGCCAACGCACAAGTGGACCGCCTCTGAGCCCTCCACGAGGACCTCTGCCACCCGGGGCTCACTCGATTTTTCCACTTCATCAAGACCCGCAACCTGCCCTATTCCATCGAGGAGGTCAGGACAGCCACCAGGAATTTCCAAATCTGTGCAGAGTGCAAGCCGCACTTCTACAGGCCAGAGAAAGTGCACCTGATAAAGGCTTCCCGCCCCTTCGAACGCCTTAGTATGGACTTCAAAGTACCCCTCCCCTCCACCGACTGTAACACGTAATTCCTGAACGTGATTGACGAGTACTCCCGGTTCCCATTTGCCATCCCCTGGCCCGACATGAGCTCAACCACCGTCATAAAAGCCCTCCATAGTGTCTTTATGCTGTTCGGTTTCCCCGCCTACATACACAGTGATAGGGGGTCCTCCTTTATGAGCGACGAACTGCGTCAATTCCTGCTCCGCAAGGGCATTGCCTCGAGCAGGATGACCAGTTACAACTCCCGGGGAAATGGACAGGTAGAGAGGGAGAACGGAACGGTCTGGAAGACCGTCCTACTGGCCCTGCGGTCCAGGAATCTCCGAGGAAGTCCCCCCGGATGCCCTCCACTCCATCCGGTCACTACTCTGTACCACGACCAACCAAACACTTCACGAACGTCTCCTTGTCTTCCCCAGGAAGTTCTCCTCTGGGACCTCACTCCCGACCTGGCTGGCTGCTCCTGGACCCATTCTGCTCCGAAAACGTGAGGGCGCACAAATCGGACCCATTGGTCGAGACGGTCCATTTCCTCCACGCTAACCCGCAGTACGCCTACGTAGCCGACAGGATACGGTCTCTCTCCGGGACCTGGCGCCCGCTGGATCCCCACACACACCCCCGCCACCAGTCCCACCCTCCTTCCCACCAGCACACCCCACAGCCGCCCCCTTCCCAGGTCAGTAGGTCCTTCCACCGGCCCCGTCTAGGGGTGATGAAGCTGCCACAGAAGCCGAAACCACGCTCCCGGAGTCACATACGCCCGAACCTCCACCGGCATCACCGCCAAAGCTACGACGATCGCAGAGGACGACCAGGGCCCCCGATCGACTAATTGCTTCATTTTGAAATGTACATTACTGTTGTAAATAGTTAAGATGATATAAGGCAATTCGGAGGTATTACGGTACCTTCATAACTGTAACTTCTACCACTTTACCACGTTGTAATACGAAGCCACCACACCCGCCGGACTCTTTTTAACAGGGGGTGACTGTGGTAGTCTGTGTTAGAAGGATTATGGTACCTGGTAATGCCGGAATATCATTGGTGGTAAATGTACTTGTTCCCATTGGTTAAGCCTGTATGTTAGCTCCGCCCGGCAAGGTGGGTTATAAGAGCCCGTGCTGCCCCAGCAGCTTTCTTCTGTACCTACGCTGCTGGGGAAAACATCTAGCGTATTAAAGCCTTCAATTGTCTCCAATCTCGCTTCTGGAGTTATTAATCATGCATCACCCTTATCATCATGTAAGGTGATGTCCCCTTTAAGACCGGGCTTGGAACCGTGGGGGACTCCGACTCCGGCTCCGCCCACCAGGGAGTTGTATATAAGGGGCAGCCCTGTAGGCGGCACCCAGTAAGCACCCGTCTCGGCATCAGGCTAGTTCTCAGCTTATTAAAGCCTTCTTTAGCGTTCTACTCTCTTGTGTCGTTATTGAGGGTACTACAATTATCATCTTACCAAAGCTTGCATTCATAACACTGAACACATCGCTCTTTGCTTAGATGCAGGGAGGATATTATTTGGTGTGGCAAGGCTGAAATTGGCAGATCTTGGGTGGGATTCTCCGACCCCCGCCGGGGGGCAGCGTGAATCACGCCCTGCCGCTCCAACGCCGGCTGCCAAATTCTCCGGCGCCGGTTTTCGGGCAGGGGTGGGGATCACGCCGCGCCGGTCGGGGGCCATTGGCAGTGGCCCCCCAGGCAATTCTCCAGGCCCCGATGGGCCAAGCCGCCACCTGTTTTCGGCCAGTCCCGCCAGCGTGAAAAAGGCATGGTCCATCCCGGCGGGACCTGGCTTGGAGGGCGGCTTGCGGAATCCTCGGGTGGGGCGCAGGGGGATCGGGCCCCGGGGAGGGCCCCCACGGTGACCTGGCCCGCTATCGAGGCCCACCGATCTGCGGGCAGGCCTGTGCCGTGGGGGCACTCTTCCCCTCCGCGCCGGCCTCTGTAAGTCTCCGCCATGGCCGGCGCGGAGAAGAAACCCCCTGCGCATGCGCCAGAATACGCCGGCAGTCCTGGCATGCGCCAACTTGCACTGGCCAGCGGCGGCCCTTCAGCGCCGGTTGGCGCGGCGCTAACCCCTCCAGCGCCGGCCTAGCCCCCGGAAGTGCGGAGGATTCCGCAACTTCCAGGCCGCCCGACCCCGGAGTGGTTTGCGCCGCTCTTGGCACCGGTACGGGCCGCCCCGCCAATTGCGGGAGAATTGCCCCTGAACTATGGAGCTGACTTTTGTGGCCCCTGTATTTACCATAGATTTTACAGTGCAGAAGGAGGCCATTCGGCCCATCGAGTCTGCACCGGCTCTTGGAAAGAGCACCCTACCCTATTCCCATAACACAGTATCCCCACCCAACACTCAGGGCAATTTTGGACACTAAGGGCAATTTAGCATGGCCAATCCACCTAACCTGCACATCTTTGGACTGTGGGAGGAAACCGGAGCACCCGGAGGAAACCCACGCACACACGGGGAGGATGTGCAGACTCCGCACAGACAGTGACCCAAGCCGGAATCGAACCTAGGACCCTGGAGCTGTGAAGCAATTGTGCTCTCCACAATGCTACCGTGCTGCCCCACGGTATATCCCCAAAACTCTAATTTGAATTCCTTTCCTTTTCCCTCATGTAATGTGTCTGTTCTGTAACTGAACTACCTCCTCGAAGGTCGCCCACTGTGCAATGACTCTATTTCCTAACAATTTTTGAATCCAATCCATGCCAGCTCTTTTCAACTCACTGATTTACCTCTCCTCCAGCCAAGTATTTTTCCACTTGACTTTGCCTCAATCTTGTTCATATCAATTCTAAAGCCGATGATATTCTGAGCATCGCTGAGCCCCCCCCCCCCCGCCGCGCCCCCCCCCCCCCCCCCCCCCCCCCCCTGCCCCGGACATACTCTCTCATTGAAATACACTCCACTTGTCCCACTTCAGTTTCCAGAATTAAATCCAGCACTGCTTTCGTCTTTACTGGGCTGGAAATAAAATTCCGAAAGCTAGGGATTCAAAACAAGCCTGTTGGACTTTAACCTGGTGCTGTAAGACCTCTTACTGTGGAAATACAATGATCAAGAGTGCTCTTCTATGAATATTTGAGGATTTTTTCCCCCCACTTTGTGCTTTACACGGCTAATAGGCCAGTCTCTATTCGGAAAACTGAAGTCCCACATTAATACTACTTTGTAATTCCTACATCGTTCTGTAATTTGGGTGCAAATTTGTCCCTCTATCCCCTTACCACTATTTAGAGGCCTTCAGCGTTGCACACAGTAGCACAATCATTCCGCTATTGTTCTTTAATTCTGACCAAATAGATTCTCTCTCTGACTCCTTCGACAACATCATCGCTCTCCAGTTCTATAATAGTTTCTTTGATCAATACTGCCACCCACGCTCTTGTTTGGCTTCTTTATCTTTCCCAAGTACTTTGTACTTAGGAATACGAAGTTCCTGGGTGGGATTCTCCAACCCTGCGCACCGGAATCGCGCCCAGCACGAGGACGGAGAATAGCCGTTCACGCCAGAAATCCGGCGAGATGGCACTTCCGCGATTCTCTGTGGACCCGCCAGTCGCGCCCGCGGTCGGGGGCCATTGAAAGCGGCCCCCGCGACGATTCTCCACGCTCGATGGGCCGAGTGCCCGCAGAGTTCTTCCGGCATGGTATACATGTGGTCCCACCCGTAGGGACCTCGGTGTTTTGGCTGCGGGGCCCGTCCTGGTGGGTGGCGGGAGGGATCTGACTTTGGGGGGGGTCCTCCATGGTGACCAGGCCCGCGATCAGGGGCTACAGATTGGCAGGCATGCTCATTCCGGGGGGGGGGGGCTATGTTCCTCCGCGCCGGGCCCCTGTAGGTTTCGCCATGCTGCGTGGGGACCAGCGCGGAGACGGCCTTCGGGCCCATGCACGGATCCACGCCGGCCTTCGCGTGAACCCGTGCTGGCCGTGCAGGGCCACCTTTCGGTGCCGGAGCAGTGTGCAGCTCTCCACCGCTGTGCTAGCCCCCTGAACAGTGGTGAATTGCTGGGCCAGGAGGCCCGTTGACGTCGGCATACACCACTCTGGCGTTTACGCCGGCGTCAACACTTGGCCGGGATTTCGGAGAATCCCGGCCTATTCCTCCATTTCTTTGAGGCAGGTCTCTCCTATTGCCACAATATCACAGTCCGCAGCTTCTGCCTGCAGCTCAGTAACCGTATTTATCACACTACATGCATATATATACACCCAAATCTCCTGCAGATCTTATTTGTCAATAGCAGAAAATAAAACCCAGAGTAAAATAAATGTAAATGCCTTGCCACCAATAAGTTAATAAGGAATGGGCAGATGTCCTCTGCCGTGGTGGCTGACTCTCAGAGCCTCTGGCCTCAGTTGCTGCTCTTTACCGCGCAGAACTGGAGCACTCCCTGTCAGGAGTATACTGCAGCCGGTTTGATGCTTCTGAACACACCCAAACAATTTCAGGTGTACAGAGACCAGCAAGACTTTGGTCAAGCACAGTGCAGAGTGGAATAAGGGACATTTTTAAAAATCACCGTGAAAATAATTGCTAATAGGCACCAGAGACCTCAAGTTTGCTGATAGCAGGTGACTTCAGATCTTGTTGCAACTAAATTTGGGGGAGTGATTCTATACCAGCACAATAACAGTGTGAAGCAGGACATTTGTGCAAACAGATCTTTTCAAAGTGGTGCAGAGCAGTCAAAAATGTGAGTGCACGTATGTTGAAAGCAGCAGATATGATCAAATATTGTGTGTACTGATGATTCAAGTACAGCCAGTGTAAATTTCTCTGAAGCAATTTGTCACAGCACCATTCTTGTGTGGAAAGGATGGGGGAACTTTCAGGCTGGTGATTCTTTAAATGACAACTCTGGCTATTTTTAACTTGGCAATGGCAGTGGAGATGAGTTATCTCACCACAGCAAGGGCACAACATGAGCAGTGATCTGAGATTTGCATTTGCCAGCAACCAGATTAAAAGTTGCATTGACAGCAATGAAGGAGCTTGTTACCTCCCTGCCTCTTTGGCACCGAGAGGTTATTAGGAGTTGCGGAGCGAAAGGGGAACATGTAAATACGATGTGAAGTTCCATGTTAATAGAATGTGTACACAGAAATGCCAACAGTTTTTTCACAGTCATTTACCAGAAGATGGAACCTTTTTCTGGTCTATTTGATACCCTTCTCCAAGAGTCAAATTTTAGTTAGTTCATAGAGTAATGATCAGGTCCATAATTACCATCCCTGTTACATAAATTAATTCCTAAGCAAATGTCAATTCAGCTGATACTGACACTTAGCCAGGTCAAGGTGAAAATGGAATCAACTGCATCGTCCATTGATGAGTTAACTAATGGTGTCTTACTGGGCTTTGGCTGTGCCCTCAACCTTGACAATTAAATATCCACAGAGTTCATAACCAGTTCAAGGAAATAATTGCTAATCAAGCATGGCAACTACCTCAGAGCCACTCAATCTGGCATCATGGTAATTGAGTCTTTCATCTGAACAGATCATATCTACTAAACAAATTGTATAGACTGTTAAAACTCAAGTTTGGGACCACTAGACCATTACGACTTGATTTACCTCATGTTTTCTCCTACGCTTTTCGACCTTGGTGTCCTGCAGGAGTTAACCCAGCACACAGTACAATCATAGAATAGTACAGCTTACAACGTCATCGAGTGTATGTTGTCCTTTTCCAGTTAGTCCCATTCTCTCACACTTCTGCAACATTTTTCTCCTTCAAATATTTACAAAGTACTTTCTTGAATGTGACAATTGAATTTATATCCACCTGGCAGTGCATTTGAAAACATGCATACTGTAAAAATCTTTTTCCTCATATCGCCCTGGTAAATCTTTAAATCTGTGCCCTCCGGTTGTCAATCCTTCAGCAATTGGAAATAATTCCTCTTTATTTACTCTGTCTAAACCCATCATCAATTCAACTCTTAGCCTTGTCCAAGCTTAATGACTCTAAACTCTCCAATCTATCCACGTTAACTGTGATCCCTCATTCCTGGAATCATTCTGGTAAATCTCTTCAGTTCCCTCTTCAAAGTATATGCGTCCTTCCTGAAGTGTGATTCATAGAATTGGACAGACATCAGTGGGACCAAACTGCTGTTTTAATAAAAGAATGACGTCGAATGCATTTTCTTGCTTTATTTAAGCATTTCCGTGATCAAATTCAGAGATTAGAAATGTATTTGGAAGTGAGCTATGATAAGTGTCACCAAACATCAAACACCACAGGCGCGATCTAACCAAATTGTAACAGAGTCCCGTGACAAGCGCGTTTAGCCAGGTGTTTCCCAGGTGGGATTCAGATCGTGCCATCTTGCAAGGTCATGTTAGATCTTGCGAGGTGTGCAAGCCGGGTTGATCCTGATAGAGGGATCTCCCGGCATCTACCGGCCGCGTTGCGCTCGAATGGCGGCCCCCACATTTGCCAAATCAAGATTTTACTTGTATGATATAATGCAGACAAATGGTTTGGTTAGTCAGAGTCAGAGTCAGAGTACAGCACAGAAAGAGGGCCTTTGGCCCATTGTGGCTGCACCAGACATCAAGCACCTATCTATTCTAATACTATTTTCCAGCATTTGGTCCATAGACCTGTATGCTCTGGCATTTCAAGTGCTCATCTAAATGTTTCTTAAATGTTGTAAGCATTCCTTCTACGACCCTTTCAGAAGGTGAGTTCAATCACATCCTTCCTATAGTGTGATGGCCAGAACTGTACACGGTACTCCAGCTAGGGCCTAAGCAGTGCTTTATACATCTCCATCATAACCCCCCTGCTCTTATATTGTACGCCTTGGCCAATAAAGGCAAGTATCCCATATGCCTTCTTGCATATGGATATGCCACGGATTCAGTGTGTGGCTTTCCTCCAGGTGCTCCGGTTTTCTCCCACAGTCCAAAGATGTGCAGATTTATAGATCATAGAATCCCTACAGTGCAGAAGGAGGTCATTCAGCCGATTGAATCTGCACCGACCATCTGAAAAAGGACCCTACCTCGGCCCACTCCACTGTCCTATCCCCGCACACCTATAACCCCACCTAACCCGCACACCTTTGGACACAAAGGGACAATTTAGCATGGCAAATCCACCTAACCTGCACATCTATGGACTGTGGGAGGAAACCGAAGCACCGGGAGAATGTGCAAACTCCACACAGACAGTCACCCAAGGCCGGAATTGAGCCCAGAGCCCTGGCGCTGTGAGGCAACAGTGCTAACTGTAGTGGCCGAAGGAAGAGGCTTCATGGAACACACAGTAGGCTGGATAAGAACAAGGTTTATTTACACTGTGAAGCTCCTCTCAGTCAGGGGGGAGGCTCTGCCCCTTCAATTACCGGGGGCGTTCATATTCCATGGTGTAGAAGGGGAATCAGATACAACATAGTGCTTTGCCCCTGAAGGGGTCATAACACTAACCACTGTGCTGCCACTGGTGCATGTCCACATTGATTATGTGGGGCCATTTTTGGGAACAATGTTTTTGCTCCTGATGGATGCCCATTTGAAGTTGATGGAAGTGTTTCAAATGAAATATGCAACGTCGCAGGCCACAGTTGAGAAATTGTGTCAGTGTTTCGCATCCCATTGGATACTTGAAGTAATTGTGTCAGACAATGGAACGGCCTTCCGAGGGCTGCATTTCAGAATTTCACCTCCACGAATGGCATAAAGCTAATAGGGACTGCGCCATACCACCCAGCATCCAATGGGCTGGCTGAACAAGCAGTCCAAACCTTCAAGGCAGGTCTTAAAAAGCAGCCAGGTGCGACTCTGGAAACCAGAATATCTCAATTTCTTCTAGGATACCGGACATCGTAGCATTCTGTGACAGGAATGTCACCAGTGAAATAATTGATAGGGGGGTATCTTAAGGTCATACTAAGTCTGGTGTTTCCAAATTTGCCGGGGAGGGAAGCGGTCAGGGCAGTCAGAAGAAAAAACACAATTCAGTCAAAGCAGCAATTGATGAACCAATGTATGTCAGAAATTTCAGAAGCGGACCAAGCTGCGTCCCAAGAGTTGTTGTAGCCAAGACAGGACTGCTGTCTTACAAAGTGAATGTACAAGATAGAATTGTCAGGAAACATGTGGATCACTTACGTGGACCAGAGTCATCCCAGCAGCCAGTACTGCAGCCTGAAACCTTATTGCCAGCAGGAGACGTTGTTGGTTGTCCAAGTACTGAAGTACAAAGTCAACCTGTGACAGGAGAGCCTGCCGTCACCACAGAAACAGATGAAGCCGAGTTGCCAGAGGAGATAACAGGCACAGCGGTTTCTGCAGACACTGTCCCAGCAAAAACATTCAAGTCGTTGGAGATACACCGCTCTGCCAGAAAGCGGAAAACACCAGAGAGGCTATGATGGACTGGTTGAAAGGGTTAAATGTTAAATTTATTTTGGACTGTATAGTTTACCTGTTATTATTGTATAAAAGGGCTTAGATGGGAGGGGTGCGGTGCCGGGCCCCTTTTAAGGGGCAAGCGGCTGAGAGGGTCAATTGACTGGGAAAACCAGGGTGGGGGTCCACCCTAGCAAACGTGGGCTTTTGCCTCAGATCGATTTTGGACGCTGACTGGCAGCCACAAAGTTGTAAAACTCTGCAAGATAGTATGTTGTAAATAAAGGTTAGTTGTTTCAGACCTAGCTGGTGAGCTGAAGGTATTGTAACATATCAATGATTTGGATGACGGAACTAAATGTAATATTTCCAAGTTTTCTGATGACACAAAACTAGGTGGCAATGTAACTGATGAGGAGGATGTAAAGAGGCTTCAAGGCAATTCAGACAAGTTGAGTGAGTGGACAAATACATGGCAGATGCAGTATAACATGGATAAGTGTGAATTTATCCACTTCAGCAAGGATGTCTTATCCAGCTGTACAGGGCCTTGGTGAGACCACACCTGAAGTACAGTGTGCAGTTTTGGTCTCCTTATCTAAAGAAGGATATACTTGCCATAGAGGGAGAGCAGTGAACGTTCACCAAACTGATTAATGGGATGACAGGATTGAGATGGGGTCGACAAGGCTTGTATTCACCGAAGTTTCGAAGAATTAGAGGGGATCTCATCAAAACATAGAGAATTCTGACAGGGGTGGACAGACTGGATGCAGGAATGATGTTTCCTCTGGCTGGGAAGTAGATTTCTAGATGCTAATGGTGTCAGGATGGCACGGTAGCATAGCGGTTAGCATTGTTGCTGCAGAGTCCCATGTTCGATTCCCGGCTTGGGTCACTATCTGTGCGGAGTCTGCACGTTCTCCCTATGCCTGCGTGGGTTTCCTCCGGGTGCTCCGGTTTCCTCCCACAAGTCCCGAAAGGCGTGCTTGTTAAGTGAATTGGACATTCTGAATTCTCTCTGTGTGTACCCAAACAGGCGCTTGAATGTGGCGACTAGGGGCTTTTCACAGTAACTTCATTGCAGTGTTAATGTAAGCATACTTGTGACAATAAAGATTATTAAAAGGGATACGAGGAGAAAGTGGGAGTATGGGGCGAAATTCTCCCGTATCGGCGCGATGTCCGCTGAATGGCGCTCAAAACGGCGCAAATCAGTCAGGCATCGCGCCGCCCCAAAGGTGCGGAATGCTCCGCATCTTTTGGGGCCGAGCCCCAACTTTAAGGGGCTAGGCCCGCGCCGGACGAATTTCCGCCCTGCCAGCTGGCGGAAAAGGCCTTTGGTGCCCAATGACAGGCATTTTAGCAGCGGGACTTCGGCCCATCCGGGCCGGAGAATCGCGGGGGGGGGGCCCGCCAAACGGCGCAGCGCGATTCCTGCCCCCGCCGAATATCCGGTGCCGGAGAATTCGGCAACCGGCGGGGGTGGGATTCACGCCCATGATGTTGAGATACAGGATCAGCCATGATCATATTGAATGGCGGAGCAGGTTCGGAGCGTCAAATGACCCACTCCTGCTCCTATTTCCTATGTTTCTATGTAAACTGACTCTCCGATCATCGAATTGTAGATTAATAAAAATAATTGTCATTGTTATCAGCAAAGGGAATAAAGTTGATGTAAGATGGTCTCCTCTTGGATGTCCTCAGCAATATGATGAATGAGGAAAGTCCTGTCACAAGGTATTAGCGCTCAGACATTCTGAGCACTGACTCTCTTAAAACTTCACAGGAGAAAATAAAATAGCAAACCTACCTACTTCTTGCCCACTGTATAAAATGTCACATCTAAATAACCCTCACCATAATGCTCCTAGAAACAGAAACAATGGCATTGAGGCAGCAAAAAGATGCGTTGAAACATTTTATTTTCTGATGGAGTTCCATTTTTTCTGAAATAGCCAGATTATATACAGGATATATATTAATATATTATGTCAGCCTCTTTAAAAATGATTTTACCCTTTACATTCTGCCTTCATAAATAATGATAAGTAATCGATCGCTGTTCCACTAATTCCTGTTCTCTGCTTTATCTTGTTCATGTCAGATTCTTAAAGATTGCATTCCTAAAAGATTAGAGAAGCCTTTTTAATCCACTGAACCATTCCTAATGAGGTGTCACATTGTCTATTTTTAATGTAAAGGGTACTTTGTTTAGCAAAAGAAGGTAGAATACATCACAGCAGTAACCCCTGTCAGAGTTTAGTTAGGTTTCTCGCCATTGATGGTATAAATTATTCAATTTTGATTGCTCTATTTATTCTGTTTCAGGATTTCTATTCTTATTTCATGTTCATAAATAAACATAACTGATTATTGAATAGGGGAACATTTAAATTTATTTAATTGAATTTCCAATTCATGCTGCTAACATTAAAATTCAATCAAAACAAACTCTTACGTCACAAGATATTCAGTAATTTCAAAGGTAATGCTTATTTGAATTAGAACTTATGGAGCTCAATTTCAAAACCTTCATTGTGTGGGAATGGGGCTATATTGTGCTTCCAATTTATGGTGCTGAATTTAGCACCCAATTCCTGCTCCTGATTGACCCACCACAGTTGTGTTTGGGTCTTTCACAAGGGTGATGCAAGAACCTGGCTGCTTCAGGTAAGAGGATTTGATGATGTACGTCGGACCCCTAAACAACTTTGAGGTACACATAGAACTAGGCATCGATCATCCTCACCATAGTCCACCATGTTTGATTTTCTATATCCCATTAACATGACTTTTGATCCAGAGAAGCCACTACTGTCCCTCCCCTAACAGTACGCTGCCCGTGAACACTGGCTCGGCGCTTGCAACATTTCATGCACATTGAAATGAGACCAAATGTCATTAACATATCAGAGAGGACATCCGATAGGCGGGCAATCACATCTCCTGTCACCCATCCAATGTCTGTTCAAAGTTAAAATTGGGCCCTTTATATTTTAACACTGTCTGGATGTTTTGCTTTACCAGTAACCAACATATGTCTTATTAAACACTACAGGACAAAGATTATCTTAGAATTATAGAATTTACAGTGCAGAAGGAGGCCATTCGGCCCGTCGAGTCTGCACCGGCTCTTGGAAAGAGCACCCCACCCACGGTCAACACCTCCACCCTATCCCCACAACCCAGCAACCCCACCCAACACTAAGGGCAACCTTGGTCACTAAGGGCAATTTATCATAGCCAATCCACCGAACCTGCACATCTTTGGACTGTGGGAGGAAACCCACGCACACACGGGGAGGATGTACAGACTCCGCACAGACAGTGACCCAAGCCGGAATCGGACCTGGGACCCTGGAGCTGTGAAGCAATTGTGCTATCCACAATGCTACCGTGCTGCCCAGATAAATAGAGGAGTCATATTCACTGTCTACTGTTTCGACCATCATTACACTCCATCAGCAGCTTCACTTATGTTATTTTATGTTGCCCTCTCATTCATTTTATTGAGACAGGGCTGTCACTAATAGTAATTCATCAAAGTCAACTATTTACTCTCTTGTCTCATGTCAAATTGTTAATTGACTCACTAATGAAATAGAGTCAGACCAGTGGCTGCTGACTCACCCTTCAGTGTTCACCAACAATTTATTCAGACCTGCATTCTATAAAATGCATTTAAATGGCAAATACATGGCAACAAGAATAGTGATCTGAAAAAAACTGCCTTTGCTGGGCTTAAAGGGGAAGTTTGCAGTCTCAAATTACTATTGATCCCACTATAAGAAGCAACGACTAATAAGTTGACATTGATGAATCAGTGAATTTCCTACAAATACCATTCTACAGTGGATTTACAAAAATAAATGCTCTTCTCCTGGATGCAAATAAAACTTTTCATATGAACAAAGTTTTCTAAAAGGCAGCTTCCGGTGCTTTTCGATGTGCCCGAGTGTGCATGCTGGACATACTGAGGTAGTGCAAAGCAGTATTCTTTCAACAGGCACATTCTACAGCAGGGGAGCAAAATTTACTGATTTCATGGAAACAATCAGAGCTAGGTTTTATGACGTCCCCTCCCCCTCCCCGCCCCATCCCACTCCCATGTACATCAGTTGAGTGTTTGCTTAACACCCTTGAGATGGGATGTCTTCCCTCCTTGCCTCCACTTTGATTGCTCTGTAATGAGACCAGGAAACATTGATCTGCTTCTGTGGTGTAGATGTGCTAACATTGATTCCTATGCCCTGTGTCATTCCAATATGTTTGCTTCACCTATTTCTGTAACAAATAAACAATAGCCGCACATCAGATAGGAGCTTTCGGCACGGTGATAAATTCGAAACCAAACAACCTGAAAAACAGATTCAGATTTCTCAATGGCTTTCTGTTAGCTCACATTTGATGAACAGAACAGGTTGGGGTAGAATTTATACTGACGTGGACTTTGGCGAGTCAGGCAACAGAATGCTCCTGATGGCTGCCCAGTAACCTTGGTTAGATTGAGGGCCAGGCCTCACTAGCATTCGACCAGCAGTTTACAGGCACAACAGAAACACCCGGCAGTATCAGGGAGCCCTGTTGGCTGTGGACATGCGTAACATCGGACAGAGCCATTAGTTTCCAGGCCAAAGTTGGATAGATCCATATATGGGGGAGAGGTCCAATCTCAGGATGGAAGGTGGAGAGGGAGATATCCAGAGCAGCAGTGGCGCAGGATCATTTGTAAAGCTCAGGGAAACATTCCTTCCCCCTTCTGGATCCACAAGAATCTCCTTTCCAGCTGATTGTGCAGGAGGCACATGCAGCCCACAGTTACTTCATACTGTCTTAAAATGGCAAATTAAGTGCAATGTATATCATGGGACCCCAATTTGCATATCAAAAGGACCCACCAATCAACTCAAGCAGCAGCTCAGGCAGAGAGGCAAGCAATCATAGAATTATCATAGAATTTACAGTGCAGAAGGAGGCCATTCGGCCCATCGAGTCTGCACCGGCTCTTGGAAAGAGCACCCCACCCAAGGTCAACACCTCCACCCTATCCCCATAACCCAGCAACCCCACCCAACACTAAGGGCAATTTTGGACACACTAAGGGCAATTTAGCATGGCCAATTCACCTAACCTGCACATCTTTGGACTGCGGGAGGAAACCGGAGCACCCGGAGGAAACCCACGCACACACGGGGAGAACGTGCAGACTCCGCACAGACAGCGACCCAAGCCGGAATCGAACATGGGACCCTGGAGCTGTGAAGCAATTGTGCTAACCACAATGCTACCGTGCTGCCCGTGATGTTGGCAGCAGCCAGGTTCAGGCAATGGTACAAAGGAAAGCTGAGCATTTCTCCTGTTCTCTTTAATCATTGCATTAATGTAGAATAAGCAAACTAACTTCAAGAAACCTGATGGACAAGCAATTGCTAAATTCCTTTCTACTCACAGCACACTGAGAGTGAGCCACATCAATTTATTGCATATGTAGGGCATCGCTGACTATTTCCTCTTTTCAACATGGTGGAAAGGTGATAGAACGAAAGGAAAATATTTTCCATGTCTCTGGCACTCTCCTACAATAAATACAGTATTAGAGAATGATTCTAATAGAGTTTAAGAGATGATGCAAATGCCTAATGGGTTTAACTGCTGGGCATACATAAGTAACACCCCCTTATACACAGTTTTCACAAGCATCCTGCTGCTCTGATGTAAGCAGAAACTCTTCTTAAAAATAATGACAATTTGTATTTATACAATATCTTTGATGTAGAAGGAAGTGCCAAGGAATGATTAGCAAACAACATTTGGCGCCAAGACACAAAAGGAGATACAAGGACAGATGACCTTAGGCCATCTGTCCTTGTATCTCCTTTTGTGTCTTGGCGCCAAATGATGTTTGCTAATCATAGAATTTATAGTGCAGAGGAGGCCATTTAGCCCATCGAGTCCGCACCGGCCCTTGGAAAGAGCACGCTACTTAAGCCCACACCTCCACCCTATCCCCATAAACTAGTAACCCCACCTCACCTTTTGGACACTAAAGGGGCAATTTAGCATGGCCAATCCGCCTAACCTGCACATCTTTGGACAGTGGGAGGAAAGGGGAGCACCCAGACGAAACCCACGCAGACACGGGGAGAAAGTGTAAACTCCACACAGATGCTGACCCAAGGTTGGAATTGAACTTGGGACCCTGGAGCTGTGAGGCAGCAGTGCTCACCACTGTGAACCGTTCCCCCAAGTTAACGGTAAAGAAGAGAGGTTTTGGAGGAGAATTTGATTTCGGGCCAAGGCTTCTGAAGGTGCAACTGACAACCATCAATGGGACAAATCAGGGATGCACAAAATGCCAGATCCACCTCCTGCAAAAGTCAACAAAAGCAGAGCAAGAGGAGCAAGAGCATTAATGGAAATGCAGCGAGGTACAATCAGTGGAATGAAATTTCGATTTAACTGAAAGAATTAGAATTCCCATCTTTCTTCATAACTTTTGCATCCTGCTGATAGGTTGCTCTGTCACATTTTCATTACATGAGAAATGTTACTATTGGAGAATATATTTGTCAATTTGCTCATGGAATGCACCACAGTGTTATTTCAGTCATCATATGCATGTACTCATACTGCTTAAATATAACACTCCATTGCAAACACCGTTTGATACTATAATGGAGTTTGCACATGAGTGGCAGTGATAAAAATACATACTGTGGAGCTGGAAATGTACAGGTTCCATACTGTGACCATGACGTGTTTCTGATTCCAACCAAAACAATACGTTAAATTGTTTTTGCAAAAATAAAATCACGGTAAGTTCTCTTTCTGGAATTTGCAGGATCGCACTCAAGAAATAATCACCTGACAAAAGGGCAGTACGGTGGCAGTGTTGCTAGCACTGCTGCCTCGCAGCGCCAAGGATCCAGGGTCAATTCCAGTCTTGAGTGACTGTCTGCATGGAGATTGTGCATGTTCCCTCTATGTCTGCGTTGGTTTCCTCCAGGAGCTGCAAAAAATTGCCCCTTAGTATCCAGGGATATGCAGGTTAGGTTATGAAGATAGGGCAGGATGGTAGGGGAGTGGACCTGTGTACTGCTCTTTCAGTGGGTCAGTGCAGACTCTATAGGCTAAATGGCCTCATTCTGCAATGTAGGGATTCCCTGAAATGGGATAAAAGGAACCTCAACGAAAATGTTCTGCACTTTTCATTTGCCTACAGCTGAACACAAAACTCAGCATAAAGGAACAGTGTAAATAGTTTGTGTTGAATCAGGATTTTGGGGGGATAGGACTATAAAAGCATAGGAAAGAACGCATTGTTCAGAGTGGGATTGCAGAGTAGAAAGGATTTGGTAAACTGCTTCTTCTCGGTTGGTTTTTAATGAAAAGCTTCAAGGTTTTCCAGTGCCTCAACAAAATGTTCAAACTCAGACAGAAATGAGTAGCCAGGAGATACCAAGCAGAGGGGGCACCTGAAGACCTTCAAGCTTTGTGAATTGAGACCTGTTGGCCTTTCTGCCAAAAACATGAGCCAGGTGGGACCGGCTTCTGAACTCCGGGAAGGCAAGTCAGCTTGAATAGTCAACTGTAATGTATGGAGGGAGGCAGAAGAGGTACGGTGTGCCACATCTGTGTCCTCAAGGAAAAAAAAGTAGTTCCAGAAGAAGTTCAACAACCTGATCACACCTGAAATGTTAATATATTCCCCATTCCCTTCCTTTGTTCCTCGCCTACTCGCACCACACCTAAACTTCACCGAAAGCAGCATTTACATAAGTATCACTTCAGACAGAAGCCCACGCGTTTCCACAACAGCTGACTATAGTACAACTACCAAATATACTAAACAAATTCAGCATGCTTAGACCTTCACCTGTCTCATAAAAACCTCTATAGTGACACCTTATAAACAATTAAAATCGACGAGGAGGCAAAGTCAAAGGAAGAATAATAAAACAGCTATTTAAAATCTGATATATTTTAAAATGGTGTCAGCTCACAATGATCTTGCGTAGCTTGACACCCCAGCCAATCGCACAAATTTGTACACTCACCAGGCTAGATTTCGAGGAGTCAGGTGGGGTGGGCAAGATGGTGGGTGGATGGGCAGGCATAGAGAATAGCGCGGGAGGTCACGCATGGTGGGAAAACTGTAAGCAATTAAGTCAGTGTCTGGAAGGTAAGAAATTGTGAACTCACCTGTTGAGGGCGGGAAACGCAATACTATGCTTAATTTCCCACCTGCAAATCATTTCAATACAATTCAGCATGGTTTAATCCTGCCTCATCAATTTAGTGAACCTCACATGTGTGTCTCTAGTCTGCAGTAGAATGCCCAGTGAAAGTTGGTGACTTTTATGGAGTTTAATTACTTGGCCAGGATTTTACAGCTCCACGAGGCAGGTTTTCCCATAGCGGACGCAGCAAGCTATTGGCCAATAGCAGGAAGTCTATGGGCTATTGCATGGTTCACACCCCCTCCCCTAATGTGAGGGGTCGACTTTGGCGGGAACAGAATATCCCGCCAAGGGGAGGGTGTGGAAAATACCGCCCCTTGACTCACTGTGAGAGTCCTTTGGACTTCCAAGAGATTGAGTAACAAGGCACTGGATTGGGCTTGGAGATATTGGGATGGATTTTCCACTGCATGCCACCAGTAGCAGAGTTCCCGATGTAGCAGAGAATCCAGGGTCGGGCAAAAACAGGATCGGCACCATTCTGATGCTCCTGTCCTCTGCAGGCAGTGGTATCGAGGTTCGCAACCTGAATCAGTAGGAGGATGCAAATGGGCCAAATTCATCCATTTGCATCCTATTAACAGGCCAGGGAACATATCCTCCAAGCCCGTTTGTATCGCCGATCCTCTGGGCCTGGATTCACATGGGGGAGAATTGGTGCAGGTATTTACCAGCATGACCTTGATGCAGTGGACCCCATGGTGGGCCAAGGGGGTCATTCTTTGAGGGAACTGGCCCCAAAGTCCATCAGAGGGTCACCCTTCCCCATAATGCAAATCATCTCCACTCAACCCCCACAAATCACCCCACCACCCACCCACCCATAACAGAGACTCCCAACAGAAGCCTCCCAATTATACTCACCCCCACCAGAGACTCCCCCATAAGAGAGACCCCCATCAGAAACACCCCAATTACAGTGAGCCCCATCACAGACCCTCTATAAGAGAGAGACCCCTACCTGGAATCCCCCAAATTACAGAGAGAGAATGCCTGGAAGCCCCGCATAACAGACACCCCTGCCTAAAAGACAGCCAGAAGAGAGACCCTTGCCAGGAAACCAGAGAGCAGTCCGGACAGAGGCAATGAAAATAAAATCACTGCTTTAAAATTCACCTGTTAATTCCTGGAAAGAAACAAACAGTCAGCCTGGTTTAGACCCCCTCCAGATCTTTGATTTGAAGGCCTTTCATTCATATCTTGTGAAATTGATTTTACTAGACAGTGATTGACAGCTTCCACACACACCCAGCTATCTGGATTATTTAATTCGCCTCCCTTCACGCTTGAGTGGATTTCAAGTAGTCAGCTGTGAAACTAACCCCAATGCTTATAAACATATAGCTATGATTGACAGGTCCTGAACCCCATGAGAGGCAGTTAAGTACTCTCACTTCCTCTTTTTCTCCAAGAAAGACCAACACCGACCAACCCAGAATAAACTCCTATTATTAAAAAATGGCAGTTGGGTGGATCTCAATACTGTGTCGGCCAGCTTGGTTTTAAAGTAACAAACAGAACTGTTAAGAAGTGCAGCTGGATTCTCCACTTCCCCAGCTGTTTCTCAGCCGTGCACCATTCGCTGGAGGTGGGATTTCCCATTG
The DNA here is from genome assembly GCF_047496885.1 of Scyliorhinus torazame. NCBI lineage: Eukaryota > Metazoa > Chordata > Chondrichthyes > Carcharhiniformes > Scyliorhinidae > Scyliorhinus > Scyliorhinus torazame. The sequence goes on from NC_092716.1 coordinate 220,338,450, forward strand.
AAAACACCCCACAACACCACAAGACCCACTGGCAAGGGTGCACTACCAGCGGGAAAGGTGAATGCCGAAGACTGGAGAATTCCAGCCCTGGTCTCCTTTCAGCAGAAAACGGTGGCACGGTGGTTAGCACTGCAGCCTCACAGCGCCGGGAACCTGGGTTCAATTCTGGCCTCGGGGCCAGACTGTCTGTGTGGAGTTTGCATGTTCTCCACGTGTGGGTTTCCTCCGGGTGCTCCAGTTTCCTCCCACAGTCCAAAGACGTGCAGGTTAGGTGGATCGGCCATGCTAAATTTCCCCTTAGTGTCCAATGGTTCGGTGGGGTTATGAAGATGGGGCATGATGCTCTGATCTCTGAATCTCACACCATGGTTTCCGGACCCCCCCCCCCCCCCCCCCCCACACACACACACACCCCACCTCATAAGGCCAGGACACCACGGGTCCGATCCTTGGCATTGGCAAGATGATAGCCAGGACCCTGGGCACTGCTAACCTGGCACCCTGGCAGTGGCCCTTCCAGCTTTGGTGCCAGGTGGCAGTACCAGGGTGCCCGGGTGATGCTGCCAGGGCGATAGGCTGGGAGTGCAATAGTGCCCAGGTGGCCTTGGGGGTGCCAGGGTACCACCCTGTCCAGAGCTCAATCACCCAGGGGCCTCTGATCGCCTGGGACCACCAAATGCCGGTAGGCCTGCTCCATGTGGTGGAGACCAGAGCTAAACGGCACTCGCTCAGGGTCTTCGAGGCACTGGCGTTAGATCCCGCGCCTCGAGATACTTTGATGTGAACATATTCAAGGGAACATGACTGCACACTTGAATATGCAAATCTGGATCCTCCCCATTTGTGGGCAGGATCCAGATCGCGATGCCTTTGAAGATCTAATGAGATCTACGAGGCATAACAAGACCATTAAACATTGCAAGAGATCTCTTGCGAGATTTAACGGCCTCGTCACGTGATGAGGTCGGTTGATTTTGGCCAAAGTATATTACATTTATATGCAGTAAGGTTCAGTAAGAAACCATATTTGGATTAAATGTAATTATGTTTTGCTTGACATTATTTCCATTGAATTATTCCATGTAATTTCAGCAATGAAATTAATGACTGAAAAATAAAATACAATTATCTGCTCCATTGAACTACATCCGATTCCTTCACCTGTAAAAATATATTGGCATTTTACAATACATGACAAATATAGAAAGTCATATTTTCCAGAAATTTTCAGTCTCAACTGATTCATCCCAGTAACAGACAAAGAGGAGGAAAGTATCCACACATTTCCTCCATGATTAAATGCAGCTAACAACGATTTTTGAAAAGGCGATCCTACAACAACAAATTCAAAATATATTAATTTTTTTACAAAGTATCCTTGAATCTGCATAATTAATAATGGATATAACGTTGACAGCCGTGGATATGTTCATTCAACTGAGAACTCAAGGACAATAATTCACAGGACAGACAATATACTGAGTGTTGGATTTAGTAGGTCCGTTAGCCAAAGGGCAAATGCTGTCATGGTCACATAATATCATGAGAGGCCTAAAACGGGATTTGCACAGCGAGATTTCTGATCACGATCTTCCTGGACATCCTCGACGATATGATTAACTTCACGCCGAGGAAGGGTGCGAACCTGATTCACACCAATTTGAATGCATTATAGTGTACTTAGCGAGGTTAAAGCCGAATCATCAGTCCTCACTGAATCTTCCCACCCGCCAGGCGTTACGTCAGGCAGGCGTGAATTTACTACTGCTTTTTAAAAATGGAAACCAAGCGCCATGACCTTCGAGAGGGAGGAAGGAGGTGAGCACCCTGAATTTATTTGTCTTTCCTGCCAGTCAAAAGAGGATTGTAGGAAGGCGATAATTTACAATGTGATACTGACCTGTATTTCATGGGTTAAAGCTAGCTCCACCATCTGACTGAAAGAATGACTGAATGATACCAGGGTTTCCACCATCTCAGATTTCATAGAGGCGACTGTTGTTTCATCTTCAACATGCATGCAGCTGTAAGGAAGAAATAAAACGTAACCTTTGGGATTAATTTCCCGTCTATCAACAGGTTCAAGAAAAATTGCAATTACTCTGATATTTATTTTTTAATTGGAACAACACTAATAATTTTGTAGCATAATTATTCAGGTTCACATTATTACTCGGAAGAACAATCATGTACAACTTCAACAAAAATTATAATACACTTCACTTATGCTCACCTGGCCTTTCCCAACTTTTGTACCCTTTTGGTACTTTAACTATTTTAGAATTTCACTTCCTTCTTTAAAAAATAAAAGATGGGGCGGGATTCTCCGATTATGGGGCTAAGTGTTGACGGCGTCGTAAATGTCGGAGCGTTTTACGATGGCGTCATCTGGCCGCTAGGATCAGCGATCCTGCGCCGCACAGGGAGCCAGCACGGCACCGGAGCGCTTCACGTTGCTCCAGCTGCCGATACGGGCGCCAGCACGGGCGCTGCGGGTCCGCACATGTGGGCTACGGCCGGCGGGGGTCCGCACATGTGGGCGACGGCCGGCGGGAGTCCGCACATGTGGGCTACGGCCGCCGCAGATCTACCCATGCGCGTGGGTGCTGTCTCCGCGCCAGCCCCCACGCAACATGGTGGAGCCCTCCAAGGGGCCGGCACGGAGGAACATAGGCCCCCCCCAGAATAGCCTGCCCGCCGATCGGTAGGCCCCGAATTGCAGGACTGGCCACCGCGGAGGTCCCCCCCAGAGTCGGATCCCCCTTCCCCCCACCAGAACGGCCCCCGCAGAAAGAATGGCGAGGTCCCGCCGGGTAGGACGAACAATACCGGCGGGACTCAGCCGAACTCGCCGGGCATTCGGCCCATCGAGTGCGGAGAATGGCCGGGGGGCCGCGTTGAGTGGCCCCCGAGTGGGATCCAAAGCAAAACAGTTGACGGTGTTATCTGATATCTAATTCACTAAAGTTAATTTTCTTTTTAGCTATTTGTTTTACAGATGTGAACAGGTCAATCTTTGGTTAAACCAAATGGGTTACTGCAGTAACCTGGGCAAGATCCAGATCAGAGTTCAGGACAGGATAATAATGATGATGATAATACTTACCGTTATATATTCCCTGAATGCATCCAAATATTTTAAAGGGTTTCAAAATGCTTTGAAAACAATTAATTATTGAAAAGAAGTGCTGAATATAATGGCAAAGTGCATCACTCCAGCACCTTCTCAAAGATAAAAGAGGAAAATAAGCAGTGAAGAGCCGATTTTAACTCTGTGCAAGTGAGAGGGGTTTGAGTCAATTAAAATCTCGCTCTAATGTTGTTGTTAAAATGGTTGGGGAACTAAGATTGTGACCAGGACATCCAAATGGGCCTCTTGCTCTTCTTTGAAAAAGATCATGGGATTTTTATCATCCACCTGAAGCACAATACATGGATGGAGCTGATTCGTAATGCCTCGCCCCAACACAGCAGAACTTCAGCATCATATTGGCCTGCCATCTTTCATAAGGGGCACAAACCCTTTGATTTAGAATTCATTATTAGCCTTTGAGCCAAGTTGACACATGGTTCATTGTAATAACCAACGATAAGGATTCAATTAAAACATTGGATTGGATTGCATTTGTTTATTGTCACGTGTACCGAGGTACAGTGAAAAGTATTTTTCTGCGAGCAGCTCAACAGATTATTAAGTACATGAGAAGAAAAGGGAATAAAAGAAAATACATAATAGGGCAACACAACATATACAATGTAACTACATAAGCACTGGCATCGGATGAAGCATACAGGGTGTAGTCCATAAGAGGGTCATTTAGGAGTCTGGTAACAGTGGGGAAGAAGCTGTTTTTGAGTCTGTTCGTGCGTGTTCTCAGACTTCTGTATCTCCTGCCCGATGGAAGAAGTTGGAAGAGTGAGTAAGCCGGGTGGGAGGGATCTTTGATTATACTGCCCGCTTTCCCCAGGCAGCGGGAGGTTTAGATGGAGTCAATGGATGGGAGGCAGGTTTGTGTGATGGGACTGGGCGATGTTCACAACTCTCTGAAGTTTCTTGCGGCCCTGGGCCGAGCAGTTGCCATACCAGGCTGTGATGCAGCCCGATAGGATGCTTTCTATGGTGCATCTGTAAAAGTTGGTAAGAGTCAATGTGGACATGCCGAATTTCCTTAGTTTCCTGAGGAAGTATAGGCGCTGTTGTGCTTTCTTGGTGGTAGCGTCCACGTGGGTGGACCAGGATAGATTTTTGGAGATGTGCACCCCTAGGAATTTGAAACTGCTAACCATCTACACCTCGGCCCCGTTGATGCTGACAGGGGTGTGTACATTTTAACATTACAATTCAACACAGGTAATCAAAATCAGTCAATAAAATAAAACATGTGATTTCACAATCAATAAATTCAGATAATTTCTTGCATTTCAGACCAATTGTGGTTAAGTAGTAAAGTAGATGTGTTGAACAAGTAACCTTTCTTTGTAATAAAACTGTAAATCCCTGGAACACTGCCAAATGAAGGATAGTCAAGGAATGATATATCGGGAGTTGGAATCGTTTCAACTAAGTCAATTTTCATATTTGTATCTTAAATATTTTTCCCACCAAACCTTTCCAGACTTGTAAATTTAAATGTTGAGCCAAATATATATTCTGTGACTGTAACATATCTAAGGTGATTAAAATCCTGAAGGGTTTAGATAGAATGAATGAAGTAAAACTGATTTCAATAGCTGAAGGGATGATAAATTAATTAACTAAGTAAAGATGGCTGGGCAGGTGCTGTTCTGTAGCTGTATGATGTGGGAGCTGGCAGGTCCCATTGCGAGCTGCAGTGATCACATCTGCAGCAAGTGTTGGTTGCTCGAGGAACATCAGCTCAGAGTTGATGAGATGGAGTCTGAGCTTCAGACACTGCGACACATCAGGAGGGACAGAGTTATCTGGACTCTTTGTTTCAGGAGGCGGTCACATCCCGTAGGTTAAGTACATCAAATTCGTTCAGTGGTCAGGGACAGCAGGGTGTGACTGCAAATGAGGCAGGTAGAGGAATCCTAAATTCAGGGATGGAGGAGCCTCAGCTCTTGACCTTGTCCAAGAGGTATGAGGTACTTGCTCCCTGTGTGGATGAGGAAAGGGGCTGTAGGGAGGATGAGCTAGCCGACCACTGCACCGTGGTACAGGAGGCCATTCAAGTGGGGGGAGCAAAAAGGCAAGTGGTAGTTGTATGAGATTCTATAATTAGGGGGATAGATAGCAGTCTTTGTAAGCAGGGCCGAGAGTCCCACTTGTTATGTTGACTGCCCGGTGCAAGGGTGCGGGAAATCTCTGATTGGCTTGATGGGATATTGGAGCAGGAAGGGAAGGATCCAGTTGTTGTGGTCCATGTTGGGACAAACAACATAGGCAAGACTAAGAAAGAGCACCTGTTGAGGGCTTATCAGGCACCAGGAACTAAATTAAAAAACAGGTCCTCAAGGGTAATAATCTCTGGATTGCTCCCCAAGCCACCTGTGCATTGGCACAGGGATGAGAAAATTAGGGAAGTAAACACGTGGCTAAAGGAGGGGTCGGGAAAGAGGGGTTTCATTTCATGGGCCATTGGCATCAATATTGGAACAGGAGGGATCTGTACCATTGGGATGGTCTCCACCTGAACCGTTCTGGGTCCAGTGTTCTAACGGAAAGGATAAATAGGGTGGTCTCAAGGACTTTAAACTAGCAAGTGGGGAGGAACAGAAGGGTAAGATTACGGGAAGTAAAATGGTTAATGGGAAGCAAAGCAGCCGGTTAGTACATGGGGAGGTGGGTTCATCTACATGGAAAGTTATGAAAAAAGATAAAGGAAAGAAGAGCTCAGGAGATGTTATTAATGGAGATGTTAGGATTCAAAAAGAAGGCATTAAAACTAGCAGAAAGGCACTTTACCTGAATGCTCGTAGCATTCAAAACAAGGTAAATGAGTTGACGGCACAAATCATTGCAAATGAGTATGATTTAGTGGCCATTACAGAGACATGGTTGCAGGATGGTCTCAACTGGGAGTTAAATATCCAGGGGTATAAGACTATTCGGAATGGGAGGTGGTGTAGCACTGAAATTTAAGAATGACATCAGGCCGGTAGTGAGAGATGATATCGGTTCTGTGGAGAAAAATGTTGAATCCATTTGGTGAGAATTAGAAATAGTAAGGAGAAAAGGTAACTGATAGGCGTAGTCTATAGGTCACCAAATAATAATATCACGGTGGGACAGGCAATAATCAAAGAAATAACTGATGCATGTAAAAATGGTATGGCAATTATCATGGGGGATTTTAATCTCCATGTCAATTGGTCAAACCAGGTCAGTCAGGGCAGCCTTGAGGAGGAGTACATTTGAATGTATCCATGATAGTTTCCTCAAACAGCATGTAATGGAACCTACGAGGGAGCAAGCTTTCCTAGATCTGGTCCTGTGCAATGAGCCAGGAATAATGAATGATCTCCTAGTTAGGTATCCTCTTGGAAGGAGCGATCATAGTGTGGTTGAATTAAAAATACAGATGTGTGAGAAGGTAAAATCCAATACCAATGTTTTGTTCTTAAACAAAGGAGACTACAAAGGAGGCTACAATGGGATGAGGGAGGAGTTGGCGAGGGTAGATTGGGAGCACAGACTTTGTGGTGGGACAATTGAAGAACAGTGGAGGACTTTCAAAGAGATTTTTCACAGTGCTCAGACAGAATATATACCAGCGAAAAGGAAGGATTGTAGGAAAAGGGATAATCAGCCAGGGATAGCTGAGGAAATAAAGGAGGGTATCAATTTGAAAGAAAATGCATATAAAGTGGCAAAGATTAGTGGGAAACTAGAGGATTGGGAAATCTTTAACGTTCTACAGAAAGCCACACAAAAAGCTAAAAAATAAAGTAAGATAGGGTATGAGAGTAAACTAGCTCAGAATATAAAAACAGAAAGCAAAAGTTTCTACAAATATATAAAACAAAAAAGAGTAGCTAAAGTAGCCACGTGGCCTCGGCACCTCCCTCTGCGACTGGATCCTGAACTTTCTAACCCACAGGCCACAATCAGTAAGGATAGGCAACAACACCTCCTCCACGATCATCTTCAACACCGGTGCCCCACAACGCTGTGTCCTCAGCTCCTTACTATACTCCTTGCACACCTATGACTGTGTGGCCAAATTCCCCTCCAACTTGAATTTCAAATTTGCTGATGATACCTCCGTAGTGGATCAGATTTCAAACAATGACGAGACAGAGTACAGGAATGAGATAGAAAATCTGGTGAACTGGTTCGACGACAATAATCTCTCCCTCAATGTCAACAAAATGAAGGAGATAGTCATCGACTTCAGGAAGTGGAGTGGAGAACATGCCCCTGTCTACGTCAATGGGAACGAAGTAGAAAGCGTCGAGAGCTTGAAGTTTTTGGGTGTACAGATCACCAACAACCTGTCCTGGTCCCCCCATGCCGACACTATAGTTAAGAAAGCCCACCAACGACTCTACTTTCTTAGAAGACTAAGGAAATTTGGTATGTCACCTATGACTCTCACCAACTTCTACAGATGCACCATAGAAAGCATTCTTTCTGGTTGTATCACAGCTTGGTATGGAGCCTGCTCTGCCCAAGACCGCAGGAAATTACAAAAGGTCGTGAATGTAGCCCAGTCCATCATGCAACCCAGCCTCCCATCCATTGACTACAATTCCCGCTGTCTCGGAAAGGCAGCCAGCATAATTAAGGACCCCACGCACCACAGACATACTCTCTTCCACCTTCTTCCGTCAGGAAAAAGATGCCAAAGTTTGAGGTCACGTACCGACCGACTCAAGAACAGCTTCTTCCCTACTGCCATCAGACTTTTGAATGGACCTACCTCATATTAAGTTGATCTTTTCTCTACACCTTGCTATAACTGTAACATTATATTCTGCAGTCTCTCCTTCCTTCCCTATGTACGGTATACATTGTTTGTACAGCATCAAGAAACAATACTTTTCACTGTATACTAATACATGTGACAATAATAAATCAAATCAAATCAAAAATAAACATTGGTCTTTTAGAGGATGAGAAGGGGATTTAACAATGGGAAATGAGGAAATGGCTGAGGCATTGACCAGGTATTTTGTGTCGGTCTTCACAGTGGAAGACACAAATAACATGGAAATAATTGTTGGCAAGGAGGCTATGGCAGGTGAGGAGCTAAAAACGATCATTATCACTAAGGAGGTGGTGTTGGGCAAGCAAATGGGGCTAAAAGTAGACAAGTCTCCTGACGCTGATGGAATACATTCCAGGGTGCTAAAAGAGGTGGTACCCACAGGCCTGATCCCCAGTACAGGCAAGATACCACCTGGGCACCTTGGCACTGCCATTCTGGCACCCTGGCAGTACCCCTGCCAGACTTGCAGTGCCACCTGGACTCCCAGATCGGGAGTGCCAGAGTACCACTCTGCCAAGAGCCCGACCATCCAGGGGCTCCAGATCACCTGGGTTAGCCCCTCAAGTGCCGGTACATCTGATCCACGTTTGTGGAAACCAGTGATAAATGACGCCGACTCGGGCTCTCCGAAGTGAGGCCATTAGGTCCCGGGCCTTGGGATGTAAATGAGCTCAACTGCACATTTAAATATGCAAATCTGGACCCCGCCCATTGTGCACAGGATCCAGATCGCGACGCTTCTCGAGGTCTCGCTAGATCTTGCAACAAGGCCATTAGATCGCGCCCACTAGAACAATCATATTTCAATTATTTATATTTAAGAAAGGAGGTACGATCTAATGACTGTGTTGCACACAGCGAGGATCCATGTGTGCCGGTTAGATTACAAGAGAGGGCCAAATCGGGAACAGCGGCGGGTGCTGAGCAGTTTGCGATCTAACCAACCTTCTCCCATTGGCGGGAACTCGCCCAGACATAGCGCAAAGCTAATTGAGGCCAATTAAGGACAATTTCCATCTCATTAGCAAGGTGGAAGTCCGATCTAATGGCCTCCCATAATCTAACCAGCTCTCCAGTGAGAGGTCACATGGGCGTCGCTTCGTACTAGTCCCGACAAACATGGACCAGGTGTCACAGCATCTGGGGGGTTTCCTAGGCCATTAAAGAACCCTGAGTGGTCAGGGACAGGGCTGGGTGGCACCCTGGCTCTCCTTTTAGGCACCTTTGCACTGCCAGGCTGGTACCTTGTCAAAATGCCTGGGTGGCACTGCTGTGGTGCCCAGATGCCAGGGTAGCACTGGCAAGGGTCAGGGCTGTAGCCATCTGGGCTGGCCACTTACAACCAGGAACAGGGAAGGTCGCAAAGCATAGCGGGAAAAATGGACAATGCGAGATTCAGGCAGGCTCAGAGCCTGAATGTATATTCAGTGAGGAATCCAGACAGTATCGAAACCCCCAACCGATTACCATTTTGATGGCCCATCTCCGCCAGACAAAGGACTGATACTTGAGCGACCGATACAACCCCAGACATTCCGGCGCCACTCCCTGTACTCGGGAAGCGTAAACAACAGGGTCAATGACCGCTTGGGACACGCCCAGCCATCAAGGCACCCGTCCATTTATTGGTTCGAATCGAACACAATGATCAGGAGTTATCCAATTAGTGGGGTCCAAACTGAAGGACCTCCAAAAAGAGCGCGAAAAGCCCCCAAGGATAAAAGGATGTGTTCGGCCTCTCTTGGACCTGGCGCTCCGGCAAAGTCCACTTCCAAGTGCAGCACCACCAGAAGCAAGTTCAAGTTCAACGCCCGCTACCAGACGGATGAGCCGAGCTGAGCAGCAGTTACTTCTACAGACCTGATAGATGCAGATCCGAACAACGGCCACTGTTCCTCTGACCTAAGCCGGGTGCCCGAAGTTAAGTACATGTTGTCATAGTTGATAGGTGTAGTTTAACTAGTAGTGTTTATGTTGCATGATTAATTGTGTGTGTAAATAAAGTACCCTTGATCTTGAACTAACTAACTGGTGTTTGGCTCTTTGATCGATAGCCGGTTGAACCTTGTGGTGGTATCATTCGATACCTGGCGACTCTGAGCAATAGAATATTGATATCCAAAGGAAGGAGGGGAACCTCACTGACTGCCATATTTACAGTAGGTAAAAAAGGCAACAGGGCCTAAGGGGGCCATGCCCATGAAAGGAGGGATGAGGGGGATATGAAGGGTGGCGGGGGTGGTGACGGGAAGGTATGGAGGGGCCTCTGGAAGGTTGGGTGGGGTGGATAAAGAGTGGGGATCCTGAAAAGGGGGGGGGGGCAAACCGAGGGTGGGAAGTCCTGAAAAGGGACCTCAGCGACCCCATAGCAGAGTGTCCTCACTTGGGGAGGTGTGGGATAATGCCCATGTGTGCGGGGGGTGACATTGCCCATAGGTGGGGAGTTTGGGGGACCCTTAAACTCACTTAGAGATCGGGGCACCTTATCAAAATGGTAGCCCGACCTATGTTTTGCACTGAGTGCTGAATTTGGTGCATTTTGAGTGCTATAGTAAGAGTTTGGTGACCGAGGGAGTATAAGGCTTCATTTTTATCTAAAGTTTAGGCTTTCTTTTATTTAGTTAATTAACTTAAAAGTTGCTGTTTGGTTTAGAAGAAGGTGAATTTTCAATCAGCTTTAAACAAGCTTCTACTTGTAGGCACTTGCAGCTGGAGCTTGTTAATTAGTTAATTGGATTAGGCCAGTTTTCAGAGGCTAGATTCACAGTATAAAAGTGATCCCCATACAGTGCAGACTTTGTTTGCGCTGAATTTGGTGCATTTTGAGTGCTATAGTAAGAGTTTGGTGACCGAGGGAGTATAAGGCTTCATTTTTATCTAAAGTTTAGTCTTTCTTTTATTCAGTTAATTAACTTAAAAGTTGCTGTTTGGTTTAGAAGAAGGTGAATTTTCAATCAGCTTTAAACAAGCTTCTACTTGTAGGCACTTGCAACTGGAGCTTGTTAATTAGTTAATTGGATTAGGCCAGTTTTCAGAGGCTAGATTCACAGTATAAAAGTGATCCCCTACAGTGCAGACTTTGTTTGCACTGAGTGCTGAATTTGGTGCATTTTGAGTGCTATAGTAAGAGTTTGGTGACCGAGGGAGTGCTGAATTTGGTGCATTTTGAGTGCTATAGTAAGAGTTTGGTGACCGAGGGAGTGCTGAATTTTGTGCATTTTGAGTGCTATAGTAAGAGTTTGGTGACCGAGGGAGTTAGGTGAGGAGGGAGTAAGGTGCTCCTTTCATTTTGTTTCCGACATTTCCGCAAAGAGTGAGAAGAGAGCCAGGAGTTTACAGAAAGTGTAGCTGACTGGGAGCAGAGTCGGAGGGCGGAGATCTAGTTAGTCCACAGGGCAGCTATATTCTGTCAGGTAAGAGGGGATGGAGGCTAGGCCAGTTGCATGCTAGTTGCATGCTCCTCCTGTAGGATGTGGGTGGTGAGTGATACTACCGGTGTCCCCGCTGACTATACCTGCGGGAAGAGCTTCAGGTATTTGGATAATTGGAGCGCATTCTGGGGAAGGTGGGACCTGTACAAGCAGGATGGGTTGCATCTGAACCAGAGGGGCACCAATATCCTGGGAGGGAGGTTTTCTAGTACTTTTCAGGAGGGTTTAAACTAATTTGGCAGGGGAATGGGAACCGGATTTGTAGTCCAGCAACTAAGGTAGCCGATATTCAGGATGCCAAAGCGTGTAATGAGGCAGTGGGGAAGGGAACACTGACAAAGGAGAGTATTTGCAGGCACGGAGATGGGTTGAAGTGTGTACACTTCAACGCAAGAAGCATCAGGAATAAGGTGGGTGAACTTAAGGCATGGATCGGTACTTGGGACTACGATGCGGTGGCCATCACGGAAACTTGGATAGAAGAGGGGCAGAAATGGTTGTTGGAGGTCCCTGGTTATAGATGTTTCAATAAGATTAGGGAGGGTGGTAAAAGAGGTGGGGGGGGGGGGTGGCATTGTTAATTAGAGATAGTATAACAGCTGCAGAAAGGCAGTTCGAGGAGTATCACCCTAATGAGGTAGTATGGGTTGAAGTCAGAAATAAGAAAGGAGCAGTCACCTTGTTAGGAGTTTTCTATAGGCCCCCCAATAGTAGCAGAGATGTGGAGGAACAGATTGGGAAACAGATTTTGGAAAGGTGCAGAAGTCACAGGATAGTAGTCATGGGTGACTTTAACTTCCCAAACATTGAGTGGAAACTCTTTAGATCAAATAGTTTGGATGGGGTAATGTTTGTGCAGTGTGTCCAGGAAGCTTTTCTAACACAGTATGTAGATTGTCCGACCAGAGGAGGGACAATATTGGATTTGGTCAACAAAGCAACAAAGCAGAAATGTCATTTGCAACAAATTAAACAATAGAAGTGTTCAGAATAGAGAATTTCTGAGGTAACAGAAATGTACCTTTCAGTTATTGTAGTCAGGGCAGTGCATTTCTCGATTAAAATCTCTTCAAACTGCAAAGAAATAGAAACAAATATGATAATTGACAGCGCAATTGGAATATTGTGTGTACAGCATATGCATTGCAGTTAATGTTTACTCAGATTTCCGGCCATTCTATTGTGGTACTTTGGGTAATGTTCACCATTAACTCACTTAATCTCATAATAAAGTTACAGAAGTTACAATGTGCATAATCTGCACAAGATATTGGTCTCAGTTTTGATTTATATTCGAAATAGATTAAGTTACATGTCAGATATAATTTAGCATAATTTAGTTCCTTAAAATCATTCACACAGTCTAGACAACCTGGTTAAAAACCAAAGTCAGGCTTCCTCTTGATGCTTAAGGTAAAACACTTTGGGCAGAATTTTCCCAAATTTCACAGAGTGCTGCATCAGGTGGGAAAAGCTGTGTGAAATTCGCTGGCTTCACACATGCTTTTTCTCACCTGATTAAACAGCACTCTGCAATTCCGGAGAGCTGACTAGGAACATGCGGGCGGCTGTGGGGGGTGGCTAAGCACGGCAGCAAAGCAAGGATTCCGACATCAATCCCAAAGTAACATATAAGACCTCCCCCCCCATGTTGATTGGGACCCCCATGGAGATCGGGCCCAAGCCCACAGAGATTGAAATTTCCGCCCCTCCCAGCAGCAAAGCGCCCCCACAAGAATGAGGGCACCTACCCACCACAACGCCAATGTCAGAGCAACCCCTCCCGCTGCGCTGTCATTGGATCCCCACCGCCACCCCACCTCCCCCAGCATTGTTCACTGTGATTGGGGCTCTCCCCCCACTACCACACATAAGGGGAACCACACACCCTCACTGGAGGAAGGCATTGCCGCGGGAAGTGCCATTGGGAATTGCCAAGTGAGGACATGAAGGGGACAGTGCTAAGGGAGCTCTCCCTGTCAGAGCCACCTTGGAGGGCCTCGGTAAGGCCCATCTAAGACTGGGGCATGCCCAGCAGTGCCTCATCAAGGTTCGCCTGGTACTGGGTCACACCCCAGAACCTGGTCCAGAAGCTCAGCATCTGACTTGGTCCCAGCTGGGTCCTTGGATCCAGCAGATCTGTGGCTGCTGTCTCGCCTGAGCGTTCCTGCCTCCACCTGATGTGCATCAGCAACCGTGTGATGCTCACCAGAATGTGCCCCAGAAGCATGTCCACTACCGTTGCCCATCGAGGTGTGTATCTCTGAGCTGATGGAAGGTGGGGATGCCAGCTGTGATGCTTCGATGGTGGCATCCTCGAAGCCTCCTCCAGTCCTCCTGGTCACATTCCCCAAGCTGACTGTCGCTGCCATTTCGTCCTAGGCGGCACCGGCTGTCCTGTGGCTGACCCTCCACGACCCTCGGGGAAACAGGGCATCCCGTCTGGCCTCAACCGCGTACAGTAATCTACCCGGGCTGATCTCCTCAGTGGCATGGTTGTGAGCTGAGTGGGGCTGACTGTGCAGGAGTGGTTTAAGTGCTGCTCTCCCTTGTTAGCTGGGGGTGCTGGCGAGTGCAGTCCCAGCAAATCAGCCAGCGAGATCATCATTTGCTGCGTGAAGCCTGTGTAGCCTCATTAAGTGGACCAATTAACGTTTTATAGCGGTGACAGCCTTGCCAGGCCGAGCATCGGGAAGTTCACGGCAATCCCCGTCCGCTATCACACTTTGAACCGTTTTGGTTAAACACACCCAAGATTGCAGTGTAATTGGCCCAATAAGTATAAATCACAAAAGATTGTCAACAAAAATAATGAATCAGTGAGACGATACAGTGCTATATTCTCTGATGTAAATTTGCTTCAAATTTTAATGCCATGTTCGTTGCTTCATTAGTGTAATGTCACTCAGTTAATTAAACTGCATGTTGAATCATTTCCTTCCTGCTCACAATAAGCAATTACTGAGCAGGCAGGTCATGGCTGTGAATCTAGAGAGTTTAAGTCGAAGACGTTGACAACTGAATATCTGACCTTTTGAAGTGCATAATTATTTGTCTTTTCTACCAACAATAACAGAACATTTTATTTGAAATTGAGTTCTCATTTTTTGTATTCCCAAGCTCAACATAAATATTATTAATTAGTACTCATAAATTCATGCCAAAAGTAATTTTGAAGTGAGACTTAAAGATTTTCATACATTCGAGGCAAGGAGAAAATGAAGGCCAAACACAGTCTTGTCACTCAATTCCTGTCATAAGCTATTTAATTGTTCCTTTTGGACACAGAACTTTTTTACTTGATTTGGAAATGTTGTCTATTAAATTAATTAGAATTTCCAATGAAAGACTAGGATGCATTCACCTTTCAAATAAAAATGTATGTGACAACAACAACTTGCATTTAGATATCATCTTTAGCCTGGTTAAGCATCCAGGTGAACAAAAGTTTGGTTGAGCAGGAGGGTTTTTTGGAGTGCCTTAGAGGAGGAGAGGGAGGTGGTGGAGCAAAGAACCCCAGAGGTTATGACCTAGGCAGCTGAAGGCACAACCACCCATAGTGGAGGTGGTGGCGTAGTGGTATTGTTACTGGGCTAGTAATCCAAACACTCAGGGTCTGGGGACCAGGGTTCAAATCCCACCACAGCAGATGGTGAAATTTGAATTCAATAAAAATCTGGAATTAAATAAAACAAGGAGCATGAAACCATTGTTCAAAACACATTTGGTTCGCTAATGTTTTTTATGAAGCTGCAACCCTTAACTGGCCTGGCCTACATGTGACTCCAGATCCACATGTGGTTGACTCGAAAATACCATATGGCCTAGCAAGCCACTCAGTTCAAAGGCATTTACAGATGGGTAATAAAGGTGGGGCCAGCCAGCGAAGCACACATCCCATGAATGAATGAGTTTGTTAAGTGCAAAGCATCAACATTGGAAGAGCACAGAATCTTGGAGGATTGCAGGGCTGAAGAAAGTGAGAGATGGGGTCAGGGTGAGAAACTATAGATGGATTTGAAAACGAGGATGAATATTTTAAATGTTGAGGCATTGCCAGACCAGGTGTGAATGTAGGTCAACGAGCACTCTGATGAATACAACTCAACAGCATTGATTTTGATTAAATCCAAGTGAGTTGTCCCAATTCCATTGAGAACAGGTGAAGTTTATTAGATATAGAGCACAGAAAGGCACTATCACAACCAGGCCAGATGTGAATTCTGGTTGCTATTTATTTGCTCACTCTAATCATTTAAGCACAACATTGTGAATACAACACCGAAACAAGCAATAGAAGAATATTTTTAAAAGCTCCTCAGCCTATTAAAACCTAATCCCTGATCCCTAATTTTCCATTATAGTATGCAGCTATATTTTGAACCATTCTCAAATATTTGTGCCTGCCGTATCCTTGTGGGGAATTACTCCAAACATTGTTATTTTTGAAACTGTAGATGTGGGATAACTTCAATGATTTTCCTTTCAATGTTTGGGGAGAATGTTCTATGTAATCATCTTCAGACCAATTGTCCGAACCCTGTAGGAGTGGTGTACTTGGATTTCCAGAAGGCAATTTTGTCAAGGTGCCGCGTTAAAGGTTTACTTTAAGAAAGTAGGTTGAAGCCACAACCAGATCAGCCATGAGCTTATCAAACAGGTGAACAAGCTCGAGGGGCCGAATGGCTCAACTCTTGCTCTTACTTCGTATGTTCATCTCTGTCACAAGAATCTGTATTATTTTTCCATACCCTTGTTCATTTTTCTTAATTTCTTCCTTTGGTTGTATTGCTCACAGTAATCTATCCTCAGTAGAGGCATCAAATAATCATTGGTGACTGTACATTGATTGGCCAACATCATAAACTGGCAAAACTAGAGACTCAATGTCATACCCTGATAAACCTCTTCTGTATCCTGACCGACAGGCAACTTACCAGTTGGATTAACAAATGCACGATTAATTTAAGCAAGAAACTATGTGCAGAGAGTGAGACAAATGTCCCGAGACCCAAACTTCTCCCTAATTGGAAACCGGCGCTCCACACACACACCCTTCCCCACCCCCCCCATTTCCCTCCCTCCCCCCATTCCCCTCCCCCCCATTCCCCTCCCCCCCATTCCCCTCCCTCCCCCCCATTCCCCTCCCTCCCCCCCCCATTCCCCTCCCTCCCCCCCCCATTCCCCTCCCTCCCCCCCCATTCCCCTCCCTCCCCCCCCCCATTCCCCTCCCTCCCCCCCCCCCATTCCCCTCCCTCCCCCCCCCCATTCCCCTCCCTCCCCCCCCCATTCCCCTCCCTCCCCCCCCATTCCCCTCCCTCCCCCCCTCCCCATTCCCCTCCCTCCCCCCCTCCCCATTCCCCTCCCTCCCCCCCTCCCCATTCCCCTCCCTCCCCCCTCCCCATTCCCCTCCCTCCCCCCTCATTCCCCTCCCTCCCCCCCCCATTCCCCTCCCACTCCCCCCCATTCCCCTCCCTCCCCCCTTCCCCCCTCCCTCCCCCCTTCCCCTCCATTCCCCTCCCTCCCCCCCATTCCCCTCCCTCCCCCCCCATTCCCCTCCCCCCCCATTCCCCTCCCTCCCCCCCATTCCCCTCCCGCCATTCCCCTCCCTTCCCCACCCCTCCCTTCCCCACCACTCACCCCCCCTTCCCCACCCCTCACCCCCCCTTCCCCACCCCTCACCCCCCTTCCCCAACCCCTCCTTCCCCACCCCTCCCCCGTTCCCCACCCCTCCCCTTCCCCACCCCTCCCCCCCCCTACCCCCCCTTCCCCCCCTACCCCCTATCCCCCTTCCCCCTACCCCCCCTTCCCCCCTATCCCCCTTCCCCCCTACCCCCTACCCCCCTTCCCCCCCTCCCCTTCCCCACCCCGCCCCCCGTTCCCCCCCTTCCCCCCCTTCCCCCCCCGCCCCCCGTTCCCCCCCTTCCCCACACCGCCCCCCGTTCCCCCCCCTTCCCCACACCGCCCCCCGTTCCCCCCCTTCCCCACCCCTTCCCCCCCTTCCCCACCCCTTCCCCCCCTTCCCCACCCCTTCCCCCCCTTCCCCCCCTTCCCCACCCCTCCCCCACCCCTCCCCTTCCCCACCCCTCCCCCCCTTCCCCACCCCTCCCCCCTTCCCCACCCCTTCCCCCCTTCCCCACCCCTCCCCCCTTCCCCACCCCTCCCCCCTTCCCCACCCCTCCCCCCCTCCCCACCCCTCCCCCCTTCCCCACCCCTCCCCCCTCCCTTTCCCACCCCTCCCCCCTCCCTTTCCCCTCCTTCCCCCTCCCTTCCCCCTCCCTTCCCCCCGTCCCTCCCCCCCTACCACACTTCCCCCCCCTCCCTCCCACCACCCCTCCCCACCTCCCACCACCCCCTCCCTCCCACCACCCCTCCCCACCTCCCACCACCACACCTCCCCCCACCCCTCCCCCTCCCCCCAACCCTCCCCTCCCCCCCACCCCTCCCCCCCACCCCTCCCCCTCCCCCCCACCCCCACCCCTCCCCCTCCCCCCACCCCCAACTCCTCCCCCCCACCCCTCCCCCCACCCCACCCCCACCCCCACCCCTCCCCCCCACCCCTCCCCCCCTCCCCCACCCCCACCCCTCCCCCCCACCCCTCCCCCCCTCCCCCTCTCCCCCTCCCTCTCTCCCCTCCCCCTCCCTCCCTCCCCCTCCCCCTCTCCCCCTCCCTCTCCCCCCTCCCCCTCTCCCCTCCCCCTCCCTCCCTCCCCCCTCCCCTCCCTCCCTCCCCCCTCCCCTCCCTCCCCCCCTCCCCTCCCCCCTCCCCTCCCCCCCCTCCCCTCCCCCCCTCCCCTCCCCCCCCTCCCCCTCCCCTCCCTCCCCCCTCCCCTCCCCTCCCTCCCCCCTCCCCTCCCTCCCCCCTCCCTCCTTCCCCTCCCCTCCCTCCTCCCCTCCTCCCCTCCCTCCCCCCTCCCCTCCCTCCCCCCTCCCCTCCCTCCCCCCCCTCCCTTCCCCCCTCCCTCCCCCCCTCCCTCCCCCCTTCCTCCCCCCCTCCCTCCCCCCTTCCTCCCCCCCTCCCTTCCCCTCTCCCTCCCCCCCTCCCTTCCCCTCTCCCTCCCCCCCTCCCTTCCCCCCTCCCTTCCCCCCTCCCTTCCCCCCTCCCTTCTCCCCCCACCTCCCCCGTCATAGCAATTTCCTCCCTTGCCTCCCTCAGTATTCTGGGGTAGATCCCATCAGGCCCTGAGGACATATCTATCTTAATGCTTTTTAAGACACCCAACACCTTTTTCATATCGATATGATCGCAGAATATCTAAACACCCTTCCCTGGACTCATCATCCACCAAGTCCTTCTCTTTGGTGAATATTGATGCAAAGTATTCATTTAGTAACACGCCCATTTCCTCCGGCTCCAAGTTTAGATTCCCTCCTTTGTCCTCGAGTGGGTCAACCCTTTCCTTAGCTACCCACTTGCTCTTTGTATATGTATAAAATGCCTTGGGATTCTCCTTTATACTGTTTGCCAAGGACTTTTCAAGCAAGACCCCTTTTAGCCCTCTTAACACCTTGCTTAAGTTACTTCCTACTTTCTTTGTATTCTTTAAAGGCTTTGTCTGTACTCAGCCTTCTAGACCTTATGAATACTTCCTTTTTCTTTTTGACTGGATTCACAATATCCCTCTTTATCCAAGATTCCCAAAACTTGCCATACTTATCCTTCAAATTCACAGGTTAATGCCGGTTCTGAATTCTAATCAACTGACGTTTGAAAGACTGCCACATGTCAGATGTTGATTTGCCCGCTAACAGCCTCCTCCAATCTAAATTCTTCAGTTCCTGCCTAATATTGTAATTAGCCTTTCCCAGTTTAGCACCTTCACCCGAGGACTACTCTTATCCTTACCCACGGGTACCTTAAAACCTACGGAATTATTGTCACTGTTCCCAAAATGCTCTCCCACTGAAACTTTGATCATCTGGCCTGGCCCTTTCCCCCATATCAGGTCCAGTGCAGCCTCTTCCCTAGTTGAACTATTTAAATATTGTTTCAAGAAGCCCTCCTGGATGCTCTTTACAAGTTCTGCCTCATCCAAGCCTTTAGCACTAAGTGAGTCCCAGTCAATATAGGGGAAGTTACAATTACCCACCACAACAACCCTGTTGCTTTTACATCTTTCCAAAATCTGTCTACATATCTGCTCCTCTATATCCTACTGGCTGTTGGGAGGCCTGTAGTAAACGTCCAACATTGTGGTTGCACTCTTCTTATTCCTGAGCTCTACCCATGTTGCCTTGCTGCATGAGCCTTCCGCGGTGTCCTCCCTCAGTACAGCTGTGAGATTCTCCTTAACAAATAATGCAACTCCCCCACCCCTTTTACATCCCCTCGCTACCGCCTGAAGCATCTAAATCCTGGACTATTTAGCTGCCAATCCTGTCCCTCCCTCAACCAAGTTTCTGTAATAGCAACAACATCATAGCTCCAAGTACCAATCCAAGCTCTGAGTTTATCTACCATACCGGTTATACTTTGTGCATTGAAACAAAAGCACTTTGGACCACCAGCCCTGCTGTGTTCAGAAACTTCCAGCAGAGGGCAGTAGTGCAGTGCTGCTGATTGGCTGTTGCGGGGAATATTTGCATCACTGCATTGCGGTCACTGCAACCAGAAAGTGTACCTGAGCAAGACACCCTAGGTGTTCAAGTGAAGACAAATATCCAGCAGAGGGCAGTAGAGCAGAGCTGCTGATTTGCTGTTGTGGGGAAAATTTGCATCAGTGCATTGCGGTCACTGCACCCAGAAAGTGTACCTGAGCAAGGCACCCTAGGTGTTCAAGTGAAGGCAAGCATCCAGCAGAGGGCAGTAGAGCGGAGCTGCGGATTGGCTGTTGCGGGGAAAATTTGCATCAGTGCATTGCGGTCACCGTATCGTGTAGGTGGTTTGTGGAGGAGCTGTTGTCAAGTGACAGTTAAACCGCAAACACTTCTTCAGTGTTTCCCACCCTATCTCCTCTTCTAACCAAAAAAAAGACAATCACTGTAAGGATCCCAGCCGAGTAAAGATCAAGAGGGAGACTCGAGGGCAGGTAGAAGTAGAAAGAAGTTGAACCGTGACATCACAGCCTGCAGGTAAGTGATTGGCTGGTGACTGGTAAGTAGTTTTTCTTTTCCCTGAGGTGTTATCGTGCGGGGCGCAGTGGTTGCTGAGTGAGTGCTTGCTGCAAAGGGGAGTACATTTTTAAAAAAACTTACTGTTGGGAGTTTCCAGCTGAATCCGGTCGGAGTGAGGACAGAGTGACTGCTGGGTAAGTAGTAAAGATTTAAATTGTTTGCGCAGGCCCATAACAGCTGATTGCTGTTCTCGTGTGGGGCGCAGTGACTGCTGGTTAAGTGTTTTATATTTACCTGTATTTAAGTTGGGCAGTTTCTAAACCCTGGACACTATACTTGTAGTGTCCCCCACCCTTCCACCTCCTTTAACCTAAAGGGTAGAGTGAATAACAGGTAAGCTCTTTCTTTCTTTTTCTTTTTTTATCTAGAGGGGATGGCAGGGAAGGCAGTGCAATGTTCCTCCTGCAGAATATTTGAGGTGAGGGACGCCGTCAGTGTCCCTGCTGATTTCACCTGTGGGAAGTGCACCCATCTCCAGCTCCTCAGAAACCGCGTTAGGGAACGGGAGCTGGATGAACTTCGGATCATTCGGGAGGCAGAGGTGGTCATAGACAGTAGCTTCAGGGATGTAGTTACTCCAAAGAATCAAGATAGATGGGTGACGGTGGGAGGGGCTGGGAGGAAGCAGTCAGTGCAGGGATCCTCTGTGGTCGTTCCCCTCAGTAACAAGTATACCGCTTTGGATACAGTTGAGGGGGATGACCTACCAGGGGTAAGCCACGGTGAACGGATCTCCAGCCCTGTGGCTCAGAAGGGAAGGAGGGAGAGCAGGAGAGCAATAGTTATTGGGGACTCGATAGTTAGAGGGACAGATAGACGGTTCTGTGGCAGCGAAAGAGACTCATGGATGGTATGTTGCCTCCCGGGTGCCAGGGTCCATGACGTCTTGGACCGTGTTTTCAGAATCCTTAAAGGGGAGGTCGAGCAGTCACAAGTCGTGGTACCATCGGTACCAACGATATAGGTAAGAGAAGGGACGGGGATTTAAAACAGGAATTTAGGGAGCTAGGGTGGAAGCTGAGAGCCAGGACAAACCATGTTGTCATCTCTGGTTTGTTGCCGGTGCCACGTGCTAGTGAGGTGAGGAACAGGGAGAGAATGCAGATAAACACGTGGCTGCAGGGTAGGAGGGAGGGTTTCAGGTACGTGGATAATTGGGAGCACATTCTGGGTAAGGTGGGACCTGTACAGACAGGACTGTTTGCACCTGAACCAGAGGGGCACCAATATCCTGGGAGGGAAATTTGCTACAGCTCTTTGGGGGGGTTTAAATTAATTTGTCAGGGGGCAGGGAAAACGAGCTGTAGTCCAGAAGCCAGTGTTGAGAGTAGTGAGGTACTGAGGAGTGTATCAAGGTCGCAGGAGTGTACCAGCAGACAGAAAGGTGGGTTGAAGTGTGTCTACTTCAATGCAAGGAGCATCCGGAATAAGGTAGGTGAACTTGGACCGTGGATTGGTACTTGGGACTACGATGTTGCGGCCATTACGGAGACATGGTTAGAACAGGGACAGGAATGGTTGTTGGAAGTTCAGGGGTATAGATGTTTCAGTGAGAGTAGGGAAGGTGGTAAAAGAGGTGGAGGAGTAGCATTGTTAATCCAGGATAGTTTAACGGCTGCAGAAAGGCAGTTTGAAGGGGATCTGCCTACTGAGGTAATATGGGCCGAAGTAAGAAATAGGAAAGGAGCGGCCACGTTGTTAGGAATTTTCTATAGGCCCCCAAATAGTAATAGAGATGTGGAGGAAGAAATTGCAAAACAGACTATAGATAGATGTGGAGGTCTCAGGGTAGTTGTCATGGGTAACTTTAACTTTCCAAATATTGATTGGAACCTCTATAGGTCGAACAGTTCGGATGGGGCAGTTTTTGTACAGTGTGTGCAGGAGGGTTTCCTGACACAATATGTGGATAGGCCGATAAGAGGGGGGCCACATTGGATTTGTTACTGGGTAATGAACCGGGCCAAGTGTTATATTTGTTTGTGGGAGAGCACTTTGGAGATAGTGACCATAATTCGGTGTCTTTCACTATTGCAATGGAGAAGGATAGGGTCATACGGCAGGGCAAGGTTTATAATTGGGGGAGGGGTAATTATGATGCGATTAGGCAAGAATTAGGGAGCATAAGATGGGAACAGAAACTGTCAGGGAAAGGCACAAATGAAAAGTGGAGCTTGTTCAAGGAACAAATACTGCGTGTCCTTGATAGATATGTCCCTGTCAGGCAGGGAGGAAATGGCCGTGTGAGGGAACCATGGTTCACAAAAGAGATTGAATGTCTTTTCAAGAGGAAAAAGGAAGAGTATGAAAGGATCGGAAAACAAGGTTCAGTTGGGTCGCTTGAGGGTTACAAGGTAGCAAGGATAGAGCTTAGAAGGGCTTAGTAGAGCTAGATGGGGGGCATGAAAAGTCCTTGGCGGGTCGGATCAAGGAAAACCTCAAGGCTTTTTACTCTTATGTGAGAAATAAAAGAATGACCAGGGTGAGGGTAGGGCCGGTCAAGGACAGTAGTGGGAACTTGTGCATGGAGTCAGAAGATATAGGAGAGGCGTTGAATAAATACTTTTCTTCAGTGTTCACAAAGGAGAGGGGCCATGTTTTTGAGGATTAGAATGTGATTCAGGCGGGTAGGCTGGAGGAAGTAGATGTTCTGAGGAAGGATGTATTCGCAATTTTGAAAAACCTGACGGTCGACAAGTCCCCTGGGCCAGATGGAATATACCCAAGGATTCTTTGGGAGGCAAGGGATGAGATTGCAGAGCATTTGGCTTTGATCTTTGGGTCCTCGCTGTCCACGGGGATAGTGCCAGAGGACTAGAGAGTGGCGAATGTTGTTCCTCTGTTCAAGAAAGGGAATAGGAATGACCCTGGTAATTATAGGCCAGTTAGTCTTACTTCGGTGGTTGGGAAGATAATGGAAAAGGTCCTGAAGGATAGGATTTATGACCATTTGGAAAGATGCAGCTTAATCCGGGATAGTCAACACGGATTCGTGAAGGGTAGGTCTTGCCTCACAAATTTGATTGAATTCTTTGTAGTGTGTAGATGAAGGTAGAGCAGTTGATTTTGTATACATGGATTTTAGTAAGGCGTTTGATAAGGTTCCCCATGGTCGGCTCATGAAGAAAGTAAGGATGTGTGGGATAGAGGGAAATTTGGCCAATTGGATAAGTAACTGGCTATCACATAGAAGACAGAGGCTGGTGGTGGATGGAAAATTTTCAGACTGGAGACCAGTTACCAGCGGTGTACCACAGGGATCAGTGCTGGGTCCTCTGCTATTTGTGATTTTTATCGATGACTTGGAGGAGGGGGTTGAAGTGTGGGTCAGTAAATTTGCTAATGACACCAAGATTGGTGGAGTAGTGGATGAGGTGGAAGGCTGTTGTAGGCTGCAAAGAGACATTGATAGGATGCAGAGCTGGGCCGAAAAATGGCAGATGGAGTTTAACCCTGATAAGTGCGAGGTGATTAATTTTGGTCGGAAAAATTTGAATGCGGATTACAGGGTCAATGGCAGGGTTATGAGGAATGTGGAGGAACAGAGAGATCTTGGGGTTCATGTCCACAGATCTCTGAAGGTTGCCACTCAAGTGGTTAGAGCCGTGAAGAAGGCTTATAGTATGTTAGCGTTTATTAACAGGGGGCTTGAGTTTAAGAGCCGCGGGGTTATGCTGCAACTATACATGACCCTGGTGAGACCACATTTGGAGTATTATGTGAAGTTCTGGTCACCTCATTATAGGAAGGATGTGGAAGCATTGGAAAGAGTGCAAAGGAGATTTACCAGGATGATGCCTGGTTTGAAGGATAGGTCTTATGAGGGAAGGTTGAGGGAGGTAGGGCTTTTCTCTTTGGAGCGGAGGAGGATGAGAGGCGACTTAAAAGAGGTTTATAAGATAATGAGGGGGATAGATAGAGTGGACGTTCAGAAACTATTTCCTCGGGTCGATGTAGCTGTTACAAGGGGGCATAACTATAAGATTCAGGGTGGGAGATATAGGAGGGATGTCCGAGGTAGGTTCTTTACTCAGAGAATGGTTAGGGTGTGGAATGGACTGGCTGCTGTGATAGTGGAGTCGGACACTTTAGGAACTTTCAAGCGGTTATTGGATAGGCACATGGAGAACACCAGAATGACAGGGAGTGGGATAGCTTGATCTTGGTTTCGGCCAATGCTCGGCACAACATTGAGGGCCGAAGGGCCTGTTCTGTGCTGTACTGTTCTATGTTCTATATTCTCTCTACCTGCTCTTCCTCTTAGTCTTCCTGGTCTTAGTCTCTAGCTGTCCCCAGTTACTTCACCTGCTGGCCTACAGCTCTGGTTCCCACCCCACTGCCACACGAGTTTTCGCTCTCCAAGTGACACTAGCGAACCTCCTGGCCAGAATATTGGTGCTCCTCCAGTTTAGGTGCACCCCATCCTTCTTGTACAGGTACCTTCTGTCCCGGAAGAGATCCCAATGATCTAGATATCTGAAGCCCTCCCTCCTACACCAGCTCTATAGCCACATGTTTAGCTGCACTACCTTCCTATTCACTAGCACTTGGCACAGGGAGTAATCACAAAATACAAACGTAACTCCCTGAACTCTTACTGCCGGACCGAGTTACTCTTCCTGCCTATGTCGTTAGTACCAATGTGTACCCACAACCTCTGGCTGTTCCCCCTCCCCCTTCAGAATGACTCGTGCCCATTCAGAGACACCCTCAACCATGGCATCAGGGAGACAACATAACACCCCGAAGTGTCTTTTAGGCCACAGAAGTGCCTATTTGTGCCCCTGACTATAGAGTCCCATATACTGCTCTTCTGCACTTTGAACTTCCCTGCTGAACAACAGAGCCAGCTACGTGGTGCCACCACTCTGGCTGCTGCTGTTGTTTTCCCCTGATAGGCCATCCCACCCAACAGTATCTAAAACGGTATACTTGTTAGAGAGAGAGAGTCAGCCACAGGGGATTCCTGCATTGACTGCCTGCCCCTTCTAGCAGTCACCCATCTATCTGCCTGCACCTTGGGTGTGATGACATCTCTAAAACTCCTGTCTATGATGCTTTCCTCCACCTGCATGCTCCTAAGTGTATCCAACTGCTGTTCCAAATGAACCAAGCGGTCTGTGAGGAGCTGCAATTGGGTACGCTTCCTGCCGATGTAGTTGTCCGGAACGCTTGAAGCATCACATATTTCCCACATCTCACAGGTGAAGCATGTTACCCTGCTGACTAACATTTTTAGCACCATTTAATTCATTTAAAAATAAATGCTTATTAAATTCTTATTACATTAAGTTGCAATTAACTATATAGTCCCTGGCACTGAAGTGCTAGTATAAATATTACATGCTAAATAAACTAATTTCTGCCCTCTGGTTGGTCGCATTCTGGTCCCAGCCTCTCCTCTCAAGTAGGTCATGTAACTGAAAAATTAGGCCATGAAAAGCCCAAAGCTAATTTGTATACCTTAACCGGGATTAGTTTGCACCCTCCAGTTTAGTTACTCCTCTACTTAGTTAATTATTTAGTTTTTCAATTTTTTTTTGTCAAATATAGTGCAGATTCCTGAACATGCAGTGTCCAATGAATAGGAGAAATTGGCACTGGGCATAGAAGCCAGACATGTCTATATTGCTCTCTTTTCACTATGCTCATAATGGCTGTGAGGGGCCCCAGGGGGAAGAGGAGTTCCCAAACTTCATGTGATTACAGTCATGGAACGGAGAGACATGGACATCACCAGCGCGCAGATAATGAGAAAGTCAGGCAAGGCAGAATGAGTATCCATGGTGGAGATGGTGATCAGAGATAGCAATACATTGGTTAAGGGAATGCATTGCACTCCATTCTATCTGACAGAATGCTGAAGACTAAGTTACATTCGCACTGCAGAGGCTTCTGCTCTTCAAGGCTTGTCCTCATGTTCTCTTTTTGTGTTTCCCACGGGTGCAGATGTTGAGACAAAGAGGCAACTCCCTCATCATCACTGGAGCATAAATAACTCAGAAGCACTGTCACACCTTACAAGTGTACCTTCCACCAGCGCAAATAAAATCACCTTGGTCGATTCTTGTGTCAGGTTAGATGGGTGACACTAGGTGATCAGCACAGCATCAGAATGCAGGAGGTGCAGTCCCTCTCAGTGGATGGAAGTCAGACACAACCCTGGTCAGCTGGGTGGAGGCACAAGCCATCAAGAGTCATATGAAAGGAGGCTCGACTTAGATGAGCAGCAGCAGATCTTCTACCACACGTCATGGTTCGCTGAAGCAATGCAGGGTCGTGTACAGAGAATTGAGGAGTCCATTTAGCAGGGTCATGTGTGCCACCAAGGCTCAGGGCTTTGAGCACAAGGTCCTCCGTTGAAAATGTGGCCAATTTCATAGAGAACTTTATGTGGCAGTACTTGGAGTACATGCAGATGACACCTGATGAGAGGTGGCACCCTTTTCCTCCTCTGTGACTGTTTTATCCCTTGGGTGGCACTATGGATAGTTAGTGGGGAACATCAGCTGGGGATTAAGCAACATCCCTTTGCCATCAGCACCACTGACTGGTCCATGATAACAAATAAATAGACTCGGAGTGCATGCAGGAACTGTGCATTGATGTACATAGCATGAAGCCATGGACCAGGCAGTGTCATGGGTACCCGGGCAGTGCATTGGGGCAGTGCCAGGGGGTATGCCTGGGGGCAATGTCAGGGGGTAGTGCCCAAGTGGTTCCAGAATATTCGGGGGTGGGGTGGGGGGGGGGGGGTGGTTCCAGAGTGAACTGGTTTGCTTGCTGTGTGCTGGAGTGGCCTTTTAAAATGGCGCCTTTTAACAGCACGATGGCGCAGTGGGTTAGCCCTGCTGCCTCACGGCGCCGAGGTACCAGGTTCGATCCCAGCTCTGGGTCACTGTCCATGTGGAGTTTGTACATTCTCCCTGTGTTTACGTGGGTTTCGCCCCCACAACCCAAAGATGTGCAGGGTAGGTGGATTGGCCACTCTAAATTGCCCCTTAATTGGAAAAAATGAATTGGGTACACTAAATTTTATTTTTTTTAAATTTTAAATGGTGCCCTAATTCTCGGCTGTCTAGGTTACTGGTGAGGTGAGGTGGGGAATCAGAGGCCTCCCCGCCAGCGATACATTGTGAAATCCGTGACTTTAACTTTTTTTCCCAAAGTGCTGCCGGAGAAAGCTACCATTGCCATCAGCAACTTCAACTCCAATTTTCCTGTCCGGCATCGACCTTTGTCGATATTGGGGAATGTGTGTGTGTGTGTGTGTATATCATTGCATCCTTCATCATTTTTCTCAGGTTTTTGTAACTGATAAACTTGCTCTTTCTTTGACTCCAGAAAGCCTGGTTTGATTGGTTCCTTGTTAACAAATAAATGCATTTGGGTTGGAAAAGGCATTCGTGGGGAAAATAAATTTTAAAAACGTTTGTTGTGTCCAACCTAGGAGGGCATGATGCTCTCCCCCTGAGCATTCACCTGAGCTCCCCTCAGAGGTCCGCTCACCAGGTACACACCTTGAGAGATCAGTCGTGATTCATGTTGTTCTGCCGTCACACCGCCATGGGCGGATTTTCTGATGGGGGGGATAATTCCAGCATAGGGCCTGTTAATTATATGACTATTTATTATAATAATGTTCCTGACATTGAATGTGCCCGTTACCGATGGGGTGAGGGGACAATTCGGTCACGCGTTTATGTCGACCAAAAACGCAACTCTGCAGTTCTCACAATATATTCTGCTCCCATCGCCAAACCCACCCAACGTGAACAGAAATGGAAAATTCCAGCCTTAAAGTCCGGTTAAAAGAATATATGAGTAGGTCTTTTGTTTGTCTGTGAAGCGTTGATTGGGAAAGTTGCAGCCGTTGAAGTTAGATGGTTTCTGGTAGAATACTGTGTGCAACACGGTAGCATAGTGGTTAGCACAGTTGCTTCACAGCTCCAGGGTCACAGGTTCGATTCCCAGCTGGGTCACTGTGTGTGCTGAGTCTGCACGTTCTCCCGTGTCTGCGTGGGTTTCCTCCGGGTGCAGTACACCTTAACCCAGTCTCTTACTCTCAGACCTACGTTCTAGTTCTGGGTACTGTTCCATTGCAGCAATTATCATTTGAAACTGGCAGCAAAGGTACAGCATTCTACCTGCAACTTTGGCCTTCTATATCAGACTCTACTAAATCATCCTAAACTTCTATTAATCAGTTGCCCCTTCACTGAAAAAGGTATAACAAGTGTGAATGTTTGTGCTAAATTGATGACCAACCTGCTGTGTTAGGTAACTCAGTGGCATCACAAACTAAAGCATTAATTAACAAATTTTCACACAATACAAAATAGTACCATTGCATTTCATCTGGTGTGCAGTGTACAATTTGCACTGCACTGTACAATTTGCAGCCAAGCATGTAGATCATAGAACTCTGAGATCATGGAATCCCTACAGGGCAGAAGGAGGCCATTCAGCCGTGTGTACCGACCCTCTGAAAGAGCACCCTTACCAGGCTCCCAACCTATCCCTGCAACCCAGTAACCACACTTAACCTGCACCTCCCTGGGCACTAAGGGGAAATTTAACATGGCCAATCCACCTAACCTGCACATCTTTGGGAGGAAACTCATGCATACTCAGGAGAGCATGTAAACTCCACGCAGACAGTCACCCAAATCCGGAATTGAACCCGGGTCCCTGGTGCTGTGCTAACCACTGTGCCATTGTGCCACACCTCAGCCAAACCTGACATACAATAAGGTTAGGCTGAGAGCCCAGGCATCCTGAATAACAGAACACCTGCTCCCCAGAGGAAACATTACTTAATTGACAGATCAGGCAATCTGATCTCTGTGGTCAATTTCACAATGTTTGTTGACATAAGTAAGTGGTCTGAAGTGTTTTTGGTTTGTGGTAGTCATTGGTTGCAGAAAGTGTACAGTGGGTCAATGGACATGGAAGTGCCAGAGCTTAGAATAGGGGTGGAGAGGGGAAAGAGGGACTGGGCGGAAAACCAGAACTTGGAATGGGGCATGAGGTAAATCTTTTGAACTTATCTTTTAAAAGGTCCCTTCATAAGAACATAGGAGCATCGGAACAGGAATAGGCCATTCTGCCCCTCTAGCCTGTCCCACCATTCAATGAGATCATGGCTGATCTATGACCTAACTCCAGATACCTGCCTTTGGCCCATATCCCTTAATATCTTTGCTTAACAAAAATCTATCTATCTCAGATTTTAAATTAACAACCAATCTATCTTCAACCTGCTGTTTGTGGGAGAGAGTTCCAAACCTCTACCACCCTTTGCGTGACATCCTAACAGCTCTCTTGAATGGTCTAGCCCTAATTTTTAGACTATGGTCCTTAGTCTTAGAATTTCCAACCAGTGGAAATAGTTTATCTTTATCTACTCTGTCTTTTCCTGTTAATATCTTGAGTACTTCGATCAGGTTACCCCTTAACCTTCTAAATTCGAGTGAAAATAGGTCAAATTTGAGTAATCTTTCCTCGTAACTCAACCCCTGTAATCCAGGTCTCATTTTTGTAATGATGTGGAGATGCCGGCGTTGGACTGGGGTGAGCACAGTACGAAGTTTTACAACACCAGGTTAAAGTCCAACAGGTTTGTTTCGATGTCACTAGCTTTCGGAGCGCTGCTCCTTCCTCAGGTGAATGAAGAGGTGTGCTCCAGAAACATATATATAGACAAATTCAAAGACGCCAGACAATGCTTTGAATGTGAATGTTCAGCCTCTGATCTCCAGGTAAGCGTTCTCCAAGGCGGCCTTCAGGACGCGCAGCAACGCAGAATCGCCGAGCGAAGCTTATAGCCAAGTTCCGCACACATGAGTGCGGCCTCAACCGGGACCTGGGATTCATGTTGCATTACATTCATTCCCCACCATCTGGCCTGCGAAATCCTACCAACTGTCCTGGCTTGACACAATTCACACCTCTTTAACCTGGGGTTACCCCATCTCTGGATCTGTAAAGATTTAATCACATGCTAATGCTCACATTCCAAGCATTGTCTGGCGTCTTTGAATCTGTCTATATATATGTTTCTGGAGCATACCTCTTCATTCACCTGAGGAAGGAGCAGCGCTCTGAAAGCTAGTGACATCGAAACAAACCTGTTGGACTTTAACCTGGTGTTGTAAAACTTCTTACTGTGCTCAATTTTGTAAACCTATGTTGCACTCCCTCCAAGGCCAAAATACCTTTCCGAAGGTGTGGTGCCCAGAATAGCTGACAGTTCTCCAAGTGGAGTCTAACCAGCGTTTTGTATAGCTGCAGCATAATCCCTGTGTTTTTATACACCAATCCTCTAGATGTAAAGCTAGCATTCCATTAGTCTTTTTGATTATTTTCTGCACTTGTTCCTGGCATTTTAAGGACCTGTGCACCTGAACACCCAAGTCTCTTTGGACATCCACTGTACCTAACCTCTTCCCATTTAGAAAGTACCCTGCGCTATCCTTTTTTGGTTCAAAATGGATAACCTCACACTTGCTTACATTGAATTCCATCTGCCACAATTTTGCCCATTCACCCAGTCTGCCAATATCTCCTTACAATGTTATGCTACCATCTAGACTGTCTGCAATGCCACCTAACTTTGTACCATCAGTAAATTTAGATATGAGACTTTCCATGCCATCATTCAAGTCATTAATGAACAATGTGAATAATTGAGGCCCCAACACAGGTCACCATTCGTCATCCCCTGCCAATTTGAGTAATTACCCATTATACTCATTCTCTGTCCTCTGCCACTCAACCAGTTTCCTACCCAAGTCAAACATTTGCCCTCAACTCCGTGGGCTTCCACCTTAGTTAACAGTCTCTTGTATGGGACTTTATCAAATACCTTCTGGAAGTCCATATAAATGGCATCCATTGACTTTCCCCTGTCAACTACCTTAGACACCTCCTAAAATAATTCAATAAGATTATTCAGGCATGACCTTACCTTCACAAATCCATGCTGGCTCTCCCTGATCAACCAACATTTTGCAAGGTGTTCAGTTACCCCATCCCTGATTATAGACTCCAGTGATTTCCCTACCACAGATGTTAGGCTAACTGGTCTGTAATTACCTGGTTTCCCCTTTCACCCTTCTTAAAAAGTGGAGTGATATGTGCAATTTTCCAATCCAAAGGGACTACTCCTTAATCTAAGGAACTCTGGAAGATTATCATTAGGGTTTCTACAATGTGCTCCCCTACTACCTTTAACACCCTCAACTGGAAACCATCAGGTTCTGGGGATTTGTCACTCTTTAGTTCCATTAATTTCCCAGTTACTGATACTGTACTTACATTAATTATATTAAGTCCCTGTCCTCTATCCACTATTATTTTTGGGGGGGACTTCCGGCAGGTTATCCTCTCTTTCAACTGTAAAAATCCGAGGCAAAGTAATTGTTCAACATGTCTGCCATTTCCCCATTATCACTGGCAATATCTCAATTTTCAGTTTTTAGTGGACCTACATTGCTCTTCACCACCCACTTTCCCTTTATCTAACTATAGAATTTCTTCTGATTGCATACTGGATTTCAGTCCCCTGAGGGGGCGTGAACCATGACTTTTGAAAAACCTACCTGACTCCATGAAAATCGCTGAAGTGATATCTATATCTGCAAAGGAGTCGGCCCAGTCGGGAATGCTGGATGTGGGCTCCTGAAAGGAAGCAGCCCACATCCTTTGAAGGCAACTCCCAAAAATCACACACCCCGGGAATGGGGTCGGAAATCCCAGACTCCAGACCCGCCCACCAGCCCAGCTCTGGAGTCAACCTGACTCGGTGAAAATCCATGCGTGTGTGTTCTTTGGAGCGTAGCTAGAGGTGGGATGTGCGTTTGGTGAGTCACCGGACATAACCAGCCTGTAACCATGGCAAAGTGAAAGGGTCACACAGATTATACAACACCAAAGTCATAAATGGAATCAGACTGCAGACTATTTCAATGATGACTTCAATGGTATGGAAAGTCTGATGGGCATGAATAATTAAGTGATTGATGCATTGGCTGACCAGCCTGAGAGTCTACTTTCACTCTCAAAGTGCATACAGGAATCAGACTCCAACTTGGCACAGGGTTTTGTACAGACATTGGGGCCCATTGTTTCCAGCTTGAAAATGGTGCCCAACACCATGAGAACAGTTACACACAGATCCATGATGCAGGGTCTGATAACCAATATCTCAGCTTCCATTGAAGCATAAGCAGAAGCCTCTCAATGTCTGAGGGCTGACTTTGGAGTCCATTTTGAGGTCCAACTTGCTTCCATGAGGACTCAGGCTGCTACCATCATGCCATACGCAAGGAGAGGACAGGGGAATAGTACGAGGTGACTTGTTCATTTGGAGAGAGTGTAGACACAATGGGTCATACAGCCTTCTTCTGTGCTATAACATTTCTGTGATTCTGTGAAGTGACTGAAACTGCCCCATTGTCAACTTACAATCTTATCTCTGAACTCAGACACACTTTGCCAGTGCTATTTTGTGCTAATTCTACAGGGATTGTCATCATTACGATTTTCAAAAATGGAAGATCGTGTCGTGGTTATCTGCCTCGTGTTGCATCAACCTATGGTGTAATGTTGTATTCCTCAGCTGTTTTCTTCAATGCTCGTGAGTAATGGATATCTTAACACAAATGTAAAATAGACTCTGGAAATCTGAAATAAGAAGAGATAGTGCTGGAAATACTCAGCAGGTCTGGCAGCATCTGTGGAGGAAGGTCAATGGCCTGTCATCCGAATATGTTAAGCAAGTTCACGCAAACCTGCAATTGAACCCATGTTAATATAAATGCCAAAATACAAACAATGGGAACTTTGGTGAACAAACTTGGGAGATTATCTGAGGCCAGGAGGAGATTTATTAATTTGTTTGCCAGCACCGGGTGGCGATATCACTGTTGGTACATTTAGATGCTGGTAACGCTGGCAAATGAGGCTGGTGCTCCGGTTTCTTCCCACTAGTCCCAAAAGACGTGCTTGTTAGGTGAATTGGACATTCTGAATTCTCCATCTGTGTACCCAAACAGGTGCTGGAGTGTGGCGACTGGAGGATTTTCACAGTAACCTCATTGCAGTGTTAATGTAAACCTACTTGTGACACTAATAAAGATTATTATTATATGGTCTAGGAAAGGAGGGGGTGGGGGAGGTCGTGTTTCTCCACTCCACACGATTATTACCCTCACCACGATTAAACCACCAACCTCAGTTTAAGTTTACAATGACAATTGTGATGACTGCTGGGCAAGGTGGCAAGATTTAATTTAAACATTTGCGTTTGTTTGGTTAGTTATTGATTAGTTATTCCTTTCCAGAAAAGAGCTCACCTTTGTTTGATTGGAAGATCACAATAACTTATTATTGGTGTATAGAATAGTAAGAACCAAAAAAAGATCTCCTGCAAGTTGCAGCCGCAATAGGAAACCTCATTGACAAGCGGAGGGAGTAGGGAATGCCACCACCAGTGAATAGCCCGTCACCGAGAAACAAGCGGGTGGGGGAAATCGCAGAATCCAGCCCAATTTCTCTACTTAGGTTATATTATGATTATAAAATCAGTACTGTCTGCGTTGCAGATCTCCCCTTAAGTTTAATAATGGTGCCATTATAACCATTAACTTTACCTCCCTGTATTCTTGAAATTTAAAGTGTAACTGAACAA
Source organism: Scyliorhinus torazame (assembly GCF_047496885.1). Taxonomy (NCBI): domain Eukaryota; kingdom Metazoa; phylum Chordata; class Chondrichthyes; order Carcharhiniformes; family Scyliorhinidae; genus Scyliorhinus; species Scyliorhinus torazame. Next base: position 220,372,640 of record NC_092716.1, read on the forward strand.
TGAGATATCAAAAGAAATGTCTCTGCAGTTATACAATTTTTATAAATCATGTTTCATAATTATACCGTATACTTTTTATGTAATAATTCATAATGATTCATTTAAACCGATCAACGTTACCTGTTGTATCTCTGGTGAAGCGTTCCTGGTGTAACTGTTGTATTCATTTATCAATGACCTGATGTGACAGTTCACCCTCAGTGCAGTGCTGTGAATCCGCTGCCACCTATTCTTTTCAAGCTTGTAGAATATGTTGGACAGTTCTGTAGTGACGGTCCATGCTCTCTTCAACAACGCCTGCAAGCTGCCTTGTAAATGTTGCTGAGATGTTATGACAAGCTCGTTGAGTCCATCACCATCCACACTGATGGGCTTTGATTGAAGTATGCACATGCACTCACATTCCGCCATCAATCTCAGGTCCTCCATCCAACGCTGCACAGAATCCACTTGTATAAGATGCATGCTAGAAAAATGATATCATGAAGTTATAAAACAAAGCAGAATTAACGGCAGTACTGCAGAGTCTTTTTCATCTCCCAAATCCACTACCCCCTCCCCGCACACCGCCTGCCCTCCCCAATACCCCCTCCCCAATCCTTTTTCTGACTGGATTAGCAGACTTGTCCAACCAATAATCCAATATTTTCTGAACTGCCCAGACTTTATCTGTGAGAGTAGACAATGGAACTGAAGGTCATATCTTTACTCATCACACAAGAATATGAGGGGGCATTATCTGCAGGACATCTTCATAGTTGCAGTGCCTCAATAATACTGTGGGCGCGATTCAGCGGACTTAAAACTAAGTTCGCCGTCGGGTGCGCTTACCGTGGCGTTTCTCGGAGTCTGCAGCACCGAGAATCACCCCGCTATTCAACGGCACTTTGCCATTTGTTTTTGGCCTCGGGAGTTTCTCTCCGCCAAGGCCGCACTCAGAGAGATTTCCTGTTGGCGAGCTGATCTCACCGGCAGGAACGGCAGATCGCAGATCGGGATGCCATTTTGAACGGAAGTCCTGAACATTCCTCTTCCCCCTTGCATCTCCCCCGCCCCCCCCCCCCCCTGCCGCTTTATCGACCCCACCCCCATCTCACCCCAATCTTGTCAGGGCCCCTAGGAATCATCTCTCACCACTCCTCCAATTGGCAAGCCCCCCCCCCCCTCCCGTGCACAATCCCTGGTAGTGCCAACCTGGCACCTGGGCACCTTGGTACAGCCAGCCTGGCAGTGCCAAGGTACCCAGGAGCCAGGGGGAATGCCAGGGTGCCACCCTGCCCAGTCCCTGACCAGCCAAGGGTCTCCAATTGTCTGCAGAACCCCCACGTTGCCATTACACTGGCTCCACATTCAGGCAGACCAGTACTTATCAGCGCCCTGGCAAGGTCTCACACGTGCAGCCATTAAGATCATTTAAATATGCAGCTCTGGATCTCGTCCAGCGTGGGTGAGATCCAGATCACGCCGAGCAGAGCGAGTTGGGTGACTAACAATCAAACCCGACACAGCCTGATTTGTGGCTTTTGAATGAATCACCCGTTGTGCCTGGCCCTGCGCTGAATTGCCGCCTTCCAAATGACACCAAAGCAGATTTATTTTACCCAAAAGAACCTTGCATGGAATTCTCTCCTCTGGGAAGAGATCCAAACCCGTTGCATGATCCATTCCTGACTCACATGAATACTTATAGTAATTAATCATAATGCAACTGTCCAGTATTTTTCAAAGCAAAAATTCCTTTTATCACAATCTATGTAAGTGGAAGGTTGCATGTCTGAGGGTAAGGCTCTGCTAAGCCGTGTGTGGTAATTATGCTCAGAGAGGTGAAATATGAGATGAGGGGGGTGTGAAGATATCAAGTGGAGGAAGGTGTTTTGGGGTTCTGCAAGGCAATTGGTAGGAGAGGTGTAGGTGCCTTACCCAGGGCGAAAGTTCATCGTGTGAGTGCTGCTTTAAGAGGGTGAAGAGTGTAGTGTTGACCAGAATGCACAGGAAGGAGTGAGAGAGTGTGGAGAACATTTGCCCATGCCTCTTGATTAGTCCTGAGTGTGGGGGAGTTGATAGTCAATGTCAAAGAAGTTTAATTGGAAGCAGCAAAACATGCTGGAAGAAAAACAGGCCCAGGAATGTGAGGCTCCTTTCTTGTACAGCTTGGGAAAGGACGCAGATGTCTTCATTGTGAAGCCCGCTGTGCTTCTTGTAACTGCCTCCTACTAGACACAGTTGAGACTGAGGTGGCAGCTGAAACTGAGATGCCATCAAGCCATAGAGTGAAAGTTGCCCATTATAATAATCTTTATTGTCACAAGTAGGCTTACATTAACATTGCAATGAAGTTACTGTGAAAATTCCCCAGTCGCCACATTCTGCCACCTGTTCGGGTACACAGAGGGAGAATTCTGAATGTCCAATTCACCTAACAGCACATTTTTTGGGGACTTGTGGGAGGAAACCGGAGCATTCGAAGGAAAGCCACGCAGACACGGGCAGAACATGCAGACCCCACACAGACAGTGACCCAAGCCGGGTTTCCCGATGGCGTGAGGTGGCCCACAATGGGAAACCCCTTGGCCAGCTGCGGGAACAGGGAATCCCGCTGCCTGCGGGGCTGGCGCGCATGCAGGTAATCGCGGCTGGCGGACCGGAGAATCCCACCCAGAGTTTTTGCGAAATTGGTTTATGCTGCTAATACCTTACGAGATAAAACAGTTGTCCATGTTGATATCCGAATAAAAGAACAATACTGAGCAGGATAAGCAGCAGAGTTATGTCAGGCTTATATAAATCCAAGTTGTTCTTGTTGTAAGGGGCGGATTACTTTTGATTTACAGGTAGAATAACATTCAAGCTTAGTTATTTATTTCTTACATACATTATCCAGCAGTACTTAAGTTGGGATTGAGTTGCCAGTTGCAGTATGCTGTCTCTTCTTTCTACCTACATGACTCATTTGGCTCTTCAGCATCAGAGTAGTCTAAGACTTCACTCAAGCCCTATGAGTATATATTTTTCAAGAACAATGACTAAGAAATGACAGAATGAGAGAATTAAATAAAAGATGAATAAAGTTTGGACGAATGTTATTTTCTTAAAGACAGCCTTGGAGCATCAGAATAATCATATCTTGCTGGATTTTTTAAAAAGTAAGATTTTGCTGGATAGGGCCATTTTGTGCCATGTCAACTTTGGTGCTACGAACCACGCTGATGGTATCTGCGAGGATATCCCAGCTGGAGCTGCGGATGTATAGTTTTGTTTTTGGAATGGTGTGAGACCCCAAAGAGAATAGCCAGCCTAATCGATGGGTAATAATTATTGAAGACTGTTTATTAAATTAAAGAAAAGAGAAATGCACACAAACAGGACTACAATACTTTAAGACAATTAAGTATATGAATCTCTAAACACAAACAGAGTTTTGTTCCAAAATATATCTATGATCCCTGAACTCCTCAAGACTTCCCCTTTTTCCAAGCACCATCAAATTTAAATAAATCTATCAGTAAAATCCAGTTTATAGTTATCACACAATACAGGACTGGCAGTCATAGATTATCATAGAATTTACAGTGCAGAAGGAGGCCATTCAGCCCATCGAGTCTGCACCGGTTCTTGGAAAGAGCACCCTACCCAAAGTCAACACCTCCTCCCTATCCCCATAACCCAGTAACCCCACCCAACACTAAGGGCAATTTTGGACACTAAGGGCAATTTATCATGGCCAAGCCACCTAACCTGCACATCTTTGGACTGTGGGAGGAAACCGGAGCACCCGGAGGAAACCCACGCACACACGGGGAGGATGTGCAGACTCCGCACAGACAGTGACCCAAGCCGGAATTGAACCTGGGACCCTGGAGCTGTGAAGCAATTGTGCTATCCACAATGCTACCGTGCTGCTGGGAAATGATTCTTCCAGGTCCAACAAAGATATTTGCCTTTATGAAAGTTTCTGCATGGCCTTGACCCTGTGACTCCTGGCTGTGAGTTGTAAACTGGCCTGTCGGCTTCGGGGAGTGCTGGCAATTATAACATTTTCCCCTTTGATTCTTCATTTTGTGTTTTGGCTGTTTGTCTCTCTCAAATTCCTTGACTCTAGAAATTAGCGTGTGCATACCTCCACCGATCTCTCAGTCGTCTAGGTAAGCTGTTTCTATTAATTGAGCGATTTACACCTGATTCTGTCTGGATGCCTGCTAACCTCATTACTGGGAAAGTTTAATCTCATCATGCCTTTTGAATGCTGGCTACTGCTGTCGCCAGGCAGATTTCTACCTGTTGCTGGGTAGATCGAATCATATCGAGCCTTATTAAATTAATTTTATTGCTGAGCAGATCCATGGTGGTTGGTTAGACATTTCCTTCCATCCTCTGGCTCGAGAAATCTTTGCCCTGTGGGTTGCTAACAGTGGGAGTTGTTTCTGTCGTGGCAAAAGCAACCAGGCATCTGGGACCTTCTTAAATGATGCGAGCCACAGTAAATCTCCTTAACTGAGGAGATATACAGATTGAGTATAAAACAAAGGAGTAATGGAGAAGGAGGTAAATTCAGGTAAAGAAAGAGAAAAGTAAAAAGCCAATTCAGGTAAAGAAAGAGAAATAGGGATTGAGTTATAATAAATAAAAAGCGACAGAGAGGAAAATAAAATGCAAAAAATGAACATTTACAAATCTTCAACAATTTATTACATGTAAGAATGAGAATCATTGTTGCCTTTCTGGGTTGGAATGGTTGAATGTCATTGGAGGAACACAAATCTCCTCAATTTAAATAAACTCACATTGTTAAGTTCCAGCTCTACCATGAGTTAAATTAGCTATTAATGTACAAACGCAGTAACTATATGAAACTCATGCAGAGGTTGTGAAGGAGCTGTTGTTTCCATGAGGCTAAAAGTGGAATGCTACAAATTGATCAGCAATTTGTGTCAATATGCAATTCATATTGTATCTCCGCTTTGGCACAGGTTGCTAGACAATCTACACATCAGTAATGGTGACCACCATTAAATTTGTCATTATTTTGAAAGAAAATTCTGGACTTGTGTGCTAAACCTAAGCAGCAGAAATGGTACTCACAACATTTTATTAGTTAGATTGTGGAAGATTAATAATGCAGATCAAATCAAGCTTGCAATGATCACCATAAGGCCATAAGACGTAGGAGCGGAATTAGGCCACGTGGCCCATCGAGTCTGCTCCGTCATTCGATCATGGCTGAAATTTTTCTCATCCACATACTCCTGCCTTCTCCCATAACCCCTGATCCCCTGATTAATCAAGAACCTATCTATCTCTGTCTTAAAGCCACTCAGTGATTTGGCCTCCACAGTCTTCTGCAGCAAAGAGTCCACAGATTTACCACCCTCTGGCTGAAGAAATTTCTCCTCATCTCTGTTTTAAAGGATCGTCCCTTTAGTCAGAGATGGCGTCCTCTGCTTCTAATTTTTCCTACAAGTGGAAACATTCTCTCCACGTTCACTCTATTCAGGCCTCGCAGTATCCTGTAAGTTTCAATAAGATCCTCCCTCATCCTTCTAAATTCCAACGAGTACAGACCCAGAGTCCTCAACCGTTCCTCATACGACAAGCTCTTCATTCCAGTGAACCTCCTCTGGATCCATTCCAAGGCCAGCACATCCTTCCTTAGATCCAAGGTCCAAAACTGCTCACAATACTCCAAATGGGGTCTGAGCAGAGTCTTATATAACCTCAGAAGAACATCCCTGGTCTTGTATTCTAGCCCTCTCGACATGAATGCTAACATTGCATTTGCCTTCCAAACTGCCGACTGAACCTGCACGTTAACCTTAAAAGAATCATAAACAAGGATTCCCAAGTCCCTTTGTGCATCTGATGTGCTCATAGAATCATAGAATCTACAATGTAGCAGGAGGCTATTCGGCCGATTGAGTCTGCACCGGCCCTTGGAAATAGCACCCTACTTAATCACACGCCTCCACCTTATCCCCATATCCCAGTAACCCCACCTGACTTTTTGGACACTAAGGGGCAATTCAGCATGTCCAATCCATCTAATCTGCACATCTTTGGACTGTGGGAGGAAACCGGAGCTCCCGGAGGAAACCCACGCAGACACGGGGAGAAAGTGCAAACTTCGCACAGACAGTCACCCGAGGCCAGAATTAAACCCGGGCCCCTGGAGCTGTGAAGCAGCAGTGCTAACCACTGTGCCACTGTATCGAGAATACTTGTTGGATACTTTTTGATCGTAACTTCTGGACCCGTTTTGTTTTGTCTTTGTTTGATGACTTTGTTTACTCTCTTGCTTACCTCTTATTTCCTTTACTTTCAGATGGCAGTTATTCAGGATCCTGCTATTCACACCTTCTCTAGACACATCTTTTGTTACATTACCGGCCCCATTATCACTTCCTTTTGCCATTGAATCACAAAACATTTTGGTCATTTAATCTCCCCTGTCCTCCATTCCACACAGACTTTTCCTTTTGCTTTTTTCCCATCCTCTCCCCTTTCTCTTGCTCAAAACATTTCTAACTTTTCCATTTCTGATGAAAGGTCACATACCTGAAATATTGGGCATGATTCAGCCACCGCATTGTGCCCGGCGCAGAGCCGGATGTAATGGGCAAATCCCACGAGAGCCCCAAATCGGGCTCCCATGCCGGACATAGGGTCGATCGTGTGTTACCTGGCTAATAATATTTAAATGAGCTATTCGGTGCCCAGGAGACGACGGCTGCGCCAGTGAGATCTCAACTGGGCACTATTGAGCACTAACTTTCACAGGTGGGATGGCACTTAGGGGGTCTTGCAGGCCATTAGAGACCCCGGTGGTTAGGGACAGGGCAGGGTAGTACCCTAGCACTCTGCCTAGCAGCTGGGCAACTTGGCACTGCCAACCTTGCATCCTGGCAGTGCCCCCTGGGCACCCTATAATGCCACTATGTCACTGCTGGGGTGCCCAGGTGGCACTGCCAGGGTGCCATATGCACTGCCATGATGCCATGCTGGCATTACCAAATGCCCTGGTTCCATATTGGCACTACCAGGGCTTCGGCCGTGGGGAGGTCTTGCCCATGAGAGGGGGATGAGGGGAGGTTTGTGGTTTCCAAAAAAAGGTTGGGGGGTGAAGGAGGGCTTTCTGAAAGCGGGGTGTCCTGAAAGGGGGAGTTTAGAGATCGGGGCCACAGTTTAAAATGGCGCCCCAAACTGTGAAGAGTCAAGCTCGCCAGTGTAGGAAATGTTCCTCAGTGTGGTCTCGACGGGGAGAAACTCCCTCGGCCCAAAAAAACAGCAAAGTGCCGTGAATAGCAGGGAGAAGTGGCGAGAAACATCACGCGAAACGCTCCCGAAAATGGACTTAGAATTATTCCCGCTGAATCACGCCCATTAACTCTGATTCCCTCTTTCCACAGATGTTGCCTGGCTTGCTGAGTATTTCCACCATTTTCTGCTTTTATTTCAAATTTCCAGCATCCGCAGTATTTTTCACTGTAACTTGATTATTGCTTGACATTACTACTTAAGCAAGTATACACTGCAGACAGAGAAATAAATATTTAAGTATCATCGTATGAGATGTTTCCCAAGTCCTAGAGAAAGCTTTACTCTGACCAAGAGTGGAGCTCACCAATTAAAAGTGTCCTCTGATTCAATGCCTGCAATTTAATATTAAGGTATAAGTACTTAGTTCATTGACAAACATCAAACTTAAAACCCTGAGGCCAATTGTGTCCCATATAGTGCATCATTATCAGCAGCAGTCGGAACCTTCTGCTTGCTGCCTTCCCAGGAGACATATTGTGCTCTCAAAAGTACCTCTAAATGTTCAAGTATGGGCAAATTCCTTTAATTGGTGTATGCATGACGACAGCCCTACTCGCTTCTTAGAAAAAGGAAAATCAATATGTCAAATAAAAACAACTCCTAAAAAAAATACAAATCACAAATCCAGCAAGAGCCAATTAGGAAATGTTAACCCCATCCTCTGAATATTTGGAGTTATTCTACTTAATCTGCTTAAGTGTTTCTGTAACGATGAGCTTTCATTCCAGAAATCTCATTAAAAATTGTATGAAGTGACAACCGGCTTTCTCTCTCAGGCTCCGTGTTGTTCAAGTTCTTCTAAAGGAATAATGTTCTAACTTGAGCACAAATCTTTGACAGTGAATGCATGACTATGCACGACTAATATGCAAGGGGTATAAAACATGCTGGGAAATTACTGACTTCACTAATCTGTCCAATAACAAAAAGTGGTACACCATCCAACGTGTATTTATGAAAATAACTAATGTTTTAACGCATATTTTGTAAGCTTTTTAACATTTCAAACATTGACAGCCTTTGGGTATGCATATATTTCTCCGCGATTTATGAGACAGAAAATAGGTTTGCTTTTCATTAGAAAAATACATCACACAGAGAGAAAGCCACAGCTTCAAATAAGTTGTCTGGCAAAACAATCTTTTCAACAATTCGCATTAGACAATGACATTAAACATGTTTTCCCATGAGCCCAATTTCCTGGATTGGGGGTAATATTAAGTTAGTATGATCGCTCTTCCTGGCAGCAAGCAGACACACTGATGGATCAACCATGAGCTCAGTAGTCCTACGCATCAAGGGATGAAGGAAGGTCAAACATTTCTTTTTAAATAAACTTTGCATCCAGTGCGGACGACACCATCCCCTGCTTTCTAAAAATCTCTTATCGGCTGAAAAGACTGCAATTGCAAAATCAATGCCTTCAGACGTCAAAATGTTGTTCCTTCATGTCCTACTCGCTGCCCTCTCTTTCTTTGTATTGCAAATCCCACATTTAGTCCTCTAATATACCTCCTTTCCAAGTACCTGCTGCTTATGATTGATGACGGAAGTCCAAATGGGTTTTCCTATCACAGGATGTGGGCGTTAAGGCAAGACCAGCATTTGTTGCCCGTCCTTAATTGCCCTCGAACTGAGTGGCAGTTTTTAAGAGTCAACCACATTGCTGGGGATCTGGAGTTACATGTAGGCCAGACCAGGTAAGCACAGCAGATTTACATTCGTGAACCAGATGGGTTTTTATGACATCATGAGACTTTTAATTCCAGATTTTTATTGAATTCAAATTTCATCATCTGCCGTGGCGGGATTCGAACCTGGTTCCCCAAATAATTACCCTGGGCATCTGGATTATTAGTCCAGTGACAATACCACTGTTTCACTGCAAGCCATGATGTCCAGAGGAAGTATCAGCCCTTAGTCATGCTCATGTTGTGTCAGTATCTGAGTTGGTTCCATGATTTTGATATAAATGACTGTTTCCCTTCTTTATCACTTCCTTCCTATCCTTTCTTTTTCCCCGACTGCCTGATCAGGTGGAAGTTCTTGGATATCTGAAAAGATAAAGGCACAAGGGCAGGGTTGTAGTGAGGGAAGTTGAAGGAAAGCAAGGAGTGCATGCTTACACCATCCATTGGCTTGTAAATTAGAAGAGATTTTGGAATGAAGGGGAAGTGAGTTGTGACAGACATATCATCACGCTCTATGGTTTAAATCCCACTGCTGGCCATGGTTTCAGCGAGATTTACCGGCTTCGTCGCTCTCAACCTGGTGACGCAACGAGGCCGGTGAATCTCACGAGAGGCCTCTTGCGCGATTCGCACCACTGCGATGTCTCGCACAATTCATCCGAATCTCGCGAGACATCGCGATCTGAATCTCGCCCACCCGTCTGGCTCATTCAAGTATGTCTGCACCAGATTCTCCAGGCACACAGGAACTAATGGCCTTCCAGAAAGGCCTGGTCCAGGGCTCGTTTAGTACTGGTCCACACAAACGTGGACCAAGCTTACCGGCACCTGGGGGGGAGGGGGTGCACAGGTCATTGGCGACCCCTGTTTGGTCGGGGATAGGGCAGCGTGCCCATCTGGCTCTCCCTCTGGCACCCGGGCACCTTTGCAATGCCAGACTGGCACCGCTACCCTGGCACTGCCAAAGGTGACTGTGTGGCAATGCCAAGCTGGCAGGGACACTGCCAAGGTGTCAGAGTGGCAGCTCCAGGGTGCCCAAGTGCCAGAGTGGCCCTGCCAAGGGCCGGGGCCTGAGGGGGCCATGCCTATGAAAGGGGGGATGGGGAGGATATGAAGGGTGGAGGGGTGAAGGGCAGGTATGAAGGGGCCTCATAAAGGTTGGGGAACGTTAAGGATGGGGTCCTGAAAGGTGGGGCCCAAAAGGGGGGGTGGGGAAGCCTGCAAATGGGGGCCATCAGCGACCCCATAGCGGAGTGTTCTCACTTGGGGGGGGGGGGTAAATGTCCATGTGTGCGGGGGGTGACATTACCTGTGAGAGGGGCTCGGGAGGACCCTCAAGTTCACTTACAGATCGGGGCACCCTTTCAATTTGTCAGCCCAATCACTGAGGAGATGGTCCCGCCGAGGAGTTCAGCTCCCCATTGCTGAAAAAATATTTAAGTGTGGGCTGGACTGGGGAAAAACTTCCTAAGGCCCACAAAAAATGACTAAGTTTGGGTGATTACCGGTGTGGATCTCACCCGAAAAGCAGCTGGGAAACACCTCGCCAAACTCGCCCAAAATAACACAAAATTATTGGGTTGAATTCCGCCCCACATCAATGTTGCCAGTGCAGTTTCTTCCATAGGGTGAGGCTATGCAGCCCTTCCTGTCCCCCTACTGGTTAGGTACTGCTGTCTCTGATTATTCTTCACTTTTGCTGCAAGATAGTGAGTCACTGATGGTATTGCAATGTGTTTGAGTGAAGTGCCTGCCATAACTGAATAGCCGGCATTGTGTGTGCAAGCGGTGAGATCTGATTGTGTGTGAAGTGTGTGAAAGTGAGGTGAAACGAATAATGTTAGAGACTGTTAGGTGAGTGAAGATGGGGGGTGGTGAATTGAGCAGCGCATGGTTCTTTGGTAAGGATATCGCATGTGAGGATGCATTCACTGACCTTGACCACTCATGTGGGGTCTTTGAACGTTGTGCTGATGTTGAATTATACATCAGGAAAGAACAACAGAAGACAAGGGGTGAAAAATATTACGAAAAGGAAAAGGAATCAAAATATCAGAATAGCTTTAGCATTTTTATTTACTTGCTTTCTCACTCAAGTCGTCAAGCATTTTCTCATGATTTCTCAAACGGGGAGAACACCACTCTGGTAATTGGCTCGCAGATTACTGTTTAAATTGTGGGGGGGTCTTATTGGTTTGTTTGGGGGTTGCTTGGGGTTTTTGGGTGTTGTATTTTGAAAATATTGAAAATTTCTTGAATAAAAATACTTTAAAAAAAAGATTTTGCTTTGTGCTTTCCAATAATTTCCATCAGACATTTCTTGCACTCTTTACTTATGCCAAGATCACATAATAAATACGTGTTTACATTCTACATAACACGAAAAAACATTAATATGGGTCGAAATTCTCCAGCCGTTCATGGGCGGCGAGATTCTCTAGCCGTGTGGGATGGCTTAAACGGGAATTTCAGCCTCCCACTGCTGAGAAACACACAGCTGGGAGGCCGGACAGTCCAGCCCCACTGTAACCTTCAAGATCTTCTCAAGATTGCTGATAAAAACTGGGCACAATGCACGCCGGCAGATGTACAAATTCAGAACATAGGAACAGGAGGAAGCCATTTAGGCTTTCAAGCCTGATACATTATTGGGGGGCACGGTAGCACAGTGGTTAGCACAGTTGCTTCACAGGTCCAGGATCCCAGGTTCGATTCCCGGCTTGGGTTACTGTCTGTGCGGAGTCAGCACATTCTTCCAGTGTCAGCGTGGGTTTCCTCCGGGTGCTCCAGGTTCCTCCCTCCCACAGTCAAAAGATGTGCAGGTAAGGTGGATTGTTAAATTGCCCTTAGTGTCCAAAATGGCTAGGTGGGGTTACTGGGTTACGGGGATAGGGTGGAGGTGTGGGCTTAGGTAGGGTGCTCTTTCCAAGGGCTGGTGCAGATTCGATGGGCTGAATGGCCTCCTTCTACACTGTAAGTTCTATGATTCTATGAAGAGTTCAGGGCTGATCTGCCATACAGGTACAAATGAAAAAACGAAACCAAAGCTTTATTTATTTCTTGGGCAGGGATTTTCCAGCCTGCACTGCAGCGTGTTTTCAAGTGGTGGAGGCAACACACCATTGGCCAATGACAGGGCCTTCTGATCAGGCCAAAGGCAAAAGCGTTATCTGTTGCACGCTGGCTACGCCACCGGGGAACCCACTGGCCAATGGCAAGCAGAATGTAAAGGTGACAAATCAGGAACTAAATTACTTAAGTTATCTACCTCCGGTTTCTAAAAGCAATATTATTTATTACACAATTCATTTATTTTTACAATTTATCCTTCATTTTTTGCACAACTTGTTTACAAATTCTTCCAATGGAGATATGCACCTCTTCATACTCCAGTACCACCCCCCCATTGCAAACTCACTGAACATTGCCAAGGGTGAGGTGCCATTATAAAGTATGATTCATATCAATTTCAATAGAACAAGTCAAATCAATAATTTAAATCATTCAATTTCCGCTCCACTAATTATTGTCTGCACGCCAGTAACTATTAACCAATGTGCTTTTCTGACTTTCGGAGATATGCAGCGAGCTCAATGCTGTACTATTGCACGTTATTGCCAGCCTTGTTTGCATGAGATGTGAAGCCAAGGCCATGGCTGTCCACTCATTTGGACATAAAACATCTCACAATTCTATTAAAGAGCAAGGGATTTCTCCTGTGCTCTGGCCAGAATTTATCCCTTAATCAACGTCACGAAAAGCACAGGCCGTCCATCTCCTCTGTTGTTTGCACGACCTTGTTGTGCACAAATTCTGATGTATTTGCCCAGTTAACGGGTGGAAATTTCCACTCAGTGCAGAGAGTGCTGGCTGAGGCGAGAAAATCAGCGTGCAGCTCTCCTGCTACACAGCACGGAAAATCATGGAGCTTGGCTTTTGCCATCACGCTGGCGGGGTACAGCCAGATAGAGCCGGCAACATGAGTTCCACAAAGGGATCCTTGATCTGCGGCAAAACGAATGCTCCCCCCCCCCCCCCCCACCCGCACCCCCCCACCTCCCCCCCACCCTCATGGATAAGGAGAAACACCCTCCCCCATAAACCCCGGGGCAACCGGTTGCCACTGCTAGGGTGGCAATGCCAGGTTTGCATTGCCAAGGTGGCACTGCCAGGGCAGTGTCTGGGGCAATGCTAGTGTGCTAGGGCATGTCACTCTGCCCTCGGGGGCTATACGTAGCTTTGCCCACTGCCTCCCTCCCAACCCGACAGCCCTATCTGGGCAGAAACATTGTTACATCATTGGTAACGGGTAGGGAAAATCGGAAAATAAGATCTCGCAGGTGAGAATCGTGTTTTCCGACTCATAAGAGATTGTGTTCCCTCGTCGCCATTTACGTTCATGGCAAACATGGGTGCAAAATTGCCTCCAACAATAGTGACTGCACTCAAAGCAATTTATTGGCTGTGGAATATTCGGGGATATCCTAAGCATGTGTGAGGTCGTATGCAAATGAAAGTTATTTTATCCAATATACGTTTTGTCTCCGTATTTACAAAGGAAATGGATGATACAGATATAGCAGTTCACTGTGAGATACTGGCTGGGGTAAGCTTAAGGAGAAAGGAAGTACTCGAAGGATTGGAATCCTTGAAAGTTCATAAGTGGCCAGGGCCAGATGGATTGTTTCTGAGGCTACTGAAGGAGGTCAGGAGGAGATAGCAGATGCTCTGAGGATGAATTACCAATTCTTACTAGTGTTATGGGCGAGGCGCCTTCAAAACCCCAAACTGTATCATGGAGTTCAACCAACCTCTCCCTTTAATGGATTTGTTGCTTTTCCTAGCACACGGCTTTTTCCCTAGGTGTGGGATTACAATAATGGACACGTGGGTTTTTAAACACAAAACACTGTTTATTCCATGAACTCAACTTAACATCTGAAATAAACATTGGATCTCTTAAAACCCCTTACTTCAAAGATAACTCAGAAAATATTGCAACAGTAAATAATTCCTTAAAATGTTCCTTCAAACTTCCAAGAGACTTAACACCTTTAAACAAAATCACATCAGGTTAAAGGCTTTACTTTAAATCACCCAAATGATCCAGAGATAGTCTTTCATGTAAGAGATCCCACTCCCTGCAAACACAGACACCCCCAAGCTCTTTTCAAACTTGCAGCTCTGGAAACACACAGACACACACAAACTGCTTTTTTTAAACTGAAACTAAAAATGTGCAAAATGGCTGACCTAAAGCCCAGCCCCACCCACTCTCTGACATCACTGTTTTCTTAAAGGTACATTGCTTAAACATCCATGTCTGAAAGGTACTCTCACATGACACTAGATACACGGGAGGTACCGACGGACTGGAAAAATGCAAACGTGGTCCCATTGTTAAAAAAGGGATCAAAGGAAATGCTGACAATTATAGGCCAGTTAGTCTTACGTCGGTAGTAGGAAAATTCCTGGAATCAATCCTGAGAATAGGATTAACTATCACAGAGAAAGGCATGGACTGGTCAGGGATAGTCAGCATGGATTTGTTAAAGGAAGGACTTGCCTCACAAATTGATTGACTTCTTTGAAGAAGTGACAGGAAGAGTTGATGAAGGTAGTGTAGTGGATGTTGTGTACATGAATTTTAGCAAGCCATGTGACAAAGTCCCACATGGCAAATTGGTCAAGAAAGTGGAAGCCCATGGGATACAGGACAATGTAGCAAACTGGATTAAAAAGTTGGCTTAGTAACAGGAAACACAGCGTAATGGTCAATGGCTGCCCTTGCAATTGGAAAGTTGTTGCAAGCGGCGTTCCACAGGGCTTGGTGTTCGGTCCCTTGCTGTTTGTATTATATATTAATGATCTGGAAGTGAACGTGGGGAGCAGGATTGGGACGTTTGCAGATGACACAAAGATTGGCCGAGTAGTGGACAGTGTAGAGGATAGCTATAACCTTAAAAACGATATGGATGGATTGGTGGAGTGGGGGATAAAGTGGCAGATGGAATTTAACACAGAGAAGTGTGAGGTCATGCATTTAAGGAGGTCAAACAGTTGTAGGGAGTACAAAATAAATGGGAATATACTAAGAGGGGTAAATGAAGTGAGAGATCTTGGCGTACAGGTGCACAGAGCCCTAAAGAAAGCAGACTGATGTCCTCCTTAATTGGTAGAGGTAAAGAATATAAAAGTAAGGATATAATGTTGGAATTGTATAAGATACTGGTGAAGCCACAACTGTAGTATTGTGTGCAGTTCTGGTCACCACATTACAGGAAGCACGTTATTGCTCTGGAGAGAGTGCAGAGGAGGTTTCCAAGAATGTTGTCAGGGCTAGAGACCCTAAACTTTTTTACAAAGTACCTGGACCTGCACCTTAAGTGCTCTAAGCCACAGGGCTATGGACTGGGTGCCGGAATGTGGGATTAGAAAGGGCACCAGGGTGTCCTCGGGCTGGCATGGAGAAGATGGACTGAACAGACTCCTTCTGTGCTGGAACTTTTCTATGATCAGTCTAAACATGATCAAATTGCTTTCATGTTTCCACCTACAACATTCATCCAATAAGCAAGGCTCTTAAAACAAAGATCAGCAGGACATACTCTGCCCATCTAAATGACTGAAAAGCTCATTTTCCATAGAGTGCAGATTATCCTATTATAAAGTTCAATGGAATCACTTCTACTACCACTTTCTGGCTCTGCCTGCAACCTTATAAGTTATGGCAATTCAAGTGCATTCCCAAGTATTTTTCGAAGGTGGTGAAGTTTTCTGTCTCTACTAACCTTTCAGGTAGCGTGTAGCAGAGCCCAACCACCCTTTGGGAGAAACCAATTTTCCTCAACTCCCCTTTTCATCCGTCTACTAATTATGAGAAATCTATGTCTCCGGGTTACTCTCCTCTCTGAGGAGAATAGGTCCTCGCTATCCACTCTCTCCAGACTCCTCATAATTTTATACACCCCAATTAAATCTTCACTCAATCGCCTCTGTTCCAATGAAGAGAAGGGCAGCCAACCCAATATTGTGTCTTGGCTAAAATTCCTACCTTCTGGCAACGTCATCATAAAACCCCATAGAACCCAGTGTGATTACGTCCTTCATGTAACACAGTAACCAGAGCTGCACA
Organism: Scyliorhinus torazame; assembly: GCF_047496885.1. Classification (NCBI taxonomy): domain Eukaryota; kingdom Metazoa; phylum Chordata; class Chondrichthyes; order Carcharhiniformes; family Scyliorhinidae; genus Scyliorhinus; species Scyliorhinus torazame. Next base: position 220,388,777 of record NC_092716.1, read on the forward strand.
CAGAACTCAAACGTTTATGGGATGTGGGCGATGCTGGCTGAGTCAGCATTTATTGCCCATTCCTAATTGCCCATGGGGGGGGGAGTTGTAAGTCAACCACATTGCTGTGGGTCTGGAGTTACATGTAGGCCAGACCAGGTAAGGACGGCAGATTTCCTTCCCTAAAGGACATTAGTGAACCAGATGGGCTTTTACGACAATCGACAATGGTTTCATGGTCACCTTTAGACTTTTGATTCCAGATTTTTAAAATTAAATTCAAATTTCACCATCTGCAGTAGAGGGATTTGAACCTGGATCCCCAGAGCATTACTCTGGGTCTCTGGTTAACTGGTCTCGTGATATTTCCAAATATATGACAACATTTCCTCTTGTGCTCATACTTAAAGAAGTAAGAGGAGTTTCTGAGGATGGGTCGGTGAAATTACACTACAGGTGGTACGCTGCACCTGCCCCTAACCTAGAAACTGGAACACAGAGAAAGGCAAAAGAGATTTGATTATCCAAAGGGAGTTTGTCTTCACAAACTACAATTCCTGAAGGAGTGAAGAGTTCAATTGCTACACCTCATGCTGCCAGACGTTGTGGGTCCAGCCACTATGGTGGTGATAATAAGCTTGAATTCTATGGATTATTCCAAAAGTCACCAGCCATGGCATTTGGCAATTAAGTCTGTTTGCAGTCACAATGTATCAAACAGATGAGAAAAATGTTTGTTTTAACATTGATAATGAGCATAAAGCACAGGATCCAGTGGCACAGATACACACCTTCTATGTTAATTCTCTTCCCGAGAGAGCAGTGGAGGCACTGAATATTTTTAAGACTGAAGTAGATAGTTCTTGATTGACAAGGGAGTTAAAGGGCATCAGGAATAGACAAGACAATAGACTTGAAGCCACAATCACATAAGCTATGATGTTATCAGATGGCAGGACATGGTCTAGGGGCCAAATGGCCTACTCCCGCTCCTAATTTGGTAATATGTGTGTATGTATATTCATATTAAAGTAGCAATAAAGTAAATAAAAGTAATGTCGCCATAGTCCCAGATGACGCGAGGTTGCTTTCCCCCTTGAGGGGAAATGCTGACTGGTGGTGATTTAACCTGAGGATCACCACATCTCAGACAGGGGGCAAGGTTGAGAAGGCAGGGCCTCCCTGAATAACCTCAGCCAGTACAGGAATTGAATCCACGATGTTGGCCTCCCTCTGCATCACGAACCAGCTGTCCAGCCAACTGAGCTAAACCAAAGTTGCAATATAGCTTAACAAAGACTTTGAAAAAGTACAAATAAATTACTGGGCTTCATTCCTAGCAGCATAGAATTCGAGAGCATAAAGGCCATGTTAAACTTGTACAGAATCTTCATATGAGCATACATAAGAGTTTTTTGCATAATTCTCCATCTTACAAAAAATGGAAGCACAGAAAGTACAAAAACATTGACAAGCTTGACACCAGAACAAAAATGTTTCAAGCATCAGGTGAAACTGAATAGACTGGTGATACTTTCTCTAGATAAAAGTCTTTTTTAAAGGCATTCAAGACTTGATGACCCTGAACTGTACAAGAAATCTAGGTACGACATTTGCAAAGCCATCAGGGATGCCAAGAGACAATACCAGACTAAGCTAGAGTCCCAGATTAATGACACGGACTCTCGTTGGTTAAGGCAAGGCTTAAACAATATAACGGGCTTCAAAGCAAAGCAGAGTAGAATCTCCGGCAACAGTGCACCCCTCCCCGATGAACTCAATATATTCTATGCTCGTTTCGAACAGGAAACCAACAAAACATTGTCAACTGTCCCAACAGCCTCGGACACACCTATACCATCACAGCTTCCGAAGTCAGATCAGCCTTTTTGAAAGTGAGCCCTCGGAACGCAACGGGTCCTGATGGAGTCCCTGGTTGTGCTCTCAGACCCTGCGTGGACCAATCTGCGGGTGTGTTCTCAGACATCTTCAACCTCTCTCTTCTCCGTTCCGAGGTTCCCACATACTTCAACAAGACCACTATCATACCGGTGCCAAAGAAGAACCAGGCAACGTGCATCAACGAATACAACCAGTGGCCATGCCATCTATCATTATGAAGTGCTTTGAGAGGTTGGTATTGAGACACATCAACTCCTTCTTCCATTGCAATACCACCACAAACGGTCCACGGCAGATGCTATCTCCCTGGCCCTACACATCCCTGGAGCATCTCGACAATAAGGACGCCTACATCAGACTCCTATTCATTGACTACAGCTCCGCCTTCAACACCATAATCCCAGGCAAGCTCATATCAAACTCCAAAACCTAGGACTTGGCTCCTCCCTCTGCAACTGGATTCTCGACTACCTGACCCACAGACCACAATCAGTAAGGATATACAACTAAGCTCCTCCACGATAGTCCTCAATGCCGGGGCCCCACAAAGATGCGTAATTAGCCCCCTACTATACTCCTATACACACATGACTGTGTGGCAAAATTCGGCTCCAGCTCCATCGATAAGTTTGATGATGACACGAACGTAGTGGGTAGGATCTCAAACAACGATGTGCCAGAATACAGGAGGGAGATAGAGAACCTAGTGATATGATGCAATGACAACAATCTCTCCCTCAATGTCATCAAGACTAGGAACTGGTCAGTGACTTCAGGAAGCAAAGTATCAGACACTCCCTGTCTTCATCAATGGTTCCGTGGTGGAGATGGTTCACAGCTTCAAATTCCTAGGTGTAAACATCACCAACAATCTGCCTGGTCCACCCACACTGACGCTAGAACCAAGAAAGCACAACAGCGCCTATACTTCCTCAGGAAACTCAAGGAAATTTGGCATGTTCACATTGACTCTTAAAATTTTTTACAGATGCACCATAGAAAGCATCCTATTTGGCTGCATCACAGCCTGGTATGGCAACTGCTTTCCCCAAGATCATAAGAAACTACAGAGAGTCGTGAACACAGCCACCACCCATCCGTTGACTCTGTCTACACCTCCCGCTGCCTTGAGAAAGCGGGCAACATAATCAAAGACCCTTCACACCAGGGATATTCTCTCTTCTTCCATCGGGCAGAAGATACAAAAGTCCGAGAACGAGCACCAACAGATTCAAAAACAGCTTATTCCCCGTTGTTACCAGAATGGCTCCTGAATGGCCCTATTGTGGACTGAACTGATCTCTCTCGGCATCTTTTCTACAGACTAGCACGACACCACATATGCTTCACCCAATATCTATGTCTATGTATTTACATTGTGTTGAAAGCAAATTACTGCGGATGCTGGAATCTGAAACAAAAACAGAAAATACTGGACATTCTCAGCAGGTCTGAAAGCATCTGTGGAGAGAAAAGAGAGCTAACATTTTGAGTCTGTATGACTCTTTGTCAAAGCTTTGTCCTGGATGGTGTCGAGCTTCTTCAGTGTTGTTGGAGCTGCACTCGTCCAGGCAAGTGGACAGCATTCCATCACACTCCTGACTTGTGCTTTGTAGATGGTGGACAGGCTTTGCAGGAGTCAGGAGGTGAGTTAATTGCTGCAGGATTCCTAGCTTCTGACCTACTCTTGTAGCCACAATATTTAGACGGCTAGCCAGTTCAGTTTCTGGTCAATGGTAACTCCCATTGTAGCTGAAGTGAATAGCATTTAAAGTAAAGTCACCATAGACCAGATGGCCATAGGCTGCTTTCCCCTTTGAGGGGGATAGTTGGCTGGTGGTGATTTAATCTGAGGATCACCACACCTCAGGCAAGTTTGAGAAGGCGGGGCCTGCATAAATAACCTCAGCCGGTACAGGGATTGAACCCACACTGTTGGCCTCACTCTGCGTCACGAACCAGCTGCCCAGTCAATTGAGCTAAACGGCCTCACTCTGCGTCACGAACCAGCTGCCCAGTCAATTGAGCTAAACCAGCCCCTGAATAGCATTTACAGGGAATCTAGATAGCAACATGAGGGAGAAATGAATAGATAAGATAGCATGAGATGAAGCAAATAGGTGGGAGGTGACTCATATGAATTTCTTCTCTGGGATTCAAAATCGCAGGACATCATAAAGGGCACAAGTGTTCATCTTGTGCTTGCTACTGTTCAATAATCCTATGCTGCTCATAAACAGAAAGCAATTTAATTCAATTAATGTGCAGTGGCGTGTGACCATAAGAACAAGGTAATCAATACAAATCAATGCCTGTCACCTGCCATCAACCACAAAACTTTAATTTTAAATAAATCCATTACCATTACTTAAGGGTAAAAGTGGAAACATGGCTCCTCAGGAATTAAGGATACTCTGTAACCCTGGCTAATGATCCTCTTGAACAACTGCAGAATCTAGAATAAAAAAGCACATTCCTCCACGAGAGTTCAGGCAGTACACACAAAAGTAAATTGCTGGATCTTTCAACAGGTGGGTGTCCCACATCACAGCCTAGTCAACATCTTCAGAATCTGCACCCTCTTTTGCAACTGATTCAGCTTCCTCATGTAGAGAAATGCTACCTTGAAGATACTTCCAAATATGTGGTAATGGTTCCTTTTACCTTAACACTTAAAAAAGGAAGAGGAATTTCTGAGGATGGAGGGGGGCACAGTGGCACAAGAGGTTAGCACTTCTGCCTCTTAGCTCCAGGGACCCGGGTTCAATTCTGGCCTCGGGTGAGTGTCTGTGTGGAGTTTGCACTTTCTCCCCGCGTCTGTGTGGGTTTCCTCCGGGTGCTCCGGTTTTCTCCCACAGTCCGAAGATGTGCAGGTTAGGTGGATTGGCCATGCCAAATTGCCCCTGAGTGTCCAAAAGGGTAAGGAGGAGTTATTGGGGTACAGGGATAGGGTGGAGGCATGGTCTTTCCAAGGGCCAGTGCAGACTCAATGGGCTGAATGGCCTCCTTGTGCACAATAAGTTCTATGATCTATGAGCCGGTTCAGATACACGGGGGATGTTATTCCTGCACCTGCCTGTTTTACAGAAAATGGAGAATGAGGGAGGCAGTCGTCCTTCGGTCATCTCTGTCTCCCTTGAGGACAAGGAAGTAGATGTCAATGCCATTACTCTGCAGCAACACAGGCAGAGCTTTGCACATGGTGAAATAGCTGAATGTTTTCATTTTGTCTCAATGATGTTGAAGCAGGCTGAAAGTAAACCCATTGTGCCATTCCCCCTGTAGAATAAGCGTTCAGCAGGCACATTGTAGTTAGTCTTCCTTCAACTATCTTCCTGACATTTGCAACTTTCTTCATTTTTCTTCCACAGCCCATGGACAGTGGAAGACTGTGTTCACTCATGTAAATATTTCCACTCCAGGCTTCTTTTCATGACAGGATGCACTTCAGCTCTGAAGAGAGCAACCATCATTTCCAGCGGCTGTGATTTCATTACCTTGAGGTCTGCACCATTAATGGGGTAGTCAGACACCTTTGTCTTCTTTCTTGCTCGACTCAGTATCAAATTTCAGGGCTCCAAACCCTCAAGGTAAAACAGTGAGTTACTTGCACTTTAATATTCGCTATTTATTTCTCAAGATGCAGTTTCTTATACAATGGGGAGACCAAATACCGACTGGCTGATCACCTTGTGGAACACCTCTGTTCAGTCCTCACCTGTCATTTTAATTCTTTGCCCCAATCTCACTCCGACCTATATATCCGTGACCTCTGACGCTAAACTGATGAAGTTCAGTGTAATCTCGAGGAATAGAATTTTTTGATGAGGCACTTTAAGGTCTTACAGAATCGATATGAGTTCAACAGTTACAGATCATAAGCACAACTTCCAATTTTTTGGGGGGCAGCAACAGTTAACAATGAATCTGCTGTTGTCATATACAGCTTCTCTGCAATCAGCTTTTGTTTCTTCACTAGTCGCATCATAGTTTTCAGAGAATCATTGAATTATAGAATCATAGAATTTACAGTGCAGAAGGAGGCCATACGGCCCATCGAGTCTGCACTGGCCCTTTTAAAGTGCACCCTATCTAAGCCCACACCTACACGCAATCCCTGTAACCCAGTAACCCCACCAAACGTTTTGGGACACTTAAGGGGCAATTTATCATGGCCAATCCTCCCAACCTGCACATCTTTGGACTGTGGGAGGAAACTGGAGCACCCGGAGGAAACCCACGCAGACACGGGGAGAACGTGCAGACTCCGCACAGACAGTGATCCAAGCCGAGAATCGAACCTGGGACCCTGGAGCTGTGAAGCAACAGTGCTAACCACTGTGCTACAGTGCCGCCTTCAACCATCATCCATCCCCTTTATCATTCAACCCCTTCTGCTTTTCATCCGATCAAAGATCTTCCCTTTTGCTGTTTCCTCAGCTGCTCCCTTTTCCTTGCCTTTGTAGTTGTTTAAAACTTCTTACAGCTCGAACTGTGTCCAGTACTGATAAAAGGTCAATGGCCTGAAAGGTTCACCCTGTTTCTCGCTCCACAAGCACAGGTGTTGCCTGACCTGCTACGTACTTGCAGCATTTTCTGTTTTTATTCCAGTTCTACTTGTCAGTCCAACCTGCTTGCTTCGATTTTTAACAGTTCACAGCTCGGCCTCCATATAGATAGAGCACCGCATTTGGTGTGGCAGCGTGAGGAGAAGAAACGAAACTGGACTGTGTCCAAGTTGTCTTTCTTAAATCATGTTCATTCCTGGGTTATTGCAGTGTCACGAATGAAGTCATAAATATGCCTGCAGCTCTAACCTCTGTACTTGCTATTTATTAACCATCACTTTTATTCACCACATAACTCATAGAAACAGACTACATAGCAGGGCTTGGCATCTCAATAAAAAAAAACAGAGTGATGCTTGGTTTTGCGAATTGTAAGCTCAAAGAGCAAGTGAGTTATGGCAGGCCCTCACATTGGTCCTGCCGCATGTCTGAGCTAGGCCTTAAAAAGTAATAACTGCCTTCTGGTGCATCGTTTATCAACTGGAACAGTAAGTGTTGCACTGATAAACAAGTACATAAGCAGCATTGAGTCACATCATGTCACGATGGGCAATAGGTTCTGGGGGTCCAATTGCTCTCGTTGTTAGATCTCAGCTGACACAAGGAACATTCATTGCCAAGGTACCATCTTGGATTATGTTCGCTCCGACTCCTGGAGCTGAGAGCAATTTTGTGCCAGCTGATCAATACTTTTAGTGTCTCAATTGCAGGGCGAAATCTTGTTAAGGTGTCCGGGGGGGGGGGGGGGGGTCTGCCAGCAGAAGAGAAGGTGGCAGACCGGCGCTCCCTCATTTCCAGAAAGGCCTGCACAACCTCATGCCAGTCAGGCAAAAGGAGGCCATGGCTTCTGCCAGAAGACCTGAGTGTGGGTGTTTTGTGAGGCTGTGGCTGCGGGTAGTGGGGGGTGGGGGGAGGCGCCGTCAACCAAGTTAATTCCAACAGAGGCAGGATTAGGCCCCTAAGTGGTCAATAATTGGCCACTTAAGGACCTCAACTAGGGTGGCACAGTGGTTAGCACTGCTGCCTCACAGTGCCTGGGACCCGCTTTCGATTTCGACCTTGGGTAATTGTCTGTCTGTGTGGAGTTTGCATTTTCTCCCCATGTCTGCTTGGTTTTCCTCCGGATTCTCTGGTTCTCTTTCACAGTCCAAAAGATGTGCAAGCTAGGTGGATTGGCCATGCTAAAGTGACCCTTAAGGTTAGGTGGGGTTACGGGGAAAGGACGGGGGTGCAGGCCTAGGTAGGGTGCTCTTTCAGAGGGTCGCTGCAGTCGCGATGGTCCAAATGGCCTCCTTCTGCACTGTGGGGATTCTATGATTCTATGAACTGGTGACAGGGCGGGAAGGTTGACCATGGGCCTTCCCGCCCACAGCTTAAATCTAATGGAGACGGGAAGGCAGTGGGGTATTGATGCAACACCATCCCACCTAAATACTTGCCCTTCCCACCTCCAAGCTCACCACCAGCCGAGCACAAGATTCCACCCATGATGTCAGCAGTCGCAATGTGGCACGAAAAGAACAAGCCATGTTTATATAATGCCTTTCTTGATCTCAAAACATCCAAAAGTGCTTCAGAATAAACAATCCTAGTTTATGAGGAGAGGTTGAATAAACTAGGATTGCTTTCACTGGAAAAGCAGAGGCTGAGGGGAGGCCTGATAGATGACTACAAAATTATGAGAGGCACAGACAGAGTGGATAGCCAGAGGCGTTTTCCAAGGGTGGAAGTGTCAATTACAAGGGGGCACAGGTTCAAAGTGAGAGGGGGAAAGTTTAAGGGAGTTAAGGAGATGTGCGGGTAGGTTTTTCACGCAAAGAGTGGTGGGTGCCTGGAACGCACTGTCAGCGGACGTGGTGGAAGCAGACACATTAGCAACATTTAGGAGGCATCTGGATGGGTACATGAATAGGGAGGAAATAAAGGTATACAGGCCGAGTAAAGGCAGAAGGTTTTGTTTTTAGTTCAGGCATCATGATTGGCACAGGCTTGGAGGGCCGAAGGGGCTGTTCCTGTGCTATACTACTTTTTTGTTCTTGGTTCTTTGTAGGACAAATTAAGTACTTTAAGTTGTAGTCATTGTTGCAATCAAGGGAAAATTCAAGGAAAGCAGGGCTACAAGTGTAACTACTAAATATGGTGAAATATTATCCAATATGTAACGGATCATCTAGGGAAGATAATTAAACAAGTTTTTGCTCAATCAGTTGGTTGACTAGAATTCTGAGAGTACTGGAACAAGTTTTCAAACTGGTTCTTAGTAGTATCATAAAAGAACTCCTGTCAGCTATTAAATGGGATGATCTCAAAGCTTCAATTTATTGATTCTCATTTACCGGTAGCTTTATATGATGACAAGAGTATTCATCTTCAATAAACAGTGTTTGATTTACTTCGCTTAAAATCCAAGCACTGAATAATAAAAGAAATTTTCGTACTGCACTCAGAAAGTTCTTCAAAGGGCTTCAGGTACAATAAATTACTTTGAAGCAGTGTGTCTGGTGTTACATTGCAAGGTTGCCATTTCTTCAACACATAAAATGACTGTGTAATAAATGATGAAATGAACGATCAGTTAAAGAGAAAATTCCAGTCAAGGAAAGAAGAACTTCTTTGTCTTCAAGTAGTGCAATGGGTCTTAACACCTGCTTGAACCATTGGAAATATCAAACCTTTCATCCAAATGATGGCATGTTCAACAATGGAGCATTCCCTTATTGCACAGAATGTCACTGTCCGTGCGGAGTCTGCATGTTCTCCCCGTGTCTGTGTGGGTTTCCTCCGGGTGCTCCGGTTTCCTCCCACAGTCTAAAGACGTACAGGTTAGGTGGATTGGCCATGATAAATTGCCCTGAGTGACCAAGAAATGTTAGGTGGGGTTATTGGGTTACAGGGATAGGGTGGAAGTGAGGACTTAAGTGGGTCGGTGCAGACTCGATGGGCCGAATGGCCTCCTTCTGCACTGTATGTTCTATGTTCTAGAACTGTCAGCCTATTAATGTGCCAAACTCCTGGCATCGGGCATGAACTCACAACTCTATGGCTCATTGACTGATTGATTGATTTATTGTCACATGTACCGAAGTACAGTGAAAAGTATTTTTCTGTGGCTAAGGGAACGTACCCAGTATGTACACAGTAGACAAAAAGAATAATCAACAAAGTACAACGACAAATAGTGATTGGTTACAGTGCGGAACAAGGGCCAAAGGAAGCAAATTACATGAGCAAGAGCAACATAGGTCGTCGTGAATAGTTTTCTTACATCGTTATTAATTGCTATCAACTTGTTGAGTAAAACACTATTACAGTGTTACTGAATCTCTACCTCAGCTATTACACTTTGCAGAATAATAGGATTTGTACTCACTACTAACCCTGGATGGATTCCAGCCTGAGGATAATTAATTTCAGTGGCCTCCAAGTCTATCACAGCCAATCACTGCCCCCCTTCATAGAGTTTGCCTGAAACATAGGTCTGGGTGTATAAATGGACTGCACATCAAGGGTTACGGAGAAAGTGCAGGAAAGTGGACATCGGATCAGCCATGATTTCTTTAATGACGGAGCAGGCTCGAGAGGCCGAACGGCCTACACCTGTTCCTACTTCTTATCATCTTATGGTCTTAAAGAAGTGTCTTAGCTGCAGGTTTAAATTACAAAATGCAATGAACAGTTTTAATGCTAACTGACATTAATTATACTTAAAAGCGTATCATTGCTTCTGAAGTTCTTTTGAAGGTTCTGAGGTTATAGAAGGCATTATATAAATACAAATCTGTCAGTTCCATTAGTGTCACATTATTACTCTAAAAGCAAATGAGGTACTAACAATGAGAGGGTGAGCAGCACGGTAGCACAGTGGTTAGCACAGTTGCTTCACAGCTCCAGGGTCCCAGGTTCGATTCCCGCTTGGGTCACTGTCTGTACGGTGTCTGCACATTCTCCCCGTGTATGCGTGGGTTTCCTCCGGGTGCTCCGGTTTCCTCCCACAGTCCAAAGATGTGCAGGTTAGGTGGATTGGCCATGCTAAATTGCCCATAGTGTCCAAAAGGTTAGGTGGGGTTACTGGGCTATGGGGCTGATGCACGATCAATGCACAAAGACTAAAGTTTGGTACAACTGTGGCTTTATTACAGTCAGATGCGTGGCCTCCTGCTGCAGCTGCCGAAATGGCAGGGCACTGGAGGTCATGCATATTTATATAGTCCTCCGTGGGCGGAGCCAGCCGGCAGGAGCTACCGGCGAACCTGTAGTGCAGGTCCTACCTGACATCTCCTATTACAGTGGTTCACCACATTCACCCCTGTTAAAAATGAGTCCGGCGGGTGTGACGTGAAACTATATACAAATAGTGCCATTATGTACAGTGGTAGGGAAAGAAAAGCCCAGGTTGACGGTCTGTCAAAGGTTCAGCCGGTTTCTTCGTTGGGAGCGGCGTAACGGTGGCGGCGAAGTCGGTGCTGGCGGTGGCACCGATGGCGGTGGTGGTGGTGCTGGTGCTGGCCAGTCATCGGGGAACTCCAGGAGCATGCAGACGTCCTCTTCGTCCTCTTGTATGGAAAAGGGGAGGGGGGGGGTGCTCTGGTGGGGTCAATATTGGCGGCGCGGTGGGAGATTGGGGGGGGCTCATTGGTGGGGGGGGGGGGGGTGTTGGGGTGGCCAGGTCCCTGGGTGAGACAGTATCTTGGCGGCCGTCAGGGAACTCAACGTAGGCATATTGAGGGTTGGCGTGGAGCAGGTGAACCCTGTCCACCAAGGGATCTGCCTTGGTTTGAGTTATAAGGAGAGGCTGGATAGACTGGGACTTTTTTCCTTGGAGCGTAGGAGGCTTAGGGGTGATCTTATAGAGGTCTATAAAATAATGAGGGGCATAGATAAGGTAGATAGTCAACATCTTTTCCCAAAGGTAGGGGAGTCTAAAACTAGAGGGCATAGGTTTAAGGTGAGAGGGGAGAGATTCAGAAGGGCCCAGAGGGGCAATTTCTTCACTCAGAGGGTAGTGAGTGTCTGGAATGGGCTGCCAGAGGTAGTAGTAGAGGCGGGTACAATTGTGTCTTTTTAAAAATTTTAGATAGTTACATGGATAAGATGGGTATAGAGGGTTATGGGCCAAGTGCGGGCAACTGGGACTAGCTTAATGGTAAAAACTGGGCGGCATGGACTGGTTGGGCCGAAGGGCCTGTTTCCATGCTGTAAACTTCTATGATTCTATGATTCTGTGAGTCGGACATGCCTACTGAGAAGGACTGGTCCTGGAGCAGCGAGCCAAGTCGGGAGCGACACCCCGGACGTGGAATTCCTGGGGAAGTTAAGAACACGTTCATGGGGTGTGTTATTAGTGGCGGTGCACAATAGTGACCGGATGGAGTGCAGAGCGTCAGGGAGGACCTCCTGCCAGCGAGGGACTTGGAGATTCCTGGACTGCAGGGCCAGCTGGACAGCCCTCCAAACCGTCCCATTCTCCCGTTCTACTTGCCCGTTTCCCTGGGGGTTGTAGCAGGTCGTCCTGCTGGAGGCTATACCCCCCCCCTTTTAAGCAGGAACTGACGCAGCTCATCGCTCATGAATGAGGATCCCCGACACTGTGGATGTAGGTGGGGAAACCGAACAGAGCGAAGATGGTGCTGAGGGCCTTGATGACGGTGACAGACGTCATTTCGGGGCATGGGATGGCGAAGGGGAATCTGGAGAACTCATCGACCACACTGAGAATGTACGTGTTATGGTCGGTGGAGGGGAGGGGCCCTTTGAAATCCACGCTGAGGAGTTCAAAGGGGCGGGAAGCCTTCACCAGGCGCGCACGGTCTGGCCGGTAGAAGTGCGGCTTGCACTCCGCACAGACCTGGCAATCCCTGGTGACTGTCCTTACTTCCTCGACGGAGTAGGGCAGATTGCGAGCTTTGACCAGATGGTACAAACGAGTGACCCCCCCGGTGACAAAGGCTGTCGTGTAGGGCCTGGAGTTGGTCCACTTGTGCGCTGGCACATGTACCTCGGGAGGGCGTCTGGGGGCTCGTTGAGTTTACCGGGGCGATACAAGATCTCGTAATTATAGGTGGAGAGCTTGATTCTCCACTGCAAGATTTTATCATTTTTGATCTTGCCCCGCTGTTTGTTATTGAACATGAAGGCTACCGACCGTTGGTCCGTAAGGAGAGTGAATCTCTTACCGGCCAGGTAATGCCTCCAATGCCGCACAGCTTCAACAATAGCTTGGGCCTCCTTTTCGACGGATGAGTGTCGAATTTCAGAGGCATGAAAGGTGCGGGAAAAGAATGCCACGGGTCTGCATGCCTGGTTTAGAGTGGCGGCAAGGGTGACGTCTGAAGCGTCGCTTTCTACTTGGAAAGGCAGTGACTCGTCCACTGCGCGCATCCCAGCCTTGGCGATGTCTGCTCTGATGTGGGTGAAAGCGTGTTGTGCCTTGGCCGCGAGGGGGAATTGGGTGGACTGAATGAGTGGGCGGGCCTTGTCTGCATAGTTTGGGACCCACTGAGCGTAGAAGGAAAAGAACCCCAGACAGCGTTTGAGGGCCTTGGGGCAGTGGGGGAGGGGAAGTTCCATGAGGGGGCGCATGCAGTCGGGGTCGGGCCCCAGAAGTCCATTTTGGACTATATAGCTGAGAATGGCTAACCGGGTCGTGCTGAACACACACTTCTCTTTGTTGTAGGTCAGGTTGAGAAGAGTGGCAGTGCGGAGGAATTTATCGAGGTTGGCATCGTGGTCCTGCTGGTCATGGCCGCAGATGGTGAAATTATCTAAGTACGGAAAGGTGGTCCGCAAACCGTACTGGTTGACCATTCGGTCCATCTCTCTTTGGAAGACCGAGACCCCATTTGTGACACCGAAAGGGACCCTAAGGAAGTGGTAGAGGCGACCGTCCACCTCGAAGGCAGTGTATGGCCGGTCCGACTTCCGGATGGGGAGCTGGTGGTAGGCGGATTTCAGGTCAATTGTTGAGAAGACCTGGTACTGCGCAATCTGATTGACCATATCAGATATGCGTGGGAGGGGGTACGCGTCGAGCTGCGTGTACCGATTGATGGTCTAGCTGTAGTCCACGACCATCCTGTGTTTCTCCCCAGTTTTAACCACTACCACTTGGGCTCTCCAGGGGCTGTTGCTGGCCTCAATAATACCCTCCTTAAGCAGCCGCTGGACTTTGGCCAGATGAAGGTTTTGTCCTGGGTGCTGTACAATCTGCTCCTAGTGGCAACGGGCTTGCAATCCGCAGTTAGATTGGCAAAAAGGGAGGGGGGATTGACCTTGAGGGTCGCGAGGCTGCAAACGGTAAGGGGGGGTAAGGGCCCGTCGAATTTGAGGGTGAGGCTCTGGAGGTTGCACTGGAAGTCCAGGCCCAACAGGAGTGCAGCGCAGAGATCAGGAAGGACATAGAGGCGGAAGATACTAAATTCTACGCCCTGGACCGTGAGGGTGACTGTACAAAAGCCTCGGATCGGGGCGGAGTAGGATCCGGATGCTAGGGAGATCCTTTGATTGGCAGGGTGGAACGCGAGGGAGCAGCGCCTTACCGTATCTGGGTGAACAAAGCTTTCGGTGATCCCGGAGTCCAGCAGGCATGAGGTCGCGTGGACGTTGATTTTAACCGTCGTCGACGCGGTGGCCAGGTTGTGCGGGCGAGATTGGTCCAGCGTCATCGAAGCGAGCTGCGGGTAGCCATCAGATGCTTCAGGTGGTGAGTGTATGCGGTTCCGATGTCGGGATTATCATAGATTATCATAGAATTTACAGTGCAGAAGGAGGCCATTCGGCCCTTCGAGTCTGCACCGGCTCTTGGAAAGAGCACCCTACCCAAGATCCACATCTCCACCCTATCCCCATAACCCAGTAACCCCACCCTACACAAAGGGCAATTTTGGACATTATGGGCAATTTAGCATGGCCAATCCACCTAACCCGCACATCTTTGGACTGTGGGAGGAAACCGGAGCACCCGGAGGAAACCCACGCACACACGGGGAGGATGTGCAGACTCCGCACAGACAGTGACCCAAGCCGGAATCGAACCTGGGACCCTGGAGCTGTGAAGCATTTGTGCTATCCACAATGCTACCGTGCTGCCCTCCGGGATGTCCGGAGACCCTGTGGGGGACAAGATGGCGGCGCCCATGGTGCGCACATTGCAGGGTTGGGACAAGATGGCGGCGCCCATGGTGTGCACATTGCGGGTCGGGACAAGATGGCGGCGCCCATGGGCGCACGTGGCTGAAGGGGGACAAGATGGCGGTGTCCATTGGTCGCACATGGACCCGGGAGGAGGAGATGGCGGCTCCCATTGTGTGTCTGGCGTGGGGGAGGGGGCGATAGCGGGCGCGATCGCAGCGACTGCGTGGGCCTGGCACACAGCCGCGAAGTGGCCCTTTTTACTGCAGGCGTTACAAACTGCAGTGCGGGCCGGGCAGTGTTGGCGGGGGTGCTTCTGCTGACCACAGAAGTAGCAGCGGGGACCCCCGGGGTGCGTGGATCGACGTGCGCTGCAGGCGTATTGGGAAGGCAGGGCCCGGCTGAGGAGGTCTTCGGCCGAGTCCAGGAGGGGTAGGAAGGAGTAGAAGGGTGGGCAGCGCGGTGGGAAGGGTACGATTGTACGTTACGGGATGCGATCGTCATGGAGAGCGCCAAGGTTTTCGTCTCCGCCAGTTCGAGCGTGGGCCCTTCCAGTAATCGTTCTCGGATACGGTCCGCGCAATCCCCGTCACGAAGACATCGCGCATGAGGAGAATCGCGTGTTCGGCGGCCGTAACGGCCAATACAGTGGTTCACCACACGGGGTTAGGGTGGAGGTGTGGGCTTAGGTAGGGTGCTCTTTCCAAGGGCCAGTGCAGACTCGATGGGTCGAATGGCCTCCTTCTGCACTGTATATTTTATGAATGCCGGATTTGGGATCCTGAGATGGGGATCGCAAGTCGGGAAATTTCCCGGCTTGTCTCATCTGCCAGGACGAAAGTGCCCATCAGACCCAATTTTCACTCCATGGAGAGTGGTGGGAAGGGTGGGAAGTGGGTGTGGGATGGAGTCTGGTCCATCACCCCCCGGAACGAGATTGGAGACGCCACAGGGGCTGCTGTGTGTCGAGGTGGACTGGTTAAAAGACCCATCTTAGTTCTCTAAGACTTTGTCCCAGTTGTTTCCCTAAGTTTTAAACCCACTAGCCCTTACTCCTCACACCTCGTAACCACCCCCACCTACACTCATGCCACCTTGATGCCCAATGACAACCCATACAAACACATGCCCCTCCCAAGTTGTCCATGACAACTTTTTTTTAAAATTATTTTTATTCAGACTTTTATCAAAACATAATTTTTGCATTACCATTAACAACATTTAACAAAACAAGGTGAACGTTAACATTATATAAAGAAAAAAAGAACAAGAATACGCAACATCTCACCCTCCCCCCTCCCCCCCGGATTGCTGCTGCTGACATTTTAGTGCTCTCCTAGGAACAGCTGCCACCTCCAAGAGAACCTCGTCATGGACCCTCTCAAGGTAAACTTTATTTTCTCGAGACTGAGAAACCCAGCCATGTCACCAATCCAAGTCTCCACACTCGGGGGTTTCGAGTCCCTGCAAATTAAAAGGATCCGTCTCAGGGCTACCAGGGAGGCAAAGGCCAAAACCTCGGCCTCTTTCGCTTCCTGAACTCCCGGATGGTCTGACACACCAAAGATCGCTATCTCTGGACTCGGCACCACCCGCGTGTCTAGGATCTTAGACATTGCCTTAGCGAATCCCTGCCAGAATCCTTTCAGAACCAGACATGCCCAGAACATATGGACATGGTTCGCTGGGCTTCCCGCACACATTGCACATCTATCCTCAATCCCAAAGAACTTGCTCATTCTCGTTGCTGTCATGTCAACTGGATTAAGCTAAGCCTGGCACATGATGAAGAGGAATTGACCCTGTTTAGGGCATCCGCCCACAGGCCCACATCCAGCTCCCCGCCTAGCTCCTCCTCCCACTTGCCCTTAAGTTCCACCACTGGGGCTTCCTCCACCTCCTGTAGTTCTTGGTAGGTGTCCGACACCTTCCCCTCCCCAACCCAGGTGCCGGAGACCACCCTATCCTGTATCCTACGCGGGGATAGCAACGGAAATGTCACCACCTGTTTTTTAAGAAAGGCGCGTACCTGAAGGTATCTGAAGGCATTTCCAGGGGGCAAATTAAATTTCTCCTCCAGCGCTTTCAAGCTGGGAAAAGTCCCGTCTATGAACAGGTCCCCCATCCTTTTAATACCTGCCCTATGCCAGCTTTGAAACCCTCCGTCTATCTTACCCGGGATTTACTCGCGGGATCTTATTTGCCCACACAAATCCCGAAATGATCTTGTTCACCTGCTTAAAGAAGGAGTTAGGGATGAAGATGAGAAGGCATTGGAAGACAAACAAAAATCTGGGGAGGACCGTCATCTTAATTGTCTGCAACCTCCCCGCTAGAGAAAGCGGGAGCATGTCCCACCTTTTAAAGTCCCCCTCCACCTGCTCTACCAGCCGGGATAAGTTAAGCTTCTGGAGGGCATCCCAGTTCCGAGTCACCTGTATGCCTAGGTACCGAAAGCTCTTCTCCACCATCTTAAGCGGAAGCTCTCCCAGTCTCTTCTCCTGCCCTTTAGCTTGGATCACGGACATCTCACTTTTCTTCTCGTTTAATTTGTACCCCAAGAAATTGCCGAAGACCCTCAAAATCTGCATGACCTCCCCCATCCCCTCTAGTGGGTCCGAAATTACAGGAGCAGATCATCTGCATAGAGCGAGACCCGATGCTCCTCACCCCCTCCGAACCAACCCCTGCCAGTTCTTTGAAGCCCGCAGGGCTATGGTCAACGGCGCTATTGCAAAGGTGAATAGTAACGGGGAGAGGGGGCACCCTGCCTCGTCCCTCAGTGAAGCCTTAAATACTCCGACCTCACCCTGTTCGTGCATACACTTGCTACGGGGGCCTGATAAAGTAGGTGGACCCATCCTATGACTCCCTCACCGAATCCAAACCTTCTTAGCGTTTCCCACAGGTACTCCCATTCCACCCAGTCAAAGGCTTTCTCTGCATCCATCGCAGCCACTACTTCTGCCTCCCCTCCTTCTGAGGGCTTCATAATAATGTTTAGGAGCCGCCGTACATTAGAGTTCAGTTGCTTGCCCTTAACGAAGCCTGTTTTGTCCTCCCCTATCTCCCCTGGGACACAGTCCTCAATTCTAGCGGCCAAAATCTTGGCCAGCAATTTGGTATCTACGTTCAAGAGCGATTTCGGTCTGTAGGACCCACATTGTAGTGGATCTTTCTCCCATTTGACAATGAGTGAAATCGAACCTGTGACATTGTTGGGGGGAGGGTCCCTCTTTCTTTAGCCTCGTTAAAGGTCCATAGCAGGAGTGGACTCAACAGTTCCGAAAATTTCTTGTAGAATTCTACAGGATGGCCATCCGGCCCCGGGGCCTTGCCCGACTGCATACTCCCTAGGCCCTTAACAATCTCCTCCAAATCTATCGGGGCCCCCAGTCCCTCCACCAGATCCTCTTCCACCTTTGGAAACCTCAATTGGTCCATGAATTGCTTCATCCTTTCCCCCCCGCTGGGGGTTCTGACTCGTACAGTTTACCATAAAACACCCTAAAGACTTTGTTCACCCCCTCTGGGTCCAAGACCGTGTTACCTTCCTTATCCCTAACTCCCCCAATTTCCCTGGCCGTCTCTCTCCTACGAAGTTGGTGCGCCAGCATTCTACTCGCTTTCCCCCCATACTCATATACTGCCCCTTTTACCTTCCTCAGCTGTGCTACCGCTTTCCCTGTGGTCAGCAGATCAAATTCCGCCTGCAGTCTCCAGCGCTCCTTCAGTAGCCCCGTCTCGGGGGTCTCAGTGTAACTCCTGTCTACTCTGAGTATCTCCTCAACTAGCCTCTCTCTCTCCGCACTTTCCTTCTTCTCCCTATGGGATCTGATAGAAATTAAGTCCCCTCTAATAACTGCCTTCAGAACCTCCCAAACCGTAGTCGCCGTTACCTCTCCCGTATTGTTTGTTTTGAATGTTCCTCTTTATCCGCCCACAAACCTCGTCATCCACTAGCAGTCTCACATCTAGCCTCCAGAGTGGGCGCTGCCCTCTCTCTTCACCAAGTCGCAAGTCCACCCAGTGCGGAGCATGGTCAGAGACGGCAATAGCCGAGTATTCTGTCCACCCTTGGGATTAACGCCCGGCTCACAACAAAAAAACCTTATGGACGTGGGAGAAAAAAGAGAACTCCTTCGCCCTCGGCCGAGCGAACCTCCATGGGTCTACGTCCACCCCCTGTTCCATGAAACCCCTCAGTTCCTTAGCCACTGCTGGTCGCTTTCCTGACCTGGACTTTGACCGGTCCAATACAGGGTCAATGACTGAGTTGAAGTCACCCCCCATGATCAAATTATGTGAGTCTACGTCCGTAATTTTACCCAGCATGCGTCTCATGACTTCCACATCATCCCAGTTCGGGGCGTAGACATTCACTAACACCACCCGGGTCCCCTGCAGCTTCCCACTAACCACCCTTTATCAGCCACAATACTCCCTGCCTCGAATGCCACCCGTTTACTGACCAGAATTGCTACCCCTCTGGTCTTTGAATCCAGCCCCGAATGGAACACCTGGCCCACCCACCCCTTTCTTAATCTTGTTTGATCTGCGAGTTTTATATGCGTCTCCTGTAGCATGGCTACGTCTGCCTTTAACCCCTTTAGGTGCGAGATCACACGAGCCCTGTTGACCGGCCCATTCAGTCCTCTCACATTCCACATGATCAGCCTGGAGGGGGGGTTAACCCCCTCCCCTGCCAACTGGCCATCCCCCTTTTTCGGCCAGCCACGAGCCCGCACCCCCCGCTTACTCGAGCTCCCCATTGGAGGCCCCCCCTCCGACTCTCCATCTGTTCCCCAAAGTTGGCTCCTCTTCTGTCAGCAAAGCAACATTCCCCCCTCCCCCCCAACAGCCCCACAATCCCAATCCCCCAAGTCAAGCACCAGCTTAACACTAACTCTCCCCCATTACCCTTCCGTGGGTCAGCTGACCCATGCTGACCCCGGACGCTCCCGCCACTGTCTCCGATCATCCCGTTGCCTCGTTATTCGGGCCCCTCTCTTCCTATGGAAAGCCCAATTTAACTGCCTTTATAGCCCCCAAAGAATGTTTTCCACTCCCACTCCCCCGCCCCCACCTAGTGAAACAAAAAAAAAAACCCGGGCGCTAACCCGGCCCCACAAAAGAAACGGCTCCTGGTGCCTGAGGAGCAGCCCTAAGTATAGGGCCCCTCTCACCCCTCTGTGGCCGAACTCCACAAAAGCCGAGAACATGGCCAGAGAAACAGGGAACAAGAAAGGGAAACAACATAACAGAGCTCCCTCTGGCTATCAAACAATTAACATTACTCCCAATCTTATGTTAGGACAGCATCATGTTACCCCTCCCCACCAGAGCGTTTCATCCCAGTGTGGCTGCCCTTTAGCTCGAGTCCAACTTTTCCTGTTTGATAAATGTCCACGCCTCGTCCGGTGTATCAAAGTAGTGGTGACGATCTTGATACGTGACCCAAAGCCTCGCCGGATGCAGCAGTCCGAACTTCACCCCTTTGTTGTGGCGGGCCGCCTTAGCACAGTAGAATCCAGTGCGCCTCTTGGCCAGTTCTGCTCCTGCTGCTCCGCTCCTTTTTAGCCCATCACAAGTCATGTTCCTTGTCTGAGAAGCGGTGAAACCGTACCACCACAGCCCTCGACGGTTCATTAGTCTTGGGCTTCCTTGCAAGGACTCTGTGTGCCGCGTCCAGTTCCAGAGGCCGAGGAAATGCCCCCGTCCCCATCAGTGTCCCCAGCAACGTGGTTACAAATGCACTCGCATCTGACCCCTCCGCACCCTCAGGGAGGCCCAGAATTTGAAGGTTGTGTCACCGGGAACTGTTTTCAAGGCCTTCCAATCTCTCCTGCCATCTCTTATGCAAAGCATCATGTGCCTCCACCCTGACGGCCAGACCAAGTATCTCGTCTTCGTTATCCGAGAGCTTTTTCGTCCATGACAACTTAATGACAACTTTCACCCTGCCACTGAAACTCATGCCCGATATAGCCAGCATCATCCTCTGCTCTTACACCCTCCAAGCCAAATCACCCAGTATTCACCATGGGCAGACTTCAGGAGCCACGTTGAGATGAAATTAAATAAAAATCTAAATATCTATTCTGGCAGTTACGATAATAAAAAAGACTCTGATTCATGAAAGCTCATTCAAAACTCTCAAATCCCCTCAGATACTTAATGCCTTATAAAAACTTTTATTCAACATCCAAAATCAAAGACAGATAATACTTTAAAAACTCTTTTGAGCTGTCAATCGAACTGTGAATTCAGGACTCTCTGCTGGCATAATTATAGGTTGTGGAAAGCAGCCACACATTAATAATGACATAATAATAGCCATCAGAGTAATGTCAACAACAGTTATTGTAACTGCTAGAGAAGATTTAGTTTACCTCTCACCATCTGCCGGTCTTTTTAAAAAAAAATTATAGGGCTGGGATTAAAATGACTTCATAGCTTGACAGTGCTCCATATCCTATCTACCCTACGAGTATTTACACCCGCAGTACAAATTTGTGATTCCCAGATTGCAGGTTTAGGCCTTTGCTCCGAGGAAAATGGGGTCTGTTTGAGCTCAGTATTAGGTTCAAATAGCCCTTCTGAGTTTGGGTTTCCCTCATAAGTGTAGTAAATCTCGCTCCTTTTTCTGGACTCCCATATCTGGATCCTACCTTTCATTTCTGCACACTCTTTCATGCCTCAGTGAAAATCCAACCCTAAGGTGTTGAAACCGGAGGCCTTGGTCATTGTGGCCGGTGACTTCAACCAGGCCAACCTCTGGAGTGTACTGCTAAAATTCCACCAACACATCTCTGTCCCACCAGGGGCCCCAACATCCTTGACCACTGTTGCACAAGCATCGAAGGTGCCTACAGATCCATCCCCCGACTTCGGAAAATCAGACAGAAACTTAAGCGGGAGAATCCGGTTAAGAAGGTCATGCAATGCTGGTCCAAGGCAATATAATAATAATAATCTTTAATGTCACAAGTAGGCATACATTAACACTGCAGTGAAGTTACTGTGAAAAAACCCTAGTCGCCACATTCCGGCACCTGTTCGGGTTCACGGAGGGAGAATTCAGAATATCCAATTCACCAAACAGCACGTCTTTCAGGACCTGTGGGAGGAAACCGGAGCATCCGGAGGAAACCCACAGAGACACAGGGAGAAGGTGCAGACTCCCCACAGACAGTGACCTAAGCCGGGAATCGAACCTGGGACCCTGGAGCTGTGAAGCAACAGTGCTACCCACTGTGCTACCCAATAGAAGAACTCCTACGCAACTGCTTGGAGTCAGTGGACTAGTCCATATTCAAGAACTCAGCGGCCAACCTAAACGAGTATGCCACAACCGTCACAGACTTCATGAGCAAGTGTGTAGAAGAATGCATGCCAAAGAAGGTAGTACGTACGTTCCCCAACAGGAAACCTTGGTTTAACCTAGGTTAACTCCCTACTGAAGGCCAGGTCTGAGGCATTCAAGACAGGCGACCCAGACTTATATAAGAAATCTAGCTACAATCTCCACCATCAGGGATGTCAAGAAACAATACCAGTCTTATCTAGAGTCACAGACTAACGACACGGACTCTCGTTGGTTGTGGCAAGGCTTAAACAACATAACGGGCTACAAAGTAAAACTGAGTAGAATCTTCGGCAACAACACACCCCTCCCCAATGATCTCAATGCATTCTATGCTTGTTTCAAGCAGGACACTAACAAACAGTTGTCAACTGTCCCAGCAGCCTCGGACACACCCATACGACTGTCACAGCCTCCAAAGTCAGGTCAGTCTTCTTGAAAATTAACTCTCAGAAAGCAATGGGTCCTTACGGAGTCCCTGGTCGTGCACTCAGATCCTGCACGGACCAACTGACATTGTGTTTGCGGACATCTTCAACCTCTCCCTACTCCGTTCCGAGGTTCCCACCTGCTTCACGAAAACCACCATCATACCGGTGCCAAAGAAGAACCAGGCAACGCACCTCAACGTCTACCGTTCGGTGGCCTTGACTGTCATTATGAAGTACTTTGAGAGGTTGGTCATGAGACACATTAGCTCCATTCTCCCAGACTGCCTTGATCCACTGCAATTCACATATCGCCACAATCTGTCCACAGCAGACGCTATCTCCCTGGCCCTATACTCATCCCTGGAGCATCTCGGCAACAAGGACTCCTACGTCAGGCTACAGTTCTGCCTTCAACATCATAATCCCAGCCAAGCTCATACAAAACTCCAAAACTTAAGACATGGCTCCTCCCTCTGAAACTGGATCCTCAACCACCTGACCCATAGGCCACAATCAGTAAGGATAAACAACAGCTCCCGACACAAGAGGTGCAGGACAGAGTGATCTCAAAGACATGGGTGGGGGATGGTAAGGTGTCAGATATATATAGGGAAATGAGGGACGAAGGGGAGACTATGGTAGATGAACTAAAAGGGAAATGGGAAGAAGAGCTGGGGGAGGAGATCGAGGAGGGGCTGTGGGCAGATGCCCTAAGCAGGGTAAACTCGTCGTCCTCGTGTGCCAGGCTAAGCCTGATTCAGTTTAAGGTATTACACAGGGCGCATATGACTGGAGCACGGCTCAGTAAATTTTTTGGGGTGGAGGATAGGTGTGCGAGGTGCTCGAGAAGCCCAGCGAATCATACCCATATGTTTTGGTCATGCCCGGCACTACAGGGGTTTTGGATGGGGGTGACAAAGGTGCTTTCAAAAGTAGTGGGGGTCCGGGTCGAACCAAGCTGGGGGTTGGCTATATTTGGGGTTGCACAAGAGCCGGGAGTGCAGGAGGCGAGAGAGGCCGATGTTTTGGCCTTTGCGTCCCTAGTAGCCCGGCGCAGGATATTGTTAATGTGGAAAGAAGCCAAGCCCCCGGGGGTGGAGACCTGGATAAATGACATGGCAGGGTTTATAAAGCTAGAGCGGATTAAGTTCGTTCTAAGGGGGTCGGCTCAAGGGTTCACCAGGCAGTGGCAACCGTTCGTCGAATACCTCGCAGAAAGATAGATGGAATGGAAAAAAGAAGGCAGCAGCAGCAGCCCAGGATCGGGGGGGGGGGGGGGGGGGGGGAGGAGGAACCAGAAGGACTCTCAGGGTTGTTAATATATACTGTATAATATGTATAGGTCGTTGCGACAGATAATTATATATTGGACTGTTAAATTATATTTTTGGAGAGTGTTACTTGTGATAAGGCAGTTGCCAATTAGGGTTAGTTTTCATTTTTGTTATTTATTATTTATTCATTTTTTGTTTATAAAATAGGTCATTGTTATTTGTGTTGTTATAATATTGTGTAAAGGATGCACAATGTACTGTGTTGGTTGACCAAAAATTTTCAATAAAATATTTATTAAAAAAAAAATTAAGGATAAACAACAACACCTCCGCCACAATAGCCCTCAATACTGGGGCCCGGTAAGGCTGCGTACTTATCCCCCTACCATACGCCCTATACACACACAACTCAAAATTTGTCTCAAATTTCATCTAAAAGTTTGCTGATTACACGGTTGTGGGTCAAAGAACAAAGAAATGTACAGCACAGGAACAGGCCCTTCTGACTATCCACTCTGTCTATGCCCCTCATAATTTTGTAGACATCTATCAGGTCGCCCCTCAACCTCCTTTGTTCCAATGAGAACAAACCGAGTTTATTCAACCGCTCCTCAAAGCTAATGCCCTCCATACCAGGCAACATTCTGGTAAATCTCCTCTGCACCCTCTCTAAAGCCTCCACATCCTTCTGGTAGTGTGGCGACCAGAATTGAACACTATACTCCAAGTGTGGCCTATCTAAGGTTCTATACAGCTGCAACATGACTTGCCAATTCTTATCTCAATGCCCCGGCCAATGAAGGCAAGCATGCCGTATGCCTTCTTGACTACCTTCTCCACCTGTGTTGCCCCTTTCAGTGACCTGTGGACCTGTACTCCTAGATCTCTCTGACTTTCAATACTCTTGAGGGTTCTACTATTCACTGTATATTCCCTACCTGCATCAGACCTTCCAAAATACATTACCTCACATTTGTCCGGATTAAACTCCATCTGCCATCTCTCCGCCCAAGTCTCCAAACAATCTAAATCCTGCTGTATCCTCTGACAGTCCTCATCGCTATCCGCAATTCCACCAACCTTTGTGTCTGCAACTTACTAATCAGACCAGTTACATTTTCCTCCAAATCATTTATGTATACTACAAACAGCAAAGGTCCCAGCACTGAACCCTGTGGAACACTGGTCACAGCCCTCCAATTAGAAAAACATCCTTCCATTGCTACTCTCTGCCTTCTATGACCTAGATCTCAAACAACGATGAGTCAGTTTTCAGGAGGGAGATAGTGGAACTAGTGGTGTGGTGTAACGGCAACAATCTCTCCCTCAAAGTCAGCAAA
Organism: Scyliorhinus torazame; assembly: GCF_047496885.1. NCBI lineage: Eukaryota > Metazoa > Chordata > Chondrichthyes > Carcharhiniformes > Scyliorhinidae > Scyliorhinus > Scyliorhinus torazame. The sequence continues at coordinate 220,413,764 of NC_092716.1, forward strand.
ACTGCAGAGCTGGTCATTGATTCCAGGAAGTGAAGTATCGTACATGTTCTGGTCAGCATCAATGGGGCCGAGATGGAGATGGTTGACAGCTTCAAATTCCTAGGTGTGCACATCACCAACAATCTGTCCTGGTCCACCTACATCGAAGCTACAACCAAGAAAGCACAACAGTGCCTCTACCTCCTCAGGAAACTAACAAAATTCGGCATGTCCACATTGACTCTTACCAATTTTTACAAATGCACCATAGAAAGCATCCTATCTGGCTGCATCACAGCCTGGTATGGCAATTACTTGGCCCAAGACCGTAAGAAACTACAGAGAGTCGTGAACACAGCCCAGTCCATCACACGAACCCGCCTTCCATCCATTGACTCTGTCTACACCTCCCGCTGCCTGGGGAAAGCGGGCAGCATAATCAAATATTCTCCCTTCCGACCTCTTCAATCGGCAGGGGATACAAAAGTCTGAGAACATGCTTCAAGTGAGTGAACTTGAACTTGAACAACAGATTCAAAAACGGCTTCTTCCTCGCTGATACTGGTCTGAATGGCCTTCTTACGGACGGAAACATAGAAACATAGAAAATCAGTGCAGGAGTAGGCCATTCGAACCACCATTCAATATGATCATGGCTGAATATGCAAAGTCAGTATCCCACTCCTCCTTTCTCTCCACACCCCTTGATCTCTTTAGCAGCAAGGGCCACGTCCAGCTCCCTCTTGAATATATCCAACAAACTGGCCCCAATAGCTTTCTGTGGTAGAGAATTCCACAAGTTCACAACGCTCTGAGAGAAGACATTCTTCCTCATCTCAGTCCTGAATTGCTTACCCCTTATTCTTAGGCTCTGACCTCGAGTTCTGGATGTCCCCAACTGAACTGATCTCTCCACACATCTTCTCTACTGTGTAGCACTACACTCCGTATGCTTCACCCAATGTCTGTGTCTATGTGTTTACATTGTGTTTCTATTGTATGACCTATGTTTTTCATGTATGGAACGATATGTCTGGGCTGCACGCAGAACCATACTTTGCACTGTACTTCGGGACACATGACAATGAACCTAAATCCAGATCCATTGCTGTTAAATCTAGGAGAAGAGATAAAATTACTGTGGTGATGATTGGGCAGTGATTTGTATTGTGTCAGCTGAGACCTAACAACAAAAGAGATTGCCATCCCATAATAATTTGCCCATCAGCAGATAATGTGCCTCAATGGTGCTTGTCTACTCACCTACCAGTAAGACTCTCAAATCTTCCAATTGTTCGATCATGCACCGGAAGGCAGTTATTACTTTTAAGGCCCAGAAGAGGCATATGGCAGTTACCAGTATTAACTTTTGTAGCACAAATAACTCCAAAATATATTTGATGACTTACTTCTGTCATTTTCATAAGGCCGTAAGATATAGGAGCAGAATTAGACCATTTGGCCCATCGAGTCTGCTCTGCCATTCAATCATGGCAGATATGCTCTTCATCCCCATTCTTCTGTCTTCTTCCCATAACTCCGATCTCCATATTAATCAAGAAATCCTCTTATTAATCAAGGACACCAGATTTGTGTTTGAGATGCAGTTACCTACAGGGCTACAGACCAAGTGCTGGATGGTGAAATCAGACAGAATAGTTCTTTCTTAGAACATCAGAACTAAGAGCAGGAGTAGGCAATTTAGCCTCTCAAACCTGCCCCAATGTTCAATACAGTCATGTCTGATCTCATCATGGCTTCAACTCCACAGTCCTGCCCGTTCTCCATTTCCACGGTACTTCATTATCCCAAATCATCCCGGCAACTTTGGAAACCCTGGACGGAGGGGGGCCATTAAATGCAGTGAGCCATTCAGAGGTCCATTGACTTCGGCGGTACAGTAAGTTCCCACTGGTGGGTGGGGCCGTGAAATTCTGCCACCCTGCGTCTGATGAATCGAGCGCCATATCCTGTTCAAGGCCCTCGTATGATCGCTCGATATGGCGCTCGATTCATTGATCGACAGTTCCAACGCGCCACAGCAAAAAACCGCACCGACCTCCTCAGAAGACAAATATGGGACACAACCGACAGAGTACCCTTCGTCGTCCAGTACTTCTCTGGAGCGAAGAAACTATGACATCTTCTTCGCAGTCTTCAAAATGTCATCAATGAAGATGAACATCTTGCCAAGACCCCACCCCCACTACTTGCCTTCAAATAACCTCAAGCAGACCTTTGTTTGCAGAAAACTACCCAGCCTTCAGGAGAACATCGACCACGACACCACGCAACCCTGCCAATGCAACCTCTGCAAGATATGCCAGATCACCGACATGGGTACCACCATTACACATGAAAACACCACCCTCCAGGTACGAGGTGCATACTCGTGCGACTCGGCCAACGTTGTCTACCTCATACGCTGCAGGAAAGGATGTCCCAAGGCGTGGTATATTGGCGAAACCACGCAAACGCTGCGACAACGGATGAACAGACATCGCACGACAGTCGCCATGCAGGAATGTTCCCTTCCAGTCGGGGAACACTTCAGAAGTCAAGGGCATTCAGCCTCTGATCTTCGGTTAAGCATTCTCCAAGGCGGCCTTCAGGACGCGCGACAACACAGAATCGCCGAGCAGGAACAGATAGCCAAGTTTCGCACACATGAGTACGGCCTCAACCGGGAACTTGGATTCATGTCGCATTATATTTGCCCCCTCCCACTATCTGACCTGGGCTTGCAAAATCCTATCAACTGTCCTGACTTGAGACAATTCATACCTCTTTAACCTGTGATTATCCCTCTCTCCAGTCGTTCCATCTGGACCTGTAAAGACTTAACCACCTGCAACGACTTGCATTCAAAATATCGTCTTGCATCATTGACTTTGTCTCTATATGTGTTTCTGGAACCCACCTCTTCATTCACCTGAGGAAGGAGCTGTGCTCTGAAAGCTAGTGATTCAAAAAAACCTGTTTGACACTATTATATAGGCATTAGGCCCATGGAGTGATTAAGTGTGAGGTGTTTGGGGTTGGGTGGTTCCATGGGCTCTGTGGGAAGGCAGGGTATAGCATTCTAGCCAAAGAAATCGCTGAGTCAAGTCCTCCCTGGTGTCCCTGCCCCCTTAACGTTTCTGATTTCAGCCCCCTTGTCCTCTTGCTACCGTGATCTTCATCTGAGTCTGAGGTAAATGCAATACATTCAGCATCTTCCTGATCCAGATGTTCACTCCTGGAGAGAGCGATTATGAAGAGTGAAACAAACAACGTGATGAGTGATATTCGCTTGGGCGCATACTGCAGGGTGCCCCAGATTGGTCCAGGCATCGGAACCTTATGTTCAGCAGGCCAATGGTCCTTTACACCATTGCCCTTGTGGATACATGGCAGCAGTAGTATCTCTCCTCTGTCTCTATCCTCGAGCACCTATCCTCGGGCGCCTGACACCTCAATGCAAGTTCCTTGTCACCAATCAACCAACCATCAAGATGAGCTAGAGCTGTGAACAGCCTTGACATGTGTGAGTGACATAGAATGTAGGCATCATAGGAACTGTCTAGGTACCTTGCACAGGCCTGTAGAATCTGAGTCGTGTGGTCTCAGACCATCTGAATGTTCATGGAGTTGACAAAGGTCCCAGCTGGCCGGCTGGCACCTTGATGGCCACATGTGTGCAATTGATGACACCCTGGATGCAGAAGAACCCTGAAATTGCAGTGACACCTCTGGCTCGCTCTGCCAGGCTGACTTAGTCCATCCTGAAATGAAGGAATGTCCTCACCCGCCTGAACTGAGTGTCAGTCAGCAGCTTTACACAGTTATACAGCTGACTGGGAGACACCAGAAAGATCACCCACAGAGACCTGAAAAGACCTAGAGGCATAACGGTTTAGTGCCACAAAGACTTAGAGAGCCATGGGCATTGGGTGTCCACCTGCACATTTGGAGGTTATCTCTGGGTCAATCATCTGGCAGATCTTAGAATCATAGAATTTACAGTGCAGAAGGAGGCCATTCGGCCCATCGAGTCTGCACACGCTCTTGGAAAGAGCACCCTACCCAAGCCCACATCTCCAACCCATCCCCATAACCCAGTCACCCCACCTAACCGTTTTTTGAACTCTAGGGGCAATTTATCATGGCCAATCCACCTAACCTCCGCATCTTTGGACTGTGGGAGGAAACCGGAGCACCCGGAGGAAACCCACGCAGACACGGGGAGAACGTGCAGACTCCGCACAGACAGTGATCCAAACTGGGATTCAAACCTGGGACCCTGGAGCTGTGAAGCAACTGTGCTACTGTGCTGCTTTTGATCATGATGGTTTCTCTTGAAACCTGTAGCCTCCTGCAACACTGGACCACAATCACATCGAGGTTGTTTGATCACTGCCTGTTCGCCCTGGCAGCTCGGTTTGACTTCTGTGGGGGTATCTTACTTGCCCTCTGTGCTGGCCCCAATGATCTTGTGCCTGCACCTCTGCCCCAGAGCAATCCCTGTGACCACCAGGCATCCTCTCTCTTTGTCCACTCTCCTTCTCCTCAGGGGGGGGCTCCCCACTGAGTATATTGCACCCATCTGCAGATATGCAAATGGAGTTGACCCGTGCACAGAGGGTGATAGAGGGACCCAAGTCGCCGATGTAAGAGGTGCTATGAGCTCCACACTTTGGTAAACCCTACACTGAAAAACACTCTCACTGCTCAAAAACAATGCCTCACTCCACTCCCAAAAATTCCTAACTCCTCAACCTAACTTTGCTCCAGCACCGTTTATCATGCCCTTCTTTGAGAAAAGTGCAAAAATGGCTGGTCTGACTTCCCATGTTGCTGGTGCGACAAGATTAAAATTGCACAGGCAACGTAATGTACCGGCCAATTGGGCTAATACCCCCTCAAGTGGCTGCATAATTGTCGGCGGGTGCGCCGCTGATCCATGCTTGCGCCCACCGACCGAGATAAGATGCAAAATGCACGATGACATTGGAATGCAAGCCTGACCTCATCACACACTATCTCACGTGCTTCCAGGTTGGGCACACGCTCTCCCAATACATGTAAAATTCTGCCCTCATTGTATTCGTGAATAAGTGGGTAAGCATATCAGTAGGTGAGTGTAGTATAAAGGGTTAATGTTAAATATGTAAAAGAGTGAGTGAACGGGTGAATGTGTAAATGGGTAGGTGTGGGCGGGGGGGGGGGGGTGGAGTGAGTCTGGGGTGTCAGGGGGTCAGAGGTGCAGTCAGGACATTGAGGGATGAGTCAGGGGTTCAATGTGAGTGATTGGGGGGTCAGCTGTATCACTACCCAGGAACAGATTAAGATTTTTCTTTCCAACATTTCCTGGGTAACTATTTGGATAAGTAAGTCAAACTGTACAAAGTCTCTCATTCTATCTCCAGGTCGGAGTCTTTCTCGAAGGGTTCCAGGGATCTGGGAAATTGACCGTTGGAAGCTCAAACTTCCTGGCCAATTGCCACAGAATCAGTACTTTGGGACTTCTGCAAGGCCCTGATGTGCATCTTTGATCATACATTCATTCTCCAACCATCCAGACAATCCTGGCCAATGTGTCTCTGCATAAGGGTAGTGATGCACTATCAATTACGACGAGACGAGAGTAGAGAGCAATTGAGGCTTTATTACACAGAGATGTGTGGCCTCCTACAGCTGCTGCCGAAATGGCTGCAGTTCAGAGAGCGCACACATTTATACTCCGCCTACTGGGCGGAGCCAGCAGGCAGGGATCTACCCCCGTACCTGTAGTACAGGGGCCTTACCGTAATATCCTCATATGCAGTGCAGTATATACAATATAATACAACAGTGGTGACTACCACAGGTAGCCACACTGTATTTGTCCACAAGGACAGTTGTCATTGTAATGAAGATCCTGTAAATGAAATATAATATAAACTGTCTCTGTCTAGTTAAAAAGCAAATCAAAAGAACCAGTTATGACATGACTAGCTGAATCCTTGTTGGGGATCTTCAGGACAGAGGTAAGAGGGTAATTTATAGGAGCATCCACTATCTATTCTTTGTATTAGCATATTGGTAAGGAAAGGTGAAAGGAATATGAAAGGTTGATTAAATTGAGCATCTGAAAGTGAGCCATATTGTTGGTTTATAGAGCAAATCACAGGAGAACATGGTCTATTCACCAATTTTACTGGCAAGTCTGAACGAGATAGCTGTGGAAGAATTATGTTGCAGACAACTGGAAATGGTGTAGTCCCAGGTAATAGTCAATGTTGTAAAGGAAAGTACAAACGTGCATTTTGTGCCGTTCATGATATAAGGGGTGCTGCAAAACACTTAACAGCCAATTAGATGCTTTTTGAAGCGTCATCGCTATGGTAATGTAGAAAATATGATAGCCAATTTACACACAGCAAAGTTCCACAAACCGCAATGAGATAATGACTAGATAACTTGTTTTAATTATGTTAGTTGAGAGATGGATATTGGCCAGAACATTACTTTTCGTTAAACGGTACCCTGGGATCTTTTACATTTCCTAAAGGGGCAGATGGGGCCTTGATCTGATCAGAAAATCAGCACCTCCAAAAATGCAGCACTCCCTCTGAACTGCACTAAAGTACAGTGCACATCACAAATACACAATATTTGTCTGTTCCAACTTGTTAATATGCTGAAATACATTTAAAAATGTACACTTGTTCTTTTTAATAAAACACATTTGAGTTAACTTTTAAGACACTTGTAAGTTTTTTCAGTTGGACCAACTTCAGTGTGACAAAAAGACATCAGACTCAGCGACAATTTGAGACAGAATTGTTGACTCAGAGTGGCAGATTTATCGCTGCAAAGCTGCAGATATCCAGTCAGAGAAAAGATAATTGTCTCCTCTGTTAAGAAAGGTTGACTACATTCTATGAACTCTGATGAAAAGCAATTGTGAAGTGCCAGCTTGTACGAAATGACTGCACATTGAGCCATTGCCTCTTAGCCTGCAACACAGATTAATTACTTTATCCAGATTGAATGATGCTAAAGTTCAGGTGTTTTCATGATAAATAATTTGTAATACAAGCCCTACCAGAGAACCACTCACCACCTTGTCCACTTATAAATGATTTGAACAAAGCTCTGTTTGTAGAGTATTTTCTGCTCATGCAAAAAGGATTTGTGTCTCTAATGTGGAAATATTTCCCAAATGGATATTGAAATAGGAATATCAGTTCTGCAGTAAGCATTAAAGCAAAAAAGAGCAACAATTCAACAATATTCTTCATTTCAAACTCTCTAGTTTCGTGAAGAGTTACTTGTCCCTTTGAATGGTATAATTGGGAGGTAAAGTATATATTTTATGAAACTGAGCAAGCACTTTGGGGAAAGAAAAATTCCTTGTTGATGAAACTTGAGGTGGTTATAGGGACATATTGATGGTCGCTCCTTGCAGAGGAAGTGCCGTAGATATTACTTCCCCTTTCTTTGACTGCTCGGCCCAGCAATGCCATGAGAGCTCTCTGCAGAACAAACCAGTTAGTTCTCATCCCCCTGCTGACTGCAAGATTATTTCCTTCAAGTGAAATAATTGAGCATCTCTGCTTGCATCACCCTCGTAAGTAGCAAGTTTCAAGTCATTACAACTCGCTGTGTAAAAATGTTCTTCCCCACATTCTCACAGATATACAGATACAGATGTACCTCGAAGCAAACAGACCACCTTCTCTTCCTGACGTTGTTCCAAAGTGATGCACAATCAACACTCTTGAGACCACGAGGAGTCATATCGATTCAGCTTTAATCAGATAGAACTGTACCCAGCAGCGATGTTACAGAAGGGGAGGCTGCTGGGACGGCATTGGTTCTTATACCCCGCCTCTCAGGGCGGGGCTATGTACATTACCCAATGGTAGACCCCGCGGTCTAGCCAATGGTCATTCCTCGCTCAGGTACTGCAATACCTGGTATTACCACACAAAGTTTTCTTGTTAACGGCTTAAAGTGTATGACTCAGGGTTAATCAGTTCCAGAGAAAGAGAAAGGCCTGGTTTACTGAAGTTTATTCTGCAATGCATTACTCTTTTGCTTTATACTTGGATGCAGCTTCTGATAAAGAAATTAGACAAGATTTGTTTAAGTCCACAAAATGATTATTTTAATGTCAATGCACTTGGATAAAAAAGTTACAAGTTTCTGTATCATCAGTGATGTTGCCTAGCCACTGCCTTTGTTAATGATATAGTATTATAATCAGAAGATTATGGTAATTCAGGATAGCTGCACCAAAACCTTTGGGAGTAGAGGTGTGCGCTGCCGCTTGGGCTGAGGATTCCCTGTTGGTACATCACCAGCAGGTTAGTCCATACTCCTGCGGTCATCCAGTCTCTCGTCCTACACATTCCCAGATCATGAAAGCCTTCCCTTCTTTGCCATATTTCCCACGCGTTCCCACCCTGCCACCCCTATAACAGCTATTTTGTTGTAACCATTTACACTATTGCCCTCCATCCAATCACGGGCCATACTCTTTCTCCCTTCCTTCTTTTCTGCAGATTTGATGAAAAGCTGTTTATCTCTAACATGAAATTCTGGCACAGCCTGCCACACCCACATCCCATGAATGAAGTTTTAAAAGCTGCTTCTCTCTGCATAGATGTTGTCTGACCGGAAGTATTTTCTGCTTTTATTTTAATTACAAATTATTGGGGATTTACTGCCAACAAGATACTAACACCTGACAAAAGAACAATTCATTCCAGTGTACTATTCAGAAGTTGTATTTTCTTCCAGTATCATTGCAACCTCAAGGTGTCAGTCTTCGGGGTTATGCAATAAGTGGCAGGTAAGTCTCGAGCTGTCATATGTGACCAGATAAGGAAAGAATTTTTGTCATTACTGGCACCAACTGGCATTTATTAGTGCCTTCATGATCTCAGGATATCCCAAGGTACTTCACAATCAATTAAGTACTTTTAGTCCTGTCGTAATATGGGGTAATGGCGAAGAGAATAGAAACCAGTATGCATCTCTTACAGCTTTCAGAATCTGGTAGCTACCATTAGATTTGTGATCCCGCTGATCAGTGGAAAAACTGAACAAAGAACCAGTGGAATTTAGGTCCCCTACAAAATAACACCACATCAGGGATAGTCAGAATGGCTTTTTCAGAGGGAGGTCCTGCCTAACAAATTTATTGTTTGAAGAGGTGACCAGGTGTGCAGTTTATGTAGTTTATATGGATTTCAGCAAAGCCTTTGAAAAAATACGATAAGGTGGATTCAAAATTGGTTTAGTTGCAGGAGACAGAGGCTGATAACAGGCGGCTGCTTTAGTGACTGGAGGCCTGTGTCCAGTGGCGTACCACAGGTATTTGTGCTGGGTCCCCTATCATTCGTCATTTATATAAACAACGTAGGTGACTAACTGGGGGTTAAGATCAGTAAGTTTGCAGATGATACAAAGATTGGCCGGGAGTTAACAGTGAGGTTGAGTATCGTGAGATACAGGAATATATGAAAGGGATGGTAAAATGAACAGATAAGAAGCAGATGGAATTTAACCTTGAAAAGTATGAGGTGATACACTTTGGAAGGAGCAATTTGACAAGGAAGTATTCAATGAACGGCTTAACACTTCCAAAGAACAAAGGGACCTTGGCGTGTTTGTCCATAAATCTCTGAAGGCAGTAGGAAAGGTGGTGAAAAAGGGATATGGCTTTATCAATCAAGACATAGATTACAAAAGTAGGGAGGCCATGTTGGAGTTGTACAGAACTTTGGTTAGGCCACAGCTGGAATATTGTGTGTAGTTCTGGTTGCCACATTATAGGAAGGATGGGGGTACAGAGGGAATTTACCAAAATGTTGCCTGGGATGGAATATTTAAGTTATGAAGAGAGGTTGGACAGGCTTTGGTTGTTTTCTTTGGAGCACAGAAGACTGAGGGGCAACCTGATCGAGGTGTACAAGATTATGAGGGGCATCGACAGGGTGAATAGGGAGCAGCTGTTCCCCTTAGTTGAACATAAGAACATAAGAACTAGGAGCAGGAGTAGGCCATTTGGCCCCTCGAGCCTGCTCCACCATTCAATGAGATCATGGCTGATCTTTTGTGGACTCAGCTCCACTTTCCCGCCCGAACACCATAACCCTTAATCCCTTTATTCTTCAAAAAACGATCTATCTTTATCTTAAAAACATTTAATGAAGGAGCCTCTCCTGCTTCACTGGGCAAGGAATTCCATAGATTCACAACCCTTTGGGTGAAGAGGTTTCTCCTAAACTCAGTCCTAAATCTACTTCCCCTTATTTTGAGGCTATGCCCCCTAGTTCTGCTTTCACCCGCCAGTGGAAACAACCTATTCCCTTCATAATCTTACATGTTTCTATAAGATCCCCCCCTCATCCTTCTAAATTCCAACGAGTACAGTCCCAGTCTACTCAACCTCTCCTCGTAATCCAACCCCTTCAGCTCTGGGATTAACCTAGTGAATCTCCTCTGCACACCCTCCAGTGCCAGTACGTCCTTTCTCAAGTAAGGAGACCAAAACCGAACACAATACTCCAGGTGTGGCCTCACTAACACCTTATACAATTGCAGCAGAACCTCCCTAGTCTTAAACTCCATCCCTCTAGCAATGAAGGACAAAATTCCATTTGCTTGTTAATCACCTGTTACACCTGTAAACCAACTTTTTGTGACTCATGCACTAGCACACCCAGGTCTCTCTGCACAGCAGCATGTTTTAATATTTTATCATTTAAATAATAATCCCTTTTGCTGTTATTCCTACCAAAATGGATAACCTCACATTTGTCAACATTGTATTCCATCTGCCAGACCCAAGGGTCAGTCACGAAGGTTACAAGTTCAAGGTGAGGAGCAGGAGGTTTGGGAGGGATTTTAGGAACATCTTTTTTACCCAGGGTGTGGTGAGGGTCCGGAATGCACTGCCTGGGAGGGTGATAGAGGCAGGTTGCCTCACATCCTTTAAAAAGTACCTAGGTGAGCATTTGGTACATAATAACATTCAAGGCTATGGTCAAAGTGCTGGCAGATGGCATTAGGCAGGTAGGTCAGGTGTTTTTCATGTGTCGGTGCAGACGCGAGGGCCAAAGGGCCACTTCTGCACTGTATTGTTCTGTGTTTCTGTGACATCTCAGGACAGCAGCAGATGCAGGGTCAGAATTTCTTCTTACAACATTTGGAGATGCAGCATCAGGCTGTCCAGGAAAAAACTGGAGGGAAGCAGCCAGCGGCGATTCCCTTTTAGGAGCAGGCTGCGTGAAAGGATGACCACCTCAGTCCCATGGCCTTTTTAAGCATATCCAACTAAATAACTTTCATAATCCTGGCCCTCAGAACACAATTAGGAAAAGTACAAGTAGCTCTGAGGGTGTTAGAAAAGTGTGCATTGTTTTTTATTGTTATTCGCAAAAGTTAGAATCATATAGGAAAGGATACATTTGTTTGGTGTGGACTTTCTGACCTGCAATGTTTATGAGCATGAGCATGTAGGGACAAAGAGGACTGATTTGTTGCCATGTTTTAGCATTGAGAGTACGTCAATTTATCATGGCCAATCCACCTAACCTGCACATCTTTGGACTGTGGAGGGAATCCGGAGCATCCGGAGGAAACCTACGCACACACGGGGAGAACGTGCAGACTCCACACAGAAAAGTGAAACAAGCCAGGAATCGAACCTGGGACCCTGGAGCTGTGAAGCAACTGTGCTATCCACTGTGCTACCATGCCGCCCCAGAGACTCAGAGTTCTAAATAAGAGCATAAGACATAGGAGCAGAATTAGACCACTCAGCCCATTGAGTCTGCTCCGCCGTTCAATCATGGCTGATATGTTTCCCATCCTCATTCTCCTGCCTTTTTGCCATAACCCCTGACCCCCTTATTAATCAAGAACCTATCTATCTTAGTGATTTGGCCTTCTGCGGCAAAGAGTTCCACAGATTCAACACCCTCTGGCTGAAGACATTCCTCCTCATCTCTGTTTTCTTTGAAATTGTGTTTTCCATTCAAACCTCTAGATGGCGATGCAACCTAAATTAGCATCCAAAGGGCGACAGAAAAACAGCCTTTTAACTACATGCAACAAACTTTAATTGGCTGAACTGAAACTGAATTAACTTTTTCACCTTACAATCTCGATGACAACTGGGAAAACAAGGAAAATGTCACCTGTTGAGATTAAAATCTGTAATAATCATCTATGTTAAAGTCATCTTAATTAACAGACGCTGGTTAATATTGTACGGCTATTTTTAATATCAAAACCATGACAAATTGTAATTAATAACAATTCAGTGATGTTTCTTAGCTGGAATCATTCTTTCTCGTTGGTCCAGAGTTATTCTTCTCTAAAACTACATTACATGTATTCAATAGAAAAAGAGAAATAACGGGCAGAATTTTCCCGGTCAAGCGGAGACAGGTTTTGGTTCAGGAGGGAGTTAAATCCAGTCCTCACCCCGGGATTGGGGCAACTTACACAGCTCCACTTTCCAACTTTAATGAGGGTCAGGAGCGGAGGCCACATCACCCCCAACAGCTCCAGCAACAGCAGCAGCAGAACCAGTTATCTTTTCCTCAGCCACATGGCCCTCCACAAGGCAGGGGGGGTGAACACTGAGATCCAGCTGGAAGGAGGCAATAACCTCAACCCAGGCTCTACAGGCAGATGGTCAGGTCTCTTGAGTGAGCTCCAGCGCCTCAGGTTTTCATTGCAGGTGATTGCAGATATGGGCAGCCTTCTGGAACAAGACCTCTTTTCCAGGGGAATATGTGGGCACACATTGCCAGTGGCCGAGAAGGTGTTGATTACTGGAGTGCCACAGTTATGCCACTCACCTGTCATGCCCTCTTGAGGTCCTGGATCCTCTTGGTGCACTGTCTCCAGATTGGAGGGACCATGCTTTTCCTGCTGATTCCCTCAGCCACTTTCATCCAGGTTTGCTTCCTTGGAGAGATTGTTCTCTTCTTCTAATCCTTTGGCGAACTTATCTCACTGCAGGGACTCAGCAGGACCCCAGGTAAAAGTGAGAGAGACCTGAAGGGGCCAGCCTTCACAGGTCCCCCCGCTATTCCTTCAGTTACAACATGTTTGAAAAGTCCAAAGCCTTTGAGCCCCCGTAACTCATGTCATGGTGCTTTCAAGTAAAAATCCTTCCCTTGACAGAATGGAGATGTAGAAACCGTCTCACCCTCTCTGACTGTTTGGAGAGTCCAGAGGTGGATGATAATGCTGTTGCTCTGGAAAAGACCCTTGGCAAAGGTTGTAATCATCAAATTGGTCGCACCATTCCAGCCGGGACTAAATCTTTGTTATGTATCAGAGTAACAGCATTGGCTGGTGTAATGATGTCATTGGAGCGTTTCGCGGACTTTTGTGGTGTTCACTATTGTACCCTGTTTGAGCAGAATCTTGTAAATAAAGCCCTTGCACTATGTTATACGAACTCGACAGAGCTACCTCTGATTCTTTCTCTTTGCAGTTGCAACAAAGAATATAACACTCTTCTAAATAGTCGTTCATATATATCATTGTATTGTGTCGCTGTTTCAAATGCCAGGTTAAAAATGTAGTTGTAAGCAAATAGGAAGATGTTGGTCAGGATTGCCCATTCCGCCAGCCACGTTTTCTTGGGTGGTGCGCCCTCGTCGCCAGTGGGATTTTCCGTTCCCGCCACCTGCCAATGGGATTTCCCCTTGTGGCAACCCTACTTCGCCAGGAAACCTGTGGGCATGGGTGCATTGCCAGCGCAATGGAGAATCCCACCAGCGGAGAATCCAGCCCGTTATTTTTTGAAATTTATTTTTGAGATGTGGGTGCTCTGGCATTTTTATGACCAACGCTAGAGATATAACTGAATGGCTTATTAGGTCACTCCAGTAGATAGCTCAGAGGCAACCACACTGGCGTGTGCCTAAAGTGCCAGATCAGGTGTATGCCAGTGGCAGGTTTATTTTCCTGAAGAACATTAGGGAAGCAGTTGGATTTTTTACAACAATCTGGCAGATTCATGGATTTCACTGAGAACAACATTATATTTCAAGATGTATAAAACTGAATTCAATCTTCAAAATGGTGAGGTGGGTTTTTAACTAAAGTTCCCTGGATTATTAGTCAAGAACGCAAGTTCAAATTCTTAACTCTTGAGAATTGGAAACACAACAGAAAAAGATAAAAATTCACACTTACAAGGGTAGTTCATAAGTGTTTCTACATTGCTTGTGACACATTTGACTGATGCAGTGAGCTGTTGAAACGGTTTTATACCACAGGTTTCGGCATTGTCAAATTCTGAACATAGGTTTCTCAGTGTGATATTTGGATATTTACATTTACCGAAAGAGGAAGAAGTAAAGGAACTGAAGAATGCCAGGCAAGTTCATTCCACCTGGGATAGGCATGATGGATCGCATATCCTCATTATTGTGATTCTCGGTGAGATTGCTCCAGACAAGGACTGTTCCCATCAGATGTCAACCTCCCAATTGAAGCTGCAAGTAAAGAGTGGACTAACGCAAAGAGCCTGTGCTATGATTAGAAGAACATCTACATCAAATCTATGATAAAGGATTACCAGTCTCAATGGGAGGCACGATAATAGTTCAGCCACTCTTTCTGGCTCCACTTTCTTCCAACTTCTGTAAATATATATCCGTCACTGAAGTGATGTCCACAGATGCATTGAACAACTAACTGCTATTTCAATGATAGAACCAACAACTTTATCTGCTCACTTGCTGAGTCGAAATAGGGGCATAATATTGCTGCCCAGTGTTACCACATCATTTCTCAATGTACCGGGCACATTCATGGCAACCAAAATTTTCTCTTCTGAATCCGCCACTTGTTCCTCTTCACCTGTGCCCTATGACACATGAATAATCTTCTAAATTGCATCCTCTGGATGCATCTCTTAATTAATTCATGGACTGTGGGCATCATTAGCAAGTCCAGCATGTATTGCCAATTCGTAATTGCCCTTGAGAAGGTGGTGGTGAGCCACCTTCTTGAATACAACTGAAAGTTTTGCAGAAGACTGCTAAAACTCAACCACATTGCTCTCGAGTTGCAAACAGGCCAGTCTGGCTAAGGATGATAGATTTCATTCTCTGAAGCACTTTAGTGAATCAACTGTGCTGCTGCTTGCCATGGTTAGTGAGACGGATGCAGGACACTATAAAGTCCTGAGTTGTACTAGCTGACTACAACAGTAAGTGTCAGTCTTTCCAATATGCTAACATTGCAAATACAAATGTTTGAAAAAATGTTTTCTTTTAACATGAGATTTGCAACAAAGTATTCTTACTAATGAGAATATGGAATGGTTATCTCTGCTTTTTTTGAATGGGCGCAATATAAATTTAGAGAAGACTTTCAAGTTCTAGTAACAGGAAAGTTACTAATATTAGAATGCTGTTTCCAAGACATCTTCTAACACTGCTTTGCCCTTGTCTACTGTCCCTGTAACATCTTCAAAGAATTCTCTTTGGAATTCTCTTCCGCTGAGAGCTGTGGAGGCTGAGTCATTGAATGTATTCAAAATTGAGGTCGACAGATTCTTTAACAATGGGGGAGACGAGGGTTATGGGAGACAGGTGGGAGAGTCGAGTTGAGGTCAAGATCAGATCTGCCAGAGTCTTACTGAACGCTAAGGCAGGTTTGAGGAGCCCAGTGGCCTAGTTCTGCTCTTATTTCTTGTGTTCTTACTTCCAGATTGGTTCAGCATGACTTTTCGTTTTTTTTAAAACGTTCTACTGAAGGCATTTTCAATATAAACATAACCAAGAAATACACAAGCCAACCGTGGCAACAGGAAGCAAATCCCTCCCTTCCTGCATGCCTCCGAACCTCCCCCCCCCCTCACTCACCCCGCTGCCACCCTGACACCCATCCCCCTTTTCCAGTTTTTACCTCACCCAAACGAAAAATAAAATGACCCCCCCCCCCGCCCCCCCGCCCCCCCCCCCCCCCCCCCCCCCCCATTGACGACTCAATATTCCTTAAAGAAGTTGATGAAAAGCTTCCACCTCGAGGTGAAACCCATGTCCCTGCCTCGAATGGCGAACTTGATCTTTTCCAAACGCAGGGACTCTGCCAAATTGCTCACCCATACCACAGCCTTCAGCGCCTCGGAGTCCCACCAGCACAACAAAATCTGTCTCTGGGCTATCGGGGGAAGGCCAACACGTTGGCCTCTCTCCCCACCTGTACTCCTGGATCCTCCGACACCCCAAATATCACCAGCTCCGGACTCAGGGCTACCTCTACCTCAAAATGTTTGACGTTACATCGAAAATCCCCTCCAAAATCCCCTCAACCTTGGACACGCCTAAAACATATGCATATGATTCCCCTCCCCGCCTCCCTCCGCACACACATACACCGCCCACACCTATCCTCCACTCCTGGAAAGAACCAACTCATCCTGGACACTGTCATGTGGGTCCTGTGCACCACCTTAAATTGGATAAGGCCTGTTCTTGTACACAATGAGGATGTATTCACCCTCCGCAGAGCTTCGCTCCATACTCAGGCTCCCAACGTCCCATCCAACTCCTCTTCCCACTTACACCTAACCACCTCTATGGGAGAACTCTCCCTCTTCATCAACTCCCCACACATGGCTGCAACCTTCTCTCCCCTATTTCATCCTCAGACAGAAGCTTATCCTGCAACACCGGGTGCAGCAACATCGGAAACGACGACACCTCCTTCCTCATGAAGTTACTAACCTGCAGATATCTGAACACATTCCCCTTCGGCAACTGATAAGTCCCCTCCAGCTCCGACAGATCTGCAAACATCTCTCGCACAAACAAATCTCTAAAATATTCTATCCCCACCTGCTACCACCTTGGGAACCTCGCACCCAACCTCCCGGCGCAAAGCTATGATTATTGCAAATCGTCATCCACAAAGACATGCCTTCCAATCCAAAGTGCTGCCGACACTGGTTTCAAACCCTCAGTTCTGATACTGCATCTGGGCTCATGGAGTACCTGACCAGCGAAAACGGAAGAGGTGCCATCAACGGTGCCCTCCGGCTGGTCCCCTTAACGAGGCCGCCTCCAACTGACCCAAACCGACCGCTTCTCCATCGCCCATTTCCTAACCTTTGCAATATTAGCTGCCCAGTAGTAGTTCAACAAGCTGGGCAGTGCTAACCCCGCCCCTGAGGATCCCTCTCCAAAAACACCCTGCTAACCAGTGGAGCCTTCCCTGCCAACACAAACTTCAAGGTCATCCCATTAACCTTCCTAAAAAGGAACTTGGGCATGAAAAGTGAGAGGTTCTGGAACACAAACAAACAAAAACTTCAGCAACACCATCATCATTACTGTCTGGACCCGACCTGACAGCGAGAATGGCAGCACATCCCATCTCTTAAAGTCCGCCTTCATTCCCTCCACCAGCCATGCCAAGATGAACTTATGTAGCTGGGCCCGACTTCACGCCAGCTCGCCCCCACCAGCCGAAGTGACAATTCCCCCAACCTCCTCTCCTCCCGTGCATTGATTGGGAATACCTCGCTTTTCTCCATATTAAGCTTGTACCCCGAAAAGCGGCCAAACTCCCCAGCATCCCCATGATTCTATCAAAGCTCCCGACCGGATCCGGAATATACAGCAGGAGATCATCTGCGTACAAAGAAACCCGGTGCTCAACCAGCAGCACCCCCTCAGTGCTTAATACCCCTCCACTCCCCTAAGTGCCATTGCCAGTGGCTCAATCACCAGGGCAAAGAGCAGTGGAGAGAGTGGACACCCCTGCCTTGTCCCCCGGTGTAACTCAAAATAATCTGAGCTGACTTTGTTCGTCCTAACATTCGCCTTAGGTCCCTTATACAGCAACCAAACCCATTCCACAAACCCCTGCCCAAACCCAAACCGCCCCAACACCACGAACAAACGCGCTCATTCGACCCAGTCAAACGACTTCTCCGTGTACATTGCCACAACCACTTCCTCTTCTCGGCCCCACGAGGGCATCATTGTCATTCCGTACATTCACTGACCACTACCTGCCTTCACAAATGCTGTCTGGCCCTTAGCTATTACCCCCAGCACACAATCCTCTAAACGCATCACCAGCACTTTCTCCACCAACTTTGCATCTACATTCAACAGCGAGATCAGGCGGTACGATCCACACTGCTCCAGGTCCTTCTTGAGAATGAGCAATATTGAAGCCTAAGATAGTATGGGGGGGAAGCTCACCCCTTGCCATCGACTGACTATACATCTCCACCCGCCCAAGAAATGCCTCATCCCTTCATCCCCCAACGAAGGCTCTGGATTATATAATCTCCAGTAAGAAGCCTCAAAAACCTCATTCACCCCCTTCGGCTCCGACACCACCATGCCCCGATCATCTCTCACACTCTCAATTTCTCTCCCCACCGCCTGCTTCCTCAACTGGTGTGCAAGCATCCTGCTAGCTTTCTCCCCAAGCTCATATAACGCCCCTCTGGCTCTACACAATTGCCCCACCACCTTTACTGTGAACAACAGCCCAAACTCCATCTGGAGCCTCCGCATCTCCTTTCATAACGCCATCTCCGGCCCACGGAATATCTCCGCTCCACCCTCAGAATGTTCTCCACCAACCTCAACCTCTCAGCCCGCTCCACCCTCTTCCTGTGCGACCGAATCAATATAAATTCCCCCCCTTACCATCGGCTTCAGAGCCTCTCAGAATGTGGAGGAGTGAACCTCCCCCATCTTATCCTGCTCCACATAATTTCGGATGGCCACCCTCGCCCTCATCCGCCAACAACCCCACATCCAATCGCCACTGTGGCCGCTGAGCCTCCCCCTTCGCCACCCGCAACACATGGTCAAAGGCCACAATTGCCAAATATTGTGATCCAACCACCCCACTAACAGCGCCTTATCTAAGACAAAGAAATCAACCCAGGAGTACACCTGGTGCACGTGCGAGAAATACGAGAACTCCCTCACCCTCGCCCTCGCCCACCTCCCCCGCCCCCCCCTTCAGAAAATTCACATTGTCCCAATTTGAGTTTTATACATTCACTAGGACCACCCAACGTCCCCTCCAGCTTCCTACTCACCACCACAAACCTACCCTGCCCGCCCCCCAACCCAAGTCATTTACAATACTTCCCACTTCCAAAAGCCACCCTCTTATTGATCAGCACCGCCACCAGACTCGTCTTCATATGCAACCACGAATGGAGCACTTGCCCCATTCAACCCTTCCTCAGCCTTGTCTGGTCCCCCAGCTTCAGGTGCCTTTCCTGAAGAAACACAACGCACATCATCAACGAACCCCTTAAATGCGCAACCTTTTAACCGGGCCACTCAAACCTCGAACGTCCCACATAATCAACTGGTCAGGGACTCCCCACCCCACCCTCCTTCCCCTTGCCGATCAGCCATAACCCTTCTCTAACCAGATCCCCGAGGTCCACACCATGCTCACCCTTGGGCCCTCCCCAAGATGTCTGTCACATCTCCCCTTAAACAACTGTGCCACACCAACTCCACCAACGTCAGCATAACTCGTTCCCTCACCCCACCCATGGAACAAAAAATAAAGAAACCCCAACCACCCCTCCCCAACTCCCTCCACAGATCAACCCCCCCCACTTCACTCCCATTAACTAGCCAACCAGCTAGTATGGTGGTCCCCACTCGAGGCTGCGCCTACCCCTCTCCCCCCCCCCCCAGCCAACCTTCACCCGCAATTCCCCCAAAACAGTAAAACACACTTGCCCACTCTGCACCCAGACACATTAACTACAACAATTCACCTAGCGTGCAGACCCAAATCCCCCACACTGGCATCTCCAAAGTTCATAAATTTACTCACCTCCTCTCGCGTGTCAAAATAAAACTCTCAATTCTGGTGCATGACCCACAGACGAGCAGGATACAACACTTCAAAGGTGGCTCAGTTGCGCAGTGGTTAGCACTGCTCCCTCACAATTCTGAGGACCCGGGTTCGATCCTGGCCCTGGGTCACTGTCCGTGTGGAGGTTGCATATCCGCCCCGTGTCTGCATGGGTCTCATCCACACAACCCAAAGATGTGCAGGATAGGTGGACTGGCCACCCTAAATTGCCCCTTAATTGAAAAGAAAAAGGATACAACACCTCAAACTTCACTCGTTCCTTGTAGAGTGCAGCCGAGATCCAATTATAAGCGGTCTGATGCTTGGCCAACTCCACACCCAGGTTCTGGTAAATCCTCAGCACGTTTCCTTCCCAGGGGCACGTCCTCGTTTCCTTTGCTCACCTCAGTATCTTCTCTTTGTCGAGGAAACTATGCAGCCGCACTACCATTGCCCTAGGCGGCTCCCCTACCTTCGGCCTCCTCCTCAATGCCCAGTGCACTTGATCCACCTCAGGAGGGATGGTCAAAGACCCCCTCCATCAGCAACCCCTCGAATATATTCAGCACATACCTTGTGGCCTCAATCCCATCAGGCAGCCCCACGATAGGGAGATTCTGCCTCCTGGAACGATTCTCCAGGTCTTCCACCTTCTCCCTCAACCTCTTCTGGCTCTCTGCCATGAGCACCATCTCTGCCTCCAGCAAGGCCAGCCAGTCCTCATGCTCTCACACTGACTCCTCCACCTCCTGGAGCTGCCTGCTGGTCCTCTGGCACTATTGTTTTCTCTATTGAATTTTTGCGCATGGATGCTCTGTGATCTCTTCCTTAGCAGATGGGAATCCTGCATTGAAAGGTTAAGCTGGTATTTTGTGATCAAGAATTAACAGTGAATTTGAACCTACCATCATCTGACTCAAGTGATTGAACTTAGGCTATGTACCAGAGATAGAACATGTGGATATCCATTAATACTTGGAGAATTAGAAGCACGAAATCATAGAATTATAGAATCACTACAGTGCAAAAGGAGGCCATTCGGCCTATCGAGCCTGTACCGACTCTCCGACAAAGAACCCTCCCCAGGCCCAGCCCCCACATCCCCTTAACCCCACCTAACCTGCACATCTTTGGACACTATGGGCAATTTAGCATGACCAATCCACTTAACCGGCTCATCTTTGGACTGTGGGAGGAAACCGGAGCACCCGGAGGAAACCCACGCAGACACGGGGAGAACGTGCAGACTCCGCACAGACAGTGACCCAAACCGGGAATCGAACCTGGGACCCTGGAGCTGTGAGGCAGCAGTGCTAAGCACTGTGCTACCATGCTGTCCGAGATTTTCCGGCAGTTATGAGATCGATGAATCAGACTGTAAATTTAGCCTGTGTGCATGCTGATCTCACCACAAATAAGTTCCTGTGCATTTTCCTGCACTCATTATTAAATTCACGACACTGAAGATGGTAGCGAATCAAAAGCAATGCCACCACTTTCTCCAATAATTCCATGAATATATCAACTGCATGTAAGTTTTAACTTTGCCTTTTAATATGGATCTGAAGTATGGCACTCATCCAAAATTCTTCTGCATCTCCTGAGTAGAATCGATCGGCCTGCATCCATTTAAAGAACGCCTTGAATTTGCGAAGGGGGAATCAACGGATGGGCAGCACCTGTTCTATAACCCCTGACCAGCTGGCGTTTAATCATTTCAGCCATTTAGTTTGATCAATTAGCTGTAAAACATGATGCTATTAGGCCACCAGAACCATTCGGGTTTTTTTTGTATAATTGGCAGCAGTGCTAAAAATGGCAAGAATCCAGGAAAATCACAATGACCCATTTTTCAATCGGGTCAGAGCTATGAAAATTTGTTTTGCAGAACAGTCGCAGGAAAATATGGGCACCAGAAATGTTGTCACAAAGTCACTTACCCTGTAATTTCCCACCTCTGTTGTGTCAGTGAAGGGTTTCGACAATCTAGGCATTCTGGAAAAAGCTGGGCCAATATCTATGTTTCAGGATATGTATCTGGCCCGTCAATCGAAAGGCTATGGTGTATCATATGGTTTATTCGCATTTCCAAAAAGTCCATTAGCAATCATAGGCATAACGAAAGAACTTTGTATAGTGCCTTTGACAACCTCAAGCCACCCTAAGGCACTTTACAACCAATGAGATAAATTGTACTCGCTGTTGCAGTGCATAAAACACGGCAGTGAAGTTCCACAAGCAGAACTGAGATTAATAATTAGATCATCTATTTTAGTGATGTTGGCCGCAATTTAACGGAAAAATGGCAAAGTCACGGCTGGTATTTAACGGCACCTTGGGCCGGAAATGAGCCCCCAGGAGCTTCTCACCATTACTAGCTGCCTCGCCGTCTGATTCGCCAAACTTGATCCTCAGCATCTTGCCGCAAACAAGGGGAAGCTGCTTTTAAACCTCCCTCACCACTCTCTCCCTGTCAACACACAAGCATGGTAACACGCAGACCTGCTCTGCGCTTTGGCAATGCCGATCTCGCCAGGCTTCGCAACGCCGTCAATGAGAGACAGGCATCCTGTTCCCTCGAGGGGGTCGGAGGGCCAGCAGCAGGGTCACCAATACCGTCTGGGAGGCTGTGGCAGTGGCTGTCAGCGAAGGCCGCATGACCAGGAGGTCCAGCGTCCAATGTCAGAAGGAGACCCACGACCTCCACCAAGCTGCAAAGGTAAGTTACCACCTCTCTCCTGGCATCAGTTCCGTCTGCCACCCCACAAATTCCCAACCCCCCCCCCCCACACAAACAAATCACTGGCGGACACCTCGTACTCTCCCCACATCCGATATTTGTGCTTATTCCTCAGCACACCCCAGCACCCACCAGCGCAGCCCCTTCATGTCCAGTTGTGGTGCCCACACATGCCGTCTGCCGCAAACCCCCTGACCCATCAAGCGCGTGACTCACAAAGCCCTCTCTTTGTCGCCGTAGGAGAAGATAGCCCATAATAAGTGGGAAAGGGCCAAGGCGTGGGATGGAGTACTAGAGATCCAAGTCCTCAATCCTATGAGGAATGGGCCCGGAAATTGCGGGGATGTCCGAGGAGAGAGCAGTCACTGACAGCGAGGTTGGGCTATGCCACAGAATTGAGGTCTGCTGAATCACAAGACTTATTTGACTACCAGTCAGATGCCGAGCCTCTAGACAACGTTATCCCAGAGCTGATGCAGATAATGGGACATGGCCGTAAAATTCAGGAGGGGGATGTCAGCGACATTCTAGTAAGCATAGCTGATTGGAGGAGTCCCAAAGGCTACGGGCGCAGGAATGCACCAAGGGCAACACTGCTAGGGTGGTGACCACAGTGGAAAGTCCTGGAGCACGAGGTCAGTGTCTTGAGTAGTGGTGTCCAAGGCATTGCTCAGTCCATGACGACCATGGCTGAGGGCCTCAACATCATGTTCCAGTTGATGAGGGATATATCTCAGATGTAGGTGGGCATTGCCGGGGCGCTCCAGAGCCTGGCCCCGTCACAGAGGACCATCATTGTGGGCGTCGACACCATGGTGCAGACAAAGGCGAGCTGCCAGGACTGGCAGAAGCAGATTACGCAGAGGTGTCTGTAGTTCACTCCAGCTGCCCCTCCATTCCATGGAGTCCTCCAGGGCCCAACGAGGACCGTCAGGGAGGAGGAAGTGCTGCGGCCAACACAGGGCCTGCCACCAAGAGATGGCGGCGGTCTCCAGTTCTTCCAAATTCCCCCCCCTCCTGACACCACAGCTTCTCACAGGCAGTGGGCAGAACAGAGTGGCACGGCCCCAGTAAGTCAGCCGGGGCCCTCCAGCTCCAGGCCCTGTAAAGACGTCCGCCAAAAGCATCAAAGGTCCAGGCGGAAAAAGCAGCAGGCCGCCTCCACCTCTGATGTGCATCTTGGGGACACACCTAGATGTAGCAGGAGACCACATAAGACCATGAAGATTGAGGATCACAATTGTGCTTTGGGGTGGGGGCTACTATCTGGAGCTAGGGGGAATGGAAATGTCAAATGTTCACAATTAAATGTTGGGCTGGATTCTCCACTGTCGGGATTCTGTGTACCGCCGGCAGTCCGGGATTTCCCGATGGCGTGGGGCTGCCCACAATGGGAAACCCCATTGGCCGGCTGGCGAGACGGAGAATCCCGGGGACCCGCTGAACCAGAAATCTAGTGCGGCGGGATGGAGAATCCCGCCCATTATACCTGATACATGTGAATTTCTATCACGTCAATCTTCACAGCGGACCTGCCTGCACCTCTACCCCCGATGACCTCCGCTCTCCCCACCCCCCGGGCACAATGGTCCATGATCAAATGTCCCCGATGCAGATCCCTTTCAGAGGATGGACGTAAGCGCGCTGTCAGAGGAGAGACGAGTCAGACTTTGGCATAAGTTGCGGAGCACCAGAGCTACCCTCACAGCATATAACCAAGAACAGCAAGTATTTGGTAGGAGAGACAGGCAGCAGTTGTAGTTGGCCCGGTTATGGGAATCCACAATATTTAAAGATGGAAAAGCACGTCACTCCCTCCTCCCACCGCCACACCACACCCAGGGGCCCAGTGCTTTGAGCTGCACGCCGGAAAATGGAAATGGCTACTCACCTCCTCAGTTCCCCTCAGCAGCCATTGCGCCAGCTTCACGTTTTTAAAAAGGAGTACTAAATGACGCCCACGTGATTACTCACTGGGGAGGCAGTTAATTCCTGGGAGGGTGTTACATTCGATGTCCATCTCATGGATGAGATTGAAATTAACGTAAATTGGGGTTAATGATATGCTCACCATATTTGGGCGAGATTGGGAACTCGCTATCAGGAGCAGGAAGGTGAGATGACAAACTTAATCACGCCCGGTGCAAATCTCAATTTTGCCCAGTCCCGCTATTTAATATGTGTGCTCAGATCCGTGCTAGGCGCAACGTGCTGGTTAATCTCCGCTGCTGTTTGAGGGTGTGATGAACGGTTACTGTACTACTGTACCCTTGTTATCACGTAAGGTGATGTCCCTTTTAAGACCGGGTTTGGAACCGTGGGGGACTCCACCTCCGGCTCCGCCCACCTGGGAGCCTTAGCTTATTAAAGCCTTCTTTACCGTTTTACTCTCTAAGAGTCGTTATTGAGGGTACAACAATTTAATAAGCTAAACTACATCAGGATGGATGCAGGCCTAAAACCAGAGAAGCTCAACCTGGAAGCATGGACACCGGAGGCAAAATAAATTTTTTAATACTGGCTCGGATGTTTCGAGGCCTATCTGGACTCCTCAGAGACCCCCATCCTGGGGCCACGCAAGCTGTGTCTACTCCACGCCCGGGTGAATCACAGAATCTCCACCACGCTCGAAAAGGCAACTACTTATGAGGAGGCGGTCGAGTTACTCCGCAAGCGGTTCGTCAAACCCAATCAACGAGGTACACGCCAGGCATCTGCTCTCTACCTGCCGGCAGCGCTTGGGGGAATCGCTAGACGAATTCGTTGAAAAACTCACCGCGCTTGTCAGGGACTGTGACCATCAGGATGTGACAGGGGAAACCCTATATGAACCTGCACATCAGAGACGCGTTCGTGTCCGGCATCCGCTCGACCTACATCCGGCAGCGGCTACTCGAAAACGGGCCAAAAGACCTCCAGGACATGCTAACGCTCGCCTCCTCGCTGGAGGTGGCCCGACATAATTTGGGTACGTGCCCCTCGGACTTCCTCAGACTCAGCCACAGTACGGGCCTGCGCCGCACGGCGACCCGCTCATCCTGGGGGCACACCGTGCTACATCTGCGGGTAGGGCCAGCATCCACGCCCACACTGCCCAGCCCGCTCCGCGATCTGCAGCGACTGTGGGAAGAAGGGGCATTTTGCGAGCGTCTGCCTGGCCAGGCCCAGGGGCCAGAAAAACAAAGAACAGCCGGCCCGAAAATCAGGCTCTCAGGCCCGTAGGCCTCGCAATGCGGCTGCGCACCAACCTGGCACGACCCCTTCTAACGCGTCATCTGCCTTGTGCGAATCATGGGAGCGGCCATCTTGTCGCCGGCCATCTTCTCGACCTGACACGTGCGACCGACGGCGGCTGCTATTTTATGAGTCCGACTCAGCTGAGGACTCGGACTACCCGCGAGTGGGAGCGATCACCCTCGACCAAACTCGGCCAAAACATCTGCAGAACTTGATGATGAAGGTCCAAGTCAACGGGCGTGACACTTCATGCCTCTTCGACTCCGGTAGCACGGAGAGCTTTATTCATCCAGAAACGGTAAGGCGCTGCTCCTTGCGCACCCATCCCGCATCCCAAACCATAGCCCTCGCATCCGGGTCCCACTCGGTACAAATCAAGGGGTACTGTATCGCGGATCTCTCAATCCAGGGCGCCAAATACACCCGTTTCAAACTTTATATCCTCCCCCACCTCTGCGCCCCCCTGATGCTCGGACTGGATTTCCAGTGCAGCCAACCGAAGCCTGACACTGAAGTTCAGCAGACCCTTGCCCCCACTCACGGTATGCAGCCTTGCGACACTGAAAGTCACCCCCCCCTCTCTATTCGCGAACCTCACTCCCGACTGTAAGCCCATCGCCACCAGGAGCCGGCGGTACAGTGCCCAAGACATGAATTTTATCAAGTCAGAGGTCCAGCGTTTACTGGGAGAGGGGGTCATCGAGGCTAGCAACAGGCCCTGGAGAGCACAAGTGGTGGTAGTCCGGTCCGGGGATAAGAAACGGATGTTCGTGGATTGTAGCCAGACCATAAACCGCTTCACGCAGCTTGATGCATCCCGCCTTCCTCGCATAGCAGAAATGGTCAATCGGATCAATCAGTACCGGGTATTTTCCACTGTCGATCTCAAATCCGCCTACCACCAGCTCCCCATCCGACCAAAAGACCGCCCCTATACTGCTTTCGAAACAGCCGGCCGGCTCTTTCACTTCCTCAGGGTCCCCTTCGGCGTCACAAAAGGCGTCTCCATCTTTCAAAGGGCGATGGACCAAATGGTGGACCAGTACGGTTTGCGGGCTACATACCCGTACTTGGACAATGTCACCATCTGCGGCCATGACCAGCAGGACCATGACGCAAACCTCGAAAAGTTCCTCCAGACCGCCTGAGCCCTCAACCTGACCTATAACAAGGGAAAATGCGTTTTCCACACAACCCGGCTAGCCATCCTCGGCTATATCGTGGAAAACGGGGTCCTGGGTCCCGACCCCGACCGCATGCGCCCCCGAAAGGAACTCCCCCTTCCCCGCAGCCTCAAGGCCCTCAAATGGTGCTTGGGGCTCTTCTCCTATTATGCCCAGTGGGTCCCCAAATATGCGGACAAAGCCCGCTCACTCATAAAGACCACCATATTTCGCCCTCGGCTGAGACTCGATTGGCCTTCAACCGCATCAAGGCCGATATCACCAAGGCCGCTATGCGCGCGGTGGACGAAACTATCCCCTTCCAGGTAGAGAGCGATACATCAGGCATTGCCCTGTCTGCTACCCTCAACCAGGCAGGCAGACTAGTAGCGTTCTTCTCCCGGACCCTCACCGCCTCCAAGATTCAACACTCTGCAGTCGAGAAGGAGGCACAAGCCATTGTGGAGGCTGTGGAGGCACTACCTAGCTGGTAGGGGTTCACCCTCGTCACCGACCAACGGTCGGTCGCCTATATGTTCGATAACGCGCAACGGGGCTGTGGTATTATAGGTATTACGGTACCTGAGAGGCTAAAGCACCATTGGTAGAACCTGTATGCTTTCTATTGGCTAGAGTATATAATAGCTCCGCCCTGATAGGTGGGGTATAAGAACCTGTGCCGCCCCAGCAGCCCTCATTCTGTACCTGAGCTGCTGGGGGAAGCATTTGGCTTATTAAAGCCTTCAGTTAGATTACAACCTCGTTTTAGTGGTCATTGATCGTGCATCAATTTAATAAGCTAGATTTTTAAGAAGAAAGGATGGAGCTCCGAATCAAGCCGGAGTGTCTGCAACTTAGCCCCCACGCGGCGAACTTAGCGGCAATCTTTAAGCACTGGCTGGCCTGCTTTAAAGGGTATCTCGAGACAGCCGAAAAAGCATCCACTGGAGAGCAGAAACTGCACGTCCTGCACTCAATGGTGAGCCCGGAGATTTACACCCTCAGCGAGGAAGCGGAACACTTCGATGCAGCAATTGAGCTGCTAAAAGGACACTATATTCGCCCGGTAAACCA
This sequence comes from Scyliorhinus torazame, assembly GCF_047496885.1. Taxonomy (NCBI): domain Eukaryota; kingdom Metazoa; phylum Chordata; class Chondrichthyes; order Carcharhiniformes; family Scyliorhinidae; genus Scyliorhinus; species Scyliorhinus torazame. The sequence continues at coordinate 220,441,820 of NC_092716.1, forward strand.
GGTCTACGCCCGGCACCTGCTTGCAACAAGGCGACAAATCCCTGAGGAATCGCTGGAGGAATTCTATCGCGCACTCCTGGTGCTGGAAAGAAGCTGCGGCTGCCCACAAGTTTCGGCGAGCGAACACACGGAACTCTTCGCTTTCGTGGCAGGTATGCTTTCGTCACAGATCCGCCAGCGCCTGTTAGAGAAGGACACCCTGGGTGTCAGGGAGGCACGGGCCCTTGCAGGCTCCCTGCACGTGGCCTCCAGGAACGCTTGCACCTACATTCCCGACCGCGCGGCAGCCCCCTGGGCAGCGTGGAACCCCGCCGCAGCCGACCCCGAGACTTCCCCCGTTCCCCCTCAGGCCTGCGCTGCAAGGCGGCCTGGCAACCCCGAGGGGCCCCGCTGCTACTTCTGCGGGCAGGCCAAGCACCCCCGCCAGCGCTGCCCAGCCCGCGCATCCACCTGCAAGGGATGCGGCAAAAAGGGCCATTTCGTGGGGGTATGTCAGGCCCGAGCGGTGGCCACGGTCTCTAGCGGCGAATACGGACCGCAACCACAAACTTCTCCATGGGCTCCGTGCGGCCAGCGGTTGCCGCCACCTCCATATCCCAGGGCCACGTGCGGACCCCGGGCGCCGCCATCTTGTTCCGCGGACGCCACGCTGGAGGGATGGCCGCCACCATTTTGTGCATCCCCGGCCATGTGCGACCAACGGGAGACACCATCTTGGATGAACCCCCAGGACCCCAGCTCGGCCGACCACACACTGCCTGACCAGAACTCTCAACTACTGCGATTGGCCTCGGTGACCCTGAATCAGTCTCGACCTCGAACAGTCTCAACCGCTATGACGACCGGTTTCATCAATGGGCACGAGATGTCCTGCCTAATCGACTCTGGGAGCACGGAGAGCTTCATACACCCCGACACGGTAAGGCGCTGTTCCCTCCTCATCCACCCTGTTAATCAAAAAATCTCACTGGCCTCTGGTTCCCACTCAGTGGAGATAAAGGGGTTTTGTGTAGCAAACCTCACAGTCCAGGAAGGGAGTTCAAAATTTTCCGTCTCTACGTCCTTCCCCACCTCTGCGTGGCTACACTCCTGGGTTTAGACTTCCAGTGTAACCTTCAAAGTCTGACCTTCCAATTCGGCGGCCCGATACCCCCCCTTACTGTCTGTGACCTCGCGACGCTTAAGGTCGACCCGCCTTCCCTATTTGCGAACCTCACCCCGGATTGCAAACCCATCGCCTCCAGGAGCAGATGCTACAGTGCCCAGGACCGGACCTTTATTAGGTCAGAGGTCCAAAGGCTACTGAGGGAAGGGGTCATTGAAGCCAGTAACAGCCTCTGGAGAGCTCAAGAAGTGATGGTAAAGACCGGGGAGAAGCATAGGATGGTCATCGACTACAGTCAGACCATCAACAGGTTTACGCAGCTGGACGCATACCCTCTCCCCCGCATATCCGACCTGGTAAACAGGATCGCGTATTATAAGGTCTTCTCCACGGTGGATCTCAAGTCCGCCTACCACCAGCTCCCCATTCGTACTAGTGACCGCAAATACACTGCCTTCGAGGCAGACGGGCAGCTCTATCACTTCTTAAGGGTTCCCTTTGGTGTCACCAACGGGGTCTCGGTCTTCCAGCGCGAGATGGACCGAATGGTTGACCGGTACGGTTTACGGACAACATTCCCGTATCTCGATAATGTCACCATCTACGGCCACGACCAGCAGGACCACGACACCAACCTCCGAAAATTCCTCCAGACCGCTAAAATCCTTAACCTAACATACAATAAGGATAAATGCGTGTTTAGCACCGACCGTCTAGCCATTCTCGGCTACATAGTGCGAAATGGAGTTATAGGCCCCGACCCTGAACGCATGCGCCCCCTGATGGAGTTCCCCCTCCCTCACTGCTCCAAGGCCCTGAAGCGCTGCCTAGGGATTTTTAGCTACTACGCCAAGTGGGTCCCCAACTATGCGGACAAGGCCCGTCCCCAGATCCAATCCACAGCTTTTCCCCTGTCGATAGAGGCCCGCCAGGCCTTCAGCCGCATCAAAGCAGACATTGCAAAGGCCACAATGCACACCATCGACGAGTCCCTCCCCTTCCAGGTCGAGAGTGATGCGTCCGATGTAGCTCTGCCGGCCACCCTCAACCAAGCGGGCAGACCCGTGGCCTTCTTCTCCCGTACCCTCCATGCTTCCGAAATCCACCACTCCTCAGTCGAAAAGGAGGCCCAGGCCATAGTAGAAGCTGTGCGACATTGGAGGCATTACCTGGCCAGCAGGAGATTCACTCTCCTCACTGACCAACGGTTGGTGGCATTCATGTTCGATAATGCACAGCAGGGCAAGATAAAAAACGACAAGATCTTGCGGTGGAGGATCGAACTCTCCACCTACAACTACGAGATCTTGTATTGTCCCGGGAAGCTAAACAAGCCTACTGACGCCCTGTCCCGTGGCACATGTGCCACCGCACAAGTGGACCGCCTCCAAGCCCTCCATGAGGACCTCTGCCACCCGGGGGTCACTCGCTTTTTCCATTTCGTCAAGACCTACAACCTACCTTACTCCATCGAGGAGGTCAGGACTGCTACCAGGGACTGCCAAATCTGCGCGGAGTGCAAACCGCACTTCTCCCGGCCAGAGAAAGCGCACCTGATAAAGGCTTCCCGTCACTTTGAACGCCTCAGCATGGACTTCAAAGGCCCCCTTCCCTCCACCGATCGCAACACGTACTTCCTGAACGTGATTGACGAGTACTCCTGGTTCCCATTCGCCATCCCCTGCCCCGACATGACCGCAACCACCGTCATCAAGGCCCTCCATCGCATCTTTGCACTATTCGGGTTCCCCGCTTACATACACAGTGATAGGGGGTCCTCCTTTATGAGCGACGAACTGCGTCAATTCCTGCTCAGCAAGGGCATCGCCTCGAGCTGGACGACCAGTTACAACCCCCGGGGTAACGGACAGGTAGAGAGGGAGAACGGAACGGTCTGGAAGACCATCCTACAGGCCCTATGGTCCAGGAGCTTCCCCGTCGCCCGCTGGCAAGACGTCCTCCCGGATGCCCTCCACTCCATCCGGCCACTACTTTGTACGACCACCAATCAGACACCTCACGAACGTCTCCTTGTCTTCCCTAGGAAGTCCTCCTCTGGGACCTCGCTCCCGACCTGGCTGGCAGCACCCGGACTCATCCTGCTCCGAAAACACGTGCGGGCGCACAAGTTGGACCCGTTGGTCGAGAGGGTCCATCTGCTCCATGCTAACCCCCAGTACGCCTACATGGCGTACCCCGACGGCCGACAAGATACGGTCTCCCTACGGGACTTGGCGCCCTCCGGAACTCCATGCACATTCCAGCCACCAGTCCCACCCTCCCCTCCACCGCAGCACCTTACAGGAGGATCGGTCCTTCCGCCGCCCCCGTCTAGGCCCCTCCACCCACCGACGCCCCCCGCAGGCGCGCCCTTCCCAGGTCAGCCGTTTCCCCACCAGCGCCATCTAGGGGTGACAAAGCTGCCATGGAGATCGAAGCCACGCTCCCGGAGTCACCACCGAGGCTCTGACGATCACAGAGGCCGACCAGGGCCCCCGATCGACTGATTGCTTCATTTTAACTGTAATCTGTAAATATGAACCATCAAATGTACATAGCTACCAGACTTGTAAATAGTTACTAAACACTGTACGGAAGTGTTACGGTACCTCCATAACTAATTATACCATGCTGTTACGTTTTGTAGTTTCTGGCCACCACCCCGCCGGACCTTTTTTTAACAGGGGGTGAATGTGGTATTATAGGTATTACGGTACCTGAGAGGCTAAAGCACCATTGGTAGAACCTGTATGCTTTCTATTGTCTAGAGTGTATAATAGCTCCACCCTGATAGGCGGGGTATAAGAACCCGTGCCGCCCCAGCAGCCCTCATTCTGTACCTGAGCTGCTGGGGAAAATATCTAGCTTATTAAAGCCTTCAGTTGGACTACAACCTCGCTTTAGTGGTCATTGATCGTGCATCAGGGGCAAAATAAAAAACAATAAAATTTTGAGGTGGAGGATCGAACTCTCCACCTACACGTACGATATCAAGTATCGTCCAGGGGAGCTCAACGAGCGCCCAGATGCCCTGTCCCGCGGCACGTGCGCCAATGCGCAGGAGGACCGCCTACAAGCCATCCACAATGACCTCTGCCACCCTGGAGTTACCCGGCTCAACCACTTTATCAAGTCCCGCAACCTAACTTACTCAACCAAAGAGGTCAAGGCCATTACCAGGGCCTGCCAGATCTGGGCGGAGTGCAAACCGTACTTCTACCGGCCAGATAAGGCTCGGCTCGTGAAGGCCTCGGGGCCCTTTGAGCGACTAAGAGTGGACTTCAAGGGGCCCCTCCCGTCCACCAGCTGCAATGCCTATTTCCTCACCATTATCGATGAGTTCTCCCACTTCCCATTCGCCATTCCCTGTCCCGACATGACCTCTGCGACCGTGATAAAGGCACTGGACAGCATCTTCACCCTGTTCGGTTTCCCCGCTTATATCCACAGTGACCGGGGTACATAGTTCATGAGCGATGAACTGCGTCAGTATCTGATCAGCAACAGCGTCGCCTTGAGCAGAACGACCAGTTATAACCCGCGGGGAAACGGGCAGGTGGAGAGGGAGAACGTGGCAGTGTGGAAGGCTGTCCTTCTGGCCCTACGGTCGAGAAGTCTCCCAACTACCTGCTGGCAGGAAGTCCTGCCCGACGCCCTACACTCCATTAGGTCGCTCCTCTGCACGGCCACGAATGAGAGCCCTCGTAACCGATTGTTTGTCTTCCCCAGGAAGTCTACCTCCGGGGTCTCGCTTCCACCTTAGCTGACGTCTCCGGGACCTGTTCTTCTCCGGAGGCACACGAGGAGTCATTAAACGGACCCCCTGGTCGAGAAGGTCCGATTACTACACGCAAACCCCAGTTATGCCTACGTCGAGCACCCTGACGCCAGGCAAGATGCCGTTTCCCTCTGGGATCTGGCACCCGCTGGTTCCCCCACTACAGACGCCCCTTCCCTCGCAGCTCCCCTGCAGGACCCGGCACCCACTACAACACACCCCCTCCCGGCCCCACTTCCCGTTGGTGGGCACCTATTGCGCGCGCCCCCTAGCGCCCCCCCCTCTACACACCCCGCCGGCGCCGGCACCGCTACCCCCCAGCCCCACCTATTCCCCCTACGCCCTGATCCCCTACCCCAACCTGGATCAAGGCTCCGACCGCCGTGCTCCCGGACGTACCCTCAACTAAGACGTCCGTGCCTGCCGCACCACCGCCCGAGCTGAGGAGGTCGATAAGGATGATCAGGCCACCGAGACGAATGGACTCATGATGGCACTTCACCCCCGCCGGACTTTAAAAAAAAAAAACAGGGGGTGAATGTGATGAACGGTTACTGTACTACTGTACCCTTGTCATCATGTAAGGTGATGTCCCCTTTAAGACTGGGCTTGGAACCCTGGGGACTCCGCCTCCGGCTCCGCTCACCTGGGAGCCGTATATAAGGGGCCACCTTGTGGGCGGCACCCAGTTAGCACCCGTCTCGATACCACGCTAGTTCTTAGCTTATTAAAGCCTTCTTTACCGTTTTAATCTCTAAGCGTCGTTATTGAGGGTACAACAGAGGGATAAATATTAACCAGGAGGCCAGGGACAACTCCCCTGCTCTTCTTGAAATGTTGCCAAGGATCTGTTAAGTCCACCTGAGAGTACTTTAGGTAATGACTGATGCACCAAAACAGCACCCACAACAGTGCAGCAGTGGCTGACAGCTTGAATTTTGCACTGACGTCTCTGGAGTGATGCATGCACCCAAAGTCAATGAGTCAGTTCTGGAAGCAGTGCCACAGCTGGCAGACACACAAACTGCATGAATCTGGATTTAAAAAAAGAGGTTGAATGGTGTCAAGCAGCAAATACTAGTGAGCTACAGTATCAGCCCAAAGTGGGAGGTGTTGGAATGAATGATCTCAGTTGCTTCCTTGCAACAAAAATGGATGGAGGGACTAATTATAAGTTACTAAATTTGTAAATCAACTGTTATAGGTCAGAGAATGCAATTTAACATTTTAGATTCAGAAATCTTATGCAGTTGGACTGATAAATGGCAACTGAAATTTAGCACTCACAAATGGAAACCGATGCTTATTGGGGAGAAACATTTGCATGTTGTTATATAATGAGACAGACAGAATTAGTACAGAAGACTCTGACAGGATGCTGCAAATTATTCTGCACTTCACAAGTTCACAGTTGCAATTAAGCAAATGTTTCAGATGCAATTAAGCAAATAAGGAGGATGTTGACCTACACGGTCAGATCAGTGAAGTGTAAGTCAAGGGGTTATGCTGAGGCTTTATAATGTGTTGGTCAGAGCACACTGTGCAATTTTGGGTGCCACATTTTAAAAGCAATACAAATACACTGAATTTGGTGTCGATAAGAGCCATAAGAAAGCTCCCAATTCTAAGCAAAATGTGTAATGAGGAAAAGTTAGAAAAGCTTCAGTTCTATGGCTTGGTACGTCTTAGAAGACCACAAAGGAGTCCACGCCAAGTAGTTCAAAGAAACGTAATTTGTTTACAATAACTATTATACACATCACACAGTAAATCCCAACTGGGTCTGTCTTGCCGTTGCCGGACTGGCCGGCTTTATATACTCTACAACTATTAATTGTTAAGAGGTACCCCGCCCCCTTAACAGGGGAGCTAGTGTTCTGCAAGGTACACGGGAATGTTAATTGTTGCCACCCCATAAGATACTTGCAGGTTATAACAGAAAGAAAGTTTAGTGAGGGCTCACTGGATTATATAAAGGAATGCATGCCAAAAACACCTTGAATTCAAACTTCAACATGGTTCAAGACAGCAGGACAAGCGGATATCAAATGAAATGACTGAAAGCAAATTCAGTACGTATCATAATAGTTCCTTTCCTCAAAGAGTGACAAACATTTCAAAGAGCGTCAGGTATGGTTGTGCAATTAATAGCAGAAGAAGGGTTCAAAGTGCAATTTGACGTTGGGCTAGGTGACTTGGAGCATGCGATTGACAAAGTTGCCTTTTCTTACCTGTGATTTTCTTGTGCAGCCGGAAGGCCAGCACGCTGGGCTGGTGTGAGGTAGGTTCAATGTCCAATATTGGTGGACCTCAGCCATGCATTCCGGTGCAGGGATTGCATCTTCTGCCCAGTTTACACCCATAGCCAGTGGTATTATCTTAACTGTAAGAACTGCAAGGATGAATGGAATGTCTAGAGTAGCCACTAGAGGGAGCTACAGTTACAAGTATATAAGGCAGTATTGCTAAGCCTCATGGCAGAGTGTGTGCAGGAGTTAGCTAGAGAGAGTCAGAAGTACAAATAGTGAGGGCGGCATGTGGCACAGAGGTTAGCACTGGGACTGCGGCACTGAGGACCCAGGTTCGAATCTTGGCCCTGTGTCACTGTCCGTGTGGAGTTTGCACATTCTCCTCATGTCTGCATGGGTTTTACCCCCACAATCCAAAAGATGAGCAGGTTAGGTGGATTGGCCACGCTAAATTGCCCCTTAATTGGAAAAATTAATTGCGTACTCTAATTTTTTTTTAAAGTACAAATAGTGTGTGTGAGAGCAGATCATAGTTTATATCAGTATGAAGATTAGCTGTAGATGAGTGTAGTATAAATGTTGATAAACTACTGTGTATTAGGTAGATTGGCCGTGATAAATTGCCCTTAGTGTCCAAAATTGCCCTTAGTATTGGGTGGGGTTGCTGGGTTATGGGGATAGGGTGGAGGTGTTGACCTTGGGTGGGATGCTCTTTCCAGGAGCCGGTGCAGACTCGATGGGCCGAATGGCCTCCTTCTGCACTGTAAATTCTATGTAAATTCTTTAGGAGTATGTGTCAAATCCAAATTAGTAGTGTTAATACATTTATAGCTTTGTTTAAGTTCAAGCTATTTTGTGGTCTTTGTGAACACTACGGCAACCATCCTGAAATTAGCAACACAAAGAACACCACATAGCCGATCACATAAGAATTTCTTAACTGTGATGCTTGAAGGAGAGGATGTTATCAAAGCTTGCTTCCACCAATGGCAGGTGAGTCCCAATTACTAACTACCGCAACTAAATCTAAGACCCCTTCTTGAAATATAAATATAATTTCCAGTTTGAGATGAGAAGGCTCTTGGTTCAAATGCATTGAGAAATCCATATATCACTCCAAGCACTACCACAGTGTGGGATTTATTCTGCTAAGGAAAAAGGGAAATGATGTGATGAACAGTGGGGGTCCATACTGATGTATAAAAAGAGACACTTTGCATGAAAACATCAATCATTTTATTGAAATTTTACACATCTGAGAGATGTACAGGTCTATTATAGTGTGATACATATTTCCATTTCAGGGATATACGACTCAATTAAATTGTATTGCAAGCTCCAAAGTTTGTAATGTCTCAGGCAAATACAGATCTCTACAGCTCTGTGCTATTAATGGTAACATGCCAAACTTGCAAATTGAATAAAGTTTAAATAATTATTTAAAATAGATGGGGATTGAAAATGCACAGCTGTTCCAGCACAGTCTAACCATAAGTCTGATGAGAATGCCTCAAAATTAGATCAAGCCGCTCCTCCAATTGTCATGGGGCTTTGCTTGAGGCAAAACCTCCTCCTGCTCAAAACAGAGGACTGACTGGCCAAGGGAGGGGCTAAGGGAGGAGGTCCCTCATACTCAGGTGAGCAAAGGACCCACAGCAGTCACACCAAAAGAAAGGGGGCATACCAGCTAGTTGACCAGCAGATGTGTGTTCCATACAACATCCAGGAACTTGGCCTCGATACCCCATGATATTGAAAATGTAACTTTTTTTTTCAATTTCCTCTTAAAACATGCTTCCAGGATCCTCCTGGCAGGGCTCCCTCTCATCCAGAGGGATAACAGAAATAATCCGCTCAATGATGCTCAGTTTGAATTCTGCCAGGATCAATCAGTTCCTGACCTCATTACAGCGTTAAACCAAATGTGGACAAAAGAGTGCACTCAAGGAGGGGAAGTGAGAGTGACTGCCTTTCGCGTTTCTGCTTTTACCTGGCTTTAAGAGCAGTATTAATATCAAGGCTGGAGCCATTCACGCCGCTCCAGCCTACTTTCCTGGCACCAAATGGGCCGCGCCAACCTGCGCATTCGCGGGGGACGTCTTGAGCGCGCCAGCCCCGACTCAACATGGCGTCAGTGTTCAAGGGCCGGTCACGCCAGAATGTAGGTCCGGGGGTGGGATGGGGGCTCCAGGATCCCAGGTTCGATTCCCGTCTTGGGTCACTGTCTGTGCGGAGTCTGCACGTTCTCCCCGTGTGTGCGTGGGTTTCCTCTGGGTGCTCCGGTTTCCTCCCACAGTCCAAAGATGTGCGGGTTAGGTGGATTGGCCATGATAAATTGCCCTTCGTGTCCAAAATTGCCCTAAGTGTTGGGTGGGGTTATTGGGTTATGGGGATAGGGTGGAGGTGTGGGCTTGGGTAGGGTGCTCTTTCAAAGAGCTGGTGCACGATCGATGGGCCGAATGGCCTCCTTCTGCACTGAAATTCTACGAACGCGGGCCAGACCCCATCGGAGCACCCCCCCGGTGAGGGAGTCATGTCCCCCCCCCCCCCCCCCCCGCCACAGACCGCCCACCGACCGTTCGCGCAGTGTTCCTGCCGGCAGTGACCAGGGATGAACTGCGCCGGCGGGACTCTGTCGGATACGCACGGCCGCTCGGCCCATCCGACCCGGAGAATCATCAGCCCCGCCAATTCCAGCGGCCCACGGCCAGCGCCGCGCCAAATGCACCGGCACAAATGGCGCCAATTCTCCACACCTCGGAGAATCACGCGCCGGCATCAGGGCGTCATGGCACGGTTGCGGCGATTCTCCGGCCCGACGCGGGGCTCGGAGAATCGCCCCCCCAAGTTCCCAATCAAGTCTAATTCCTTGCAGGAGAATAAGTGTCCCTCTAGGAGGTTGCTCTAAAAACATGGGCTGTGTCCGCTCCATATTCGATTGAGCATTGCCCACAAGCTCTATGGAAGATTGAAGTCTTGTTGTTGAGATGTTGGTAATAGACAATGGCAAGGATTTTATGTGTCCCACAGATGTATTTTGCAAAGGCAGCTCACCATTAGTCACCGGCATGATCTTTTGCACCCGCCAAAGTCAATGGCCATTTGCTTTGTTCGCCTGCCGCGCTACTGGGAATCCCACCGCGTGCGAAGCTCACCTTTGGCAAGACAGGAAGATTCCACCAGCAGGAAGGGTCAGAAAATCCCAGCCAATGGGGATGATTTTGAGCACCCTCCTTGAGAAATTCAAAATCCAGAGAGAATCGAAAAATGTGATTCCGGCATGATCGGGTTTTGGAACATCCACTGCAGCCTCCACACCCCTCTGGCGGAGTCATGAGAATCACGCCACAGGAACCAGGGAGCCTCATTTTAACACATTACCATGTCATTAGTAAACACTCTCTCCAGACCTTCCCTCCTCATAGAATCTTGGCCTGGCATGGCCGCGCCATTTAAAACAAGTCTGGCCAGGTGTGAGTCAGTCAAGGGGATACCTCCGGAGGGTAAGTATAGCCCCTGGGAGGGTGGTGGTGGTGGTGGGGGGGGGGGGGGGGGGGGGGGTGCTGGTAGGGGGTGCGGACCATGCCCTGACACAAGCTGGCAGTGCCAACGTGGCAGTGCCAACCTTCCAAGGCTTGGGGGGGAGGGGGGGTTACATGTGGTGAGTGAGGAGTGAAAGGGAATATTGAGGTGGGGGGAACCTTACAGTGATAAAGATGGTGCCCTGACCAGCACTGCAGCCGAAAGGTACCCATGCCACTCTGAGGTCTTGGGGCTCTCCCCACCGACAGTCATCGCCGGCAGATCACCTCCACTGCCGATAGCCATCTATAAAGATGGCGGCGAGACTTATTTGAAGCAGGCAGCATGGTAGCACAGTGGTTAGCACAGTTGTTTCACAGCTCCTGGGTCCCAGGTTCGATTCCCGGCTTGGCTCACTTTCTGTGCAGAGTCTGCACGTTCTCCCCGCGTCTGCGTGGGTTTCCTCCGGGTGCTCCGGTTTTCCCCCGCAGTCCAAAGATGTGCAGGTTAGATGGATTGGCCAAGTTCATTTGCCCCTTAGTGTCCAAAAAAAAGGTTGGGTGGGTTTACTGGGATAGAGTACAGGTGTGGGCTTAGGTAGGGTAATCTTTCCAACGGCCGGTGCAGACCCGATGGGCCGAGTGGCCCATCTGCACTGTAAATTCTATGGTTCTATAAATCCAGTTCCCAGCCAGAGTGATGATGTTAATTATGTCCACTCGCTTTTTTTTCCCCAATAGACTCAAGTTTCCGTATTTCTCACGGGGACCGACACTTTGCCATTTTCTGGGTAAGATTCTGCCCAGTGTGTTTTCTGTCCAAGCTTTCCTCCAGATTTCTCCAGTGTCATGGAGTTGGAAATGGTTGACTCATGTCCAAAGGGCTTTTGCAGAGATTTGTGTTGAGTTGGGGCGTCTTTGGCCTCTCTGAATGGGGAGGACCAAGTCGTTGCTGATAAGACTTATTTCTCCGCGTATTGCTGCATCCCGTCAAATTGTGTGAAGGACGATATTTGAGAGGACTGGTAACCACCGAAGTGGAGCTGATCAGTTGCAGAGATTATCCTCATTACTGAGTGAAGATGTGTACAAAGGACAGTGATTTTTGAACTCCAGCCAGGCAGCCTACAAATAGTGTTCTCTTGACTCTTGGCCTTTTCGGCAGTCTTTAAGAGGTGGTGATGCTAAGTTGGGATCGTCAAGGGTCACACTAAAATAGATGGGATTCGGATCACGCCACACTTTTTCTCCACGGAAGGAGACACTTTGAGTGTTACATTCCTTGTGATTTTCACAGTAGAATGAAGAGACAATGGACTTCTCTGACTTTCTGAGCAACAGGAGGCTGAAGACAAGGTCAACATTCCACGAACACTCAACAACAGTCCCCCACAGGACAGTACGCCAATACTTTTTAACATCTACTTAAGTGAACATACCCACTACATCATCACAACAATGTATTTATGCTGAAGGTATTGTCTAGTCAACTCAGGCAAAAGCTTTCCAGGATATGGAAGCCACACTAAACTCTTACCTGTCAAAAATGGATGAATATTTCTATAAGTGGAATCATACCGAGCACACAGAAAGATGATTGTGGTTGTTGCAACCATCTTCATAAATTACCTTCCCTTCATCATAAGGTCAGAAGTGGGGATGTTCACTCATAATTTCACCATGTTCACTACCTTTTGAAACTCCTCAGATTCTTGTCCGTATGCTGCAAGACCGGGACAACATTCAGGCTTGGGTCGAAAAGTACCAAGAAGCATTTGTGCCACACAAACGCCGTGCAATGAGCAGCTCCAACAAGAGCCATCTACTCTTTACATTCAATTACATTACCATCGATGAATCCTCAAACACCAGCATCCTGGGGGTTACTATTGGCCAGAAACTGAACCAGACATATAAATACGGTGGCTGCAACATCAGGTTAGAGGCTGGATATTATTTGACAAGTAAGTCACCTCCTGGCTCTCCAAAGCCTGTCCATCATGTACAAAGCACAAATCAGGAGTATGATGGAATACTCTCCACATGCCTGGATGATTGAAGCTCCTATACTCAAGAAGCTCCTACACTCAACAACACCCAAGTCAAAGCAGATCACTTGATTGGCACCCCATCCACCTACGAAACATTTACTCCCTCCACCATTAATGCACGATAGCTGCACTGTACCATCTACACAAAGCATTGCAGTAACTCACTAAGGCTCCTTCAAAAGCATGTTCCTATCCCACAACCTCTATCACCTAGAAGGACAAAGGCGAGCAGATGCATGGGGACACCACCGCCTGCAAGCCATACACCATCCTGACTTGGAACTAGATCACCATTTCTTCACTGTCACTGGGTCAAACTCCTGCTACTGCCTTCCTAACAGCACCGTGGATGTAGCTACACACATGCACTGCAGCAGTTCAAGAAGCCATCTCACCACTGCCTTCCCAAGGGTAATTAGGGATGAATAACAAATGTTGGCCTTGCTACCGATGCCCCATGAAAGAAGAAAAAAGGCCCAGAAGCCTTTGATACATTTTGGCTGAGACAGCACTACTGTCTACTTCAGTGTTCTTCAAAGTCGGGGGCGCGACCCGCGGGTGGGTCGCAGGCGGGTGTCGGGAGGGTCGCGGAGCCGTTGTCCGCGGCGCTCCCGATCGCGCAAATCCCCGCGCAGCAGCCGGCTTTTCATAACGCCGGCTGCAAGCAGCCGCGAAGATGTTTTTAAAAAATTCGGCTGAATTGCGCATGCGCGCACGATGATCGGGCAGTGCGGCCGCTATTTTTTTAAACGGTTGCAGCTTTTTGTTTTACAAGTTCTGTAGTGGTTTTTATTCATTTAGTTTATTCATTTAATTTTTATTTTTTTCATTTATTTTATTCATTTTAATTTTTTTTACAAGTTGTTTTTACAAAACAATATTTTACTCATTTAAAAAAAATTTTTTTACAAGTTCGGGGGGGGGTTTATTTCATAAAATTTTACAGGAAAAGTATTCAGAACTTTGGACAGATGGAGACTCCATACTTTCCGACGCCAGAAGGCTTCACCTTCATCCAACAGGTTCCATTGGAGGAGCGTGTACAAGGGCCAAAGGGACCCAAAACCATTTCCTCCATTTTTGTCAGCAGCAAACAAAGTGAGAGAAAATGGTGGGTCACGCAGGTTGGCCGGCGTGGGTCGTGAAGGTCAGCCGGCGTGGGTCGTGTAGGTCGGCCAGGTTGGGTCCCGAAGGTTGGCCGGTTGGTAAAAATGGGTCCCCGGAAAAAAAGTTTGAAGAACATTGGTCTACTTGAATAAGGTGAATGCCCTCCAATATTTTGGCAGAATTAACATTAGATGTCACAGATTGCCACAGCCCCAGCACTGCCTTCAAATGTATTGTGCCATTGATTTTTGGCTCTACAGTATTTAATTGAATTGCAGATTAAATATGGACCAAGAACATAAATTGCAGGCTGGATTTTACTGTGCAAGAACACATGGGTTTGGGAGCGAGTGAGGGGTTAAGATGATCAACTTATCAATGCCTCAGGAAGCCAACTCCCACCTGCCAATGATTCCCTTGGACAAATGTGGATTGTCACTTAAAATATGATAATTGCTCAATTAGAGGGATATAGACATTGTTTTTCAGTTTAACTTTGGGTCCTATTGCCTGTGAACAACAATCTCAAGAAAATGCCAATAAAGGCTCAAAAAAGAAGAGGACTGGGAATTTAAATATTCCTGAATACAAAGAATTGTTCGGGAAAGATAGGAAAGGAAGAACAGGAGGAGGGGTGTCAGTATTGATTAAGGAGAATATTACAGTCGTGGAGAAAGAGGATGTCCTAGAGGGGTTGAGAACAGAATTTATTAGAGTTAGAGTTCGGAAACAATAAATGTACCATTACTGTACTGAATGTATTCCACAGGCCATCTGCTGGTGCGAAAGATATGGAGGAGCATATTTGCCGGGAAAGTAGAGAGAGGTACAAAATATAGAGTAGCGAAAATGGGGAACTTAAATTATCCTCATATAAACTGGAATAGTAATAGTGTAAAGGACAGAGAGGGGGGGGGGGGGGGGTGAGTTTTGACATGTGTCCAGGAGATTTTTCCTGGTTGATATGTTTTGGGCCCAATCTTAATCCAATTCTGTGGAATGCGGTGTGTCAAGTGGATCATGTGTCAGGAGCGTCAAAATGATAGGTTCAGGTTGGCTGTGAGAAAGGACAATGAGAAATCCAGAATAAAAATACTTTTTTGGTGGAGGGCCAATTTCAAATGGCTTGAGAACACATCTGCCCAGGTCAATTGGAATCAAAGAAATAATGGATTGCCCTTTAAAGAGGAGATGACTCTGGGACAGTCACGGTGCATTTCCAAGCGGGGGAAAAGTAGGGCAGCCAAAGACCGAGATGACAGAAAACCTAAAGAGTAGGATAAATCACAAAATGATTGTATACGGCAGATGTCATATTGATAAAACAAATGAGATGCAGGATAAACTGTAGCTTTGAAAAGGGAATTGGATAAATGCCTGAAGAGAAAATAAATATAGGGCTATGAGGAAAGGGCAAGGGGGGGATGCACTTAATGAGAGTTAACATGGCATAATGGGTGAAACGGTCTCCTTCTAAACTATAGGGGGCTGGTTTAGCTCAGTTGGCTTCACAGCTGGTTCATGATGCAGAGCAAGGAGCGCGGGTTCAATTCCCGTACTGGCATGAAGGCCTTCTCAACCTGAGGTGTGGTGATTCTCAGGTTAAATCACCACCAATCAGCCCCCCCCCAAAAAAAAAAAGGGGAAAGCAGCCTGTGGTCATCTGGGACTATGGTGACTTTACAATGTAACCTGTATGACACTGAACAGTTAATACTCACAGTTAATTTATCTCTTGCTTGTGAGAAAGATATTTCATGATACTTGTGCTGGGAAACTGCTTTATACACTTGCCATTTCTTCAACACTTTGGAAGCATAATCTACATTTTGGTGGTTCAGTGGACTGATCTACCAGATCAGTATGGCTGCCACATAGGCAAGCTTAGATTGATCCTCAGGTGAGGGCCAGTAATAACAGAATCATCAGTTTCAGTGTCTCTTCCCTCAACTTCATGCCCTCTGAATCCTTCCCTGGCTCTGCCTGAGATGTTTATGCGATCATTCCATCAGTGGCCCATGAATGCACAAGACAAGTAGTTGATGGCTTGTTTGCCGGGGCAGGTAATTATGTCAACTTTTCCTGCAATGACATCAGTCATAAAGAACCAGCGATCAGGTTTGCAGACCTGGCTGGCTTCCCACACATGCAGGGCAGAAATATGGCAATTAGGGCACTCACAGATCAACCAAGAGTGTTCATCAAGGGTTTCCACTCCATCAATGTGCAGCTTGTGTGCAACCAGATAAAGATGTTTATGCAGCTTTACATAAGATTCCCAAGCAGCTGGCATGGCGTTTCTGCCCTGTGGCTGTCCATTCAAATATCTTCACACCTGGAATCTGAGTTACCCGCTGGCTGTTCAAGGCATACCCTCCTGAGAGGTCTATGATACCTCTCGGAAATCGAAGGAACAATGCACAGGAATGATAGAATGCATCCCTATGACCACCAGGTGTGACACTTTAGGAAAGCCATTGACACGGTAAAGATGCACTTCAGGTGCTTGGCCATCCTTTAGTACACACCAACCAGGATGATCAGGATAGAGTTTTACAGCATGGAAAGAGGCCCTCCAGCCCATCGTGTCCACGCTGACCATCAAGCACCTAACTATTCTCATCCCATTTTCCAGCCCTTCGTCCGTATGCTGTGGAATTTCAAGTGCTCATCTGAATACTTCTTAAATATTGTGAGAGTTCCCACCACTCCCACCCTTTCAGGCAGAGAGGTCTGTTGTATTCTCTATTCTGCTTTACCTGGATGGCTCGGATGAGTAGTGTTGAATAAAGAACACAAAGCTTTGTTAACAAACAAAACCATAAATGTATTACACGACTAAGATTCGTTCACATTTCTAAAGTAGAAGGTTATTGTATAAAACTATGCTACTTACAGAACTCTCAAGTATACAACTGCTCTCTATGCCTGACACTCTTCCAGCTCTCTCCTAACTCTTAACTCCTAATCATTTTCTAATCTAATCTAATTCTAAACTAATCCCAGAATCCCCTAGTCATATGATATTTATATGACTGTTCTGTGGTTCCCTCTAGTGGTAAGAAGCTTTATCATGAACTTGTTAACTCTTTATAGCCCAGTCAATATACATATCATTACAAGTTCCACATACCAACCGCCCTCTGGGTGGAAAGGTTTTTCCTAACATCTCCTCTAAACCTCCTGCCCATTTCCTTAAATCTATGGCCCCTGGATCTTGACCCCTCTACTAAGGGGAAACATACCTTCCTGACCAACCTATCTACACCCCTCATGTTTTTATACACCTCAATCAGGTCCCCCCTCAGCCTTCTCTGATCCAGGGGAAATAAAAACAGCTTTTCCAGTCTCCCTTGATAGCTGAAACGATCCAGCCCAACATCCTGGTCAGTCTTCATCGTACCCTCTCACGTCCTTTCTATAGTGTCGAAGGGCTTCTTTCTGTGATGTAAATCTATATGACTCTATGACTACATGTCTACTATGGACATCTTCTGGTACCTCTAGCCACCTTCTTGATTTATCCAGAAGGTTTCATCCTCCTGTGGGAGAGAATTGCCCTCTGGGTGCTTCCAGTCCCCACCAAACATCCATGGAAGTGGCAGTGAAGCAGGTGAAGACCTTGCCTGTCTAGCTTCTGACCTTTTCCCACCCTTCTTTCCGCCTCCAAATGCTTCAATTTGTATGTTTGGATTGTGCCTTTCAATACTGGAGTTGCGATTGCATCATGTAGCCGTCATCACATTCGCTGATGATGATTGGATGGGAAACGCAGAAATCGGATGTTAATGAATTGGCAGCGGTAAAAGCCATTGACAGATTTAACATTTTCCTGTGTTTTCCATAAGTTATTGACCCAACCCTGCTCCCAGCTTATCAGCACTGTAAAGTACAGCCCTGCATCTTCGCACCATCTCATAACTTTTATGAATTGCCCAGTCATTCATAAAGTTTTATCCAATTATCATGTTACAAGAGGTTTCAACTTTATCTTGCCAAAAGAATACAGTATAAATCAGTGAAATGAACAATGTCATTAAAATATTCACTAGTTTATTAATAAGAACATTTATAGAGTATTGAATAAAATCAAAATCAAGTCAATTTGGCCTCAATTCCATCCATGAATCCACAAATACAGTACTTCTGCATTAATCTGGTCTAAGGCCAAAGTTTCCATTTCATTTAGAACGAAGGTGACTCAGAGAGACGGTAATAATGAGAAAATCTGTCTTTTACTACTACTGACGTCTCGTTCACAGAGGGCTCAATATATTCATTTTTTGTGCAAAAGCTAATTTTACCACGAATTTGCCACGTTGACAAAAGAGACATTAATGCATTTGGGCTCTGCTGTGATTAGAGTATTGACTTTCTGGGCATTTACAAATTCATCACTAAATTAACTCAAAACTTTTGATTTACAAATTTGTTTGTTGCAAGTCTGCTTTCAATTGTGTCATGTCAGCTATACCATTTAGTCATTTAGATTATTGCAATCATGAAACTGGCAATGGTAAGTAGCATAAAGGCCAATTTTGTGAAATCATGCATTGCTGTTAGGAGCATAGGGCTATCCCCTACATCCACGGGAAATACCCTTAACACCAGCTTGTGTGCCCCACCATCTTTTTACTGACTAGCAACTCACATTTATATTGCACATTTAATGTAATGGAGCCACGGCCCAAGTGCTCCACATGGGGCAATAAGCAAAACATAACACTTAGCCAGATTGGAGATTAGGACAAGTGACCGACCACAAGCTTGGTCAATGAGGTGGGTTTTAAGCAGCATCTTAAAAAGAGGCATGGTAGATATGCTGAGAGTTTTCGAGGGGGACCCCCGAACTTTTGGGCCTCAGCAGCAATGAAAATCCAGACTGTGCAAGAAGCTAGAACTGGAGGCGTGCAGATACCTCAGGGAATCTCAGGATTATAGGGAGACATAGGGAGGGGATGAGGCTGCAGAGGGATTTGAAAACAAGAGAAAGAATTCTAAAATCAGAGGGTTGCTGAACTGGGATCCAATGCGAGCACATGGGTAATTGGTGAATGGCAATTTGTGCAACTGAGAGTACAGGCAGCACATTTCTGAATGTGCTCATGTTTCTAAAGGCTGCATGGTGGGGGATCAGCCAGGAGAACACTGGAATAGTCAAGTCTAGAGGTAACAAAGCATGGATAAGAGTTTGAGAAGCAGGAAGAGCAGAGGCGTCAATGGGTGATGTTGTGGAGGTGGAAGTAGGCAGTCTTTGCAATTGAGAGGATATTATTTTATTCCAGAATGCCAGGTGGTGAAGGATAGAACTATAGTCTAATCTTTACATATTTCATAAACTTCTACTCATCGAAGCACATTACAAACATGTATCGCCAAGCCTAAACACCAGATTTTTAGTTTGCCCCTACATATATGAGCCACAAAGGAATCCCCAGTTCATGCTCAATACCTAAATTAAAATAAAATGCCCCACTTTACAATTGGCAGATATGGAGGTGAAAGCTAAGCTCAGCATCAATAAGGACGTCAAGGTTACAAACAATCAGCTTCATCCAATGGCCAATGACTGGAACTATATCTATGCCTGGGGAACTTTGCTGCTCACAGTGGGGACAAAAGGCAGTGACACCGACCTCCCCATTGTTTAACTGGAGGAAGATTCTGCTCACCCAATAATTCCTCTCAGACTAGCAGGACGGCAAATTAGAGAGAGGAGAGGGACTGGAAGAGGTAGTGATATCGTAGAGCTCAGTGTCATCAGCAGCCATGTGGAACCTGTGTTTTCAGATGATATCACAAGGGGCAGCATATCGGTGAGAAATAGAAGAAGCCAAGATCCTTGTGGGGGGGCTCCTGTTGTTCACAGTGACAGAGGAGGAAGAGATGATTCTGCAGATGATTCTCTGGCTACGACTGGGCAAGTGGGAATGGAGTTAGGTGAGGACACTCCCACAAAGCTCAAAAACCGAGGAGGAACAACAAAGAAGGTGTGGTATTATCAGGTATTGCAGTACCTGAGAGGCTGAAGACCATTGGCTAAACCTAGGAGTTTACCATTGGCTGTTTTGTATGTAGCTCCGCCCTGACAGGCGGGGTATAAGAACCAGTGCCGTCCCAGCAGCCTTCATTCTGTACAGAAGCTGCTGGGGAACAGTTCTAGTCTATTAAAGCCTTCAGTTATGCCTTAACCTCGTCTTTGCTGTAATTGATCGTGCATCAATTTAATAGACGACTACCTAAGCTGGAAGGATGGATCGCCGAATCAAGCCGGAGTGTCTGCAACTCAGCCCCCACGCGGAGAACTCGGCAGCGATTTTCAAGCACTGGCTGGCGTGCTTCAAAGGCTACCTCGAGACGGCCGGAGGCACACCCTCGGGGGAGGAGAAACTGCATCTCCTGCACTCAAGGATTTACACCCTCATCGAGGAGGCGGAGGACTTCGATGCAGCGATCGAACTGTTAAAAGGACATTATATCCGCCCTGTAAATCAGGTCTACGCACGTCACCTGCTTGCAACAAGACGGCAAAGCCCCGGGGAATTGTTGGAGGAGTTCTACCGTGTGCTACTGGTGCTGGGCAGAAACTGTGTCTGTCCGCAAGTTTCGGGGAGCGAGCACACGGAACTCCTAATCCCGGATGCCTTCGTAGCAGGTATGAGCTCCTCAGAGATCCGCCAGCGGCTCTTAGAAAAAGACACCCTGGGACTTAGAGAGGCACGAGCCCTGGCAGGGTCCATGGATGTTGCCTCCAGAAACGCACAATCCTATGTGCCCAACTGCGCGGCGGCCCCCTGGGCAGCGTGGCACCCCGCAGCGGCAGCCCCGCAGACTTTCCCATGTCCCCGCAGGCCTGCGCTGTAAGACGTCCCGCTAACTCCGTCGGGCCCCGCTGTTTCTTCTGCGGGCAGGCGAAACACCCCTGCCAGCACTGCCCGACCCGCACCTCCACCTGCAAAGGGTGCGGCAAGAAGGGCCATTTTGTGGGTGTCTGCTAGGCACGAGCGGTGGCCGCCAGCTCCAGCGGCGACTCTGGACCACAGCAGCAACCTTCTCTTCGGGCCCCAGGCGGCCAGCATTCACAGCCACCCCCCTTCAGGGCCATGTGCGGCCCACAGACGCGGCCATCTTATCCCTCTGGACGGATGGGCACCGCCATTTTGTCCATCCCTGACCACCATGTGCGACCATGGGAGACGCCATCTTGGATGGGGCCCCAGGACCCCAGCACGGCCGACTATACGCAGCCCGATTAAAACCCGCAACTACTTCATCTGGCTTCGGTGACTCTGGACCAAAATCGACCTCGGGCACTCTCAATAGCAACGACGACGGTCTTCATCAACGGCCACGAGATGTCCTGCCTGAGCGACTCTGGGAGCACGGAGAGCTTGATACACCCCGACACGGTAAGGCGCTGTTCACTTGTTACCCACCCTGTAAACCAAAGAATCTCCCTGGCCTCCGGTTCACACTCAGTGGAGATAAAGGGGTTCTGCCTAGCAAACCTCACGGCCCAAGGCAGGAAATTCAACAATTTCCGCCTTTATGTCCTGCCGCACCTCTGCGCGGCTACACTCTTGGGGTTGGATTTCCAATGTAACTTGCAAAGCCTGACCTTCAAATTCGGCGGCCCTATACCCCCTTTACTGTCTGCGGCCTTGCGACCCTTAAGGTCGACCCGCCTTCCCTGTTTGCGAACCTCACCCCGGATTGCAAACCCGTCGCCACCAGGAGCAGACGGTACAGTGCCCAGGACCGGACCTTCATTAGGTCAGAGGTCCAAAGGCTACTGAGGGAAGGGGTCATTGAAGCTAGCTACAGTCCCTGGAGAGCTCAAGTAGTGGTGGTAAAGACCGGGGAGAAACATAGGATGGTCATTGACTACAGTCAGACCATCAACAGGTTTACGCAGCTGGACGCATACCCCCTCTCCCGCATATCCGACCTGGTAAACAGGATCGCGCAATATAAGGTCTTCTCCATGGTGGATCTCAAGTCCACCTACCATCAACTACCCCTCCGTACTAATGACCGCAAATACACTGCCTTCGAGGCAGATGGGCGGCTCTGTCATTTTTTAAGGCTTCCCTTTGGTGTCACTAACGGGGTCTCGGTCTTACAACGCGAGATGGACCGAATGGTTGACCGGTCCGGCTTGCGCGCAACGTTTCCGTATCTTGATAACGTCACAATCTGCGGCCATGACCAGCAGGACCACGACACTAAACTCCGAAAATTTCTCCAGACCGCTAAATTCCTTAAATTAACGTATAATAAGGATAAATGCGTATTTAGCACCGACCGTCTAGCCATTCTCGGCAACGTAGTGTGAAATGGAGTTATAGGCCCCAACCCTGGATGCATGCGCCCCCTCAGGGAGTTCCCCCTCCCCCACTGCCCCAAGCCCTGAAGCGCTGTACAACTACCAACCAGACACCTCACGAACGTCTCCTTGTTTTCCCCAGGAAGACCTCCTCTGGGACCTCGCTCCCGACTTGGCTAGCAACACCCGGACCCATCCTGCTCCGAAAACACGTGTGGGCGCACAAGTCGGACCCGTTGGTCGAGAGGGTCCACCTGCTGCACGCTAACCCCCAGTATGCCTACGTGGCATTCCCGGACGGCCGGCAAGATACGGTCTCCCTATGGGACCTGGCGCCCGCCGGAATCCCTTGCGCACCCAAACCACCCCCCCCCCCCCTCCACAGCACCTCACAGGAGGGTCAGTCCTCCCGCCGTTCCTGTCTAGGCCCCCCCACCCACCGACGCCCCCTACAGGCACCCCCCCTCTCGTCAACCTTTTTCCCCACCAGCGCCGTCTAGGGGTGATGAAGCTGCCATGGAGGCCGAAGCCACGCTCCCGGAGTCGCAGACACCCGGACCCCTGCCAGAATCACCAGCGAGGCTCAGACGATCCAGGAGGACGACCAGGCCACCCGACCGACTGATTGCTTCAGTATAACCGATCTGTAACTGTAAAAATAAATACTGAATGTATATATCTTCCACGATTGTAAATATTCTCTACAACCCTGTAAGGAGGTATCACGGTACCTCCATATCTGATCATACCATGTGAAATGCAATTGTAACCACTGGCCACCGCCCCCGCCGGACTCTTTTTTTAACAGGGGGTGAATGTGGTATTATCAGGTATTGCAGTACCTGAGAGGCTGAAGACCATTGGTTAAACCTAGGAGTTTACCATTGGCTGTTTTGTATGTAGCTCCGCCCTAACAGGCGGGGTATGAGAACCGGTGCCGTCCCAGCAGCCCTCATTCTGTACCGAAGCTGCTGAGGAACAGTTCTAGTCTATTAAAGCCTTCAGTTATGCTTTAACCTCGTCTTCACCATAATTGATCGTGCATCAGAAGGATAGAGCGGTCAACCACACCAAAAGCTGCAGGCAAGTCGAGAAAGATGAGGACGGTTAGTTTATTGCGCTCAGGCACAAAGAATGTCATTTGTGACTTTGATCATTGTTGTTTCAGTGCTGGAACAGGGAAGGCAACCTGACTGAAGGGTTTAAACATGCAATTATGAGGAAGCTATGCTCAGGTTTGGATGGCACATTCAAGGACTTTGGTGAGGAAAAGGAGGATGGAGATGGGACAGTCGCATGGAAGGTCATGGGGGTCTAACATGATTTTTTGAGAGGGGGTGATATTGCAGATTTGATTATTAACCA
Source organism: Scyliorhinus torazame (assembly GCF_047496885.1). Taxonomy (NCBI): domain Eukaryota; kingdom Metazoa; phylum Chordata; class Chondrichthyes; order Carcharhiniformes; family Scyliorhinidae; genus Scyliorhinus; species Scyliorhinus torazame. Next base: position 220,465,322 of record NC_092716.1, read on the forward strand.
GATATTAAAGGATTAAAGAAAAGCACAGTTTAGTTTTGCTCTCCTGAAATCCACATTTATGTTGGTCATTTGTGACTCACTGACCTGTAAAATACAAGTTACCTAGTTAAGCAGCAAAGTGTGAGAGAGGAAGTAGAGGTGGAATCCTAATCTATATAATCTCCTTCCTGCATTACTGCAGAAAAATTGTAACAAAATACCACTTTATTCAATAACCAAGCATGAAATTATGTTTGCAATACCCTTCAGCCTGAACTGAATAAATAAAGCCCAACTTGAAGAATTATCAAATCAATATAAATACAATCCATCACTTACCTTTCATTATATTGCAACTCTTGATATTCAGCTTGGATAAATTATGTATGTCCATATGAGCACATGTCACTAAATTGATAAACATTGTTTCATAGTGCTCAGTATATCCCCTACAATTGTAAATATCAATTTCAGTTTAGCAAAGGAAGAGGAAGAATTCACTCTATAATGCACAATAATTGCAACTCACTCCTTCAAGAAAAGGCAAACAGCCACAAGCAATCCAGTGCAGCATTGACTAAATCATTTAAATTGAATTCTAATCATTAAAAGACATGTAAGGCATCAAATACCGTTTTCAGTGGTTTCACATTCCATATTTTACGTTTCCACACAGACACACAAAACAAGTTCAAATCTCCAATGTACATACACCAATTGTCTTATAAATCTTTTATCCAACTCTGGGAATTCCTATGATCTTTTTAATGGTGAGATGGATTGGCAAACTGCAGAGATGGCATTTTGCCTCTTCATTGAAAATGTGAAGGTTGCGTTGGCAGAGAGAACTGAACTCTTTCCACCACATCCTAATCAGTATCACTTATTTTAATCACACAGTGGCCTCGACTTTTGACATGTTTTTTTCAGAAGAAACAGCTATCCAAATGGAAGAAATACGTTGATTATTACAAGCCTCCATTTTTGTATCGGCAGCAGACACTGGGCCCCATATCTGAATACACAAAGGAACCAATGTCACTGTGAAATCTCCTGCGCAATGCAGCATGAGCCAGGACTCCGACCTTCCGTCTACTACACATCTTTCTCGCTCACTATTTCCCAGACCCTCCTTTCTCGCAACCACTGTTACCTTCCCAACCTTGCTCTCCCTTTCAACCCAGTTGCATTTCACCTCTTTCCAATCCAATCGCCTTTTCTGCCATCCAAGTCATCATCTTGCCTGACTTGTTCATCCTCCCCCTGAATGGTTTCCCTTCCCGGTCCTCTTCAGCAATTTGCCTGAATGGTCCAATTCCTCTTTGCTAGCGAGCTGCCTAGACACACATTACATGTCACAGCTTCTTGATCCGTTGATAATGAGACACAAGAAAAATGCTGCCCAAACTATCTGTTCTATCATGGGGATCATTCTTTGTGTCCCATATCATAGCAAAGAAAGCAGCCCATCATACCTCTGTGGAATCTTGGATAGATTTATTCAATTAGTTCCAACACCCAGCATTGACACCATAGCCCTGCAAGTATTTTCTTTTCAAGTAAACATACAAATTCCTTTCGAATTCTACTGAATGTACTTCCACAAGGATTTCAGGCAGCTCATTCTAGGTCATAGCATTGCATTGCGTAAAACATATTTCCTCGTGACAGCTGTTTCGTTGCCAAGCACCTTAAGTGGTCAAGGTGATAATGGTTGACAGCAGTTTAAGATATGCACCCTTTAAAGGTATCATATCTCAACAGCCCCCAAATGCATGCACAACAGCCCCCCTCACACCCACTTCCATTGGAGGTGTGAAGTGTACTGACTGTATCAGCAGGGCAGGCAGGAATGGTGGAGAAGGAGTCGACCTCATCCACCCGTTCCCCTTGCCCTGAACCAATTGCTCCTTCAGACCAAGAAGGGCCCAAGTAAAATATCAATAACCAACCGCTCCCTTCTCCTGGTGATTCCTAATCAGGTAAAGTGTGCAAGGAATTTTCAGAATATATGTTGATGGGATGTTGGTGACGTCTTGATAAATTGTCACAGAAAGTCTCCAAAATGTATTAAAAGCCCACTTCAAACCTTCCGCAGCAAGTGGACTGTGAGAGCCGAGCATAGCTTTAAGTGGTGCTTGAAATTCTTTGTGATGACTTGTAAACTCCTGTTCAGATGGTCAGTGTTAGGGGGAGGTATTACTTGAAGCACCTGACAGCAGGCCATTTAATTTCAATCAGACCCGTAAGGAGCTTCATGGCAGGGGTTTTTTAAAGTACGGGTGTCGCGGCTGGGTGTCAGGAAGGATGCAGAACAATCAGTCACGGCGTTCCTGCGGTAGTCCCTATCCCGGGAGAAATGCCCAATGGCTGCTAGAAACACCTTTATTGATAATGGCAGCTGCTGCCACCTTTTAAATGAGAAGAAATTAGGCTGTGTGCAGTCTTCCGGCCAGAAGTGGCAGCAGTGAGCAGGTTACATGCCCTGCAGGTATACTTGACGTCAAGCTCTATGTGCATGCATTTGGTGCCAAATCACAGAGGAGGGCTTCCTCCATTTTGTAGCTGCTGGCAAGCAAGGCAGGAGGACTGTGAAGATTAACTGTTTTTTTTACAAGTAAGAGACAGCCAGACAACAAATAGGCAGTGTACCTACTGGTCAGGATCTCACAACTGAATCTGCTGGAGAAGAGCTGCACGGGAGAGTTAGAGAGTTAGGCCAGAGCAGTGCTAGTGTTAACTCTGCACAAAGCTCCAGAGCCTCTGGTTAACAGCCTACAAAGAAGTAACTGAACTCAGGAACAAAACAGTATAAAGATGATTACTTGTGGTATGGCTTTGTTAATTGTGCCAATGCAAATAAGGATGCAAAGCCCTGTGTTATATGCAGAAAAGTACTGGCAAATGAGAGGAGAATTTTTCAGATTTTGAAAGAGAAGTAGTGGGTGAAAAAATCCTCTTGAGGCTGAGACCCCAGAGTCAGTTATTAATTTATTGCTGACACCAAATGAAAAGACTGTGCTGCTATACCTGACCTGTGACAGCACATTAGAAACATGCCAAAAGGGCAGCATGGTGGCGCAGTGGGTTAGCCCTGCTGCCTCACGGCGCCGAGGTCCCAGGTTCGATCCCGGCTCTGGGTCACTGTCCGTGTGGAGTTTGCACATTCTCCCTGTGTTTGCGTGGGTCTTGCCCCCACAACCCAAAGATGTGCATGCTAGGGTGATTGGCCACGCTAAATTGCCCCTTAATTGGAAAAATTGGATTGGGTACTCTAAATTTATTTTTTAAAAAAGAAAAAAAAACATGCCAAAAGACCATGAGGCTGTCAGAATTCTGGAGTAGCATCTCCCAGGGGTATCCAGTGCTGAGTAAAACAAGCATTTTGTTGCTATTGCCCTTCAAGACAACTAACATGTGCGAGATTGCATTTTCCGTTCACACAAAGACGACGGCACAAAGAAACAGGCTGAAGTCTGCACCTAATATGCACATTGCCTTCTCCTCCTGTGAACTAAATTGCAGTGAGATCATGAGGACCAAGCAGGCTCCACTTTTGCATTAAAAATAAGTGAATGTGGGCAGCACGGTGGCGCAGTGGGTTAGCCCTGTTGCCTCATGGCGCCGAGGTCCCAGGATCGATCCCAGCTCTGGGTCACTGTCCGTGTGGAGTTTGCACATTCTCCCTGTGTTTGCATGGGTTTCACCCCCACAACCCAAAGATGTGTGCAGGGCAGGTGGATTGGCCAATCTACATTGCCCCTTAATTGGAAAATATGAATTGGGTACTCTAAATTTATTTTTAAAAAGTAAGTGAATGTGGCGTGTGTCATGAAGGTCGTCCGGTGTGGGGCCCGAAGGTCGGCCGATTGACAAAAGTGAGTCTGGGGAAAAAAAGTTTGAAGACACTTGCCTGGATCCTCTTGCCCATGACGCTGGAAATGTGGATTGCGATTGGGCAGAGAATCAAGCGTCCGGCAGAAATCGAGATTTGCGCCGGGCGCCATACTGACTGCTATATTCCGGAATCCTGCTGGCGGCAGGATCGGGATTTGACCCGCGCACCAGTGGGAGGATGGTAAGGGATGCAAATTGGTCCTAATGATCCATTTGCATCCACAAACGGGTCCAGCACCACAGTTTCCAGGCCCTCGCGATTCTCCGGTCTTCTGTGCTGGGGATCACTTGGGCGTGGATCACTAAGACTGGCATTTACAAGTGTGGCCCTGACATGGAGGGGCTCGCTGTGGGCCAAGGGGACAACTGCTTAAGGAAGTTTCCCCCAAAGTCCACTCCAGGGCCAACTTCGCACCCACAATGCAAGACCTGCCCACCCCTGCCCTACCAGACCCCCCCCACCGCCCTCCCCAGAGACCCCCTACAACAGGAGACACCCCAAGTGACCCCCTAGATAGGGAGAACCCCCACAGAGACCCCTGGAGAGGTAGACCTCCAACAGAGACCCCAAGAAACGGGCTCCCAACAGAGACCCCCTAACTAAAGGAATCCCACCACAGACCACCCAGGAAAGAAAACACATCAAAGAGAATTAAGTGCATTCCAATCAACCCCCTTCACGCCTGAGTGATATTGACATGCTCAGCTAGAAATTGACAGCAGTTAACTCTCTTTGAAGTGGTTGATCTTTGTAAACATTGTGGTTTCAGCACATCAGAGTTACTCCTCCATGAAGGGAGATGAATGAAGCTGTGTTTGCAGAAGCTGTCAGTCACAGCCCACAAAGAGAAATGAATGAATGGACTGCAGCAAAAAGATCTGAGGCGTTTAAAAACAGGTGACTGCTTTTTTCTTTCCACGAATGGACACATTGGGCAGGATTCTCCGTCGGCGGGATCCTCCACTTTGCTGGCAGTGCTCTCACGCCCGCGGATTTCATGACAATGTGGGGTTGCCTACAGTGGGAAATCCTACTGGCCGGCTGCTGGGACAGAGGATCCCGCTGCTGGCGGGTGCGCGCCGCAACAGAAAATGGGTGTGGTGGGATGACGAATCCCGCCCATGGTGCTTCCTCTGTCTGAGCCAGCAGGTCTATGCCCAGGTGAGTGTTACAACAATAGTTTTTTTCATTGCCCTGTCTGGACTGTTCCCTTGCTTCCTGGAGTCTCTTTTTTGGAGAGTCTGTGGGGGGGGGGGGGGGGAATCTGTGGGGGGGGGGGGCTCCTTTAGTTAGTGGGTCTCTGGGAGGTGCAGCTTTAATTAACGAGTCTCTGGGAGGTCCCATTTGTCAGGAGGTCTCTGTGTGGCTCCCCATATCCAGGGAGTCTCTGCAGGGGTCCCCCTACCCAGGGGGTCTGTGTGGGGGTCCCACTATCCAGGAGGTTTCTGTGGGGGTCCTCCTATGCAGAGGATACCCCTATTCAGGATGTCCTGGGGGGGTCCCTCAAGTCAGTGGGTCTTGGAGAGCCCCCCTATCTGGTGGGTCTCGGGTGGTCCTCATATTCAGGGGATCTCTGGGGGGAATGGGGGGGGAGGAGGGCGTGTCATCCTTGTACTTGGGAGGAGGAAATCTGCAGGTGGGGGTGGGGGGGGGGGTGCTGAAGTGAAATGTTGGGGGGGGGCTGCTTTTCAATCCGTGGGAGGTGGTGGCCAGCCACAGGATCTCACTATTGGGCCGCCTGCTCTAAATGGTGGCCCAATAGCGGGATTCCCTTGGGAATCCCTCATATTCCTCGCCAATGCATAAAGTAGATGCTGAGAGATACTAAATTGCTTCCTGAATGAGTTCCCAGCGGGAGTGTAAATCCGTTCCAATTCAGTTCCATAAGGTTGGATTCTCTGTTTCAGTGGCGAAGTGCCACCGTGCGGCGCGCGAGGCGATGTCGCCATTTCAGAGGGAGCGGAGACTCGAAAGCCAGCGTAAACCCGGTGCCGTCCCTGATTTGGGCAGCAGAAGCGATTCTACACCTGATCGGCAATTATAATATTGGCGTGGGGCAACGGAGAATCCCGCCCATGGGGCTGAATTCTCCGCCCTTAGGATTCTCCGTTTTGCCGGCAGCCCGGGGGTTTCCCGACGGCGTGGGGCTGCCGCACAATGGGAAACCCCATTGACCAGCTGGCCAAACGGAGAATCCTGACAGTGTGACGCACCAGAAATCTGGTGCAGCGGAACGAAGAAACCACGCCTATGGTCTCCCAAACGGAAAATCCCGGCCACTGTTCTAGGCAACGGTTCCTAGTATGCACATCAACTCCTCCACAGTTTAATACATTTCAGAGCTTGTTTAACGTGCAAGTTTAGAAATGACACCCCACGTACACAACAAATTAACAGATAAATGTAATCAAGGAGATGGGGGTGAAATTGGACATTGAGCTGTGGAGACATCCAGTATTGCATCTGCCATCTATTTTCAATCCCACCCAATGTTCCTGTTCTGTTCACTTCAAAACAATGAATATTCGCTGTGTCCTATAACGGGAGACAAATGCAAAGTCTGTTTTTAGTTGGGTTGTATTCGTCACTCAAAAGCATTAATTGCCCATCTCTAATTATCTAGAAAAGTGATGGACAGCTACTTGAAGCCCTGTTATCCATGTGTGGATGATAGTCCCCCAGTGCTAATAACGGGAAATTTCAGGATTTCCAACAATAATGAAGGACAGTAATATATTTCCAAACCAGGTTGCTGTACGACTTGGAGGGGGACTTGGAGGTGGTGATGCTCCCATGCACCTGCTGCCCTTGTATGCCTACCTGGATGTGGTCATGGGTTTGGGAGGTGTTTTGAAGAAGCCTTGGTGAATTGCTGCAATGCACCTTGTAGATGGCACACTCTGCACCCACAGTGTGCAGATCAAGGAGGAGGTGTCAATCAAGCAGGTTGCTTGTCCTGGATTATTTCAAGCTTCATGGGTGTTGGAACTGCGTTCATTCAGGTAAGTGGGGTGTATTCCATCAGGCTCCTGTCTTGTGCTTTGTATGTGGTGGAAATGCTTTGGGAATTCAGGATGTGAGTCATTCGCCATAGAATTGCTAACCTGTGACCTTCTCTTTCAGTCACCAGACTTATGTAGCTGGTTCAGTTAGGTTTTTGATTTCCTGGATGCTGATGGTGGAGGGTACAGTGATGGTAATGCTTTTGAATATCAAATGGAGGTGATTTGGACTTTCTCTTATTGGAGATGGTCATTGTCTGGTCCTTGTATATTAGCCTAGGCCTTCCACTTATTAGCAGAGGCCTGAATGTTGTCCAGATCTTGCTGCACACAGCCATGGGCTGCTTCATTATCTGTGGAGATGTGACAGAACTGAACATTGTGGAAACATCAAGGGACATCCTTATGATGGGGGAGATCACTGATGAAGCAACTGAAAATATCTGGGCCTAAGCAATTCCTGCAGCGATGTCCTGGGGCCGAGATGATTGGCCTCCAACAACCATAACCACCTTCCTTTATTCTATGTGTGATTCCAGTTAGTGAAAAGTTATCCCTTGATTTCAGTTACACCCGATGCTGCTCCTGGAATGCTCATCTACACTCCTCATTAAATCAGGTTTGGTCCCCTGTCTTGATGGCAATGATGGAGTGAGGGATATGCTGGGTCATGATGGTACAGGTTGTGACAGAATACAAGTCTAATGGATACCACATTTTGAGTTGCTAGATCTGTGCTGAAGCTAAGCCTATTTAGCACTGTGATAGTGCCACAGAGCACATGGAGGCTGTTGACAGTGTGAAATTAGGAGTTCCTTCCCATAAGGAGTATGCAGTGGTCACTCCAACAAATACGTTTATGGATGGATGCATTTGCAATGATTAGATTAGTGAGGCTAGGTCAAGTACGTTTTTCTTCTTTTGGCTTCACACACCAGCTGTCAAAGGCCCAATCTGGCAGTCATGACCTTCAGGACTTGGCCAACAGTGTTGCTACCAAGCCAGTCTTGGTGATGTACATTGAAGTCCCACAACCTCACTAAACTGTGTGCTACACAGTGATTGTTTTGTATTGTGTCCAAAATGGAGGAGTACTGATTCATGACCTGAAGGGTGGTCTTTAGTGGTATTCAGCAGTATTTCTCCTTACCCATGTTTGGCCTGGTGTCTGGAGATTTTATTGGATCCAAAGTTAATTTCCCCTGGAAATTATGTCTCGACTGTATAACCGTTCACTGTGTTTCCACTTCTGTACCATCTGTCCTACTGGCGGGGCAGAACATACCCAGGGATAGTTTTGGAGTAGTCTGGGACATTGGCTGAAAGATATGATTCTGTGAGTACGGCTCAGTCAAACTGTTGCTCTCCTAGTCTGCTCATATCGGCAAAATAAATTCTTCTGCTAAAATGCACAGAATGTCAAATCAATAAACAGATATTGTTTCTAAAACTATGGATACAATACAAAAATGTTAGATAAAATAATGCTTGAAAACCACGGGTGCGATTTAGCCACTGTGTTGTGCCTGGTGCGAAGCTGGGCACAACGGGCGAAACCCACGACAGCCCCAAATTAGGGTTCGCGCTGGGTGCCAGGCCAATCGCGAGTCACCCGATTCGTTATACCCGGCACGATTAGGATCATGCCCAGCCAGGGTGCCCAGGTGGTACTGGAAGTGTGCCAGCGGCACTGCCAGGGTGCCACGCTGGCAGTGCCAAGATGCCTGGGGGCGAGGTTGGCACTGCCAGTGTTTGGGGCCTAGGGGGCCTTGCCGATGAAAGAGGGGAGGTGAGGGGAATTTTAGGGCACAATAAAAGACTGGAGGGGTGAAGAGGGGGGTCCTCAAAGCTGAAGGGAGCTGAAGGGTGGGGGGTGTAGGGATCAGGGCAGCCGTTCAAAATGGCGGCCCGATCTGCGAGGAAGCGGTCCTGCCGATGAGCTCTGCTCAGCTCCCCAGTGCAGGAAATCTGCCTCAGTGTGGCCTCGATGGGGAGAAACTCCCCGAAGCCCCAAAAAACGTCAGCGTGCAGTTGAGTAGCAGGGCCAATCTCACCATTGCAGCCACTGAGAAATACCCTGCCAAACGGGCCTGAAACCGGACATTGAAATATTTCGGCTGAATCACATTAGAAGCACATTACAGCTTCTATTCCAACCAAGCTTTCCTTTCAATTTCGAGTAAAGATTTTGTTGCCCTTCGCATTGTTTCTCTACATTTGATGAGATCTCATGTTGTTGGCAAGGCCTCATGTAAAACAATAAAAAATTCCCTGCCGTTTCCCTTCCATTGAATATAATGATGAATAATCACTCAGCTGTCCCACTGATTTCTGGTGTGTGCTGAATACAAAGCCCCACCAGTTATCAAAAATATCTCTCAGAGCCCAATGTTTCAATAATAAAGCTATGTTCCTGAATGGAATTGATGGGTGGTTGACGGAGAAAGAAACCTTCATAAAGAGTGGAACTATACCTGCTGCCTCACTAGTTTCTTCAACAAATCACAGGGAAGTAGTAACACACAAACTGCAGAAGATCCAATTCAGTGGATGGAGATGGAGATGATTCATTGTGCGGGGGATGACTCTGAAATTAAAGGTGTCAGGTCTGATCCAGAGTAGAATCCTTCTTTTAATAAAGACACGGGGAGTCTACACCGAGTAAAATAAGGAAACAAGTTTTTATTTTCAGCAGAATACATACACAGCCCTGTAGATCCCTGCCGGGTCCCTCTGGTTGGTGCCTTACTGGCAAATCTTTATACAAAGGTTAACAGAGATTCCCCGCCCCTAGCGGGGGAGCTTGTACTCCGCAAGGACCACGGGGAAGATATTCATTCCCACCCCAGAGGCGCCATGCAGGCTATTACATTCCTCCCAACAAAGTTCGAAGACCCCCCGACGACCGATGAGATGGAGAAGCAGACGGAGGATGTCAGATTCTTTTCAGCCCCGGCAATTCATCATTGAGGAGAAGCACCAGATCAGTCGGCGTATACCGTTCTGGTGAACGTCGTCTGCAGCAGGAACGCCGCGGCGGACTATCGGCAGGTGGCAGCTGTTCGGTGTTCGATACCTCAGAGGTCTCCATCTCCATTTACGAGTCGGAAGATATCAACGTTGAGGCATGTCGGCTTCATGAGAGACCAGGGGCGAAATTCTCCCCCAACGGCGCGATGTCAGCCGACTGGCGCCAAAAACGGCGTCAATCAGACGGGCATCGCGCCGGCCCAAAGGTGCGGAATGCTCCGGATCTTTGGGGGCCGAGCCCCAACATTGAGGGGCTAGGCCGACGCCGGAGGGATTTCCGCCCCGCCAGCTGGCGGAAATGGCGTTTGTTGCCCCGCCAGCTGGCGGAAATGGCGTTTGGTGCCCCGCCAGCTGGCGCGGAAATGCGGTGCATGCGCGGGAGCGTCAGCGGCCGCCGACAGTTTCCCGCGCATGCGCAGTGGGGAGAGTCTCTTCCGCCTCCGCCATGGTGGAGGCCGTGGCGGAGGCGGAAGGGAAAGAGTGCCCCCACGGCACAGGCCCGCCCGCGGATCGGTGGGTCCCGATCGCGGGCCAGGCCACCGTGGGGGCACCCCCCGGGGTCAGATCGCCCCGCGCCCACCCAGGACCCCGGAGCCCGCCCACGCCGCCTGGTCCCGCCGGTAAATACCAGCTTTGATTTACGCCGGCGGGACAGGCAATTTCTGGGCGGGACTTCGGCCCATCCGGGCCGGAGAATTGAGCGGGGGGTCCCGCCAACCGGCGCGGCCCGATTCCCGCCCCCGCCCAATCTCTGGTACCGGAGACTTCGGCGGGGGCGGGGGCGGGATTCATGGCGGCCAACGGCCATTCTCCGACCCGGCGGGGGGTCGGAGAATGACGCCCCAGAGACGTCACAACAGGCTGGTCCGGCAATGGGGCCGGAGGATCCCGGACAGGTTTCTTTCGAGGAACCTGACGCGGGAGCAACCCACATGAGCGAATGTGATCCAAATGCCGTCGCATCAGTTACCACGAACCTGGTAAGAGACTGGTCCTGTTTGGCAGACGACAATTCCCGAGAGCCAGCGAGCATCGTCAAAGAGGTCGACGGTGAACTGCCCTTGCAAATCTTGGCTAGGGCGCACCTTTGTGCCGGTGGCCAGAATAATCAAACTCAAAAGATATGAGCGCTCGCTCGACAGTTGCCCGGGAGTTGATCATCGCCATTCTATGGACCTCCAGCCACTTTGAGTGGGTGTCAACCAGGATGAGGAACATTGACCCCAGGAATGGACCAGTGAAACTGGCATGTATGTATGCCCAGAACTGTCTTGGCCACTCCCAAGGGTGGAGGGGTGCAGCCGCAGAGAGCTTCCAGTGCACTTGATAGTTGGGCCAACACCACGATATCCACGTCCAAACCTGGCCACCTTAGCAGGGCCAAATCTTCATTTTGGACACTCTGGGGTGATGGCCATCGCTCATCCGATGAGACAGGGCTGCCCCAATCCCATACGGTGAAGCATCGCACATGACGTACAATGATTTTGAAGGGTCAAAGTGCATCAACACTCCGAAGAGGACAACCACCGTTTCACTTCTTAACAGCCTCATCCTGAGCCTTGCTCCATTCCCAAGGCTGTTGCTTCTTGAAGAGGAAGTGAAGGGGGGCCAGGACGGTTGCCAGATTTGGAATAAATCGGCCACAGCAATTTACTAGTCCGAGAGAAGAGTGAAGCTCGTTGGCGAGTGTGGGGCGGGGCCATTTTGATGGCTCTCACTTTCTCAGCAAATGGGTGCAGGTCTTCCCAGTCCACCCGACACCCTAAATATACCCCTCCCCTTGTGTGAAACACGCACTTCGCATGGCACAGCGGACCCCATACTCCGAAAAATGTTTCAGTACCGCCTCGAGGTTCTGCAAATGAGCATATCATCCAAGTAAACCTGTAGTAAATCACTGTGTTCTGATATTAGAGGTTGTACGGTAGAACCTGCACTACAGGTTCACCTGTGGCCCCTGCATGCTAGCTCCGCCCAGGAGGCGGGTTATAAATATGCGTGGCCTCCAGCTCGCAGCCATTTCGTCAGCTGCTGTGGGAGGCCACACATCTGATGCTAATAAAGCCTCAGTTTGGATTCAACTTCGTCTCCAGCCAAATTGATCCTGCCTCAATTTATTAGTATCTGATTCAGAAGATGGACCTCCGGATTAAACCAGCTCGACTGCAGCTGGATCCACACGCAAGCGACGCCAGAAAGGACTTCCAGCACTGGCTAGCTTGTCTTGAAGCGTATATCAACGCGGCGCCGACCCCTGTTCCAGAGGCTCAGAAGATCCAAATATTGTACTCCAGATTCAGCTCCAAAGTCTTCCCGCTGATCCAGGATGCGCCCAATTACGCTGATGCCATGACGCGACTCAAAGAAAATTATGAACAGAAGACGAACACGCTCTTCGCAGACACGCGCTTGCGATGCGTACTCAACTACCTGGTGAGTCAATTGAGGACTTCTGGAGGGCCCTGATCCCACTAGTTTGGGACTGTGACTGCCAGGACGTTACTGCTAATGAGCACTCGGATCTCCTTATGCGGGACCAATCTGGGATTGGTTTTGATGTTATCAGGCAGCGGCTCCAAGAAGGGGCCACGCGCGACCTCGCAGAGACTAAAACACAACCCTTTCCATGATGGTCACCCTGCGCAATGTCCAGTCCTATGCCTTCAACCGCGCGGCCCACTCCTCCTACGCTTCGTGGGCCCCACATGCAGCCGTGCCAGCGGGGGCGCTACCCACCCAATACGCCTGCGCTACGCGCCAGCCAGTGATCTCCGGGGGGCCCCGATGCTATTTTTGCGGCCAGCAAAAACACCCCCGCCAACGCTGCCCAGCCCGCGCTGCCCTTTGTAAGGCCTGCGGGAAGAAGGGCCACTTCGCTGCGGTGTGCCAGGCCCGCTCAGCGGCCGCGGTCGCCCCCTCCCCATCCCAGCCATGTGCGAACAATGGGCGCCGCCATCTTCTCCCCCGCACAACACGTGCGTTTCATGGGCGCCGGCATCTTGCTCCACCCCCGCAACGTGCATTCCATGGGCGCCGCCAATTGTAATCCCCAGGATCAACGGGCGCCGCCATCTTGTCCACCCCGCAGCACATGGACACCAACGGCGTTCCAGTTCCTCAACTCAACAGCCGCCTCACTACCCGACAATCAACCACGGCTCGCCTCCATGGCAATCGACCAGTCCCGACCACATAATCTCACCAACGCATCCACCAACGTGAAAGTCAATGGCCATGTGACCTTCTGCCTACTGGACTCCGGGAGCACCGAGAGCTTTGTACACCCAAATAGGGTAAGGCACTGCTCCCTTAAGGTACACCCTACTAATCAAAGTATCTCCCTGGCCTCTGGATCCCATCGCGTAGCGATCCGTCGGTACTGCACGGTCACGCTCACAGTCCAAGGCGTAGAGTTCCACGGCTTTCGCCTCTACGTCCACCCTAACCTCTGCGCTGCACTTATCCTCAGCCTGGACTTCCAGTGCAACCTCCAGAGCCTGACCCTGAAATGCGGCGGACCCTTACCACCCCTCACTGTGTGCGGCCTCGTGACCCTAAAGGTCGATCCTCCTTCCCTCTTTGCCAATCTAACTCCAGATTGCAAACCGGCGCCACCAGGAGCAGATGGTACAGCACCCAGGATAAGGCCTTCATCAGGTCCAAGGTCCAGCGGTTGCTTCAGGAGGGAGTCATCGAGGCCAGCAACAGCCCTGGAGAGCTCAAGTGGTAGTAGTTAAGTCTGGGGAGAAAAACCGAATGATCGTGGACTACAGCCAGACCATCAACGCAGCTCGACACATACCCCCTCCCACACATATCTGACACGGTTAACCAGATTGCACAGTACAGGGTCTTCTCAACGGTGGACCTGAAATCCGCTTACCACCAGCTCCCCATCCGTAAATCGGACTGGCCATACACCGCCTTCGAGGCAGACGGTCGGCTATATCACTTCCTTAGGGTCCCCTTCAGTGTCACCAATCGGGTTTTGGTCTTCCAAAGGGAGATGGACCGAATAGTCGACCGGTACGGCTTGCGGGCCACGTTTCCGTACCTAGACAATGTGACCATCTGCGGCCATGATCAGCAGGACCACAACGCCAAGCTCACATATAACAAGGAGAAGTGTGTGTTCCGCACAAACCGCTTAGCCATCCTCGGCTACGTGGTCCAGAAGGGAGTTCTGAGGCCCGATCCCGACCGCATGCGCCCCCTCATGGAGCTCCCCCTCCCCCACTGCCCCAAAGCCCTCAAACGCTGCCTGGGGTTCTTCTCATATTACGCGCAGTGGATCCCAAACTATGCGGACAAGGCCTGCCCACTCATACAGTCCACTCATTTCCCCCTGAGGGCCGAGGCCCAATAGGCTTTCGCCCGGATCAGAGCTGATATTGCCAAAGCTGGAATGCACGCTGTAGATGAAACACTTCCTTTCCAAGTAGAAAGCGACGCATTGGATGTCGCCCTTGCCGCCACCCTCAACCAGGCAGGCAGTCCCGTGGCATTCTTTTCCCGCATCCTCCATGCCTCCGAAATTCGGCATTCATCCGTCGAAAAAGAGGCCCAGGCTATCGTTGAGGCTGTACAACATTGGAGGCATTACCTGGCTGGCAGGAGATTCACTCTCCTCACTGACCAACGGTCGGTAGCCTTCATGTTCAACAACACACAGCGGGGCAAGATCAAAAATGATAAAATCTTGGGGTGGAGAATCGAGCTCACCACCTATAATTACGAGATTAAGTATCGCCCTGGCAAACTCAACGAGCCCCCAGATGCCCTATCCCGAGGTACATGTGCCAGCGCACAAATAGACCGACTCTGGACCCTGAACGACAGCCTTTGTCACCCAGGGGTCATTCGGTTGTACCATTTCATTAAGGCACAAAATTTGCCGTACTCTGTCGAGGAAGTAAGGACAAATCACCAAGGACTGCCAGGTCTGTGCGGAGTGCAAACCGCACTTCTACCGGCCGGACCGCGCGCACCTGGTGAAGGCCTCCCGCCCCTTTGAACACCTCAGCGTGGATTTCAAAGGCCCCCTCCCCTCCTCCGATCGACACACATATTTCCTCGGTGTGATCGATGAATACTCCCGGTTTCCCTTCGCCATCCCATGCCCCGTCATTAAAGCCCTTAATTCTATCTTCACTATGTTTGGCATCCACGCCTACATCCACAGTGACAGGGGATCCTCATTCATGAGTGATGAGCTGCGTCAGTTCCTGCTCAGCAGGGGTATCGCCTCCAGCAGAACGACGAGCTACAACCCCCGGGGAAATGGACAGGTAGAAAAGGAGAATTGATGGTATGGAGGGCCATCAGACTGGACCTGCGGTTCAGAAATCTCTCGGTCTCCCACTGGCAAGAGGTCCTCCTGATGCACTACATTCCATTCGCTCATTACTCTGCACGGCTACTAACAGTACACCACATGAACATCTTTTTTGCCTTCCCCAGGAAGTCCACATCCGGGGTGTCGCTCCCAACTTGGCTCACAGCTCCGGGAACCGTGCTTCTCCGTAAACATGTGTGGCTCCACAAGGCGGATCCGTTGGTGGAAAGGGTGCACCTGCTCCATGCAAACCCACAGTATGCCTACGTGGCGTTCCCCAATGGCCACCAGGATACCATCTCCCTCAGGGACCTGACACAAGCAGGTTCCACCCCCACACCACCCCCGTCGCCCCCGGTGCCACCATCACCCCCCCTAGGAACGTCCGTCCTCCCCCTGCCCACCCCCATTGATGAAGAGGATTTCGGCACGCTCCCGGAGTCAACTTCGACCATGACAGCGCCAACATCGCCGTCACCACTTCGCCGACCTCAAAGGACCATCAAGGCTGAACCTCTGACCGGCCCGCCGGATGACCAGAGACATTTTTTTTTACTGCTCTGTCAATATTAAAAATTTCTAATTGTATATAGTTATCCACCACCCCCACCGAACTCAATTTCAACAGGGGGTGAATGTGGTAAACCACTGTGTTCTGATATTAGAGGTTGTACAGTAGAACCTGCACTACACGTTCACCTGTGGCCCCTGCATGCTAACCCCGCCAAGGAGGCGGGTTATAAATATGCGTGGCCTCCAGCTCGCAGCCATTTCACCAGCTGCTGTGGGAGGCCACACATCTGATACTAATAAAGCCTCAGTTTGGATTCAACTTCGTCTCCAGTCAAATTGATGGTGCTTCAAAACCACAACGCATGGTAATCCACACAGGATGTTCTACCTCATGCGCTGGAACACTGCGCACGCTGAGGATACACTGAACAGCAGTTGCGTGGACTCATAGTGTCCCTTGTGCGTATTGATCACGACATACTTCGTGAGAATTTATCGAGCTCCAGATGCAGATAAGCATTGCTCATGTCCAATTTCGTAAATGTACAGCCATCGGCCAATGTTGCATAAAGACCCTCGATGCGGGGTAAAGATTAACAATGTGGGGAAGGTGAACTGATTGATGCCCATAACTACTGGAGCAAGGGTGGACCCTCAATATTCAGTTGTTCCCCTGTGTAAGTGGCCAAACGAGCCGCCGTGTCAGCTAAAGTCCAAGTATGCTCACCTTGTTTTATAAGATTAAAGGTGCTCTGCGCTACCACCGAAACGGCAGCTCCGGTATCCAACTCCATTTGGAGCATATAGCCATTCACATCTATTGGAACGCGAATGGGGGCTACATAGGGTGATGCTAAACAGGTCAGCTGCATCTCAGCCTCATTCTTGGCCTCTTCTAGGTCATCCAGATGCAAGGCCCAACCCCGAAGCTCTAGCCTACCTCAACCAGGGTGCCTGGAGCGCTTGCCTTCTTGCAGCCTGCGAGTATGCCTAGATCGGCGGCCACATATTGCACATGGGCCGGAATCGCTTTCAGCTGAGTCCGATGACATCACACATCTCACCGGCCAGCTCTTCGCCCAGAGGTCAGAATCACTGCGGTATTCGGTCGGGGCTGCGGAGATACCACGTGAGGGGTGACACCCCAAAACGTTCGCCACCATCTCTTGTATCTCTTGGACTCCGCATTCCATGCTTTCCCAGGACAAGGAGATCTGCAGTGCCTGCCGATAGGTCAGAGAGTTTTGCCCAAAAGCTTCTTCTGTGATTCCATATTGTTTATACCGCAGACTAAACAATCTCAGAGCATATCAGATAAAGCAGTTCCATACTCACAAAACTCAGCTATCTTCCATAGCCATGATGCACACTCAGTGATGGACTCACCGGCGCACCTCTCCACCATATTAAACCAATATCTTTGAATGTTTACCGACAGGGTCAGGTTAAAGCGTTGCATCACTAGTGCCACATGTTGGTCGAACGATTGCGTATCTGGTGCCGCCGGATACATGAGACTCCGGATCACCCCGAAGGTATGTGATCTGCAGATTGTTAACCATATGACCGTCTGGCGCTTGTTTTCCGTGATGTTGTTTGCCCGGAAGAAGAACGCTTCTGTGTATTGCTTCCAGACCTCAACATCGGTGCCCAATGCATGTAACCGCCCAAACAGTGGCATGGCGAATCAAGTGACTCAAAACCTGGGTCCAGAAAATCGATAAATAGGTCGCAACATCGACAGCCAGCCAGTTTACTCCTTGCCGCCAGTTTAACATGGACACGGGGAGTCCACACCAAGTAAAATAAAGAAACAAGTTTTTATTTACAGCACAATATATCTACTGGGCTCCTTTCCGAACAGTGCCTTCCTGGCCAATCTTTTATGCAGAGATTAATAGAGATCCTCCGCCCCTAGTTGGGAAGGAGCTTGTACTCCACAGGGGCCACGGGAAAGATAATAATTCCCATCCCATGGGTCCCGTGCGGACTATTACAGTTACGATACTGCAATAGCCAAAGTGACTCAGAATGAATTTGACAAACTCATTGCATCGAATGTCGAAGACGATATTTTGTATAAGTCAACCCTTGTTTTTGGAAGAATTTTTCAAGTTTTCAAAGGTTGAATTGTACACCACCATCGATGGTAATTTATTTAAAAATTATACTGTTAAGTTAATGTCAGCTCACTGGTGGTTAATTCCACACAACACACAAGCTACTAAAAATAAGGATTAAACCATGACTCAAATTGATATTTTTAAAGCCACATCAATCTGTGATAAAGGGGTTCATTAAGACATCCACGTGGCTATGTTGAGCCACATTGGAACTGACAGAGCGGCACAGATTTACAAAGAGAAACAGCAGGTTTGATTGGCACCGCAAACTGTACTCTATGTAAAATAAATCAACTTGTCGTCTTATAGGTGGCCTCATCACACCGCAGTATTTATCAGTCTACCTTCCGAACGATAGAAAAATTCATACGGGGCACATCAAGGTTTCAATGATCAGTACACAGAAGGAACTTTATTGTTATGCCCAGCACCCTGCCTTCCAACCCTCATCCCAAGTTAAACAATTGGCCTGGCTAGGTTGGTCAGTGAAGGTAGACCTCTGATCATATGGTGCCCTGGGTTCACTTATAGGGAGGACCAGGAGAGATCATCGACTATCTATCTATTTAGGAATATCTATTTAGATCTGAAATTTACATTACATCTCGTTAAAAATAAAAAACATATTTTTTTTGCAGCGAGCTTTTAGAAAAACACAATTACATTCTGGTAAGCATGAAACTAATGTGGGGTTCTGATTTTATATAAAACATTCCAACAGTTTAGACTGGGATTAAATAAAATTAGCTTTATTGAACACCACTGCCACAATGAAATTGTATTTTTAAGGGAATCAAAATATTATCTCACACAGCATCTATTAGGATGAATTATTTACATGATCACCTTCTTATGCTTTTCTCCCATTAGATATGCTTTTTGATTTTATGACTTAAATCTGCTGAAATCTTTCTGCAAATACATTTTATACCTTTCACTGTTAAAATAAATAGAACACCCGCATCAAGTCTATATTATGCAAACTATTAAAATTCATTGTCATTTTTAGAAAAAGATGCCTGTGACTTCAAATACTTACATTGAACAGAGTGAGACCAGACGTTGTGCATTGCTTTATATAACTATTTCTGACGTATCTGTATCTAAGCAGGACATTTGAAGGACAGATGCATTTAATGCTCTCTATTAAATGAGATTTAGATGACTTTCAGGCATAAGTTATTGGCAAAGTGGGAAAGATCTTAAAGCTCTATACCTCGGTAAAGTATCAGAAAGTGTGTTTCATGAATATCCTTACTTTTCTTATTTGAAACAATCGGCAATTTCAACCAATAAAAAATGTAAAAGCATTGTCAGCGAGATAATTCTGAGAAAATTGCTATGATTTAAATAGGAATCAATTAGATTGTGGCTCATCTACCCACCTTGGATCCATAAACCTTGATGCTCTTGACCAACAAAAATTCGATTAATCTCAGTTTTGAAAATTTTCAGCTGACCCAACTTCAGCAGCTTTTGGAGGCCAGGAGTCCCAGTTTTGCACTAGCCCTTGTGTGAAGAAATATTTTCTGACATCACTCCTGAACAGCTTTGCTAAAATAGTTTGCTAAGTACCCCCAATAAAGTACGGAGTTTCTCTGTGTCTGTTAAACTCTGATTGCCAATTGGTGAAGGAAGGATTCAAAGCCAGTCTTTACTTGGAATAGTTTTATTCAGAGTGAAACATTATTAGGGTATATATATCTCCTGACTTCACTCAACTCCTCTGTTATTTGTGCTCAAGTAACTATCCAATCAATATCCTCCATCTGTATGTACTTAACTTCAATTGATACAATTAACAGATACCCTTTTCTTGAAATAAAACTTATAGTTAATATGCACAAACAATATTTCAAAAATATTTTTTTGAAAATGTTTTTATTAAGTTTTTAACATTTTATATTAAATTACCAAACATACAAAGAAATACCTTTAGTAAAACACCAACCCCAGACAAATCCCCCACAACCTACCAAACAGAAACCAAGAGAAACAAAACAGAAAAAGGTCAGAACCCTTCCCCTCCACCCCAGCGACCCATCCCAACCTTTCCCCTTCCCCCCCCAATAGATAAGTGACCAATTCTCTGAAATACAATAGAATTTCAGAATTGAGGGGCTGGTTTAGCTCAGTAGGCTGGACAACTGGTTTGTGATGCAGACCAAGACCAGCAGCATGGGTTCAATTCCCGTACCAGCTGAGAATTCTGAATTCTCCCTCCGTGTGCCCGAACAGGTGCCGGAATGTGGCGATTGGGGGGTTTTCACAGTAATTTCCTTGCAGCGTAAGCCTACTTGTGACAATAAAGATTATTTTTTTAATTTTAGAAATGGCTGCCATCTCTGATCGAACCCTTCAATCAACCTCCTCATGGTTTACCTTCTCGAGGTGCAAAAACTCTATCAAATCCCCTAGCCACTCAACGGTGTTGCCAACATCCAGCTCACCAGAATCCACCTCTGCATCACCAACGAGGCAAGGGCCAAGACATCCGCACTCATCTGCAGCTACGGTATATCCAAAACCCAAAAAATAGCCGCTAGAGTGTATGGTTCTAGCTCAATATTTACGTCACCCACATGGCATCAAAAAAGGATCCGCAGAAATCCATCAGCTTTAAACAGGACCAGATCATGTGTGTGTGGTGTGCAGGCCTCCTTGAACAGCGCTCGCACCCACCCTCCACTCCCTCAAAAAAAATCTCATCCTCGCCTCAGTGAGGTGCGCTCGAAACACTTTCAATGAAAAAGGCTCAGTCAGGTAGCATTCACCCTCTGCAGCCCCCGTTCCTCCACCCATTTCGCTTTCACCCCTTCCACCAAACTCAACTCTTCCCCTGCTATCTGCGCATATATGCCGGACGTACTGCCCTCCTCTGATTCTTGAACAGGAGAGAATCTCTCCAATAAGGAAAATGGCCATAGCACCAGAAAAGTCAGAAGAAAACCTCTTAACAATGCTCCTCCAGGCTGGCAAACCTCCCTTCGAAAAATATATTCCCCACTCTCTCCAGCCCTCTCTCCATCCATGCAGAAAATGTGGCATCCAGCCTTACCGGCTCAAATAGGTGGTTATCACAAATGGGAGCCAGTCTTGAAGCTGGCCCCAACTTAAAATGCTGGCGGAGGTGCCTCCATATTTTCAGCGTGGCCACCACCACTGGATTCGATGAGAACTTTGCTGGCACCAACAGACGTGGCGCCATTACCAGTGCCCCTAAACCTGTCCCCCTACATGACTTTGACTCCATCTGAACCCAATGAGCCCCCGGGTCCCCGCACCACCCCCGCACCTCCTCTGCTTTAGACAATACAACAAATTTGGCAATGCTAAGTCCCCTGCCTGTCCCTCCCGCTGAAGCACATCCTTCCAAATCTTCGGGGCCTTACCTGCCCGGATAAAAGTGGAAATACGCCGCTCCACCTTTCGGAAAAACGGAAAATAGAAATTTCGGCAAGATGTTCATCTTAACCAATTGGACCTGGCCCGCCAATGATAACGGGAGACTGTCCCACCTCTGAAAGTCCACTTTAACTCTACCCACCAAGCTTGTAAAATTCAGCCTGCAAAGCAGCCACCTAGACCCCTATATATCGAAAAGTAATCCCCACCAACCGAAACGACAAAGGCCCCCCCCCCCCCCCCCCACAATCTGGCTCCCCTCTCTGAGGCACCAACCACAAATTATTTACTCTTCCCTAAGTTCAACTTCTAACCGGAGAAGGCCCCAAAGCAATGCAAAATACCCATAATGGATGGCCTGGGTCCCGAACGAACAGCAGCAAATTGTCAGTGTATAACGACACCCTGTGTTCCACCCTATCTCTAACAATCCCACTCCACGCATTTAAGGCCCTCAACGCAATGGCCAAAGGCTTGACTGTCGACCTCAATGCAGCCGAAAGGAACTGGCGCTCATGATGTTGGTACAAACACAAGCAAATGGAACCGCATACAGCAACATTACACACGGCACAAACCCTGGACCAAATCCAAACTTCTCCAGCACCGCAAAAGGTTACCCCACTACACATGGTCTAACGTCTTCTCCGCATCCAATGATACAATGATCTCCTGAACCGGCTGGCCACACGGTTAAGCACCACATTCAGCAACCAACGCACATTCAACGATAACCTCCGCCCCTTCACAAACTCACCTGATCCTTCCTACTACTTCCAGGAGGCAAGGCTCCAACCTTAATGCCAATACCTTGGCCAAGAACTCGGCATCTACATTTGCCAGGGAGATAGGATGATACGACCCATGCTCCATGGAGTCCTAGGCCTTCTTCAGGAGCAGCGAGATGTATGCCTGCCCAAGTGTCCATGGAACGGGGCACCTTGCAAAGGAGCCCCTGAGCATACCCAACTGATCTGAAAATGTCTTATAAAATTCCGGCCTTGGTGTCTTCCCTACCTGCATCTGCCTCAACATTGCCTGAATCTCCTCCAGGGACAATGGCACCTCCAGTTCCTCCCGTAACTCCTCCCCGACCTTGGGAAACACCAGACCTCCCCAGAAACTCTGCCATCCCTCGTTCGTCCCCAGATGGCAGAGTTGCTGTATGCGGCTCTATTTGCTAATCTATACAATCTCTCACAGAAGGCCCTAAACACTTGATTCACCTTCTCCAGGATGGAGACCAACATACCCTCCAAATCCCTAACTTGAAAAATCTCCCTGTCTGTCTTCTGCCATCTCAATTGGTGAGCCAAGAGATGGCTGGCTTTCTCCCCATACTCATGCACTGCTCCTATCGCCTGCCGCAATTGCCGCACCGCATTGACAGCAAGTCAAACCGCATTTGCAGTTTTTTCTCGCACACCTAAAGCTCAGGAGGCAGGCGCCTCGCATACCTACAATCCACTCCTAGAATTTCATCCACCAGATTCTGTTGCTCCTCCCTCCCCTCCGTGTGCACATGTGCCTTAAACACTATAATCTCTCCCCTGATCACCACCTTCAATGTCTCCCATAAAATCGAGGGTGAGACCTCCCCATTATCATTATTTTCCACGTACTCCCAAATGGCTCTCAAAATCCTTCAGCAAAACCCCCAAGTTCGACTGCTACCCAACGTCTAACCGCCACCTCCTACAGTGCTCCTGCCACCTAATGTGGGGGATGGTCAGAAATAACCATTGCCGAGTACTTAAACTTCCTCACCCCAGCACGAAGAGTCCGACTCATAATATAATATTCAATCCTTGAATACACACATGTATACCGAAGGAAAAAAAGGGAACTCCTTCTCCCAGGATGCATCATCCGCCACGGATCTGTCATAAACGGCAACAGTACCTTCGCCATCCCGGGGCAGCATGGTAGCATAGTGAGAAGCACAGTTACTTCACAGCTCCAGGTTCGATTCCCGGCTTGGGTCACTGTCTGTGCGGAGTCTGCACGTTCTCCCTGTGTCTGCATGGGTTTCCTCCGGGTGCTCTGGTTTCCTCCCACAGCCCAAAGATGTGCAGGGTTAGGTGGATTGCCCATGCTAAATTGCTCTTAGGTTAGGTGAGGTTACTGGGTTACGGGGATAGGGTGGAGGTGTGGGCTTATGTGGGGTGCTCTTTCCAAGAGCCGTGCAGACTCGATGGGCTAAATGGCCTCCTTCTGCACTGTAAATTCGATGATCTATGGTCCCAGCCTGGACCAACGATTTTGGTCTGGAGTGATCCAACTTAGGGTCCAACACACAGTTCATATTAGCCCCAAAAATCAATTGGTAGGTGTCCAAATCCGGCACCATAGCCTACAACTGTTTCAGAAATGATACATTGTCCCAATTCGAGGCATACCAATTCACTAGAACCACCTGCTTCTCCTCTAATGCCCCTGCTACCATCACATATCGTCCACCTGGCTCCGCTGTAGCCCAATCAGATAATTCATGACTTGCATCTTCCCATTTTTTCTTCAAGATTTCTTTTCACTCTAATATTTGCATCCAGCAAGGTCAATCCATAATCTTTTCCCACTCACACTTTTTCAGAGTATAGTTTATCCCATAAAGAATGATTATATAACATGTAATGTGCAAAATATCCCCAGAACGCACCATGTATCGGATTTCCCTGAAAAATTGCCAATTTGACAAACCGAATCTCAAATTCACTGCTTCCACCCGTTATTTCCGTAGCTAAAGTACTTTTAACAACAGTTTTTATTTACTTAGCTTCCCAGGCTAAAGGACAACATTTCCACCCATCAAAACTATCTTGAAACCAGCTACATTTGTATTTACATCAGGATAATAAGCATGTGAAGCATTGCTAAAATTGACTAATTTCATGTTCTGTGGGTCACCCAAGGATGGGAAATTAAGTATGAATGGTCCATTTTTTTACCGTTATACTTGCCCTGAAAAGTACTCAAATTTTGGGTGTTTCAACACAGTACTTAATTCCAATATATCAAAACTAGCATGCTGTATTCTCTGAGTGCATAACCTATTCAACTGACCAATCAAGCTGTGCAACTGCTCTGTGTTGCAATCCCTGTTGGTGTTATAACTGGTCGGGAAGATCCTAAACTGGAACCCTGGGCGAAATTCTCCCCAAACGGCGTGATGTCCGCCGACTGGCGCCCAAAAGGGCGCCAATCAGACGGGCATCGCGCCACCCCAAAGGTTTAAGCACGTTAGGGGCTGTTTAGCACAGGGCTAAATCGCTGGCTTTGAAAGCAGACCAAGGCAGGCCAGCAGCATGGTTCAGTTCCCGTAACAGCCTCCCCGAACAGGTGCCGGAAATGTGGCGACTAGGGGATTTTCACAGTAACTTCATTTGAAGCCTACTTGTGACAATAAGCGATTTTCATTTCATTTTCAAGATGACTGTGGTCAAATACACACCCTGCTCTGAACTCAAGTTGGTGTCTATGATTTTCTCTTCAGAATCCCCCCAGATGATTGTCCCATGAGAGTTCCCAAACTCCACTCCTAAAAATAAGCTATAAAATCTTCTCTCATAATAATGCTTTCTCTTGGTGGTTTGCAATCCAAAATCCAGTCCAGGTTTTACAAATGACACTTTCAAACAAACTTTCCACTCCACTTTTAACTGCTAATCCAGTCCAGGGTTTCACACCAACCCCTTTAGGATTTCTTCATCTTGACTGCAATGCAAATTGCTCACAATTGCTTTAACTCTCAATTGACATATTCAAATGACATCAAATGTTTCATCTGCCTCTGAAGTCTGCTGTCCCACATTACATCTAGTTACTATGATTGTCTCTTCTAACTCAGAACACTTTGTTTACACTTCCTTGAATTCTTCTGAACAACATCTAGTTCTCTGATCACTTAACTCCAGACTTCTTAGACAGTCTTTTTGTCTCAATGGCCTGGTTCTCTGGACTGTATCTTGTACTTTAGGAAGCCTGCATCTCTGCACTTCCCTTGTCCTGTCCAGATTCTCCTGGCAGAGTTGAGAGGTGTTTATTCTTCAGCGACCTGGCTCCAACTGCTCTGACTTCCAGTTAAAACTAAGGACAAAGGAAGGTGGCCTCCTGTTGCGAAGCAATGCCCCTGCTACTACCATGTACTATTCATGCTGCAGCCCTGTCGAAGCACAATAGAAACACAGTTGGAACTTAACCACACATACAAACACCTTCATCCAGCATGAATCTAACTACAAGTTTTACCCTTCCAGGTACAGAAACATTAATTAAACCCAGACAAATATAAATCTCTTAAAACTACCTCTATTTACCTAACATCTGTCTTTTATTTAGCTGTAACCTTCACTTTCTGTGATAACCAAGCACGATTAAGCAGGATGGGAATAACCCTTTCCAAACAGGATGGCTGATTTAAAGTTATTCCAGACCTACTCTGCTCAATATCTAAACCAATATGTTTAAAAGCCCCAGAAGCTTGTCTCCTAATCTCTTTAATCCTATTAATAACATATTTCTCAAATTCTGCAGTATCATCCCATACAATATCATCATGAAGCTCATCAAGCAATAACAAAATGCAGTATTTTTTTTAATATAAATTTGGAGTAGCCAATTATTTTTCTTTTTCCAATGAAGGAGAATTTAGCATGGCCAATCCGCCTAACCTGCACATCTTTTGGGTTGTGGGGGTGAAACCCCCGCAGACATGGGGAGAATGTGCAAACTCCACACGGACAGTCCCAGGACCTGGATTTGAACCTGGGTCCTCAGTGCTGCAGTCCCAGTGCTAACCACTGCACCACATGCCACCCTAATAAAATGCAGTATGAAGTTGGCTGAATCTTTCCCTTTAGGATGCCAATAAAACATTATAGGACCTGCTTTTAGTTGAACACAGCCTGTTTTCAACAAACCCGTTCTGACCGAAAAATACCACAAAGTCGAAGCATCATTCTGGGCTACAGACACATTTGCTTAGTTTCCACAGTAGCTCTCTTGCCTCACTTGCTTCTTTACACAATTTCAGAGAGACTTCTCTCTGAAGGTTGCAAAAACATGGTTTTTATGTTGATTGATCTACAGTGCCATGAATATGTGGCCAAGGGAGCTAAAAAGGTTTTCAGGATTACATTTCCCACTGTTGGAGAGTCACTCTGACTTCTGTATCACCCGTCCCTCTTCAAAACCCCAAGCAACTAGCTTCGCTTTCGCCTTGTAAGTCCCACCTGTGTGGATTTGTTCAGTCCAGTCCATCAGTGTGACAAGGCTGGCTGCCCCCTATCTGGTACTTTAGAATAAACTCCAAATTGCTTCCGACTAATTCCTTTTGTTTTGCCTCTCTTCTTAATTCATCCTCAAGTTTATTGGCAGCAACTAAATCTTCACCGTCCTGAGGAGTTATGAATCTAGTCCCATCTCGAACGTATTCTGTAGCCCTCATTTCATTCTGTAATCTATTCAAATTGCTACCTCTATTTGCTCTTCAATGCCTTTCAGTTCTGTGATGAACGGTTACTGTATTACTGTACCCTTATCATCATGTAAGGTGATGTCCCCTTTAAGACCAGGCTTGGAACCCTGGAGGACTCCGCCTCTGGCTCCGCCCACCTGAGAGTCGTATATAAGGGGCCGCCTTGTGGGCGGCACCCAGTAAGCACCCGTCTCAGCACCAGACTAGTTCTTAGCTTATTAAAGCCTTCTTTACCGTTTACTCTCTAAGCGTCGTTATTGAGGGTGCAACAAGTTCTACTACTATAAGACCTCTCTCTCACACGACCTGTGTCTCCTGGGGACATGATTATTTTAGAACACAAGAGTCACCCTCAGACCCACTATTAGAACATGCAACACGCTTTCTTACTTTCCATTGTTTTACCCCATTTTGCCAGTCGATGAACTTCGCTTCCTGGCCATTATCCTGAACATTCAACCAATATTTAACCTTGCTCGTAGCTTTTCCTGCGCTTCCCACAATTGTTGCATTCTTCCATTCACTTGACATCTCTGGAATGTATGTTATCCAAGTTCCTCCTCTAGGCAGTTAGCCTTTGGATGTGATAGCCCTGTCCTGCACGTCACGATCACTCAGCTTACCACCATTCAGCGCTTGATCAATCATGTACTGCGCCTCAGCACATTGATGATGAAATGCACATGCGATACACGGTGCCTCATAGCCTTCCATTATCTGCTCAAATTCTGAGATTTTATAATCAATCTCATTAACCATGCAGAATAAACCATAACCGTTTCATTTCCGTACTGTATAACCACAATTTTACCATCGTGACCTATTATCTTTTTGAAGCTTTTCCATTCCTTATTGCCCCTGTCTTCTGTAATACACCAAAGCACCTGAGTTGTAGTCTCTCTTGATGGTCTTATAAGGTGCCTTGGAGCTCTCTGAATTTTTTCTGGGACCTCCACCTTGATGAAAGCCGTCCTGCCTACATATAAAGCATTCAAATATGCCAAAAGATTGGAACCAAGTACAGTATCTTCTTAAGCAGGAGGACTATACCCCTGCACAGAAGGAAATTAAGGATTTCTCCCATGTATCAATTGATAGGGACTATATCCTCCAAACATCTGAAGTAAAGTCTTTGCATGAACCCCCCATGCCAGTACAGTTGTCAACTCGTGGTTCAGCTGATCTGCTAAGATTTTACGCAGCCTATCTGGTAAGATTAAATGCAGCATTTCATCGACCACTGCATGATTCCTTTCACAAAGTCCATTGCTGAAAGGACTTGCAGCTGCAGTATTCATAGCCATAATGTTCATGTTTTCACAAATATCTCTGATCTCATCATTAGCAAATTCACCTCCATTGTCAGTCAAGAGATTAGCTGGTGCCCCACGTCTGGTCCCGAGCATTTTCTCCATGGCTTTGTCTATATCACTTGTTTGTCCTTGCTATGCATAATTGTAGAAAGACTAAATCGGGCTGCAATGTCTCTAAAGTGTAGATTGGATTGAAAATATCTTATGTCTTTGTTTCATGCCTTTAGAGCCATGGTAAATACCTCATTAAAGTCACAGGCCAATGGAAGGCTTGCAATAGGACCGACTAGCTTCCTCCCACACGGTCTGCAGATCTCACACTTTTCACAAGAATCAGAGGATCATAGAAAGTTTATGGTACAGAAAGAGGCACTTCGCCCATTGGGTCTGCACCAGCTGATAACGGAGCCACCCAGAGTAATCCCACTTCCAGAATGTGGTCCGTAGCTCTGCAGGTTACAGTACTTCAGGTGCACACCCAGAGACCTTTCTGATGAGTTGAGGGTTTCTGCCTCTACTGCCCTTTCAGGCTGTGTGCAAGACCCCCTAAAACCCTCTTTGTGAAAATATTTTTCCTCATCTCCCGCTAATCCTTCTACCAATCACTCTAAATCTATGCCTGCTTGCCACTGATGTTTCTCATAAAACAAAAGCAAAGTACTGGGGGTGCTGGAAATCTGAAATAAACACTGAAAATGCTGGATCAACTCAGCAGGTCTGGCAGCATCTGTGGATAATACTGTTATCGGGTCTAAATGACCCTTCTCCAGAACTGAAGAAATGTAGAAATGTGAAGAATCATATGGTTGTAAATGGAGCGGAGGGGGTGGGCCAGAAAAACAGGGATAGGCCCTAAAATAAATAAGCCTTTCCCTTCCACTCTCTCCAGGCCCCTCACAATTTGGTACATATCAATGAAATCTCCCCTCAGCTTCCACTGTTCTAAAAAGAACAACACCCAGCCTATCCAATCTTTCCTCATAGCTGCAACTTTCTAGTCCTGGCAACATTCTTGTAAATCTCCTCTGCACCCTCTCTAGTGCAATTATATCCTTTCTGTAATGAGGTGCACATAACATGCAAGTTGTGACCAATTGGTGTTTTATATAGTCCCAGTATAACCTCCCTGCTTTTATGTTCTATTCAACAGCTAATCACGAAATGTATTCCATATGCCTTCTTAACTACCTTATCAACCTGTTTTGCTGTGGGTATTCAATCCAAGGTCCCTTACTTCCTCAACACCTCGAAGTTTCGTCCCATTTATTGATCTCCATAAGTGCATTAGCTTACACTTCCATAGCTTACACCTCTATGCGTGGTACCCCTGGAAAAGCGGGCGAAATGGCCGCCTTCATCGATGCTCAGGCGCCGCATTCGGGCGATGGCTTGCACACTCTCAGCCTCTTGGGAGGCAAATTTGTCCTGCTCTGCCGACTTAAGGCGGGAGTAGCGACTTTTTGCCTGTTAATGGACTTTGCACGTCTCGATGGCTACTGGCAATGTCATATTTTTTAATTTTAGGAGCTGCTCCCACAGGGCATCGGAGTGGACCCGCCAGTGGGTGCCAAGGTTTCCAGAGATCCGGAGCTGTGGAGGTGCCTGGGATCTTTTCCGTGCCGCTGGAAGGTACTTGTTGGTCGTCAGTGAATTCTTGAAGGTAAATTACTTAGAAGAAGTAGCCACTCCTGGTGTCATGTCGTGTTATTCACCCTGGGGCAACACTGGACTGCAACACGATGCAGATAAATGATAAAGCATACACCAAACGTAGGCGGTGGTTCAATAAGATTTATTGAACTTCTGTAACAAAACACACAGCTGCCTGTGGGTTGACTCTCTACTACTCCAAGTAAACTAACTCTAACTATCTAGACCAGGCTAGCTCTAATCCACGTGTAGAAGGTGTTGATTGATATGTACACCCTGACTGTCACTGCAGTTGTCACCAGTGGAAAGAGGCAGAGTGCTGATGCCTCGTGTGTTTTATAGTTGGAAGTCCCCCTCTGGTGTTCTGTCTGGTGATTGGTTGTGTTCTGTTCTGTATGTTGATTGGCTCACCTGGGTGTCTGTCACTGCCTGCTTTTACCTCATGATGTGCATGGGTGCATATTATGACACTTTTGACATCTCAATAGCGACACCTCCATAGTTCTCGACCTTCTCCAACCAGCAGAAATTGTGACGGCAACTATGGTCCCCACACAGTCAGAAAGCCATCCTTCCCAAAACCCAACGACAAAGCTGGAGACCAAAGTTGACTTTGTTGCTAGTTTCTCTTCCATGTTTGCGGAGCAGGTCTGTTCTTCTTTTCAGGTTCCTTGAGATCTAATGGATTCTCTATGGCAGGCTCTGGGGCCCATGCTTCCCTCTCAATCCCCTGCATCCAACCTTTTAGCCTTGCAACATTAGTTTTCACCCACATCCTTGACTTGAGAAAGTGGACAGCTGACATTGTTAAGGGTAAAATTATGATGGACAATTAGTTTGATAAGCATAAGTCTCAGGAATGTTAGAGAGCACATTTATTTTCTGCATGAGGGATAGGCAAGGCTAATAGGCACCCTTCTTACTCGGACTGCATCATCCTGAGATCTCATTGCTGTCAGAAGGCCTTTACATTTAAAACTCCCGGACAGCCACTCCATGAATGTTATGTGATATCTTGCAGCCATTACGGTTGTTCCCTTGGCTGATGGACCCGTAGATTTGTGCCCAGTGCCATTCACCTGCCCTTGCCCTGTGCCCTTGCACATTGTTTCTGTTCAAATAATCATCTAATGCCCTATTGAATGCCTCCATTGAACCTGACTCCACCACACTTCCCGGCTGGACATTGCAGATCAAAGCCACTCGCTGTGTGAAAAGTTTTATTTCTCACATCGCATTTGCTTCTTTTGCAAATGAGCTTAAACCTGTGCCCTTTTGTTCTCGGTCCTTTTGGCAGGATTGTTAATCTTTAACAAGTCAGGTGAGAAAGTTGTGTAACTTTAAAAAAATGTTCTTTTTTTTCTTTCTGATTCTTATCACCTGATGCAACCAATACTTATTTAACATTCTGAGAATAAGCACCTCTTTGGGGAATGCAATATTGGTTTGGTTGAGGAAACTGCAGGTCCACTGACTTTCCAAAAAAGAACTCCTTATCATGCTCCCTGTCCAGTTTCATTTGCTCCTATAGAAGGTCTAATAAAGTGGCTGACTCCAGATATTTTGCATGGAATCACCACTCTTTTTATTGATCTCAATGTGTTATCATCACCAAACCTAAAATGCAGACAACATTCTTACTCCATAACGTTGCAATGATTCTCACTACTAAAATGCAGATAACATTTTAACTAAAAACAAAACACGACAGATGTTGGAAATCTGAATCAAAAATAGAAAATCCTGGCAATACTTAGCAGCTCTGACATCAGCTGTGGAGAGAGAAACAGAGTTAAAATTGCAGGTGTAGGTTTGTCCTGAATCTTTAACCCTGTTTCATGCTCCACAGATGCCGCCAGACACGCTGAATACTTTCAGCATTTTATATTTTTATTTAACATTTAATCTATCTGTTCCACATGCTGTTGAACAAAGAACAAAGAACAAAGAAAATCACAGCACAGGAACAGGCCCTTCAGCCCTCCCAGCCTGCGCCGATCCAGATCCTTTATCGAAACATGTCGCCTGTTGAAGTAGAGCCACTAGCGAGCACAGAACAGTTAATTAAATGCATCCACGGTTTACACACTCATAACCAGGCCAAAGCTGTTTGCACTGATACAATTTCTTCTGAGTGACAATTTTCATCTTGTTCAGCTTCAGAAGTCTCTGTCATTGGTCATTTTGAAACCTTAGGCGGGATTCTCCGAGCCCCGCGCCGGGCCGGAGAATCGCTGTGACTGTGCCACGCCACCCCAATGCCGGCACGCGATTCTCCGAGGAGCGGAGAATCGGCGCCATTTGCGCTGGCCCGTTTAGCGCAGCGCTGTAGACTGCTGCTGTCCACGGCCGGGCCGCCGAACCTCCGGCCTTGATGGGGCGAGCGGCCGCGCGGAAACGGCAGAGTATCGCCGGCGCCGTCCACACCTGCTCGCAGCCTGCGGGAACTCTGCACGTAGGGTCGGGAGGCAGCCTGTGGGGGGGGGGGGGGGGGGTGGGAGCTCTTTCCCCGGGGGGGGCCTCCGATGGGGTCTGGCCCGCGATCAGGGCCCACCAATCGGCGGGCCTCCATCTCCAGCCCCGGCCCTATTTTGTTACGCGACTGGCTGAACCCCCTTGCCATGTTGCGTCGGGGCCGGCGCGTTGAGGAAGTCCCGCGGTGCCACTGCGCATGCGTGGGTTGGCGCGGCGCCCAGTTGGCGCCGGGAAAGGAGCCTGGAGTGGCGTGAATCACTCCAGCGGCGTGCTGGCCCCCTGTGGGGTCACAATCGGTACTGCCCGCGCCCGTTTCACACCGTCATGAAACGCGACGGCGGTTACAACGGCGTGGGCACTCGTCCTCCATTTCGGAGAATCCCACCCCTTGGGCGAAATTCTCCGAAAACGGCGTGATGTCCGCCGACTGGCGCCCAAAATGGCGCAAATCAGTCGGGCATCGCACCGCTCCAAAGGTGCGGAATGCTCTGCATCTTTGGGGGCCGAGCCCTCACCTTCAGGGGCTAGGCCAGCGCCGGACTAATTTCCGCCCCGCCAGTTGATGGAAAAGGCCTTTGGTGCCCCGCCAGCTGGCGCGGAAATGACATCTCTGGGCAGCGCATGCACGGGAACGTCAGCGGCCGCTGACGGCATTCCCGCGCATGCGCAGTGGAGGGGGTCTCTTCCGCCTCCGCCATGGTGGAGACCGTGGCGAAGGCGGAAGGGAAAGAGTGCCCCCACGGCACAGGCCCGCCCGCGGATCGGTGGGCCCTGATCGCGGGCCAGGCCACCGTGGGGGCACCCCCAGATCGCCCCGCGCCCCCCCCCCAGGACCCCGGAGACCGCCCGGTAAGGTAGGTGGTTTAATCTACGCCGGCGGGACAGGCATTCTAGCAGCGGGACTTCGGCCCATCCGGGCCGGAGAATCGCGGGGGGGGGCCCGCCAACCGGCGGGGGCGGGATTCACGCCAGCCCCCGGCGATTCTCCGACCCGGCGGGGGGTCGGAGAATCTCGCCCCTGGTTTTTGCACTTTTGGCAGTTCATTGTCTAATGATATTTTGAGTCACAGCTGAAACACTGAGGTCTCTGTTCCCCGTGAATTCCTGGGTTCATTCGCCTATAATTTCTCTTCAAATCCTGACATGACGGCCGGGATTCTCCGACCCGGCGCCGGGTCTCCGATTCTCCAGCACCGATTTTCCGGCGCCCGCGAGATCACCGCCATACCGGTCGGGGGCCATTGAAAGCACCCCCCCCACCTCCCCGGCGATTCGCTGGGCCTCGACGGGCCATGTGCCTGTCGGGTTCAGCCAAGTCCCACTGGCATGGGTTACTCAGGTCCCACACGGTGGGACCTGGAAGGTGTGTCGGCGGGGGCATCCTGGAAGGGGGGCGGGGGGTTTCCGACCCCGGGGGGGGGGGGGCCTCCACGGTGGGCTGGCCCGCAATCGGCGCCTACCGATCGGCAGGCGGGCTGGTTCCATGGGGGTCTATGTTCCTCCGCGCCGGGCCCCTTTAGGGCTCGCCATACTGCCCAGGGGCCGGCGTAAAGACGGGAACACACGCAAGGACGTTCTGCGCCAGCTAGAGCTGCGGGGACCACTCCGGCGCCGACCTAGCCCCCTAGGAATGGCTGCATTGCTGATTATTGGGGACCGTTGATGCCGGAGTGGTTGGCGCCGCTTTTCAGCCGGCGTCTGAACTTGTCAGCGGGATTGGAGAATCCCGTCCGTGATATGCAGATCTACTAAAGATGCTTCCATCCTTATTCTTCCTGTCTGTAACTCTTCCTCTGCAGTGATGCCTGCATCCAGCATCTGGGTAATCTTGAAATGTGGCAATTATTGATCCTCTACACCGGTGCCATTTGTTTCACAAGACTTCCAGAAATTTCGGCTTCGCCAGCAGTTGATTTTCTCTCTCTGACAACCGAGCCCCAGTTAGAACCAGAGCCTGTCTACATGTGACACCCTAGTACAATCCAGCAATTGCAAGGCTTACACTGAAAGGATCTTGAAATTGAAGAAAGAATTACTGTGAATTATAGCATTTCAAAATGAATACGAAAAGAAGCTAAGGGCCACAACATCTTGCAACATAATTTGTACAATATAGCATCGACTTCCACTAACAGCTTATTAGTATTAGGTGTTATTCATTTAATCTTGAGTAGCAGTCTTCAGTCGGATAATGACTGCACTGATGAAAACTTGCATTATCTTTTTTTTTGTGTTACAATTTCCAAATTAAAAAACTTGATCAACTAGCAATTTAAGCTTAAACTTTACAAAGCAGCATTTTCTGTCAAGTTAAGGTCACAATGCTTCCATCTGCCTGAATGTTTCACACATGTGTCTAATATTGCTGACACCAGCGTGTTTCCGGCATACAGCCATGAAAGCTTTTTCTCACACATTGCATCATAATCTATTTTTAGCCAACAACTCTTGTGGTACATCAAAGCAATTAATTAACAGCATGAGCCCAGTGCTTACCGCTGAACGGACGATGAAAGAGATTCAAAAAGACTGCCGCCTCCAGAAGCCATGTTCAAAAGTCAGCAATAGGTAAAATCTTCCATAGGCAATACCTGAAACAAGATTTTTTTGTGGTGTTATTATCCTTTTGATTTCATGAAAACCAATCACAGCTAATCAACTTCAGTTCATCTTTTGTGGTTAACAAAATGTAACGTGTTATAACCTGCCTACTTACCATTGGCTGGGGACTAATGACAGTCCCACAATCCTGTGGGAGTATGAGCTTCCCCAATGAGGGGGGCGGAGAAACCATTAGTAAACTCCTAGTATAAATAAAGCTGGCCAGTTCAGGAACCAGCAGGAAGGAATATGTAGCAAGGGAAGTTACTGCTACTGTTATATATATATATGTTATTGGAAATAAATGTTATTACTTTGTATCCTTAAAACTCGTGCTGGATTCTTCGTGGCCCTCACAAAATAACGCTACTGCATATTTGCATGTGCAACTACTTGTATTGTTGAAGTTTAAAACACGTCATAAAACTGTATTTTGGGGGGGCACATTATGTTAGAATTCTATTGCACTGTGAAGCAGAATGATACTTTACTGTTTACCTACTGGGTGGGATGTAATGCCCTCCATGAGGCGAGTTTGGTGTTGGGTGTTAGGATACCGGACCAGACCACAATTTATGTTAGTATACCGGACCAGAAACCCCAACAGTTTGCAATTTGTAAAAGTGTCAGGAAAGAATACGTCACTGCAGGAGTAATAACTCTGACCAATAGGTATCTTTCCTTCACTGCAGGAGTAATAACTCTGACCGATAGGTATCTTTTACGTTAAAACCAAATTTATTTTTAAAACAGTATTAACCACATTATCAATGAAATAGCTTTGCAATTAACAGTTGGACAGTTTTTAAATAAAAGGTAAAACTTTAACCTGCTATCTACACATGCCACTAATTCCAATTAAGCAACCCAATACAGTTCAAATGCCACTTATAAATAAAGTTAACAAAACAGGTTACTTGCTTATTTGGTGAGTGAGACCCTTTTCAAGAACAAGCTGAAATCCTTCTGTCTTGTCAGACTCTTCTGCTCAACCTAACAGCATCTGGCAAAACTGCAAACTACAGACATACCCGGCTCCTCTCATTAATGACATCATCTGTATACCACTAAGATGTCCCATTACCTGCTTCGTCAGGTCTAAATACAATCCCTCATATATTATCTACTCTCCAGGGAAGCTGCAGCAATGAAAGCAATATTCCATTAGCTCTGTAAACAAGTAAGTAGTTAAAATCAATCATTACCTCACCTTTTATGACTCATTGATTACAGCTTTAGTGGGCACACTGCCTGTATTCTCAACCAGGGTTTTTAATAACAATACTGCCACAAATTTTAACTGTATAATTATTTCTACATTCATCACACGCGGTACATTTAATTGGTCAAAAGGATGGTGGATGGGGATAGTACCTCTTTCCCTCCACTGCCCCAATTAAGTTCATGGGGGAGGCCCTTAGATTGCCTTCCCACCCTGCCCCCAATTGCTTTCTCATGTGTTCGGGGCCTAGATGGAATGCTTTAGGGTTTGTCTACTTTCTTTAAGTAAGCTACTCAAGACTAGATTGTTCAAACAATTTTCATTTATTTCCAGCTCTCCATACATCTTAGGAACTCTGCACATGACTGGACTTCTCCTTCTACATCTCTGTTACTTAGTCATAAAATTTTACATCATAGTTGTGTCATGTGGGAGTACCCTTTAAGAAATGGGTGTTTAAGAAATGTACCTTTACGAAATGGAACTGCTCATGTTACTGCAGTGATGTCAGATTGTGGGTGGAGCTGAGCTCTACTTCTGCATTTTAGTTTCAGTTTGAGAAGAGGTTGGGTGTGTCTGTGTTTTTTTCAGTGAGCTGCACTGCTGTTTATCTCTGTCATCCAAAGACTATCTATGGAACATTTGGTGAATTCAGAAGAATTATAAATTTTTTCAGTCTTGAATGTAAACCCTGATGTACTCCTATTTGAAGGTTTGTTAAGTCTTTGGGGAGTAAAAGGACAGCATACAGGTTAATTAGTGTTGTATTCTTTGGGGGGGTGTATTTGATTTATTGGTTGCTAAGATATTCACTGTCTGTTTCAAAAAGGTTAACTTGAGTTCATAGAATAAACATTGTTTTGTTTTAAAAACCACTGGTCCATTTTCTGCTGTACCGTACCTGTAGAGTGAGCCGTGTGCTCCCCATACCACAATCTATTAAAAGTTGTGGGTCAGGTGAACTCCATGATACACTTTGGGATTCTCTAAACCCTGGCCCATAACAATTGGGGGCTCGAGGGGGATAAGAGTCTATCTATTGGATTGGCTTAGTGATCTTAAAGTCAGTGAGGAGTGAGTATATTGTGGTTGCTTTTCAGATGTGGTATTTTAGTTTAAGTGGGGAGTGTGTTGTGGACAATAGCTCTTTCAGAGGCTCAGAAGTTTTTGGGGGTGGAGACGGTCACACGCAGTACCTTACGGACAGAGACTAAAAGCAGACTGTTAGATTTGGCAAAAACATTGCAATTAACATTACCTGACAAAATGCGAAAAGATGATGTAATTATGGCGGTGGCTAAGCATTTAAAGTTGCCTGAGATACAGTTTGACTCATTGGAAATGGAAAAAATTCAGTTGCAAATTAAACAAATGGAACATGAAAAAGAATTAAAGCACCTTGAAAACGAAAGAGAGAGAGTGGAAAGAGAAAGAGAGAGAGAGGAAAAAGAAAAGGAGAGAGAAGAAAGGAGAAAAGAAAGAATAGCCGTAGCAGAACAAAAAGAAAGAGAAAGGGAGATATAGATCAGGGAAAAAGATAAAGAGAGAGAGTTTGAACTTCAGAAAATGGCCATGAAACATGACAGTCAGTTAAAATTGGTAGACGAAAAGGGAAGCGTACAGTTGGATGATAGTGATGAGGATAGTGAGAAAGAGCGTCAAAGTCGAAGGCTTGGTGGGAATCTATTTAAATATGTCCAAGCATTGCAAAGGTTTGATGAGAAGGAAGTGGAAGCCTTTTTCATTTCATTTGAGAGGGTTGCTCAACAAATGAAATAGCCACAGGACATGTGGGTATTACTGATTCAAACAAAACTGGTAGGTAGGGCTAGTGAAGTGTTTGCATCACTACCGGAGGAGGTATCTGGGATGTATGAGGAGGTGAAAAAATCCATCTTAGGTGCATATGAACTAGTGCCTGAAGCTTACAGACAAAGGTTTAGAAATGTAAGGAAAGAACCTGGTCAAACATACATGGAGTTTGAAAGGATCAAACAGAGTAATTTTGATAGGTGGATAAGGGCTTTGAAAATAGACCAAACGTATGATGCTCTCAGAGGAACTATACTTTTTGAGGAGTTTAAAAATTCAATTCCTCATGTAGTGAGGACTCATGTGGAAG
Organism: Scyliorhinus torazame; assembly: GCF_047496885.1. NCBI lineage: Eukaryota > Metazoa > Chordata > Chondrichthyes > Carcharhiniformes > Scyliorhinidae > Scyliorhinus > Scyliorhinus torazame. The sequence goes on from NC_092716.1 coordinate 220,503,469, forward strand.
AACAGAGGGTTAAAACTGTGAGATTAGCAGCAGAAATGGCAGATGATTATGAATTAGTTCATAAATCAAAGCTTGGTTTCCGACATCAGTTTCAGCCTGTGAGGGATAGAAACTGGGGGCATGAGAAATACGTAAGTGGTAAAGGTAAAGGTGATCTGATGGGAGATAATAAGGAGACTGTACTTCAGATCAAAAACAAAATCCAGGAGGATGGAAAATAAATGAAAAGTTTCAAATATTTTCACTGTAATAAACTAGGCCATATAAAGTCACAGTATTGGTGGTTGAAGAAAAGCACTGGGAAGGCTGATGTGGTAAAACAGGATAAGACAGTGGGGTTTGTTAAAGTGGTAAAGGAAAGCCCAAGTGAAGCGAATGAAGTGCAAAAGATTGTACAGCCTGATCAAGAAGTGATTGAACAGAAGGTGCCAGATCTCTTTAAAGAATTTACTTGTGTGGGTAAAGTTTATTCATGTGTATCAGGAGGAGCAGGTAAAGATGTCACAATTTTAAGAGATACGGGAGCTAGTCAATCTTTAATGGTAAGAGATGAGGAGTTATGTAGTTTGGGAATAATGTTGCCAGAAAAGGTGGTAATATGTGGAATTCAGGGTGAGAGGAGTAGTGTTCAATTATATAAGGTAAGGTTGGAAAGTCCAGTGAAGAGTGGTGAAGTGGTAGTAGGAGTAATAGAGGAACTATAGAACATAGAACATGACAGCGCAGTACAGGCCCTTCGGCCCTCGATGTTGCGCCGACCTGTGAAACCACTCTAAAGCCCATCTACACTATTCCCTTATCATCCATGTGTCAATGTCCAGGAATACAGTTTATCTTGGGTAATGATATAGCTGGATCGCAAGTGGGAGTGATGCCTACTGTGGTTGATAAGCCAGTGAAAAATCAGACAACTGAAGTGTTGAAGGACGAATATCCTGGGATTTTTCCGGATTGTGTAGTAACAAGGTCATAAAGTTAAGGTTAAGACAAGAGGAGAAATGAAAGAGTGAAGATGACATTGAAGTGCAATTATCAGAAACGATTTTTCATCAGATGGTTGAAAAAGAACAAGAACAGGTGGAGGATGAGGCAGATAGTTTTAGTTCAGGAAAATATGCGGAGTTACAACAGAAAGATGCAGAAATAAAACGGGTATATCAGAAAGCATATATGGAAGAGGAATCTGAGAGTATACCAGAGTGTTATTACCGTAAAAATGATGTCTTGATCAGAAAATGGAGACCTTTACATGAAAATGAAAATGAAAATCGCTTATTGTCACAAGTAGGCTTCAAATGAAGTTACTGTGAAAAGTCCCTAGTCGCCACATTCCGGCGCCTGTTCGGGGAGGCTGGTAGTGGAATTGACCCGTGCTGCTGGCCTGCCTTGGTTTGCTTTCAAAGCCAGCAATTTATCCCTGTGCTAAACCAGCCCCTGTTATATACAGGCAGATGAAAAGTGGGCAGAAGTTCATCAAGTAGTATTGCCGGTAGGGTATAGAAAGGAGGTGTTGCGAGTTGCACATGAGGTACCAGTGGGAGGTCATTTGGGAATAAGGAAAACTCAAGCTAAAATCCAGAAACATTTTTATTGGCCTGGACTACATAAAGATGTAGTTACATTTTGTCAATCATGTCACACATGTCAAGTGATAGGGAAACCACAAGCAGTGATAAAACCAGTGCCCTTAATACCCATTCCAGCATTTGGGGAACCTTTTACAAGGGTCCTAATTGATTGTGTAGGACCGCTTCCTCAAACAAAAAGTGGGAATCAATATCTTTTGACTATAATGGATGTGTCGACTAGGTCTCCAGAGGCCATTCCAGTACGTAATATTACAGCTAAAAGGATTGTGGGGGAGTTACTTAAATTCTTTACTAGATATGGACTACCCACAGAAATACAATCAGATCAAGGATCAAATTTTACCTCAAGGTTATTGAAAGAAGTTATGGATAGCTTAGGAATAAAACAATTTAAATCAACTGGGTACCATCCAGAATTGCAGGAAGCTTTAGAAAGGTGGCATCAGACATTAAAGACAATGTTGAGAGCGTATTGTCAAGATTATCCAGAGGATTGGGTTAAAGGAATTCCATTCGTACTGTTTGCAATTAGGGATGCATCTAATGAGTCAACCAAATTTAGTCCTTTTGAGCTAATTTTTGGTCATGAGTTAAGAGGACCACTTAAATTGATTAAGGAAAAATTGGTGAGTGAGAAATCGGAAGTTACATATATATAGAACATAGAACATAGAACATACAGTGCAGAAGGAGGCCATTCGGCCCATCGAGTCTGCACCGACCCACTGAAGCCCTCACTTCCACCCTATCCCCGTAACCCAATAACCCCTCTTAACCATTTTGGTCACGAAGGGCAATTTAGCATGGCCAATCCACCTAACCTACATTATTGGATTATGTGTCAAATTTTAGGGAACGATTAAATAGAGCAGGTGAATTGGCTAGACAACATTTGAAAGTTGCACAAAATGTGGTGAAATGGGTCGCGGGCAAGAAATCCAAAGTTTGTAGTTTTGCCAGTGGAGATAAAGTTTTAGTGTTTTTACCAGTGGCAGGTGAACCTTTAAAAGCTAGGTTTTGTGGACCTTATCAGATTGAAAGGAAATTAAGTGAGGTGAATTATGTGGTAAAACACCAAATAGAAGGAAGAATCACCGAGTGTGTCATGTGAATATGCTTAAAAGGTACTTTGAAAGGGAAGGAGAGGAAAAGGAGGAGGTTTTAATGATTCTAACTCAAAGTAACGAACCAAATCCAGATGACTGTGAATTTGACATACCTCAAATTAAATTGGAAAATGAGGATGTTCTTAGAAATTGGGATAAATTGTTGAGTTACCTTCCAGAGGAAAAACAAACTGACCTGAAAGAGTTATTGATTTCACATGGGCAAGTTTGTGGAGATAAAGTGGGAAGTACTAAAATGGCTATACATGATGTAGATGTGGGAAATGTTGTTCCAATCAGACAACATCCATATAGACTTAACCCTTTAACATTGGCACAGGTTAACAAAGAGATTGAGAGTATGCTTAAAAATGGCATAATTGACGTGGGTTGCAGCCAATGGAGCTACCCATAGTGATGATACCTAAACCATACGGTACCCAATGGTTGTGTGTGGGCTCTAGAAAGGTTAATGCAGTTACAAGAATGGACTCTTATCCTATCCCACGTTTGGAGAATTGCATTGAGAAAGTGGGACAGTCCGCTTTTATTTCCAAATTGGATTTACTTAAAAGGTTACTGGCAGGTACCTTTATCCGAAAGGGCGAAGGAGATTTCAGCTTTTGTGACTCCAGATGGTATATACCAATTCAAAGTTATGCCATTTGGCATGAAAAATGCCCCAGCCATATTTCAACGGTTACCTAACAAAGTTATTTCAGGATTACCTAATTGTGCGGTATATATCGACGATCTGGTAATTTTCAGCCAGACGTGGAAAGACCATTTACAACATCTGATGGAGTTATTCGATCGACTTCAGGAGGTAGGTTTTGTGATAAACCTAGCCAAAAGTGAATTTGGAAAAGCCCAAATCACTTTCCTTGAGGAGTTTTCGATACCCTCAAGACAAAGGGAAATAATGTGATTTTTTTTGGCATGAGTGGATTTGATCGAACGTTTGTGGAAAATTTTTGTAGTGTGATTGCTCCACTGATGGACTTGCTTAAGAAACATCGAAAATTTCAATGGACTGCAGACTTTCAACAGGCATTTGACTGCCTGAATGCTGTGATAACCAATGCTCCTGTGTTGGAGTATTGCAAGGGACTCTATGATCAGATTGAACTAAATTATTGACTTTAAAGAGAAATGCCGAGGCGTAGAGCAATGGACAGATCGTGCAGAGACCTTCTTGTTCAAAAAAACTGTTAATTGAGAAGAATTTCAGTTGGAGGAAGAAGAACGAAAAAAAAAATGGACTATATTTTTATACCTGTTTACGAGTGTTGTCTTTTGAAACGATAAAGTACATTTACTGTGTGCATTTCTTACAGGATGGTGAAAAGGTGAAAAATGAAAAACCATCTTGTTTATTTTTTTTTCTTGGGGGGGAGGTGTCATGTGAGAGTACCCTTTAAGAAATGGGTGTTTAAGAAATGTAACTTTAAGAAATGGAGCTGCTCATGTTACTGCAGTGATGTCAGAGTGTGGGTGGAGCTGAGCTCTACTTCTGCTTTTTAGTTTCAGTTTGAGAAGAGCTTGGGTGTGTCTGTGTTTTTTTCAGTGAGCTGCACTGCTGTTGATCTCTGCCATTCAAAGACTATCTATGGATCATTTGGTGAATTCAGAAGAATTATAATTTTTTCAGACTTGAATGTAAACCCTGATGTGCTCCTGTTTGAAGGTTTGTTCAATCATTTGGGTGCAAAAGGACAGCATACAGGTTAATTAGTGTTGTATTCTTTGGGGGTGTATTTGATTTACTGGTTGGTAAGATATTCACTGTTTGTTTTAAAAAGGTTAACTTGAGTTCATAGAATAAACATTGTTTTGTTTTAAAAACCACTGGTCCATTTTATGCTATACTGTACCTGTAGAGTGAGACGTGTGCTTCCCTACCACAATCTATTAAAAGTTGTGACTCAGGTGAACTCCATGATACACTTTGGAATTCTCTAAACCTGGCCCATAACAGTTGCTTCAGCATCATGTGCTTCTGATGTTAATCTTTGACTCCACATCTCCCCCAAAGTCTTTACCCAATGATATACATCCTCCTGCATCTTCCCAAAGTCTCAGACTTCACAGGGACAGTCTCCAAGGTTCCTTGACCAATCTTCTTGATCTTGTTCTGGTCTCTTTCTGAAGTTGAGGACATTCTGCACTCTACCCTCATTTGATATGAGTGTCCTTTCTCCTGTGAGTTTAGGCCTATATCTTGTTTCTTGTTCCTTATCACCATCAGGATCTGATAGTAAGCCCAGGTTTTTATTGGCTTACTCTTCAATGATATTGAGGTGCAGTGGTTTCTCTTTATAATTCCCTGGTTTGTCTCAATCCTGCCTGATTCCAGTTATTGAGTTATTTTGATTGTTATGCCTTCTTTCTGTTGGTCTCTCCCTCTCCCCAGGCTTCAGCAATGATAAGACACGTGCCCTGTGCCTGAAGTAAACGTTACAAGCCTGCTTGTTTCTCTGTTCTTCCGCACGCTATTTTACTCTCTCGTGTTCATTCGAGGTAATATTAGGTTTTATTTTCTGTTGCAGAGCTGGAGGTGATGCTCTCAATCTCCTTTCGATCAACAGCACTGATGGTGATAAACTATTTTGTAGCGGTGAGGTTTGGTAACTCAGAGAAGCTATAGTCAGGTCCTCATATTTCTTCATCAAGTTTTTTGAAGTCGCTCACCTCTCTCGGCTTCTTCATCAGCTTGAGGAGAATGAGGTGAGCTAGCTATGTGTATGAATCCGTATTCCTTCGCAAAACTTTGGAATAGTTCATTCGCGGACCATTTTCCGACACTCCAATACGCAGAATGCCATGTGTTGGATTAATTCTCTTCAGTGATTGAATGACTGCTTCCACCCTGATACTTTGCAACCTGTTCACTTTAATCCACCTTGAGTGATAATCAGTGATAATAAGGAATATCTTGCCTTTAAAATCAAATAAATCCATTCCCACGCACTCCCACAGCCTAAATGGAAATGTTGAAGGTGATAGTGGTTCATTTTGCTCTTGGCTTTGGCCAATTAGAAATAATTTCTTCTATACCATCAGTAACACCTGACCACCGGTCTGACTGCTGGGCACTCGCTTGACATTTTGCTCTCCCTAAGTCACGTTGTGAATTCTTTGAAGAATATCAAGCCAAAGTGTTCACAGGATGACTACTGTCATTTAACATTTGGAGATCATGTATGATTGTGAGGTGTTTCCTCTGTTTGAAGTACTGCTGTCGTACCAGATCGTTAGATGCAGAACTGGCCATCTTTCCAGACAATATGTGTTTATCTGGATACATTCATCATCTTGGTGTCGTGCTTATTTTATGTCCTGCAGCTTCCTTGCAATAGGCAGTAGGTGTTAGGTAATGAGTGATGTATATCAGAGATTATCATATAATTTGCAGTTCTGAAGGAGGCTTTTCGGCCATCGAGTCTGCACCGGCTCTTGGAAAGAGCACCCTACCCAAGGTCAATACCTCCACCCTATCCCCATAACCCAGTAACCGCACCCAACACTAAGGGCAATTTTGGACACTAAGAGAAATTTATCATGGCCAATCCACCTAACCTGCACATCTTTGGACTGTGGGAGGAAATCGGAGCACCCGGAGGAAACCCACGCACACACGGGGAGGATATGCAGACTCCGCACAGACAGTGACCCAAGCCGGAATCAAACCTGGGACCCTGGAGCTGTGAAGCAATTGTGCTATCCACAATGCTACCGTGCTTCCACCTCCGCAATTCATATGCTTCCACCGCCGCAATTAAATTCAATTCTTCCTGTGTGGTTCCTTCAACTGGTATCCTTGATAGTGCATCTGCTATCATCTGGAACATTGGAACAGGAGTAAGTCATTCGGGCCGTTGACCCTGCTCTACCAGTCAAACAGATCATGACAGATCATCTACCTCTAAGCCATTTGTCCCCACAATCCCCCATCTTCCTTAATATCTTTTGTATCCAGAAATCTATTAATTTCTGTTCTTAGCATGCTCAATGATTGAGCTTCCACATTCCTCTGGGGTAAAGAATTCCAAAAATTCACTAACCGCTGAGTGAATAAATTCCTCGTTATTTCTGTCTTAAATAGCCTGCTTCTTATTTGAGACTGCTGTCCTTGGTTCTAGATTCACCTGCCAGGGGAAGCATTCCATCCGCAGATGCCCTCACAAATAATCTTTGATCTTCTGAAAAGTATTTTTCTGGTCCATATTGTCGCACCACTGTTGTGTCAATGGCTGCCTCATTCTGCCAAATTTGAGAGGAAATTACTCACTTGTTTTGCCCATCCTGAAGAATATCTGTAACTCCGATGTTCCCTGGGTTGTGGAAACTCTCTAACCATCTTCGTTTTCTGTGTTTCAGCTTTTATTCCCGAGGCTTGCTTGCTGGGCCCTGAAAATGTAATCTTAGGTTTTGCAAATTCAAATTTCTCGTTCAATGTCATCCTATAGAACCTTGAGGATTTCTCTCACTCTACGGGCATGCTGTTCTCTCGTGCAGCTGTGTACGAGAATATCGTCCTTATGACACATTGCTCCTTCCATGCCTTCTGGGGTCTGAAACAGTGTTCTTTGGAATAATTCAGAAGCAGATACAATTCCAAATGCACTACGACCAAATGGTTTTGTAAAAGTGGTCAGCTGTCTGGATCTTTTGTGCAGTGACAACTGTTAAATCCACTGCTTGCATCTAATTTGGTGAATAGGGTAATTTTAGCAACTTTGGCAAGACTTTCATCCATGGTGCCATCTCCACCGATTTGAGTTATGTTCACACAGATTCTAATTGAGCCATTTCACTTTGGGACCATGTTGAGTCCAGAAAGAAAAACTTTGTTGGTTATGGCTACTGGTGAGATCACCTCTTGCTGTCGCATATTCTCGATTTCACCCTTGACTTTGTCCAAGAATGGGTGCAGGATCGCTTAGGTGTGAAGAGGCAAATTGGTTTAACATCAGCTCTTAGACTAACATGGGTCTTTGGGCTTCAATTACTCCAAGCCTGTAAGTAATCTTGGAAATTCATTCCTGAATGTGCCACTGTGCTGCTCATCGGAAACTCCGTCAATTTTATAGATCAGTTCTTCAATTCTAAGCATACTTTCCTGCTTAATAACAATGATTCTTTGTTCTGTATAATGTACAGAGGTTCAGTAGTTTCTCTATTGTTCTAGTTTAGTTTTTGCCAGGTGTTGTCCTATGACTTTGAGTGCAGTCCCACCTAGACCTTGTGTGGTAGTATGCATTAGGGGTCATGTGGGACTGTGAAGCCGTGATGTCATTGGCTGACAGATCCCGGGTCCTGGTTGGCTGTTGACCTCTAGCTCCGCCCTGAAGGCGGAGTATAAGAACCAGGAGTTCTCCCCCGCAGGCCAGTCTGTTACTGAACTGCGGGGAACAAGTCACGCTTAATAAAGCCTCATTGACTTCATCTCTATTCGTCTCTCGTGAGTCTTTGTGCGCTACAATTTATTAAGCGTGCTTAAAGGACTATGGAGTTCAGGATCATCCCGGAATGCCTGAGGATCAGCCCCCACGCAGGGAACTCAGCAGCAGTTTTCAAACACTGGCAGACTTGTTTCGAGGCCTACCTCAGAACGGCCCCCGGCCGGGTCACAGAAGACCAGAAACTACAGGTCCTGCACTCGAAGGTAAGCCCGGAAATTTTCCCTCTCATCGAAGTCGCAGAGGATTTCCAGACGGCGTTCGCAGCACTAAAGAGCATCTATGTTCGCCCAGTGAACCAGATCTACGCACGCTACCAACTCGCAATGAGACGGCAAAGTCCCGGAGAATCGCTGGACGAATTCTACGCCGCGCTGCTAATTTTGGGATGGGCCTGCAGTTGCCCGCCGGTAAACGCGATTGAACACATGGACATGTTGATGCGCGATGCTTTTGTCGCAGGTATGAACTCTCCCCAGATCTGCCAAAGACTTTTGGAAAAAGAGTCGCTGGGACTCTCAGAGGCACGGGCGCTTGCAGCCTCCCTGGATGTAGCCGCGCGAAACGCCCGCACATACAGCCCTGACCGCGCGGCAGCCCCTTGGGCTCCGTGGACCCCCGTCGCGACAAACCACCCCCCCCCCCCACTCCACAGGCTTGCGCGGTTCAGACTCCAAGTCGTCCCGGGGGGGCCCGCTGCTATTTCTGCGGCCAGGCAAAACACCCCCGGCAGCGCTGCCCAGCTCGCGCAGCGATTTGCAAGAGCTGCAGGAAAAAGGGCCATTTCGCGGCTGTGTGCCGGTCCCGGGAGGTCGCCGCTGTCCCAGGAGAAGAAGCAGTCCTGCGCGTTTCTAACGCTCCCCAACCCCTCCAGTGCCCTATGTACGACCCGCAGGCGCAGCAATTTTTGGGTCCCGGCCACCGCTGTCCCCGGAGAACAAGGAGTCCTGCGCGTTTCAAACGCTCCCCAACCCCCCCCCCCAGCGCCCCATGTGCGACCCGCAGGCGCCGCCATTTTGGGTCCCGGCCACCACGAGGGGAGGAGGGGCGCCGCCATCTTGGGACCCCCCAGCCCTGTGCGACGCATGGGGGTGGCCATTTTGTCCACCCCCGCCGCCATCTTGTGACCCCCCAGCCATGTGCGATGCATGGGGGTGGCCATTTTGTTCACCCCCGCCGCCATCTTGGACGGCAACAACGGACCCCAGCATCGACGCTTCAACGGGGTTCGAGGAAGACGCTGAAGCACTACGACCACGTCTGGCCTCAATGATGCTGGACCAAGCACGGCCCCGGACGCTCCAGACGACGACAACAACGGTGCTGATCAACGGGCACGAGACACCATGCCTGGTCGACTCCGGGAGCACAGAAAGCTTCATCGACCCCGACACGGTAAGACGCTGTTTTTTGACCATCCGTCCCAGTGCGCAAAAGATTTCCCTAGCTGCAGGATCCCATGCCGTACAGATCAAAGGCTACTGCATAGTGACCCTAACGGTGCAAGGGAGGGAGTTTAAAAACTACAGGCTCTACGTCCTTACCCAACTCTGCGCGCCCACATTACTGGGATTAGACTTCCAGTGCAATCTGCAGAGCCTAACTTTCAAATTCGGCGGCCCAATACCCCCACTCACTATCTGCGGCCTCGCAACCCTCAAGGTTGAGCCCCCATCCTTGTTTGCAAACCTCACCCCGGATTGCAAACCCGTCGCCACTAGGAGCAGACGGTACAGCGCCCAGGACCGGACATTCATTCGGTCCGAAGTCCAGTGGCTACTGAAGGAAGGCATAATCCAGGCCAGCAATAGTCCCTGGAGAGCACAGGTGGTAGTAGTAAAGACAGGGGAGAAGCAAAGGATGGTCATAGACTATAGCCAGACCATCAACAGGTACACACAGCTAGATGCGTACCCTCTCCCCCGCATATCCGACATGGTCAATCGGATTGCCCAATATAAAGTCTTCTCCACCGTGGACCTCAAGTCCGCCTACCATCAGCTCCCCATCCGCCCAAGTGACCACAAGTACACAGCCTTCGAGGCAGACGGGCGATTATACCACTTCCTAAGGGTCCCTTTTGGCGTCACAAACGGGGTCTCGGTCTTCCAACGAGAGATGGACCGAATGGTTGATCAACACGGGTTGCAGGCCACGTTCCCGTATCTCGACAATGTAACCATCTGCGGCCACGATCAGCAGGACCACGACGCCAACCTCCAAAAATTCCTCCAGACCGCTAAAGCCTTGAACCTCACATACAACGAGGACAAGTGCGTTTTTAGCACAAACCGGCTAGCCATTTTGGGATATGTAGTGCGCAATGGGATAATAGGCCCCGACCCCGAACGTATGCGCCCCCTCATGGAATTTCCCCTCCCTCACTGCTCAAAAGCCCTAAAACGCTGCCTGGGGTTCTTTTCATATTACGCCCAGTGGGTCCCCCAGTACGCAGACAAGGCCCGCCCCCTAATACAGACCACGACCTTCCCTCTGTCGACAGAGGCTTGCCAGGCCTTCAGCCGCATCAAAGCGGATATCGCAAAGGCCACGATGCGCGCCATCGACGAGTCCCTCCCCTTCCAGGTCGAGAGCGACGCCTCCGATGTAGCTCCAGCGGCTACCCTTAACCAAGCGGGCAGACCCGTGGCCTTCTTCTCCCGAACCTTCCACGCTTCAGAAATCCGCCACTCCTCAGTGGAAAAGGAAGCCCAAGCCATAGTGGAACCTGTGCGACATTGGAGGCATTACCTGGCCGGCAGGAGATTCACTCTCCTCACAGACCAACGGTCGGTAGCCTTCATGTTTGATAATGCACAGCGGGGCAAAATTAAAAACGACAAGATCTTAAGGTGGAGGATCGAGCTCTCCACCTTCAACTATGAGATCCTGTACCGTCCCGGAAAGCTGAACGAGCCGTCCGATGCCCTATCCCGCGGCACATGTGCCAACGCACAAATTAACCGCCTCCAAACCCTCCACGAGGACCTCTGCCACCCGGGGGTCACTCGGTTCTACCACTTTATAAAGTCCCGCAACCTCCTCTACTCTGTGGAGGAAGTCCGTACAGTCACAAGGAACTGCCACATCTGCGCAGAGTGCAAACCGCACTTTTTCAGGCCGGATGGTGCGCACCTGATCAAGGCTTCCCGTCCCTTTGAACGCCTTAGTCTGGATTTCAAAGGGCCCCTCCCCTCCACCGACCGCAACATATACTTCCTGAATGTGGTGGACGAGTACTTCCGTTTCCCCTTCGCCATCCCCTGCCCTGACATGACAGCGGCCACAGTCATTAAAGCTCTTAACACCATATTCACACTGTTCAGTTGCCCCGCATACGTCCACAGCGACAGGGGCTCCTCCTTCATGAGTGACGAGCTGCGCCAGTTCCTGCTCAGCAACGGTATAGCCTCGAGCAGGACGACCAGCTACAACCCCCAGGGGAACGGGCAAGTAGAGAGGGAGAACGGCACAGTCTGAAAGACCGTCCTACTGGCCCTACGGTCCAGGGACCTCCCAGTTTCACGGTGGCAGGAGGTCCTCCCGGACGCTCTCCACTCCATCCGGTCGCTACTGTGTACTAGCACTAACCAAACGCCTCATGAGTGCCTCCTTGTCTTCCCCAGGAAGTCCTCCTCTGGAACGTCGCTGCCGACCTGGCTGGCGGTCCCAGGACCCATCTTGCTCCGAAAACATGTGCGGGCGCACAAGTCGGACCCGTTGGACGAGAGGGTTCACCTCCTCCACGCGAACCCGCAGTACGCTTACGTGGCGTACCCCGACGGCCGACAGGACACGGTCTCCCTGCGAGATCTGGCGCCCGCCGGCAACACGCACACCCCCCCCGACACCAATCACCCCCTCCCTGCCACCGGCGCACCCCGCCTCCGCCCCCTTCCCGGGAGGATCGGTCCTCCTCCCAGGTCCGACCAGAAGTGAAGCTGAAGCAGAAACCGTAAGGCTCCCGGAGACGACAACACGGGAACAAGCACCACCACCGGGGCCGAGGCGATCGACAAGGACGACCAGACCACCCGACCGACTCGTGGCATCGATGTAACACTACAATGTTGTGGACTTTAACGACAACTTTTTTTCTTTTCCCCCTTACGACTACTGTAAATAGTGCAAAACAAAAAAAAAAACCCTGTACATACTGTGATGACATGCAAAAGTTTTCCTCCCAGGACCAGCCTTGTAAACCCCTACCACCATGCGAAGCACCACCCCGCCGGGTTCATTTTTAACAAGGGGTGAATGTGGTAGTATGCATTAGGGGTCATGTGGGACTGTGAAGCCGTGATGTCATTGACTGACAGATCCCGGGTCCTGGTTGGCTGTTGACCTCTAGCTCCGCCCTGAAGGCGGGGTATAAGAACCAGGAGTTCTCCCCCGCAGGCCAGTCTGTTACTGAACTGCGGGGAACAAGTCACGCTTAATAAAGCCTCATCGACTTCATCTCTATTCGTCTCTCGTGAGTCTTTGTGCGCTACACCTTGCAACTGCAACGGTAGTGAAATGTGCTTAAGCCACTTTTCTTCGTCAAGCAAGACTGAAATAACTGCCCTGTGTCTAATTTAAACTTTGTGAGGTGCCCATCCACTTCAAGTCGGCTTCACGGAGCTGGGAATTCTCCCAACACTGCAGTCCCAAATTTAGAGCAAAAATTCGGGCCACAATGACAATTAACAACTGAAAACCTGCTGCTAGTATTACTTAGATTGAGTCAATCACTCTGAGGGTAATGAAATATACACACTTCACATGCAAAACACATTGATCACAGACAATAATAAAACACTTAAATTATGTCAATAACAATGGTTAATCTTTTCCTTCAACTCTGGTTTCTGTCACTTGATTCCTGAGAGACCCAAATCTGTCTATCCCAGCTTTGAGTATATTTAACTGTGGAGCAGTCTAAAACCTCTGGGATAGGGAATATCAATGGCTCATCATCCTTTTCATGAAGGAATTACTCCATATCACAGTCCTAAATAATTAACCCCTTATGGTGAGTCAGCTGCCTGTGTTCTAGATTCCAAAGCCAGAAAAAACAACTTCTGAAATTCTGTCATGCCCCTTCTGAATCTTGTATGCTTCAATGAAATCAACTCTCATTTTTCTAAACTCCAGAGAGTTTAGACCCAATTTACTCAACCCTCATTATAGGATACCCCACTCATCCAGGACCCAATCTAGTGAACCTTCGGTGTACCACCTCCAAGGCAAGTAAATCCTTTTCGTCTCATTTCACCTCTGGTTCTATTGGCAATTATTTTAAATGTGTGTCCTCTAGTTACCACGCCATCTCTTTCCAGGAACAATCAGAAATTAAAGTATCTCAACCAATTGCCCATTACTCATTCAATGTTTAATTTATATTTTATTATGTTTTTTCTTTCTCAAAATGGAAATGTAAAAATTGGCGACCCTTCCTCACCGATTCCCCAGGGGAAAAAATGTTGGGCGTGATTAAAGGGCTTCGTCGTACCCGACCTGCTATCGGGATAAGGCTGTTGAATCTCGCGAGAGGCCTGTCGCCAGATTTGCGACGCACAAAATGCCTCTCCTGATTTAACTGAGTCTCGCAAGACGTCACGATCTGGATCTTGCCCTCACTGGGCGTGATCCAGATCAGCATATCTAAATGATCCAACAGGCTGGTTTAAATATGTGTTTGCGGGTTTCTCCAGGTGTCCGGGACCTAATGGCTACACCTGGGGACCTCACCAGGGTGCCATTTAGTACTGATTTCCACAAACATGGACCAGCCATAATCATACTTAAGTAGGTCTCCAAGACCATTAGAGACCCCGGGTGGTCAGGGACAGGGTAGGGTGGCAGCCTGGCATTCCTTCTGGCACGCAGGCACCTTGGTGCTGCCAGCCTGACACCCTGGCAGTGTGCCCAGGGGGCTTTACCAGGTGGAGTGGGTTGAGGGGGTATTCCCGGGGCCCTCCCCGAGGTTGGACGAGGAGGGGTTCGAAAACATGGGGAGTGGGCAGGTGATGAAAGGCAGGGGAAAAGATTGGATCAGCCAGACAAAATGGCACCCCGATCTGCAAGGAGCCTTTCGAGCTCGCCAGCAGGAAGTATAGAAACATAGAAAATAGAAGCAGGAGGAGGCCATTTGGCCCTTCGAGCCTGCTTCGCAATTCATTATGATCATGGCTGATCATCAAGTTCAATACCCTGATCCCGCTTTCCCCCATACCCCTTGATCCCATTAGCCCAAGAGCTATATACTAATTCCTTTTTGAAATTGTACAATGTTTTGGCCTCAACTATTTCCTGTGGTAGTGAATTCCACAGCTTCACCACTCTCTGGGTGAAGAAATGTCTCCTCGCCTCAGTCCTAAAAGGTTTGCCCCTTATCCTCAAACTATGACCCCTAGTTCTGGACTCCCCAACATCGGGAACATTCTTTCTGAATCTACCCTGTTAGAAAGCCTGTTAGAATTGTATACATTTCTATGAGATCTCCCCTTGCTCTCCTAAACTCCAAAGAATATAATCCTAACCGATTTAGTCTCTCCTCATATGACAGACCCGCCATCCCAGGAATAAGCCTGGTTAACCTTCTCAACAGTCCCTCCATAGCAAGAACATCCTTCCTTAGATAAGGACACCAAAACTGCACACAATACTCCAGGTGTGGCCACACCAATGCCCTATTCAATTGCAGTAAAACATCTCTATTCCTATACTCAAATCCTCTTGCTATGAGCAACAACATGCCATTTGCCTTCTTTACTGCCTGCCGTACCTGCGCGCTTACTTTCAGAGACTGATGCATGAGGACACCAAGGTCTCACTGAGTATCCACCTCTCTCAATTTACACCCATTCAAATAATAATCTGCCTTCCTATTTTTGCTACTGAAGTGGATAACCTCATACTTATCCACATTATACTGCATCTGCCATGCATCTGCCCACTCACTCAGCCTGTCCAAATCCTGCTGAAGCATCTCTGCATCCTCCTCACAGCTCACCCTCCCACCCAACTTTGGGGATAATACATTTAGTTCCCTCATCCAAATCACTAATATATAATGTGAACAGTTGGGGTCCTAGCACAGGTCCCTGCGGTACCCCACTAGTCACTGCCTGCCAATCAGAAAAAGACACATTTATTCCACCTTTTTGCTTCCTGTCTGCTAACCAGCTTTCTATCCATCTCAAGACACTATCCCTTATCCCATGCGCTTTAACTTTACATATTAATCTGCTGTGTGAGACCTCGTGGCATACCACTGAAAGTCTAAATAAATTACATCCACCGGTTCTCCCTGGTCAACTCGACTAATTACATCTTCAAAGAATTGTAGTAGATTTGTCAAGCATGATGTTCCTTTCGTAAATCCATGCTGACTTTGTCTGATTACACACGTGCTTTCCAAACGCTGTGCTATGAAATCCTTGATAATGGATTCCAGCAACTTCCCTACGACCAACGCGAGGCTCACTGGCCTATAGTTCCCTGTTTTCTCTCCACCTTCCTTTTTCAATAGCAGGGTTACATTCGCTACTCTCCAGAGTCCAAAGAATTTTGGAAAATGAGCACCAATGGATCTACCATTTCTAGGGCCACTTCCTGAAGTACTCTGGGATGAAGATTATCAGGCCCTGGAAATTTGTCTACCTTCAATCCCATTAATTTCCCGAAAACCATTTCTCCACTAATACTAATTTCCTTCAGCTCCTCCCTAAAACTTCCGGGACATTAATCATGTCTTCCTTTGTGAAGACAAGCAAAATGCGAATTTAGTTCCTCAGCCCATTCTTTGTTCCCTGTTATGAATTCCCCATTTCTGACTGTTAGGGGCCTGCATTAGATTTTTATCAATCTTTTTCCCTTTATATACCTATAGAACCTTTTACAGTCAGTTTTTATGTTCCCCACAAGTTTGCTTTCAAATTGTACTTTCCCCTTCTTAATCAATCCCTTGGTCTGCCTTTGTTGAATTTTAAACTGTTCCCAATCCTCAGGTCTATTGCTTTTTCTTGCTAATTTGTATGCCTCTACTTTGAATCGAATACTCTCTCTAATTTCCCTTGTAAGCCATGATTTGGCCAAAGTCCCCTTCCTACTCTTGCGCCAAATAAGAATAAACAACTTTTGGAGTTCACCTATTCATTCCTTGAATGCCTACCATTACCTATCCACTGGCTTGCCTTTCAGTAACGTTTCCTAGTCTGTCATAGCCAGCCCATGCCTCATACAATCATAGTTACCTTTATCTAGGTTCAGGACCCTGGTCTCAGAATCAACTACCTCACTATTCACCATGATAAAGAATTTTACCATATTATTGTCACTCATCCCCAAGGGTTCTCTCACAATTCTATATCTTAGATTAGGATAAATGATCGGCACAACATCGTGGGCTGAAGGGCCTCTACTGTGCTGTACTGGGGCGTAATTCTCTGGAAACGGCGCGATGTCCGCCGACTGGCGCCCAAAACGGCGCCAATCAGACGGGCATCGCGCCGCCCCAAAGGTGCGGAATGCTCCGCATCTTTGGGGGCCGAGCCCCAACATTGAGGGGCTACACCGACGCCGGAGGAATTTCCGCCCCGCCAGCTGGCGGAAACGGCCTTTGTTGCCCCGCCAGCTGTCGCGGAAATGATATCTCCAGGCGGCGCATGCGCGGGAGCGTCAACGGCCGCTGACAGTCTCCCACGCATGCGCAGTGGAGGGAGTCTCTTCCAGCTCCGCCATGGTGGAGACCGTGGCGGAGGCTGAAGAGAAAGAGTGCCCCCACGGCACAGGCCCGCCCGCGGATCGGTGGGCCCCGATCACGTGCCAGGCCACCGTGGGGGCACCCCCCCGGGGCCAGATCGCCCCGCGCCCCCCACAGGTCCCTGGAGCCCGCCCGTGCCGCCTTGTCCCGCCGGTAAGGTAGGTGGTTCAATTTACGCCGGCGGGACAGGCAATTTATCGGCGGGACTTCGGCCCATCCGGGCCGGAGAATCGAGCGGGGGGGCCCGCCAACCGGCGCGGCGCGATTCCCGCCCCCGCCGAATATCCGGTGCCGGAGACTTCGGCAACCGGTGGGGGCGGGATTCACGCCAGCCCCCGGCGATTCTCCGACCTGGCGGGAGGTCGGAGAATGTCGACCTTGTTCTCTGTTCTATGTTCTCTGTAACTAGATTGCCAACAAATTAATCTGAGTGCGCTTGGACAGAGAGAATCTTCCCGAGGCCAAATGTTTTTTAAAAATTTCTAATTAAGGGGCAATTTAGTGTGGTCAATCCACCTGCCCTGCAAATCTTTGGGTTGTGGGGGTGAGACCCACGCATACACGGGGAAAATGTGTAAACTCCACATGGACAATGACCCAGGGCCGGGATCAAACCTGGGTCCTTCGTGGCATGAGGCAGCAGTGCTTACCACTGTGTCACAGTGTTGCCCCAAATGAGGCCAAAATAAAATTGCAACGTGCCGTTAAATAGTGGGGTATTTCTCAGTGCTGCAGCTGCTAAGAAACACCCTACTAAACGGGCCTGAAACTGGGCTTAGATTTTTTTCTGGTTAAATCGCACCCCTCCTAGTTTTGCCTCGACTATACATTCTCTGTGGCCTTGTTGTCCTCTAGATCACAGTGCACCATAAAAACTACACTCTATAGTCCAACTGTAGCCTAACAATTGCATTGCAACAAAATTTTCAGAAGCTCTTTCGTATCCTTTACCCCACTTATAAAACCCAAAAGCTGGCACCCCTTTTATGGTTTTAAGAAGCAATACTCGCACCTTCAAGAAATTCCAGAAACTTTATGGTGCGTGCTACAACTCTTCAAATGCCATGTGGGCACATTTCCAATATCCTTGTGACCACAGTATGAATAAACCTCATACTCCATGTACTCATGTGCTCATTAGTTGGGAATGCATAACATTGGCAACAGTTGTAAACCAGAAGAAAATAATTTGGGCTCATCAGCTTAACCACCAATATTGAATGCAGACTTGATTTTGTTTTTATATTCAGAAAGTAAGATGTAAGCTTCCACTAATGATTGAAAAGAGAGGTGGTAAATGAAATCCAACAGTGATTAGGTAATTCTAAGCACATATGTCAAAAGGCCTGCGAATTGTAACTGAAAGGAAAAACTAAAGGGAGATAAAACATCAAAGGACACAAGATGGGAAGCAGCAGATTGGTTGCCTGTTATACATGTCACATGACTTTCCTTTCCTGACAGAAGTGAGAGAGTTTGACCTTAAAAGCTAACTTAAACACTTAAGTGTCAAGTCTACCCAAGTATGCCTAAGAATTAAAATCATACAGGCAGAGGTCAATCAAAATAAAAGGACATGTCTGCCAAGATAGCCTTCAGCTAAGTTGGCGACCAGTTCTTCTGCGCCTTTGACGATTGAAACTCTAAACAAAATTCTTGTCACTGAGCTCAACAAATCCCGATGATGTTTGGCTCTGGAACTGAAAAATTAATTACAAGAATCATTGGGGCCAGTTCGATCCTCCCTCGATGCCATTCGTCTGGCTGTGGATTCTCACACCGACACCCTCACTGACATCGAGACAGCCCTCTCAGACCACAATGACAGGATCTGTACCCTCGAGTCCAAGCTGACTGCAGCGATTAAGGAGAGTATGTCGCTATGGGTTAAAGTCGATGATTTGAAAAGCCGGTCAAGGCGACAAAACCTAATGGGACTGCCATATGGGATCAAGGGCTGAATTCCATCACAGTTTACGTTGGATTTATTTAAAGATATGGTGGGCGATGAACCAGACACAGCCCACTGTACCCTCCAACCAAAACCTCGCCCAGGGGAGCGCCCACCATGAGCCAATGTAGTATGGTTCCAACACGACAAAGGAAAGGAGCTTGTTCTATAGTAGGCAAAGGAACTACTGCAATGTCACTTCCCATGGTCACCCAATCAGGTATTACTGGGATATAAGTGCAGATCTAGCAAGGAGATAAGCAACATTTAACGATGTCAGGTCCGCGCTGCACAAGATAGAGTAAGCTTCAGGTTGATCACCCTGCCTGTCTCCGCATCACATTTAATGGAGAAAATCACTTCTTTGGCACACCAGATGAGGCAGATTCTTTCCTTCAGGGCCGCATTCTTGACTGGGTAATTACTTGATGCCCTGGTGGATTCTATGGGAGTAATATCTGGAAATTATTACTTTCCAATACCTGGACTTTATTGTTTACACTCAGGGTTGTTAAAGACGGATCTGTTGAATGTGGATTTGTGGACCAGCTTTTCATCTCAGACCGTGTCCCGGCTTTGGGTAGCGACAGCACCGGACTTTTAAGATTTTTTTTCATGGCAATTGAAAGCTGTAAATCCCCATTCCTTTGAGGTCATTTTGGTCTGATTCTGTCAGTTATGGGCAGAACACTAGACAACACTGGATTAAGCCGAAAGCTTAGGCATAGCCAGGACTGTTTACTGAGCTAATCAAGAGGTTGTTAAGTTTTTGTTGTTTTATATTATCTTGTGCTTGAAAGCCTGTATTATTAATTTACTATTGTTCAAAACTTAGGGCATGGTTGACTGTTCACCTGGATTAGAGCTCTTACCATGTGACTATACCTAGTAACTTTTCAATGGTGTATTACATAATGTAGTTAATGGGGTATGCCCCATTAATGAGATTGTTTAGTCAACGGATGCTGTGTAAGATTGAATACCTGCTGCTCGACATGTTCATGATGTTGAGCTGAGGATTTGATCTACGGTTTTATTTAGTTAAAGGTTTATTATCACATCGCTTGGTTTAAGTTCTGGCGGTTTGGGAGTGTGGTGATTTTTCCGGGTATGGAGGGTGGTGGGCCATTTTTTTTTAAGGTTGACAGTAACAAAGGACCTTTTTGTATTTGGCCGTTCCCATTTTGTAATGTAGTAAGGCCCCAGGCCCAGATGGCTTGTCTATTGGCTTTTATAAAAAGTTCTCGACTCAACTTGTTCCGTTATTCTTAGATATGTTTAATGACTCATTGTCTCAGGTCTCTCTGCCCCTAAAACTGACTCAAGCTTCTCAACTCACTGAGACTCAAAAAAGACAGGGATCCTGCGGAATGTGGCTCATATTGGTCCATCTCTCTTTAAAACACAGGTGTAAAGCTAAGCTGTCAGAATGCCATTTGGAGTCTTGTCTTGCTGGTATAATATCTGATGATCAAACTTTGGTAAGGGGCGCCAATTAATTTCAACTCCACGTCCTTCTGAGCTCGGCTAAGATTCAGTTTAAAGAATTAACTTCACCAAGGCCGGAATTAGCAGGTTATTTTCAAAGGCAAACAACAAATGCGACAGGTGTTCGCTTGTCCCTGTGGACCATGCCCACATGTTCTAGTCGCGCTTGAAGATGGCTGGTTTTTGGTCATCCTTTTTTGACACTTTTTCCAAAGTCCTCAATATTAACTTGCAATCCTGCCCTTGGATAGCCATATTCGGAGTCCCATCTGAATTGTCCCATCTTACTAAGATTGAGGCAGATGTCATTGTATTCGCTTAGCTTATAGCCCGCAGACCGATTATATTAACTTGGAAGCCCCTAAGCCACCCACTCTTTCATCCTGGCTAGAAGACTTGATGTATTTTCTTTCTTTGGAGAAAATTATGTATACTATTGTAATAACGGGATCTACCGGGCAACCCAATTGATCTCCCCATGGGACTCATGGAGGCCCTTAGCTGCGGCTCATATCCCCAGGATTGGGACCAGCCCCGGTCGGGACGTCTATGCTGTTTTCCGCGTTGCGGCCTTTTCTTTTGGCTGAAAATAAACTGTCGTTTATTTTCCCTCTCGGGTCTCCTGAGCTATTCTAAGTATAAGAGAATCTATTAAGAAATGTTATCTCTAAGAAATGGCAGCCTTTCATTTCTTTCTTTAAACAGTTAATTACTGTTGATTTCTAAATTATTTTTTTTTTTGCATAATTTTTGTTTGTGCTTGTTTGTATTTGTGGGTGGCATGGTAGCACAATGGTTAGCACTGCGGCTTCACAGTGCCAGGGTCCCAGGTTCGACTCCCGGCAAGGGTCACTGTCGGTGTGGAGTCTGCACATTCTCCCCGTGTTTGCGTGGGTTTCCTCCGGGTGCTCCGGTTTCCTCCCAAAAGATGTGCTCTTAGGTGAATTGGCCATTCTGAATTCTCCCTCTGTGTACCCGAACAGGGGCTGGAGTGTGGCGACTCGGGGCTTTACACAGTAACTTCATTGCAGTGTTAATGTAAGCCTACTTGAGACATTAATAAAGGTTATTATTATTATTACTGGGAGGGTAGAGCTGCTTCATTGTATTATATTGTACTTTGTCAGTCGGCTCCTTATCTCCCTTTGAAAACCTATAAAAATAAATCTAAAAATAAAGACGCGAATGGGGCAATCAGCAGAGGAGGCAATACTTCTGCTCCTCCAGGTCCCACAAAAGAAAGCAGAAACCCTACCTGTCTCGGTTTCTTCATCTTCTGGCCGGGTCCCAGTTTCTGTTGAGTGGGTGATGCAAAAATTGTCCTCCTTGCATCCAGACCAGTTTACATTGTAGCTTAGCAAAACACAGCGACTGCCGAGCGTTCTAACTCCCCAGACAGACGGTGACTCTCGTAGTTACTGATTATCTACATTCTGGAATTGCTTCTGCTCACTTCATTTACTTCTCTGTGCGAACCTTTGTGGTCCGTGTTTACAGTTCTCGCCTGCAATACCTTTCACAGCCTTAGGACATTTTATGAAATTAAAATTCCGTCTGAGCAATTCCGTCCTGTGAATTGTTTATTTTACCTTCTCAAATCGCGGAAGCTGACATGAAGGTACCTGATATAATCAGTGAAACCAAAATACACTGATATTTTTCTGTCAGATTCCTAAGATTACGAGCAATGTTTGGATATTGAGCCGATAAAGGCACACTCTTGCACCAAAATGCGGAGGGCTCATCAGTAAGAATGTTTTGACATGCTGAAACTGAGAAAACAATAACTTAAATTTAAAAATACAATTAAAATACGGAGGACAAAAAGCTTACAATTACTGTCAACTATCTTTCCATTTCTAACTCACGGCAGTGATTTGCCTTTAACAGTGAAATTTCCCAAGGCACTTTACAGAAATGTTATCAAACAATGTTTGACTCTAATCCACATAAAGAAGATGTTAGGATGGGCAAACTATGTAGGTTTTAAGGAGCATCCCATTGGAGAGAATTCCAGAATTTAGGGCCAAGGCATCTGAAGGCATGGCTACTTATGGCGGGGTGATTAAAATAATGATGCACGACTTCCGGTGGCGGCCATGGATTGAGTGGTTGCATATTTGGTGGCCCCAGCTCAAGGTGGAATTGTTTGGTCCTTTTCACCTGATGTAGGGGGTGTTTGCTGGTTCAAAATGCATGAACAGTGGGAGATAGGTGTGGTTTATGGCTCATCAGCTTCAGGACATCACTACAGGAGTTCCTCAGGGTAGTGCCCTGTGGTGAATGGAACTACTGTTAATTCACCAGTGCACTGTGATATCATGTTGCTGCTGTATCGTGTTAAGTTGTGTGTTTAACCCTGTGGGCTCCACCTATGGGCCATTGTACGGCTTCACCCACAGGGGGGTATGTCGGGGCATGTACGGGCTCGCCCATGGCTCCACCCCTTACAGGAAGTATAAAGGCAGCTGACCTGCGGGGTCGCATTCATTGTTGTACCGGTCACAGGCAGGCTCAGTTCTAAGCTGATTAAAACCACGGTTTACTTCTCCACGTGTCTTCGAGTGAATTGATGGTCGCATCAATTTAATCAGCTTAAAATACTACTATGGAATCAGCCCTCAAACCTGATAGACTGGAACTCGATCCATAGGCCGCGGAGGCGAGAGAAATTTTTTCGCACAGGCTTCGATGCTTCAAGGCCTATCTCGCCGCGTCGTCTACGCCATCCGTCACTGACGAACAGAAACTGAGTCTTCTCCACGCACGGGTGAGCCATCGCATTTCTGTCCGGCTCGGCGGCGCCGCGTTCTACACAGAGGCCCTCGCACTACTCGAACGCATATATGTACGGCCCGTGAACGAGGTCTACGCGCGACACATCTTCACCACTCGCCGCCAGCACCCCGGGGAGTAGCTAGATGACTACCTACGCGACCTCAAAGCCCTCGCGAGCAACTGTAACTACCAGGCCGTTACGGCCACTCAGCACATGGAGCTCACTATCCAAGACGTTTACGTGGCGGGGGTCCGATCGAACTATGTAAGACAGCACCTGCTCGAAAAAGGGGCCCAGGACCTGGAGGACACGGTAACACTAGCTACCTCTCTGGAGGCCGCGTTTCAGAGACTTACTGCGTTCCCCGCCGATGACGCGACCCCCTCATGGGCCCCCGACCAGAGACTTCCCCAGGCTTGTGCTGCGCGGCCACCTGCCCATCATGGGGGTCTGCGCTGCTATTTTTGCGGCCAGTCCCAACACCCCCGACAGCACTGCCCGGCCCGCAACGCGAACTGTAGTAACTGCGGGCAAAAAGGACACTTCGCCAAGGTCTGCCTGGCCAGGTCTAAAAACTCGAACTCACAGACCCGATCCACAGGCCCGCAGACCCCGCAAAGTGGCAGCGTGTCTGCCGACTCTGCCTCCGCACAGCACATGCGACTCATGGGGGCCGCCATCTTGGCCATCCTCCCCCAAGCGGCTGGCCACGTGCAATCCATGGGGGCCGCCATCATGGACGCCATCGTCCTCACCGCCTGCCACGCTCGACCAACGGGGGCCGCCATCTTGGCCGCCATCTGCTACACCGCCCGAGATGTACGAACGACATGGACACCAGCCATCGCGGGGCCGCCCCAGCACCTCCGATCATGCCGCCGGCTACCCCCAGCTCAGCGCGGTCACCCTGGACCAGTCGCGACCGAAGCACCTCCGGAGCTCCATGATGGCCGTCCAGGTAAACGGGTACGAGACACCTTGCCTTTTCGACTCCGGGAGCACAGAGAGTTTCATTCACCCGGTCATGGTAAGACGTTGTTCGCTCCCAATATTCCCGACGCGACAAACTATCTCCCTCGCCTCTGGGTCGCACTCAGTGCAAATCCAAGGGTGCACTACTGCAACCCTAGCGATCCAGGGCACTGAGTACGCTAATTTTAAACGATATGTGCTCCCATACCTCTGCGCTCCTCTCCTCTTAGGACTCGATTTTCAGTGCAACCTCAGGAGCCTAACTCTTAAATTCAGGGGGCCCCTGCCCCCGCTCACCAGATGCAGCCTCGCGACCCTAAAAATCGACCCTCCCCCCCTCTTTGCGAACCTCACCGCCGATTGTAAGCCAATAGCCACCAGAAGCAGGCGGTATAGCATGCAGGATAGGACGTTCATTAGGTCCGAGGTCCAGCGTCTCTTGCGGGAAGGGGTCATAGAAGCCGGCAATAGCCCCTGGAGAGCGCAGGTGGTGGTCGTCAAGACTGGGGAAAAGTTCCGGATGGTGGTTAAATACAGCCAGACCATTACCCGCTTTACGCAACTCGATGTGTACCCCCTTCCCCGGATTGCAGACATGGTAAATCAGATCGCGCACTACCGCATGTTCTCTATGGTAGATCTGAAGTCTGCATATCACCAGCTCCCAATCCGCCCAGAGGACCACCACTACACGGCGTTTGAGGCAGATGGCCGCCTTTTCCATTTCCTCCGGGTCCCCTTTGGCGTCACAAACGGGGTTTCGGTGTTCCAACGAGCAATGGACCGAATGGTGGACCAGTACGGGCTGTGGGCCACGTTTCCGTACTTGGACAATGTCACCATCTGCAGCCATGATCAGCAGGACCACGACGCCAATCTCCACCGATTTCTCCAAACCGCCCAAAAACTCAACCTCACCTACAACAAGGAGAAATGCGTTTCCCGCACAACCAGGCTAGCCATCCTCGGCTACGTCGTGGAAAACGGGGTCCTAGGGCCCGACCCTGACCGTATGCGCCCCGTCCTCCAATTCCCTCTCCCTCACTGAAGAGGTGCCTTGGATTTTTCTCCTATTACGCCCAGTGGGTCCCCCAGTATGCGGACAAAGCCCGCCCACTATTTAAGGCTACCATTTTTCCACTGGCAGCCGAGGCTCGCCAGGCCTTCAACTGCATCATGGCGGACAGCGCCAAAGCTGCGATGCGTGCGGTGGACGAGTCCGCCCCCTTCCAGGTGGAGAGCGATGCCCCAGAGGTTGCTCTCGCCGCCACTCTCAACCAAGCAGGCAGACCGGTAGTGTTCTTTTCCCGCACCCTCGCCACCTCTGAAATTCGACACTCCTCGGTCGAAAAAGAAGCCCAAGCCATCGTGGAAGCCGTACGGCACTGAAGGCACTACCTCGCTGGTAGGAGGTTTACCCTCATCACCGACCAACGATCAGTTGCCTTTATGTTTGACAATACGCAGCGGGGCAAGATCAAGAATGACAAGATCTTGAGGTGAAGGATCGAACTCTCCACCTATAACTACGATATTGTATATCGTCCTGGGAAGCTCAACTAGCCCCCAGATGCCCTGTCCCGCGGCACATGCGCCAGCGCGCAAGATGACCCATTACGTGCTATTCATGATGACCTCTGCCACCCGGGGGTCACCCGGCTCGCCCACTACATCAAGGCCCGCAACCTGCCCTACTCCACCGAGGAGGTCAGAGCTATAACCAGAGAATGCCAAATCTGTGCGGAGTGTAAACCGCACTTCTATCGACCAGATAAGGCCCACCTGGTAAAGGCGTCCTGGCCCTTTGAACGCCTTAGTATCGATTTCAAAGGGCCTCTCCCCTCCAATAATCGCAACACGTACTTCCTGAACTTCATAGACGAGTTCTCCCGTTTTCCGTTCACCATTCCCTGCCCCGATATGACCGCTCCCACAGTCATCAAAGCCCTGCATAGTGTCTTCACCCTGTTCGGTTTCCCCAGCTATATCCACAGTACCTGCTCAGTAAAGGCATCGCCTCGAGCAGGACTACCAGCTATAAACCCCTGGGGAAACGGGCAGGTGGAGAGGGAGAACGCGATGGTCTGGAAGACTGTCCTACTGACCCTATGGTCCAGGAATCTCCCGGTTTCTCACTGGCAGGAGGTCCTCCCCGATGCGTTCCACTCTATTAGGTCCCTCCTTTGCACGGCCACAAACCAGACCCCTCATGACCGCTTGTTTGTTTTCCCTCGGGGAGCTACCTCAGGGGCCTCGCTTCCGCCCTGGCTAATGACACCGGATCCAGTCATCCGAAAACATGTTCGGAGCCATAAGACCGACCCCCTGGTAGAGAGGGTCCAGCTCCTGCACTCCAACCCACACTATGCGTATATCAGACACCCCGATGGCCGGCAGGATACCGTCTCCCTCCGGGACCTGGCGTCCGCAGGCTCCGACACCATGACCACTACTGCATCCCCCACACTAGGTCCCGTCCAACCTCCCATGTTCAGCGCCCCTACCCCTATCCAACCTCCCATGTTCAGCGCCCCTACCCCGAGATGGTTCTTGCGCTTCCTCCCACCGTACCGTACCGTTCCACAAGAATGAAGCTCCGGAAGAGCCGCTCCAGGAGTCCATGCCTGTGCCTGCTCCGGGCCCAGCTCCACAGCCACCCGAAACGGCTGCAACACCAGTGCTTCGGCGGTCGCAACGTACAATCCGGGCACCAGACCGACTGAATCTGTAAACCCGTCACCCCCGCCGGATTTCATTTTTTAAACAGGGGGTGAATGTGGTGAATGGAACTACTGTTAATTCACCAGTGCACTGTGATATCATGTTACTGCTGTATCGTGTTACATTATGTGTTTAACCCTGTGGGCTCCACCTATGGGCCATTGTACGGTTTCACCCACAGGGGGATATGTCGGGGCACGTACGGGCTCGCCCATGGAAGTATACAGGAAGTATAAAGGCAGCTGACCTGCGGGGTCACATTCATTGTTGTACCGGTCACAGGCAGGCTCAGTTCTAAGCTGATTAAAACCATGGTTTACTTCTCAACGTGTCTCTCAGTGAATTGATGGTCGCATCATGCCCAAGGCCCAACCATCCTCAGCTGCTTCATCAATGACTGCTGTTGCCGCGGTTGGTTTTGGACGGGATTATTTCTTCTTTGTTATGTATATATTTGAAAATGCCTCCAATAAAATGCTTTTCAAAAAAAAAATACTGATGCACAAGAGGCTAAAATTTGAGGGGTTCAGAGATGGGTTGTAGGGCAGGAGGAATTTACAGATGTATGCTCGGTGTGACCGTTGAGGGGTAAGGATGGGAGCAATAAAATTAATTTATGGCTCAACCGGGGAGAAATGTGGTCAGCGATCACAGGGCTGATAGGTCAACAGGACTCGGTGTGAGTTAGAATGCAGGCAAAAGGGTTTTAGATGAATTAGAAGATAATGAGGGTGGAAGATGGGAGGCCAGCCAGGAGAGTATTGCAATAGCCAAATCAAGAGGAAACAAACGCTTGGATGACAGTTCCAACAGCAAATAAGCTGAGAGAGAGACAAGAGATGTAAGGTGGGAGTAGGCAGTCTCAGTAATGGGATGGATGTGTGTTTGGAAGCTCATCTTAAGGTTACGTAAGGTGCCACGTTTGCAAATAATTTTGTCCAGAACATGATCAGGGAGTGAAATGAAGTCTGTGGTTTCATAGAATCATAGAATTCACAGTGCAGAAGGAGGCCATTCAGCCCATCAAGTCTGCACCGGCCCTTGGAAAGAGCATCCTACTTAAGCCCCACACCTCCACCCTATCCTCTTTATCCCCGTAACCCAACCTAACCGTTTTGGACACTAAGGGCAATTTAGAATGGCCAATCCTCCTAACCCGCACATCTTTGGTTTATTTGTATCAAAGAAGGAATTATTTTATATTGTTAAAACAATAATTCAATAAACAGACCAAAAGTCCAAAGCATCCTCCTCAATCCAACGAAAATATCAAAATTTTGAGACTAAACTGACAACATTGATAAAAGCCAAAGAGACCCAATGTCTCTTTCAATTAGGAATGTAGGATGTTTCCCAATTAACACCTTTTTAAGTTAAGTTGATTAGAAATAACATGCACCAAAGTAGGAGCCAGCTTTAACATTTCAGTCTGACGAAAATGAGAATGCAACAAAATATATTGTTGCTGATCATTATTTTACAAATAATGCCTGAAATTAAATGTGCCCACCAGAATGCTGTTGTTACACTGCTCAAGAGTAGATGTGGTCTGCCTCCCTTAGGTCATTCCAAATGGCATTACCATTCGAGAAGGCGTGACTCATTAACAGCCACAACCTAAATAGTCAGACGGCATCTTCTTCGAGGTGAATTTTTACTTTACAGCATTAGCAGGTTAATTGGAGACTAAATTTATATCTTGAGGATTGGAAGCTGAAATAACAAGGCGCACCATGCTGACATAAGTTGAAAACTGCTTGTGTAAAACACTTCTATAAAAATGTGAGAATATTTTTAGGGACTGCTCTCTGATCATGATGTGCAACATATTTCTTTACCCCAAGGACATAGCTCAAAAAATATGTGAAACTTTACATTCACCAGTCCCTTCATTTTACTTTTGGGTGAAATTCAGGTATGACATTGATTCTTTCAGTTTGTTTTCCATTCCACTGAGCTTTACTAGCGTTTTACATAAATCTAAAATTTAACATTTATTCAATAATTAAGGCTTTCCTGGCAGCTCTTATTTTTAAATTATTGTTTAAATTCAAACAGGGATATACATAACAACCAATCAATCAATAACAAAATAAACAAAATACAATTCTCCTAATTTGAGATTTTTTCTCTTATTTCCATTAAACCTTTCCCTTTTTTCCCTCCCCCTTATCCCATTTCCCACTATCCCACTCCCTTTACCCGCTGGCAACAAACAGATCTGTAAATAGAGACAAGCTTCCATCTTGTCCAGAATTCCCCAGCAGAGCCACAAAGGGCAAACTGAATTTTCTCAAGTTTAAGGAATTCCAAAATATCCCCCAACCATGTTGATATTATTGGCGGATCTTCTGACTTCCATTCTAATAAAATTCGCCTCCGGGCAATCAACATGTCAAAAGTCACCACGTCGGCTCCTTTTCCTTCTATCCGTCCTGGTACTTCCGACACTCCAGAAATTGCCTCAAGAGGTCCCAGAGAATACCGGGACAGGCCCACTAATGATATGAAAACGGTGTTTATTGTACGTGCGTTCCGGAATGCCCTGACGCTGCTGTCGAGGTGCTGGAACATTGCGATTTGGCGTCAACATAGAACATAGAATGATACAGTGCAGTACAGGCCCTTCGGCCCACGATGTTGCACCGACATGGGAAGTCAAAAAACAAAAGCCATCTAACCTACACTATGCCATTATCATCCATATGCTTATCCAATAAACTTTTAAATGCCTTCAATGTTGGCGAGTTCACTACTGTTGCAGGTAGGGCATTCCACGGCCTCACCACTCTTTGCGTAAAGAACATACCTCTGACCTCTGTCCTATATCTATTACCCCTCAGTTTAAGGCTATGTCCCCTCGTGCTAGCCATTTCCATCCGCGGGAGAAGGCTCTCACTGTCCACCCTATCTAACCCCCTGATCATTTTGTATGCTTCTATTAAGTCTCCTCTTAACCTTCTTCTTTCTAACGAAAACAATCTAAAGTCCATCAGCCTTTCCTCATAAGATTTTCCCTCCATACCAGGCAATATCCTGGTAAATCTCCTCTGCACCCCTTCCAAAGCTTCCACGTCCTTCCTATAATGAGGTGACCAGAACTGTACGCAATACTCCAAATGCGGCCGTACCAGAGTTTTGTACAGCTGCAACATGACCTCATGACTCCGGAACTCAACCCCTCTACCAATAAAGGCCAATACTCCATAGGACTTCTTCCCAACCCTATCAACCTGGGTGTCAACTTTCAGGGATCTACGTACATGGACACCGAGATCCCTCTGCTCATCCACACTTCCAAGAATTTTACCATTAGTCAAATATTCCGCATTCCTGTTATTCCTTCCAAAGTGAATCACCTCACACTTCTCTACATTAAACTCCATTTGCCACCTTTCAGCCCAGCTCTGCAGCTTATCTATGTCCCTCTGTAACCTGCTACATCCTTCCGCACTGTCGACAAAACCACCGACTTTAGTGTCGTCTGCAAATTTACTCACCCACCCTTCTGCGCCCTCCTCTAGGTCATTTATAAAAATGACAAACAGCAACGGCCCCAGAACAGATCCTTGTCGTACGCCACTTGTAACTGAACTCCATTCTGAACATTTCCCATCAACCACCACCCTCTGTCTTCTTTCAGCTAACCAATTTCTGATCCACATCTCTTAATCACCCTCAATCCCCAGCCTCCGTATTTTCTGCAATAGCCTACCGTGGGGAACCTTATCAAATGCTTTACTGAAATCCATATACACCACATCAGTGCTCTACCCTCGTCTACCTGTTCAGTCACCTTCTCAAAGAACTCGATAAGGTTTGTGAGGCATGACCTACCCTTCACAAAGCCATGCTGACTATCCCTAATCATATTATTCCTATCTAGATGATTATAAATCTTGTCTCTTATAATCTCCTCCAAGACTTTACCCACAACAGACGTGAGGCTCACCGGTCTATAGTTGCCAGGGTTGTCTCTACTCCCCTTCTTGAACAAACGAAACACATTTGCTATCCTCCAGTCCTCTGGCACTATTCCTGTAGCCAATGATGACATAAAAATCAAAGCCAAAGGCTCAGCAATCTCTTCCCTGGCTTCCCAGAGAATCCTAGGATAAATCCCATCGTGCCCCGGGGACTTATCTATTTTCAGCCTGTCCAGAATTGCCAACACCTCTTCCTTACGTACCTCCATGCCATCTATTCTAATAGCCTGGGTCTCAGCATTCTCCTCCACAACATTCTCTTTTTCCTGAGCGAATACTGACAAAAAATATTCATTTAGTATCTCGCCTATCTCTTCAGACTCCACACACAACTTCCCATCCCTGTCCTTGACTGGCCCTACTCTTACCCTAGTCATTCTTTTATTCCTGACATACCTATAGAAAGCTTTTGGGTTTTTCTTGATCCTACCTGCCAAATACTTCTCATGTCCCCTCCTTGCTCGTCTTAGCTCTCTCTTTAGATCCTTCCTCGCTACCTTGTAACTATCAAGCGCCCCAACTGAAACTTCACACCTCATCTTCACATAGGCCTCCTTCTTCCTCTTAACAAGAGATTCCACTTCTTTGGTAAACCACGGTTCCCTCGCTCGACGCCTTCCTCCCTGCCTGACCGGTACGTACTTATCAAGAACACGCAGTAGCTGTTCCTTGAACAAGCTCCACATATCCAGTGTGCGCAACACTTGCAGCCTACTTCTCCAACCTACCCCTCCCAAGTCATGTCTAATGGCATCATAATTGCTCTTCCCCCAGCTATAACTCTTGCCCAGCGGGGTATACTTATCCCTTTCCATCACTAATGTAAACGTCATTGAATTGTGGTCACTGTCCCCAAAGTACTCACCTACCTCCAAATCTAACACCTGGCCTGGTTCATTACCCAAAACCAAATCCAATGTGGCCTCGCCTCTTGTTGTCTGTCAACATATTGTGTCAGGAAACCCTCCTGCACACATTGTACAAAAAACGACCCATCTAATGTACTCAAACTATATCTTTTCCAGTCAATATTTGTAAAGTTAAAGTCTCCCATAATAACTACCCTGTTACTTTCGCTATTATCCAGAATCATCTTCGCCATCCTTTCCTCTACATCCCTAGAGCTATTTGGAGGCCTATAGAAAACTCCCAAAAGGGTGACCTCCCCTTTCCTGTTTCTAACCTCAGCCCATACTACCTCGGAAGAAGAGTCCCCACCACCTAGCATCCTCTCCGCCACCGTAATACTGTTCTTGACTAGCAGCGCCACACCTCCCCCTCTTTTGCCTCCTTCTCTAAGCTTACTAAAACACCTAAACCCCGGAACCTGCAACAACCATTCCTGTCCCTGCTCTATCCATGTCTCCGAAATGGCCACAACATCGAAGTCCCAGATACCAACCCATGCTGCCAGTTCCCCTACCTTATTTCGTATACTCCTGACATTGAAGTAGACACACTTCAAACCTTGGCGTCACTTGGCGTCAAATCGGCGCCTGCCGCGATTTCAGCGTCGGAACCGATTCTCTGCACAATCACCTTTCCCGATTTTGCCGTCGGCTAATGGAGAATCCCACCCCACTCTTTGGACTGTGGAAGAAAACCGGAGCACCCAGAGGAAACGCATGCAGACATGGGGAGAATGTGCAAACTCCACACAGTCACCCAAGGCCGGAATTGAACCTGGTCCCTGATGCTGTGAGGCAGCAGTTCTAACCACTGTGCCACTGAGCCACCCATATGCTTTATTGTATTCACTGTCCTCAGTCTGCACACCGTAACAGGCTAATAATCAGGTTAAGAGCAAGGCCATCAACCCCATGTTAAATGTATCTCTGGCCTTATCCTTACTCCTCCTAGCTAAAGCCCTAATCCCTACTTCTTGCAAGCCTAGGCACACCTCTATTTCCTCCAAGACTCCATTTTATCCCTTCTTCATCCGTTCTTCAGCACTGAAGAAAAGTCACACGGACTTGAAACGTTAACTCTGTCTCTCTCCACAGATGCTGTCAGGCCCGCTGAGTTTTTCCAGCATTTTCAGTTTTTATTTCAAATTTGCAGCATCCACAGTATTTTGTTCCCATTTTATCCCATCCTGAGTTCCTGCCAATCCTTGTCAGATGAAGTCCTGATCCCCACTTTCCATCTGGAAACAGCTAGGGTATGCGTCCAATCTCACCAGTCCTGTTCCAAGTTCCTATTCCTTTCACCTCAGCCTCACACCCAGCTCTGTCAGGTTGGCAGGCATTTGCTGCATGCCCTGAGCTTTAAAGTAATAGTCACGAATGATAAATGGTAAACTGCACAAGAAGCAGACTAAAAGATAGTAAGAAAGTTCAGGATGGATTGCTCGCAAAGGGAAGAAGAGACTGAAACAGGGATATAGAGGCAACAACAGAAAACATGCAAGATGAACAAAGTGAGACAAATAGAGAGACACCAGTGAAGAGAATTCAAGAGTGGGACACCAGCAAGAAGACTGTAGACCGAGTAGTCACGTGGTGTTGTGATGACACAGCTACTTAACGGGTCATGTGTTGAGAGTGCGGGACTTCTCTGCTGAGCACAAGCAGAGTTACAACATGGAAGATCGTGCTCAGAGTGCTGAATAAACTGTTGCTGTTATAAGTCCTTGGTGGAGGGGCAGGTGTTCCATTCGGGGCTAGATGCGAAAAACAGGGGGGTGGCTATATTAGTGGGGAAGCGGGTAATGTTCGAGGCAAAGACTATAGTGGCGGATAACGGGGGCAGATACGTGATGGTGAGTGGCAAACTACAGGGGGAGACGGTGGTTTTGGTAAACGTATATGCCCCGAACTGGGATGATGCCAATTTTATGAGGCGGATGCTAGGACGCATTCCGGACCTAGAGATGGGAAAGCTGATAATGGGGGGGGGTTTTAATACGGTGTTGGAACCAGGGCTGGATAGGTCGAAGTCCAGGACTGGAAGGAGGCCGGCAGCAGCCAAGGTACTTAAAGATTTTATGGAGCAGATGGGAGGTGTAGACCCATGGAGATTTAGCAGACCTAGGAGTAAGGAGTTCTCGTTTTTCTCCTATGTCCATAAAGTCTACTCGCGAATAGACTTTTTTGTGCTGGGTAGGGCATTGATCCCGAAGGTGAGGGGAACGGAGTATACGGCTATAGCCATTTCGGATCACGCTCCACACTGGGTGGACTTGGAGATAGGGGAGGAAACAGGAGGGCGCCCACCCTGGAGAATGGACATGGGACTAATGGCAGATGAGGGTGTGTGTCTAAGGGTGAGGGGGTGCATTGAAAAGTACTTGGAACTCAATGATAATGGGGAGGTCCAGGTGGGAGTGGTCTGGGAGGCGTTGAAGGCGGTGGTTAGAGGGGAGCTGATATCAATAAGGGCACATAAAGGGAAGCAGGAGAGTAAGGAACGGGAGCAGTTGCTGCAAGAACTTTTGAGGGTGGACAGACAATATGCGGAAGCACCGGAGGAGGGACTGTACAGGGAAAGGCAAAGGCTACATGTAGAATTTGACTTGCTGACTACAGGCACTGCAGAGGCACAATGGAGGAAGGCACAGGGTGTACAGTACGAATATGGGGAGAAGGCGAGCAGGTTGCTGGCACACCAATTGAGGAAAAGGGGAGCAGCGAGGGAAATAGGGGGAGTGAGGGATGAGGAAGGAGAGATGGAGCGGGGAGCGGAGAGAGTGAATGGAGTGTTCAAGACATTTTATAAAAAATTATATGAAGCTCAACCCCCGGATGGGAGGGAGAGAATGATGGGCTTCTTGGATCGGCTGGAATTTCCCAAGGTGGAAGAGCAGGAAAGGGTGGGACTGGGAGCACAGATCGAGGTAGAAGAAGTGGTGAAAGGAATTAGGAGCATGCAGGCGGGAAAGACCCCGGGACCGGATGGATTCCCAGTCGAATTCTATAGAAAATATGTGGACTTGCTCGCCCCGGTACTGACGAGGACCTTTAATGAGGCAAAGGAAAGGGGACAACTGCCCCCGACTATGTCTGAAGCAACGATATCGCTTCTCTTAAAGAAGGAAAAGGACCCGCTACAATGCGGGTCCTATAGACCTATTTCCCTCCTAAATGTAGATGCCAAGGTCCTGGCCAAGGTAATGGCAATGAGAATAGAGGAATGTGTCCCGGGGGTGGTCCACGAGGACCAAACTGGGTTTGTGAAGGGGAGACAGCTGAACATGAATATACGGAGGTTGTTAGGGGTAATGATGATGGCCCCACCAGAGGGAGAAACGGAGATAGTAGTGGCGATGGATGCCGAGAAAGCATTTGATAGAGTGGAGTGGGATTATTTGTGGGAGGTGTTGAGGAGATTTGGTTTTGGAGAGGGGTATGTTAGATGGGTGCAGCTGTTGTATAGGGCCCCAGTGGCGAGCGTGGTCACGAATGGACGGGGATCTGCATATTTTCGGCTCCATAGAGGGACAAGGCAGGGATGCCCTCTGTCCCCATTATTGTTTGCACTGGCGATTGAGCCCCTGGCGATAGCGTTGAGGGGTTCCAAGAAGTGGAGGGGAGTACTTAGGGGAGGAGAAGAGCACCGGGTATCTTTGTATGCGGACGATTTGCTACTTTACGTGGCGGACCCGGCGGAGGGGATGCCAGAAATAATGCGGATACTTGGGGAGTTTGGGGATTTTTCAGGGTATAAATTGAACATGGGGAAAAGTGAGTTGTTTGTGGTGCATCCAGGGGAGCAGAGTAGAGAAATAGAGGACCTACCGTTGAGGAAGGTAACAAGGGACTTTCGTTACCTGGGAATCCAGATAGCTAAGAATTGGGGCACATTGCATAGGTTAAATTTAACGCGGTTGGTGGAACAGATGGAGGAGGATTTCAAGAGATGGGATATGGTATCCCTGTCAATGGCAGGGAGGGTGCAGGCGGTTAAGATGGTGGTCCTCCCGAGATTCCTCTTTGTGTTTCAGTGCCTCCCGGTGGTGATCACGAAGGCTTTTTTTAAAAGGATTGAAAAGAGCATCATGGGTTTTGTGTGGGCCGGGAAGACCCCGAGAGTGAGGAAGGGATTCTTACAGCGTAGCAGGGATAGGGGGGGGCTGGCACTACCGAGCCTAAGTGAGTATTATTGGGCCGCTAATATTTCAATGGTGAGTAAGTGGATGGGAGAGGAGGAGGGAGCGGCGTGGAAGAGATTAGAGAGGGCGTTCTGTAGGGGGACTAGCCTACAGGCTATGGTGACAGCCCCATTGCCGTTCTCACCGAGGAACTACACCACAAGCCCGGTGGTGGTGGCTACACTGAAGATTTGGGGACAGTGGAGACGGCATAGGGGAAAGACTGGAGCCTTGGGGGGGTCCCCGATAAGAAACAACCATAGGTTTGCCCCGGGGGGAATGGATGGGGGATATGGAATGTGGCAAAGAGCAGGAATAACGCAACTGAAAGATCTGTTTGTGGATGGGAAGTTCGCGAGTCTGGGAGCGCTGACCGAGAAATATGGGTTGCCCCAAGGGAATGCATTCAGGTATATGCAACTGAGGGCTTTTGCGAGGCAACAGGTGAGGGAATTCCCGCAGCTCCCGACACAAGAGGTGCAGGACAGAGTGATCTCAAAGACATGGGTGGGGGATGGTAAGGTGTCAGATATATATAGGGAAATGAGGGACGAAGGGGAGACTATGGTAGATGAACTAAAAGGGAAATGGGAAGAAGAGCTGGGGGAGGAGATCGAGGAGGGGCTGTGGGCAGATGCCCTAAGCAGGGTAAACTCGTCGTCCTCGTGTGCCAGGCTAAGCCTGATTCAGTTTAAGGTATTACACAGGGCGCATATGACTGGAGCACGGCTCAGTAAATTTTTTGGGGTGGAGGATAGGTGTGCGAGGTGCTCGAGAAGCCCAGCGAATCATACCCATATGTTTTGGTCATGCCCGGCACTACAGGGGTTTTGGATGGGGGTGACAAAGGTGCTTTCAAAAGTAGTAGGAGTCCGGGTCGAACCAAGCTGGGGGTTGGCTATATTTGGGGTTGCACAAGAGCCGGGAGTGCAGGAGGCGAGAGAGGCCGATGTTTTGGCCTTTGCGTCCCTAGTAGCCCGGCGCAGGATATTGCTAATGTGGAAAGAAGCCAAGCCCCCGGGGGTGGAGACCTGGATAAATGACATGGCGGGGTTTATAAAGCTAGAGCGGATTAAGTTCGTCCTAAGGGGGTCGGCTCAAGGGTTCACCAGGCGGTGGCAACCGTTCGTCGAATACCTCGCAGAAAGATAGACGGAATGGGAAAAAGAAGGCAGCAGCAGCAGCCCAGGATCGGGGGTGGGGGGGGGGGGGGTGGGGGGGGGGGGAGGAGGAACCAGAAGGACTCTCAGGGTTGTTAATATATACTGTATAGTATGTATAGGTCGTTGCTACAGATAATTATATATTGGACTGTTAAATTATATTTTTGGAGAGTGTTACTTGTGACAAGGCAGTTGCCAATTAGGGCTAGTTTTCATTTTTGTTATTTATTATTTATTCATTTTTTTGTTTATAAAATAGGTCATTGTTATTTGTGTTGTTATAATATTGTGTAAAGGATGCACAATGTACTGTGTTGGTTGACCAAAAATTTTCAATAAAATATTTAATAAAAAAAAATAAGTCCTTGGTGGCTAGTCATTAGAACCCAGCACTTCTATATGGTGTCAAGAGTTGGCAGCATGGCACAGGGACTTTGCCACATCAAAGTGTTCATGTTAGATGAAAACATGGCGAACAACTGGGCAAAGTTTGAAAAAAGAGGGACACATCTACTGCGGTGCCAGTTTGTCGGACAAATTCAACAAAGTACAGTCTTACACTTCACAAAATCTAGTGGGCCCTAAGACTGTCGAAAGTTTAAACCTTTTGTCTTCAAAATGGAGGAGTAGTAAGAGGACCCTGAGATACTCTTTAAAAAGTTTGAGAACATTTAGTTTCCAGTGAAGATTTGATAGGTATTAATTTAACGCTACAAACCAAAGATTTAATGAATCGATACAGTTATATATTGCAACTTTAAAAATCTTAGCAAAAAAATGTGCATTTGGCACCCTTACCGTGGACAGCATTGTAGCATAGTGGTTAGCACAATTGCTTCACAGCTCCAGGATCCCAGATTTGAATCCCGGCTTGGGTCACTGTCTCTGCAGAATCTGCACGTTCTCCCCGTGTGTGCGTAGGTTTCCTCCGGGTGCTCCGGTTTCCTCCCACAGTCCAAAGATGTGCAGGTTAGGTGGATTGGTCATGCTAAATTGCCCTTCGTGACCAAAATTTCCCTTAGTGTTGGGTGGGGTTACTGGGTTGTGGGCTTGCGTAGGGTGCTCTTTCCAAGAGCCGGTGCAGATTCAATGAGCCGAATGGCCTCATTCTGCACTGTAAATTCTATGATTCTATGATTCAGGGATCACATAGTCTGTAGGACCCAAAGTCTGCAAGCAGCTTCTTCATGAGAAAGATTTAAAATTGCAATCAGGCATGAGCATCTGCATGCTGAACGAGGAGTGAAAAAAAAGCAGCAACGAGTTAAGGTGTGAAACAGAGGTTTTTGTGATGCAGGCCATGCCCTGACCCACCTGCAGTGACCACCACCCGCAGAACAGAACAACCCCGCAGCCTTCTAATGCCACCAGCGACATTACAGCCGGTCACTCCGCCAAGGTTTGGAGTGTGAGTGTTATAACATGCACAAGACGTACGGGGTAGAGCAATCACTATCCCTGTGAGTCTCACCGAATACGAGTTGCCCCGTTAAGGGGGCAGGGAACCAAGATTGATCATGGTTATGTTCTATAGAAGGTTGGCCAAGGATGGAACCGACAGGCCAGAGCCGTCTGGGGTCTGATGTATATTGTAAAGACCTTTAAGTTACAATAAACCAAAAATGCTTTTTAGCAAACTCGGTCTGAACTCCTTGTGGTCTACAAAAGTGAGTGAAGCTCAATCTGAGCAAGGTAAGGTAAGGGAAAGTCACCATAGTCCCAGATGACCATACGTTGCTCTCCCCTTTGAGGGGAGAAGCTGACTGGTGGCGATTTAACCTGAGGATCACCACACCTCAGCCGAGGGTGAGAAGGCGGAGCCTTCATGAATAATCAGTGGGAACAAACCACCGAGCCTCCAACAATAATCTATTGTGAGAGTGTCAACACCGTCACAGAGAAGGATGAGGGGCTGGATTCTTTGCCCGCCACGCCACATTTCTGCTTCACCCCAACGGCGGTGAACCCAGCCCTAGATGTTCACCACCTTGAACATTGTCTGCAGGAACGCAAATCTTAAAGTAAATGTTGACACTGGAGCAAGGTGCAACGTATTGGCCAAGCAAATGCCACGGGAACTGGACCCTAACACCCAGCTGGACCTCATGACCTATGGTGGACAAACGATCCGCACGGAGGGGATTGCACTCAGGGCAGCTTCAATTCTCACATAGTCGATCAGAATGTAAGACCACAGTTAGTTCTTTGGGACTGAGACTCATCCACCTTGTTCCAGATGTACATGCTCTGCAACACCAGGCCCCAGAAATTATGTAATACAAAGACCTATTCAATGGTGAGGTCACTGGTAAGCTACCGGTAACATACATATGAGGTTATATGACTCGGTACCCCCAACAGTCTGTGCTCCGAGAAGCATACCCTAAGCTATGAAGCAGAACGCAGTCAATGAGGTGCATTGGATGGCGACACAAGTATCACATAACTCCCATATTTGAGGCCACAGAATGGGGTTCAGAATGGTGGCTGCAGTAAAGAAAGATGGCAGAGTCAGGATTTGCGTTAACTTGAACAAGACCTCATCACCCTATGAAGGCGGTTAAACAGGTCATAGCTGGCATACACAATTCCAAGGTATTCATTATCTTGGATGCGAAATGCAGGTGCTGGAAAATCTCACTCGATATAGAATCTTTGAAACTCACTACATCAATGTCCCTGGTAGGCAGATGCCGTTTTCTCCACATGCTCTATGGGATCTCCACTGGTAACTCTTTGTAGGCCAACCCTGAAAATCATCGTCGATTGCAGCCTGGGTTAGGGTGGTATAATGCAAGGACATGATGCATGTCTTCAACTCATCCTCAACAGAATCAGGCCCATACAGCAAAAGTTTAATCCTGCTAAATGCAGGCTCAGAGTCAACCAGGTTCCCCAAGTGGGTCACTTACTCACAGCTGATGGTGTGAAACCAGATCCAGACAAGACAACAGCTGTACCACAGATGGTCATCCCCGTGGACAAGCCGGCTTTGCAGCCTTTCCTTGGTATGATGAATTATCTTTCACAGTTACAGTTCCTTGTTACAGTGAGGTATCTGGACCTCTTTGTCGGCTCCTCCACCAGGATGTTGAATGATGTTGGCAGGAGCACCACATAGCGGTCTTCAACAGACTCAAACGGGCACTCTCAGCCCCACCCATGCTTCAATACTGTGACGTTCAGGCAACCTGACTCATAGCAGCAGACGCCCCCCCCCCCCCCCCCCCCCCCCCCCCGCCCAGCACGGACTGGCGCACTCTGCACACAGAATGGCAGACCAATAGCCTTTGCATTAAGGGCCCTCACCGGCACTGAGACTCTGTATGCCCAGATCGAGAAGGAACTCCTCGCTCTAGTTAATGCCTGTTAGAAATTCCATGACTTCCTATATTGTCGTCCGTAAGTGTTGAAAATGATCCTCAGCCATTCAAAACTATTCTTAGAGATTCTTCACTCTGCGTCTGCATGGCTGCAGCGTGTGGTGCTAAAGTTAGAACTTCAGCATTGTCTACAAACACTGTAAGGAGTTATACTTGGCTTATGGACTTTTTAGAGCCTTCTGAGCCACCTCAGACCTGGCAGATTGTGGGGAAGACATAAAAAGTCATGACCATAAAGGTGCTTTCCTCTCGTAGAATCTAGGAAATCAAAAATTCCTTACAGGTAGAAATTACGTTCAGACAACTTCACAATGTCAACATGAAAGTCTGACTCGAGTCCTCAAGGGAAATTTCCCGCAAGCTCTGCACATTTTTCACCATCAAAGATGAAGTAAGCGTCCAGGACAGACTGATACTGCGTGGCCAGTGAATCACCATCCCTACCTACTGAGGTACTACACCCAGCAACTCCACCAAGGGCACCCAGGGTTGGAAGCAACCAGATAGAGCGACAAAGGAAGTACTATACTGGCCCTGCATGTACACCAACATGAAGAAGGAAGTATCCAGATGTGCACCGTGCAAAGCACTCAAACTGCATCAAGCCAAAGAACCACTGCTTCTACATGAGTTCCCAGATCCCCCATGGTCATTTACAGTGGCTGATATTTTCGAATGGAATAATAAACAACGTTTGGTCTTAGTCGACTTGTATTCTTTGTGGTTTGAACTCGACCACATGCCAGACATGAAGAGTAACGCAATCATAACAAAGCTCAAGAGACACCTCACCACATTCAGCATCCCTCAGAGGAATATGAAGGACAACGCTTGGCAGGTTGTCTCCTGTGAGTTTAGGAACTTTGCACACACATGGGATTTTGAGCATATCATGAATAGCCCCCATACCCACAGTTCAATGGCCTGGCAGAACAGGTGGTATGCTCAACCGAGCACCTACTAGTAAAATGTGCCTGAGACTACACAGATTAGTATCCTGCACTCCACAGCCTGTGAAACATGCCAAGGTAGGGCCCACCCTCATCAGCACAGCCATTGTTCTTCAGGTGCACCAGGACCACAATCCCCACTGCCAAGGTTCTCTTGCAGCTGAATATCGAGTCAATGCGAGTGGTGCCCTCATAGAATTCTGAGTAAGAGGGAAAAGGTACTATGATCAAAATGCCCACAGACCCGGTCCTCAACACTTAATGAAACAGCCTAAATTCAGATCATATGCGGCCATGACAAATTGGCAGTGGAATAAAGGCACATCCCACAGCCAAACAGTTACATGGTAGCTTCGGAAGGCGGCAACTACGTTCAAAACTGATGTCACCTGCTACAGGTATCGGAACCAGCACCAGGAACCGCCACAGTACCCCAGCCATCCAGTCTACAATACAGGCCCCCTACACCAGTGGAAATGGAGGATCCTCAGAGGCCTATGCAGGAAGCCCTGTACCCACTGGGCACACGGAAGGAACGCCCAGATCGTCCATACTGAGGCCATCAGCCTGAAAGCATCTCCAGAACAGCCAACAGGGTGTACAACCAAACCAGGGGCTGAATTCTCCAGTCCACCAGCGATGTGTTGCTCGGCGGCGTGCCATTTGCTGGCGGCGGGATTCTCTGTTCCTGCCGCTTGTCAATGGGATTTCCCATTGAAGCCACCCCATCCCGCCAGAAAATCCACAGGTGGGGGTGCGCTGCCGGCGTGAGCAGAGAATCCCGATGGTGGAGAATTCAGGCCAAGGTTCCTGGACTATGTAACAAACTAGTCTTTTAAACAACAAAATGGGTGGGAGGGGGGGGGGGAGACACGGTGGGCTGTGCACCAGTTGCAGCAGCCTAATCCATGTTTCACCCAATGTAAATAGTTATGTGTTGTTAGCCTGTTCACTATGTATGTTGTTAAATGGTTTGCACACAGTTACTGTTCACGCACACTGTTACATCTCAGTATGACCGGTTGTCTGAACTTAAACAGGGGATATGTAAACCGAGTGGTCACGTGATGCCATGATAATGTGGCTGCTTATGGGGTCATGGAGCGCGGACAGAGTTACACCATGTAAAGCTGCTCAGAGTACTTAATAAACTGTTGTTCTAAATCCTTGAACCCAGTCATTGGAACCCAACACTTTTACAAAGAGCAACAGCAAAGAAATGTTAGAGCAGGTCAACTGTTGGTAATAAGATTCACTTTATGGGGATGAGGTAGAGAATATGGTTAATTACTTTCTTCTATGAGACATTGTTAAAGCTTTATCTTTTACATGACAACAGTATAGCAATATGCTCTTGAGAACCTAAGGAAACATGACAGAGAAGCCTTTCATTTATGCTGTTCCCTCTACAGGTCATACATAATCTACCCAATCACTTCAGTAGTTCATAGAAGGTTTCTCCCTGTTCTTTAAAAGTTAAGTAAAACAAATCAACAAAACTCCAGAATGTCTATTACCTTATGTTCAATATGATTTGCCTTTGACTGTTCACTATCCTTGGTGTGACATTTCCACTGTTCCAACAGCCCAAGAACCATCAACTCGTACTCATCAATTCTGGTGCTTATCCTTCTCAGCCTCAATGCTCGCTCAAACCATATTTGCATCCAGCTTTTCTGGAAATGTTAGAAAATGCAGAATTCACTTCTTTAGCCAAGAAATTTTGCCTCAAATTAATTAATCTGGGAGAGAAAAAAAACCTC
Source organism: Scyliorhinus torazame (assembly GCF_047496885.1). Lineage (NCBI taxonomy): Eukaryota > Metazoa > Chordata > Chondrichthyes > Carcharhiniformes > Scyliorhinidae > Scyliorhinus > Scyliorhinus torazame. The sequence goes on from NC_092716.1 coordinate 220,546,620, forward strand.
TTCTCATCACAAGTTGGCTTTGAGGTTTGTTATTATTATATGTTCATCTTTTGTTCTGCAACTATAATATAAATTCATCTCCATCTATCTGTCCTTAAACAGAGACAAAAGATTTTAATTAATACCACCACGTCCCAACTGTTGCTTGGAAACACATCCCTCGCATTCCAGTTAATAAATGCTAGCCAAAACAATAATAGGTTACAAAAGACTTAAAATCCAACATTTTTGCCTTCTTCTGTGGTGACTGCTAGCAGCAATGGAATATATTGAAAACAGACTCAGTTAGCTCCAGTGGCGAGCCAACATCACAGGCCAAATCCAGTTAACATTTTAATGAAAATAGAACACAAAATAATCATGATCAGGAAACCACGTCTGCTAGTCCAGTAGTGACAAGTTATAGTTCTTACTGTGAGTCAACTAGAATATATGGGCCGGAATTTTCCGGCCTTTTTACGGCAGCGGGTTTCTCTGGTCCCAGCGGCAGCACAACCCCACTCATGAGTTTCCCAGCGGTGTGGGGTGGCATCAGTGGGAAATCTCGCTACCAGAGAATGGCGCGCTGCTGAGAAACACAGGCTTTGAGGCCGGAGAATCCTGCCCATGATCTCCTTGAATATGGTAATCTTGTAAATATCTGAGCAAAAAAAAAATCTCCATTTAAGTAATTGCGGATACATTTTGAAATCAGATGGGAACAAGGACAATGAAAAGTGAAATCTTCCAGCTCCCATGTATTTTCAATAAGTGTTTTCACCCTGAGTAGCTGTCATAAGCTTGAACTAGAATTAGATATACCCAATCATAAAATAAATTAAGTCCTACCACATAATTCTCATGTCTCAGTATTGCAGACTGGAGAGGGCTTAATTTAAACAGCACTAATTCTCCTCTCGCCACATGTTCGTAAATAGAAAGGTGATTTTGATTTGCTTCCCCCCTTTATAAACGTGTTGTATTTCCCAACCCCTCAATTATAGTGTGATCCAATCCCAATCATAACCCCACAGTAAACCCGAGATAGGACAAACTTAAAGGGTTAGCTTATTTTGCACACTCTCAAAATGCGGAGGGAGGGTCGCAACATTCCCTCCTGGCATTTATACAGTAAAAGGGGAAACGAGAAAAGAAAGATTTACAGGACAGAGACCATAGAGAAAGGAAATAGTGTTTCATGTGGGTTCCAGAGACAAATTCTAATGAAGTATTCGTTCATGGAGGCCGGCGGCTGCAAACCAATCCGAGTAAATTCACCTTTCCGGTGGTGTTGACATCACACGATGTGCTAGAGATACAGAGATGAATCAAATTTCCAGTATAAGCACCGTAAATGGAGCCAGGTGCCTAAACCTGGGCTCGAGCTCCTCTTCCGCTTGTAGACTGACCTTTTCAGTTCCACAAGGAAATATTACTGGTTTCATAAACTAGAGGTCCATGTCACCTAACTCCCACCTCATAGATGAGAAAAGATTCAGCCATTTTAAAATGACTTTGTCCAGTTTTTAAACTTTTAGAAATAGCCATAAGGATCTCTGTACGTATTTTTAAAAAATATGTAGTGTAATGTCTTAGATCCCTCATACACTGTATAGTCAATGATCAAAATTATTGCATCAGTATTACTGGTGCATATTTCTATCCTACGACTTTAACCCATTGCATTTCATGATAATTTTAAGTTATTCAAACACTGGCCCTAGGATTCATCTTACTCTATCAAATTCAGTTATGACTCAAGTCCTTTCTTACACTTCTTAAATAACTCTGTGTTGTCACTGCAGCTGATGTTAATAACGAGTGAGCCAGATTTCAGACTGAAATCCATCTTGGCTGATCGTTATCTGTTTTGTTTTGTATTGCAGAAACTGTGGTGATATCATGGCTGTGTTGTAACTCACCGACTGACCACTAGGACTCTCACTAGTATATAAGTGAATGGTAAAGTCCGCTGACCTCAGACTAGCTGGAGGAAGTTGAAGAGAGAGGTTTCTTCACAGATTTTACTGTTTCTCCTCTATTGCCTTGTATATAGTTCAACCACAATAAAAGTTAATAAATTGTTTATAACTTTAACTACAAGTGTTCTTGTAATAAATCAGGCCATCTGACGAGAACATTACAGAAACGAGAAGTGATAGCTACTGAACGCAAAAGTACAGAATACCAGTGATAAATTTTTAAATTTCAGGAATGTTTATTAAAAGAAAAGATAAATCTGAAACACACAAGATAAAGATACACAGTTAGAAAAGATCTTACAAGATAGCCCCCAACATTTTCTTACCAAATTAAACTAACTTTTTGGCCACAGCCTTTATAGATTCTTCACTAGCTTATCCAGGAAGTATTACACAAATTAAGAATTTTCCTTTTGCTGCAACCAATCTATGACTTCCCATAATCAAAACACGCTAATGTGGTTTTATAAAGGCAGATCCAAACAAACTGCTTCACAGGACAAATATCCTCCTGACCCGCCCAAGACTGAGTTGCTTTCTTCAGTTTAGAAACTTTTCACAGTCAAAACAAAGGAGATTGCCTTCAGTGAGACATCCCCCACAACAACTCACTCCAGCTGAAAGCCTATTCTCATAAGTACTTTATTTCAGTTTCATCTTCGTTCTACATTGTCTTCACAAATCCCTTCAAATTTAAGTTTCCCAAATATTAAAACCTTTCATGTCCCTACATTATCTCTATTTTAGATCAATAAAATGTAAACTGTCTGCCCCTGTTTACTCACGAACATGCAAATGTTGCTGGTCACCTTTGAACCTCTTTTGAAATGCAATAGATATACATCAATTTTAACACTAAACCCCAAAAATAAATTTCACATCTACTCTGTTTACCTAGTAACTAAAACCAACCAGACCTCATTACAAATGATGTGGAGATGCCGGCGTTGGACTGGGGTGAGCACAGTAAGAAGTCTTACAACACCAAGTTAAAGTCCAACAGGCTTGTTTCAAATCACAAAGCGAAACAAACCTGTTGGACTTTAACCTGGTGTTGTAAGACTTCTTACTGTTTGATGCACGATCAATTGCACAAAGACTAAAGTTGGGTACAACTGTGGCTTTATTACAGTCAGATGCGTGGCCTCCTGCTGCAGCTGCCGAAATGGCAGGGCACTGGAGGTCATGCATATTTATACAGTTCTCCCTGGGCGGAGCCAGCCGGCAGGAGCTACCGGTGAACCTGTAGTGCAGGTCCTACATTACATCTCCTATTACAGTGGATCACCACATTCACCCCCTGTTAAAAATGAGTCCAGCAGGGGTGACGTGAAACTATATACAATTAGTGCAATTATGTACAGTGGTAGGGAAAGAAAAGTCCATGTTGACGGTCCGGAGTCCGCCAAAGGTTCAGCCGGTCCAGTGCTTTGGTGCTTCATTGGGAGCGGCGTAACGGTGGCGGTGAAGTCGGTGGTGGAGGTGGCAGCGATGGCGGTGCTGATGCTCGCCAGTCATCGGGGAACTCTGGGAACGTGCAGAAGTCCTCTGCGTCCTCTTGTGCGGAAAAGGGGAGGGGGGGTGGTCTGGTGGGGTCAATATTGGCGGCGCGGTGGGAGGTGGGGCGCATTGGTGGGGGGGGGGGTGTTGGGGTGGAACCTGACGGTGCCTGGTCCCTGAGTGAGACAGTATCTTGGCGGCCGTCGGGGAACTTAATGTAGGCATATTGAGGGTTGGCGTGGAGCAGGTGAACCCTGTCCACCAAGGGGTCCGCCTTATGGAGTCGGACGTGCCTGCGGAGAAGGACCGGTCCTGGAGCAGCAAGTCAAGTCGGGAGCGACACCCTGGATGTGGACTTCCTGGGGAAGGTAAAAACACGTTCATGGGGTGTATTATTAGTGGCGGTGCACAATAGTGACCGGATGGAGTGTAGAGCGTCAGGGAGGACCTCCTGCCAGCGAGAGGCTGGGAGGTTCCTGGACCGTAGGGCCAGCTGGACGGCCCTCCAAACCGTCCCATTCTCCTGTTCTACTTGCCCGTTTCCCCGGGGGTTGTAGCTGGCCGTCCTGCTGGAGGCCATACCCCTGCTGAGCAGGAACTGACACAGCTCATCGCTCATGAATGAGGATCCCCTGTCACTGTGAATGTAGGCGGGGAAACCGAACAGAGCGAAGCTGGTGCTGAGGGCCTTGATGATGGTGGCAGACGTCATATTGGGGCATGGGATGGCGAAGGGGAATCTGGAGTACTCATCGACCACACTGAGAATGTACGTGTTACAGTCGGTGGAGGGGAGGGGCCCTTTGAAATCCACGCTGAGGCGTTCAAAGGAGAAGGAAGCCTTCACCAGACGCGCACGGTCCGGCCGGTAGAAGTGCGGCTTGCACTCTGCACAGACCTGGCGGTTCCTGGTGACTGTCCTTACTTCCTCGACGGAGTAGGGCAGATTGCGAGCTTTGATCAGATGGTACAATCGAGTGACCCCCGGGTGACAAAGGCTGTCGTGTAGGGCCCAGAGTTGGTCCACTTGTGCGCTGGCACATGTACCTCGGGTGAGGGCGTCTGGGGGCTCGTTGAGTTTACCGGGGCAATACAAGATATCGTAATTATAGGTGGAGAGCTCGATTCTCCACCGCAACATTTTAGCATTTTTGATTTTGCCCCGCTGTGTGTTATTGAACATGAAGGCTACCGACCGTTGGTCCGTAAGGAGAGTGAATCTCTTACCGGCCAGGTAATGCCTCCAATGCCGCACAGCTTCAACGATAGCTTGGGCCTCCTTTTCGACGGATGAGTGTCGAAATTCAGAGGCATGAAGGATGCGGGAAAAGAATGCCACTGGTCTGCCTGCCTCGTTTAGAGTAGCGGCAAGGGCGACGTCTGAAGCGTCGCTTTCTACCTGGAAAGGCAGTGACTCGTCCACTGTGTTCATCCCGGCCTTGGCGATGTTTGCTCTGATGCAGGCGAAAGCGTGTTGTGCCTCAGCCGCGAGGCGGAATTGGGTAGACTGGATGAGTGGGCGGGCCTTGTCCGCATAGTTTGGGACCCACTGAGCGTAGTAGGAAAAGAACCCCAGGCAGCGTTTGAGGGCCTTGCGGCAGTGGGGTAGGGGAAATTCCATGAGGGGGATCATGCGGTCGGGGTCGGGCCCGAGAAGTCGGTTTTGGACTATATAGCCGAGAATGGCTAACCGGGTGGTGCTGAAGACACACTTCTCTTTGTTGTAGGTCAGGTTGAGAAGAGTGGCAGTGCGGAGGAATTTATCGAGGTTGGCATCGTGGTCCTGCTGGTCATGGCCACAGATGGTGACATTATCTAAGTACGGAACGGTGGTCCGCAAACCGTACTGGTCGACCATTCGGTCCATCTCTCTTTGGAAGACCGAGACCCCATTTGTGACACCGAAAGGGACCCTAAGGAAGTGGTAGAGGCGACCGTCCGCCTCGAACGCAGTGGATGGCCGGTCCGACTTCCGGATGGGGAGCTGGTGGTAGGCGGATTTCAGGTCAATTGTTGAGAAGACCCGGTACTGCGCAATCTGATTGACCATATCAGATATGCGTGGGAGGGGGTACGCGTCGAGCTGCATGTATCGATCGATGGTCTGGCTGTAGTCCACGACCATCCTGTGTTTCTCCCCAGTTTTAACCACTACCACTTGGGCTCCCAAGGGACTGTTGCTGGCCTCGATAATACCCTCCTTAAGCAGCCGCTGGACTTCGAACCTGATGAAGGTCTTGTCCTGGGTGCTGTACCGTCTTCTCCTAGTGGCAATGGGCTTGCAATCCGCAGTTAGATTGGCAAAAAGGGAGGGGGGATCGACCTTGAGGATCGCAAGGCCACAAATGGTAAGGGGTGTAAAGGCCCGTCGAATTTGAGGGTGAGGCTCTGGAGGTTGCACTGGAAGTCCAGGCCCAACAGGACAGAGATTAGGAAGGACATAGAGGCGGAAGTTACTAAATTCTACGCCCTGGACCGTGAGGGTGACTGTACAAAAGCCTCGCATCGGGACGGCGTGGGATCCGGAGGCTAGGGAGATCCTTTGATTGGCAGGGTGGACTGCGAGGGAGCAGTGCCTTACCGTATCTGTGTGAACGAAGCTTTCGGTGCTCCCGGAGTCCAGCAGGCACGAGGTCGAGTGGCCGATGATTTTAACCGTCGTTGACGCGGTGGCCAGGTTGTGCGGGCGAGATTGGTCCAGCGTCATCGAAGCGAGCTGCGGGTAGCCATCGGATGCTTCAGGTGGCGAGCGTGTGCGGTTCCAATGTCAGGATGTCCGGGGACCCTGTGGGGAACAAGTTGGCGGCGCCCATGGTGCGCACATTGCGGGGTCGGGACAAGATGGCGGTGCCCATGGTGCGCACATTGCGGGGTCGGGACAAGATGGCGGCGCCCATGGTGCGCACATTGCGGGGTTGGGACAAGATGGCGGCGCCCATGGTGCGCACATTGCGGGGTCGGGACAAGATGGCGGCACCCATTGGTCGCACATGGACCCGGGAGGAGAAGGTGGCGGCTTCCATTGTGCATCTGGCGTGGGGGAGGGGGCGATAGCGGGCGCGATCGCAGCGACTGCGCGGGACTGACACACAGCCATGAAGTGGCCCTTTTTACTGCGGGCTTTACAAACTGCAGTGCGGGCCGGGAAGTGTTGGCGGGGGTGCTTCTGCTGGCCACAGAAGTAGCAGCGGGGACCCCCGGGGTGCGCGGATCGGCGTGCGGCGCAGGCGAATTGCGAAGGCAGGGCCCCGGCTGAGGAGGTCGTCGGCGGGGTCCAAGATGGGTAGGAAGGGGAAGAAGGGTGGGCAGCGCGGCGGGAGAGGTACGATTGTATGTTACGGGATGCGACCATCATGGAGAGCGCCAAGGTGTTCTTCTCCACCAGTTCGAGCGTGGCCCCTTCCAGCAATCATTCTCGGATGCGGTCCGACGCAATCCCCGTCACGAAGGCATCGCGCATGAGGAGATTCGCGTGTTCGGCGGCCGTGATGGCCTGACAGTCAAAGTCCCGGACGAGTGGAATTAGGGCCCGCCAGAAGTCTTCGATGGACTCACCAGGTAGTTGCGAGCGGGTGACAAATACATGCCTGGCGAAGAGCGTGTTCGCCTTCTGCGCGTAGTGGTTCTTTGAGGAGTTCCATTGCTTTTGTGTAAGTCGTGGCGTCTTGGATCAACAGGGACACACTGGAGCTCAGTCTGGAGTACAGGACGTTTATCTTCTGAGCCTCCGTTGGCGGGGTCCGCCGCATTGATGTAAGCCTCGAAACATGCTAGCCAGTGAGTAAAGTCTTTCCTGGCGTTGGGCGAGTGAGGATCCAGCTGCAGGCGATCGGGCTTAATTCTGATATCCATTCTGTGGAAAATCTGACTGTAATAAATTGATGCACGATCAATTGCACAAAGACTAAAGTTGGGTACAACTGTGGCTTTATTACAGTCAGATGTGTGGCCTCCTGCTGCAGCTGGCGCAATGGCAGGGCACTGGAGGTCATGCATATTTATACAGTTCTCCCTGGGCTGAGCCAGCCGGCAGAAGCTACCGGCGAACCTGTAGTGCAGGTCCTACCTTACATCTCCTATTACAGTGGATCACCACACTGTTATTACAAATGCAAAGAGGTAAAACCTTTACTTTTTCATCCCTTTCACTCCACAGACAATTTGACTTTAAAAACTTCTCCACTGATTACACAAACTCTCCACACACACACAGTTTTCCTTACCGACACAGAATATGTTCATAACACAAAAGCATATATACACATATCACACTCTGCCACATATTTCAAAAAAAGACATTTGCCTGAGTTGCTTAGAAAATCTTTCTTTCAATACCTTCCTAAAAACTCAGTGCCCTCATGCTAGACTGATGGCATTAAGAACTGAACCTTGGTTAGAACAACTGTCAAGTCCAGTTACAAGCACACATCACTGTTGGTGTGAATGCATACAGGACTCATTTGAAAGCAAAGTCTTCCCCCTCCCTCACGCACACATAGCAAAGATAGATTAATCCTTACTGCTATCTGGCTCATCTACATCTCTCTGAGAGTGATTTGTCCATACCCTTTCCTAACTAATTGAAATGCATGAAGGGTATCAAGAACTGCAAGGTGCCAAACCTCATAATACCTGAAAGTCGCTGCCGCAAGCATTTATAGTTATTTAAAGTCAGGGGAAAGCAGTTAAGTCCAACAAGACCATAATGTATATTCAAACAAATTGCATTTCATGCCATTGTTACTTTTTGCTAGGAGGAGGAAGGAGGCTGTTTCCCTGAATCAAGCTGAATTCTCTGATTAAGTTAAAGGGTATTAGTAGGGCGGCACGGTAGCATAGTGGTTAGCACTGTTGCTTCACAGCGCCAGGGTCCCAAGTTTGATTCCCGGCTTGGGTCACTGTGCGGAGTTTGCACGTTCTCCCTGTGTGTGTGTGGGTTTCTTCCAGGTGCTCCCATTTCCTCCCACAAGTCCCGAAAGATGTGCTGTTAGGTAATTTGGACATTCTGAATTCTCCCTCTGAGCACCCAAACAGGCACCGGAATGTGGCGACTAGGGGCTTTTCATAGTAACTTCATTGCAGTGTTAATGTAAGCCTACGTGTGACAATAAAGATAATTTATTATTTATTATTTATTTGATGCTGGGGAATGAAGCCTTTTCCCTTTATACCATCAACACAAAACATTCCCAACTTACGTATGGCAGTGAATCAAGGGAACACCTGCGGAAGACGTGTCAACATCAATTGCCAGTATGATACAGTGTGATGCCCACTCTTGACATCAACATAACCTCTTTGAATAAGCTTGCCAATTAAAATTGTCGTATTAATTTAAAACATCTCTCAAATGTATCTTGGAAATACCTTACAAATTATGTCCCAGACGCTGCCATCACCATCTCTGCGTATGTCTTGTCCCACCATCAGGACAGACCCAGCAGAGGTGAGGGCACAGTAATATATATTCAGGAGTGTGTTGCCCTGGAATCCTCAACATCAACTCCCCATAGCACCAGATCAAACATGGGAAAGGAAACTGCCTGCTGACAACCCGAACCCTCTCAGCTGATGAATGAGTTCTCCTCTATATTGAAAACCACTTGGGGGAAGTAGGTAAAGCCACCACAGTCCCAGGTGACCATAGATTGCTTTCCCCTTTGAGGAGGAGAGCTGACAGGTGGTGGATTTAACGTGAGGATCACCACACCTTAGGCAAGTGGCAAGGTTGAGAAGACAGGCCTTCATGAATAACCTCAGCCGGAATGAAAATTGAACCCGCGCTGCTGGCTTCGCTGTGCATCACGAACCAGCTGTCTAGCCAATTGAGCTAAACCGGCCCCCAGGGAAAGCACAGAGTATGGCAAGGGCACAGACTGCATTCTGGGTAGGGGACTTCAATGTCCCTCACCTCAAGAGTGACTCGGTAGCACAACTACTGACTGAGCTGGCTGAGTCCTCAAAGACATAACTGCTAGACTGGGTCTGCGATAGGTGGTGAGGGAACTGTCATGTGAGAGTACCTTTAAGAAATGGGTGTTTAAGAAATGTACCTTGAAGAAATGGGTGTTTATTAGTGATGTCAGAGTGTGGGTGGAGCTGGGCTGTCTGTCAGCTTTTTACTTTCGTTTTAGGCTGTTTGCTGCAGGGTGTGTTTTAGTTTCGTTTTCAGTTTTGGGGCTGAAGCCAGACAGAGCAGGTGTACTGTTGATCTCTCTGCCATGAAAAGACTATATCTTGATCATTTGGTGAATTCAGAATTATAAATGTTTTCAGTAGTGAATGTAAACCTAATGTGTTTCTGTTAAAAGGTGTTTCTTCTGTCTTCTGGATGTTGTTTGGGAAGTTATTAAGGATTACTTAGTGTTGTATTCTTTGGGGGTTGTATTTGAATTAATGGTTGCTAAGATGTTCACTGTATGTTTTAAAAGGTTAACTTGAGTTCATAGAATAAACCTTGTTTTGCTTTAAAAATTACTTTTCCATTTCTGCTGTATCACACCTGTAGAGCGGGCCGTGTGCTCCCCACACCACAATTTATTAAAAGTTGTGGGTCAGGTGAACTCCATGGTACACTTTGGGGTTCTCTAAACCCTGGCCCATAACAGAACCAACAAGAGGGAAAAACATATGTGACCTCATCCTCACCAACCTGCCTGCCGCAGATGCATCTGTCCATGACAGTATCGATAGGAGTGATCACAGCACAGTCCTTGTGGAGACAAAGTCCATTCTTCATGCTGAGGATACCGTCCATCTTGCTTTGTGGCACCACTACCATGTTAAATGGGATAGAGTTCAACCAGGTCTAGCAACACTCGACTGGGCATCCATGAAACGCAGTGGCCCATCCACAGCAGCAGAATTGTATTCAACCACAACCTGCAACCTCATGGCCCGGCATACCCCCCACTCTACCTCTCCACAGAGCCAGAGGGTCAACTCTGGTTCAATGAACAGTGCAGGAGAGCATGTCAGGAGCAACACCAGGCATACCTAAAAATAAAATTCAACCTGCTGAAGCTACGCCACAGGAATACTTGCATACCAATTAGCATAAATTACAAGTAAGGGACTGAGCTAAGCAATTCCATAACCAACGGATCATATCGAAGCCCTACATCCCTGCCACATCTAGTCGTAAATGCTGGTGGACAATTAAACAACTCACTGGAGGAGGAAGCTCCCCAAATATCCCATCTTCAATGATGGAGGAGCCCAGCACATCAGTGCAAAAGATAAGAGGGAAGCATTTGCAGCAATCTTCAGCCAGAAGTGCCAAGTGCATGATCCATCCCTGTCTCCTCCAGAGGTCCCCAGAATACCAGATGCCAGTCTTCAGCCAATCCAATTCATTCCACATGATATCAAGAAAAGTTTGAAAGCACTGGATATTACAAAGGCTATGGGCCCTGATAATATTTCAGCAACAGTACTGGACTTGTGCTCCAGACGTTGCCACACCCCGATCAAGCTGTTCCAGAACAGCTACAACACTGGCATCTACTCAACAATGTGGAAAAACGCTTGATTGGCACCCCTGCCATAAGAAACCACTCCCTCTACCACCAATACACTGTGGCAGGCTTGTGTACCTTCTAGAAGCTGCACTGAAGGCTCCTTAAGCAGCACCTTCCAAACCCACGGCCCTTACCCTCTAGGTGGACAGTGTCAGCAGACACAAGGGAACCCTCCAGCTGGAAGCTCCCCTTCAAGCACTCACCATCCTAATTTGGAAATAATTTGCCTTTCCTTCACTGTCGCTGGGTCAAAATACAGGAAGTCCCTCGATAACAGCACAGTGGGTAGACCTACACATAGGGGCTGCAGCGGTTCAAGAAGGCAGCTCATCACCATCTTCTCAAGGGCAATCAAGGGTGGGATATAAATGTTGGCCCGGCCAGCGATGCCCGCAACCCACAAATGAATATCAAAAAGAGACCACAGACACCAAAGAGGCAGTTGATAATCTAGTGTTTTCACTGGAACTGGTTGCAGTAAATGTTGCTCAGGAGAACTTTACTTTTTTTTAAATGCTGCCATGAAACCTTTTAGACATATACTTTGCAATAAAGAAAAAGCAAGGCAGACGGTCAAAACTGCTCGCACTGAAAGGCCAATAGTTGAAGCCACTGGTGCCACCGGCAGAACTACAGTGGTACTTTACACCGCCAAAGTGTGAGGTGGGCAGTTCCCAAGTTCCTGATCTGTTGCTGCCACCTTTGTAAAAGCCTTCGAAATATCAACACAGAGGCTCCGTGCACCAGCTAATAATGTGGTGGGCCAATAGACTCAGCTGTTTCTTTAATTCTATGAACACACTCATTTCAAATAAGGCAATAGTCCTGCGAATAATTGCTGGCCAAATCATGCTGAAGGACACAACTCTTGCAGGGCTGTCTGTAGTTATGGTGATGCTGTCCACTGCCATTTATAGCAGGTGAATAACATTTTGAGGGAGTTTCAGGAACCTGGTGGCAAGGATGCACCGACTGAGAAGTTTAAACAGGCACTTTTCATTTCAAGTGTGAGCATCGGAAATTATCATTGAAAAGTTAACAAGAAACACGAGGAATACCCAATAGAAGATCTACTTGTGCAGACAGAAAGGCAAGCAGATGTATTATTTTCAATGTACTCTAGATATAAATGTACACCGTGCTTGATTTTAACATTTGGTAAATTTAGGCATAACTTTGCGAATTAAACGATTTGGGTAGAATTCATGATAATTTGAATCGTGTGTGCATAGTCTATCAAAAGAGCAAACTGGAATGTTTTCTCCAATCACAGAAATGATAACAGGAGAAGAATATTCAGCATTACAAATGATTCTTCTGTAGAATCAAGTCCCACGTCTGATACATAAGAACATAGGAACTAGGAGCATGAGTAGGCCATCTGGCCCCTCGAGCCTGCTCCACCATTCAATGAGATCATGGCTGATCTTTTGTGGACTCAGCTCCACTTTCCGGCCCGAACACCATAACCCTTAATCCCTTTATTCTTCAAAAAACTATCTATCTTTATCTTAAAAACATTTAATGAAGGAGCCTCTACTGCTTCACTGGGCAAGGAATTCCATAGATTCACAACCCTTTGGGTGAAGAAGATACATGATGGAACAGTTAAAATGAAGTGATAACAATTCATTGAGATGTACAATTTAGAGATGAAATCAAAGGGAGTCTTTCCCTCATGCCAGATTGGGTGAGATTCACGAACCAATCAAGCATGGATTTGATTTACATTCCTGTCAAGTCTATGGGAGCCAGGAAAATGGTGTTCCATGTGGGTAACCAAAAGCAAGAAATCCACAGTTGCTCATTGCAAAGGCACTTAGTGCTTGTGGCGGACACTCACATTCTGCTGTGGAAACTTCACCAGAAGCATACCAAAAACCCATCTCCACTGTACTTCTGGCAAAGTTATGCAGCGAAGCAGCAGCAGCTCCACAGATGTCCTCAGGAACCTTAACCCGTAAGGAATGTCCCTTCAGCTTTAGTACAGTTTTCATTCAAAGCCAAACTGAGGAAATACTGGACAGATTCCAGTATCAGCAGAATCTTGCACGGCACAGGATTACAGTTTCGATTTTGGCACGAGGGGACAGATTGCCTTCAATTTGCTTTCTAAGCCCTATTCGTAGATGCCTTCCTGGAAGTCGTTAGTGCGCCCACTAATCAAGATGGAAAGATTTATTCTTTAATTGCAATTCATTTACCAGGCCGTAAGTCAAAAACTGGGAAGGTTTCGAAAATCCGGCCCTGTTAGTCTAACAAGCTAGCCTTTCTGCTATGCAATTGATGTCTAAGAATCCAGCTTTCAGGAGCAAGAGGAAAAGTTGCTGTTCTACAATAAGACAACGTCCACTTTTGTTTATTGTTTTCTAATTTCTCCATAACTACTCAAAGCCACATACATTTTGAAATACAATTCATTACCCAGGCAAATAAAGCAGCCACTTGGGCTGAAGCAAAATATTGCAAATAGAAATGGCCAGTCACCTTGCTTTGATTAAAGGAAAGAACTGGGCTCTTTCCCACTTCCTTTAGTTTCCAACGCCAATCAGGGAGCAATATACATTTTTGTAAAGCTATGGGGAAAGAGCAATGGTGTGAAATTAACTGGGTAACTCTCAAAGAGCTGGAAGGGCACAATGAGCTGGCCCCCTTTGTGTTCCAAGATTCTAGCTAGAAAAATAAATCATCGGAGTTATTTTGGCGAAAGGATGAAAATAGACACTAAGGCCAGGATTTTCTGCTCACACCTGCTGGTGGGATCTTTTGGTCCCACTGAAGTCAGTGGACTCTTGGCTGGCTCACTGCATCTGTCATGACAGGGCCACCATCCTGGCCTAAATGGGCACTATGTTTACTGAGAGACGAACGTTTGAACGTTTGGATTTGGGAAGCGATTTTCAACCTAATTGATGATTTCAGAATTTCAATGTACCAACAGTCTAAACTGGAAACTCCAGGATGAGCACTCGATCTCCGATTAGTTGCAACTTTACTGGGGGTAGATGTGGCCTCCAGATTGTGTGGAATGCGATGGCTGGGAGTGGATGGATGCCTCAAGCAGCAAGAGAGGGAACGGCCATGTTCTCTGATTCTGCACTGGAAGTCCTGGTGGAGATGATGGAAAGGACGAGGGATTTTCCCTCTGACAAAGGAGGCCAGCTGATGCCCTGCAGGTCGGATAAGGTCTTCTAGGGTCAAAACTAGGCCACAGGACTTGGCTCCACAACTCCATGAAATTTGATGACTTGACACGAGTGGTTAAGGTAAGAATCCATCCCCTAGACAACATAGAAAAGGCCCTTCAAGTCTGCACTGACAAAGCCACCACTTGGCCCGTAGCCTTAAATGTTATGACACTTCAAGTGCTCATCCACTTACTTTTTAAAAGGTTGTGAGCTTTCCCACCTCTATTAACCTCCCAGACAGTGCATTCCAGGCTCCCATCACCCTCTGGGAGAAGAAATGTTTTCACAAATCCCCTTTAAACTTCCTGTCCCTCACTTTAAAACTATGCCTCCTATTATGGACCTTCAACTAAGGGGGATAGCTGCTCCCTATCCATCCTGTCCATCCCCCTCATCATCGTATACACCTCAATCACCGGGCCCCCCTCAGCCTTCTCAGCTCGAAGGATAACCACCCAAACCTATCCATGCTCTTTTCATAGCTGAAATGTTTCACCCCAGGCAACATCATGGTGAATCTCCTCTGCACCCTCTCCAGTGTAATCCGATCCTTCCTATAATGAGGAGACTAGAACTACTCGCAGTACTACAGCTGTAGCCTAACCAAAGTTTGTACAGCTCCAACGTCACCTCCCTGCTCTTATGATCTATGCCACAACTGATAAAGGCAAGTGTCCCATATGCCTTCTTATGCGGCGGCACAGTGGTTAGCACTGCTGCTTCACATGCCAGGGACCCGGGTTGAATTCTGGCCTTGGGTGACTTTGTGGTGTTTGTACGTTCTCCCTGTGTCTTGATGCACTTTCAATTACTATGAGACGAGAGTAGAGAATAATCGAGGCTTTATTAAGCAGAGATGTGTGGCCTCCTGCAGCTGCTACCAGAATGGGAGCAGCTGGGGTATGCACACACATTTATACTCCGCCTACTGGGAGGAGCCAGCAGGCAAGGATTTACCCCAGTACCTATAGTACAGGCGCCTTACCGTATTACCTCTAATAATCATCATTACAATTACTATACAATCAGTGGTGACTACCACATTCACCCCCTGTTAAAAAAGAGTCCAGTGGGGGTGGTGGAAAAACTTACAGTTTGGTTGAATAATTTACAGTTCAGGCGACATTTACACAGTTCAGCTGGTCAGGTGCCTTGATCCTCCGCTGTGATCGCCTCGGTCCCGGTGGTGATGCGGGCACCGACTTGGTCGCCTGTGACTCCGGGAACGTGTTGTCCTCGTCTTCATCCCCGGGTGTAATCAGTGGGAGGATGGATCGTCCTGTGGCAGGGGCTGTGGTGAGGTGCGCTGGGGGGAGGGTGACTGGCGCCGGGGCAATCGGGGGGGGGTGTCGGGTGGTGGGCCATGGGTGGGGACCCAGGTACCAGGTCCCGGAGGGAGACTGTGTCCTGGCACCCGTCGGGGTACGCCACATCGTACTGCGGTTTCGCGTGCAGCAGTTCTACCCTTTTGACCAACGGGTCTGCCTTGTGGATCCGCACGTTTTTGCGGAGGAGGACGGGTCCAGGAGCTGCTAGTCACGTTGGGAGCGAAATCCCGCAGGTAGACTTCCTGGGGAAGGCAAGGAAAAGTTCATGGGGGGTTTCATTAGTTGCAGTGCAGAGTAGTGATTGGGTGGAGTGGAGCACGTCGGGGAGGATCTCCTGCCAGCGGGAGACCGGGAGATTTTTAGACTGCAGGGCCAGCAGGACGGCCCTCCAGACCGTTTCATTCTCCATCTCCACCTGCCCGTTTCCCCTGGTCGTCCTGCTCGAGGCAATGCCCTTGCTGAGCAGGAACTGACGCAGCTCATCACTCATAAAGGAGGATCCCCGGTCGCTGTGGACGTAAGCGGGGAAACCGAACAGGGTGAAGATGCTGTTGAGTGCTTTAATAACCGTGGCAGATGTCATATCGGGGCATGGGATGGCGAAGGGGAAGCGGGAGTACTCATTGACCACGTTCAGTAAGTGAGTGTTTCGGTTGGTGGAGGGGAGGGGCCCTTTGAAGTCCATGCTGAGGCGTTCAAAGGGGCGGGAGGCCTTCACCAGCTGCGCTCGATCAGGCCGGTAAAAGTGCGGCTTGCACTCTGTACAGACCTGGCAGTCTATGGTGACAGCCCTGACCTCCGCAATGGAGTAGGGCAGGTTGCGGGCCTTTATGAAGTGAAAGAACAGGGTGACAGAGACCATCATGTAGGGGCCGGAGTCGTCCACTTGTGCGCAGGCACATGTACCTCAGGATAGGGCATCGGGGGGGCACGTTGAGCTTCCCGGGGCGATCCAAAATCTCGTAATTGTAGGTGGAGAGCTCGAGCTTCCACCTTAAGATTTTATGATTTTTGATCTTGTCCCGCTGTGTATTATTGAACATGAAGGCAACCGACCGTTGGTCAGTGAGGAGAGTGAATCTCCTGCTGGCCAGGTAATGCCTCCAATGCCGCACAGCTTCCACGATGGCTTGGGCCTCCTTTTTGACCGAGGAGTGCTGAATTTCGGATGCATGGAGGGTGCGGGAAAAGGATGCCATGGGTCTGCCTGCCTGGTTGAAGGTGGCGGCCAAAGCGACATCCGATGCACCGCTCTCGACCTGAAAAGGGAGGAACTCATCGACCGCGTGCATCGTGGCCTTGCCGATGTCTGCCTGGATGCGGTTGAAGGCCTGGTGGGCCTCAGCCGTCAGGGGGAAAACTGTGGAGTGGATGAGGGGCGGGCCTTGTCCGCATAGTTAGGGCATAATAGGAGAAAAAGCCCAGGCAGCGTTTCAAGGCCTTGGGGCAGTGGGGGAGGGGGATTTCCATGAGGGGGCGCATGCGGTCGGGGTCGGGCCCAAGAACTCCGTTTTCCACAACATAGCCAAGGATGGCTAAGCAGTTGGTGCGGAACACGCACTTCTCCTTATTATACGTGAGGTTAAGGAGTTTGGCGGTGTGGAGAAATTTGAGAAGGTTATGGTTGTGGTCCTGCTGATCATTGCCACAGATGGTGACGTTATCTAGGTACAGGAAGGTGGCCCGCAGTCCGTACCGGTCAACCATTCGGTCCATCTCAGGTTGGAAGACCGAGGCCCCGTTAGTGACGCCGAAAGGAACCCTAAGGAAAAGGCGGCCGTCCGCTTCAAACGCGGTGTACGGGCGGTCCGCCTTGCGAATGGGGAGCTGGTGGTAGGCAGATTTCAGGTCCACTGTGGAGAAGACCCGTTACTGTGCAATCTGATTGACCATATCGGATATGCGTGGGAGGGGGTACGCGTCGAGATGCGTGTACCGATTGATGGTCTGACTGCAGTCAATGACCATCCTGTGTTTCTCTCCAGTCTTAACTGCTACCACTTGGGCTCTCCAGGGGCTATTGCTGGCCTCGATGATGCCTTCCCGCAGTAGCCGCTGGACCTCCGACCTGATGAAGGCCCTGTCCTGGGCACTGTACCGTCTGCTCCTGGTGGCGACGGGTTTGCAATCCGGGGTGAGGCTTGCAAACAGGGAACGTGGGTCGACCTTAAGGGTCGTGAGGCCGCATACGTTGGGGGTGGTAGGGGTCCGCCGAATTTTAGAGTTAGGCTTTGGAGGTTGCACTGAAAGTCCAAGCCGAGTAACAGGGCAGTGCAGAGGTTGGGGAGGACGTAGAGTCGGAAGTTGCTGAACTCTACGCCCTGGACTGTGAGGGTGGCGATGCAGTAACCCCGGATTTCCACGGAATGGGATCCGGAGGCCAGGGAGATTATCTGGGTAACGGCGTGTACCGCGAGGGAGCAGCGCCTTACCGTAGAGGGGTGGATGAAGCTTTCCATGCCCCAGGAGTCAAAAAGGCAGAAAGTCATGTGCCCATCGACTTTCACCGTCGTCATCGCGGTTGCGAGGTTGTGAGGCTGGGACTGGTCGAGCGTGATGGAGGCGAGCTGCGGCTGGTGCGGGTAGGCCCCGGGCTGGTTGGCGTTGGTGGCAGGCGATGAACGGCCAGACAAAGTTCCCAACGAGCAGGGGTCCTGGGGTGCCGTCCAAAATGGCGCCGAAGATGGTGGCGCCCACGGGGCGCACATGGCGGGCGGCATTAAAGATGGCGGCGCCCACGGGCCTCACGTGGTCTGCTGGGAGGAAGATGGCGGCCCCCACGTGCCGCACATGGTCTGCGGGGACGAAAATGGCAGCACCCACGGGTTGCACATGGGGGGTGTAGGGACGCTGGGGCGAGGAACTACAGCGATCGATTGGGCCTGGCACACCGCAGCAAAATGTCCCTTCTTTCCGCAGGCCTTACAGGTTGCACTCCGCGCCGGGCAGCGCTGCCTGGGGTGTTTGGTCTGCCTGCAGAAGTAGCATTTGGGCCCCCCGGGGTTGGCTGGCTGCCACGCGGCGCAGGCTTGGGGTGGGTTAGTAGCGGTAGCTATAGCTGGTGGGACCCACGATGTCCATGAGGGTGCCGTGCGGTTGGGGGTGTACGACTGGACATTACGGGAGGCTACAGTTAGTGAGTTCGCGAGCTGTCTGGTCGCCGCGAGGTCAAGCGTACCCCCTTCTAATAGACGCTGGCGGATGTACGCCGACCCCATGCCCATAACAAAAGCGTCCCTGATTAAAAGTTCCATATGTTCGACTGCTGAAACTGCCTGGCAATCACAGTTGCTTGCCAGGATGTGCAGGGCACGCCAGAAATCGTCTAATGACTCACCGGGGAGTTGCTGTCTCGTGGACAGGAGGTGCCTGGCGTAGAGTTTGTTGGTCGGATGAATATAATGTCCTTTCAGAAGCTCCATTGCTTCAGTGTAAGTGGGCGCATCCCGGATAAGGGGAAAAATATCGGAGCTCACCCGTGAGTACAGGACCTGTGCGTCTGAGGGTTGTTTAGTCGATGAGCTGCGGTAGATTTCGAAGCAAGCTAGCCAGTGGTCGAAGGCCGACGTGGCGTTGGCTGCTTGAGGGTGCAGCTGTAGGTGATCTGGCTTGATACGAAGTTCCATCGCTGTAATATCTCTGCTTAATAAATTGATGCACTGTCAATTACTACAAGACGAAAGTAGAGAATAATCAAGGCTTTATTAAGCAGAGATGTGTGGCCTCCTGCAGCTGCTACCAGAATGGTAGCAGCTCGGATGTGTACACACATTTATACTCCACCTACTGGGCGGAGCCAGCAGGCAGGGATTTACCCCCGTACCTATCGTAGAGGAGCCTTACCTCGAATAATCATCATTACAATTACGATACAGTGAGTGGTGACTACCACATGTCTGCGTGGGTTTCCTCCCGGTACTCCAGTTTCCTTCCACAATCCACGTTGTGCAGGTTAAGTGGATTGACCATGCTAAAATTTCCACTTAGTATCCAACGATGTGTAAGTTAGGTGGGGTTATGAGTTTATGGGAATAGGGCAGGGGTATCGGCCCAAATAGGGCGCTCTTTTGTCGGGTTGATGCAGACACGATGGACTGAATGGCCTCCTTCTACACTGTAGGGATTGTATCTTCATTAGCTAACTTATCCTGATTCCTCTATTCCTCTGAGCTACCTAGTGTCCTGCCATTTATTGAGTACTCCCTTGTCTTGGTACTCCTTCCAAAGTGCAGCACCTCACACTTTTCTGGGTTAAAATCCTTCTGCCACTGATCTCCCCCCATTTCACGAGCAATAAGGGACCTAGAGCTGATCCTATGGTAGGCCACTGGACAGCAGCCTCCAGTCACAAAAGCAGCCTGCTTACACCACCTCTGTCTTCTACCACTATGCTAGGTTTGGTTCCAACTTGCCAGATTACCCTAGTTCCCAGATCCTTTTGCCTTCTTTATCACTCTCCCATGTGGGACTTTGTCAAAGGCTTTGCTGAAATCCATATAAACTACAATCTCACAAACACTCCTCAATAACTGCACCACCACCACAACCCCTACACATTCCATCTACCATCTAATTATACATTAGTCTTCACACAACCCACATTATTGCATCCTTCACAGGCACATTTTATCGCTCTTCAATTATGTAAAGCATCACACACGCACAAGCACACCTGCTATTCGTTCATTCACTGTCAACAATTGGGGAAAATTAGGATTTAATCAAATGAAATTGGGTCTGAAGAAAATGAAATAGGGAGTTGTTTGAAGAGATGTTGAGATGCGAATTAGCATATCACTGAGAAAAGCGAGTGTTTACCTAGGTGACGAGAGGAAACCGATGGAGCCATAGAAAAGGTAACTTCAAAGTGGAGAGATAAGGAAATTGACACATATATGCAAAAAACCGACTTCACAGGGTTTATAGCGTCAAAGGGAAAAAGGGAAAAATGGTGTATTCACAGAACACTGACTGGGGAAGAAGAAAGACCGAGACAAACACAGTCACAGCTACCATCAGCCACACCCAACTGCAGAAACACACCCAGATAGAAAAATAAAGGAGCACCTCCTTCCCCTCTTAACCAAACTCCCTCACTCAACAACCATCCAGCTGCTCACTCCAGGAGCACAACTCCATTAGATCACTCTAATTGTGAAGACAGTGCTGGCCATGATCAGAAGGGATGTGAGGGAGGGCAGCACGGTGGCGCAGTGGGTTAGCACTGCAGCCTCACGGCGCTGAGGTCCCAGGTTCGATCCCGGCTCTGGGTCACTGTCCGCGTGGAGTTTGCACATTCTCCCCGTGTTTGCGTGGGTTTCGTCCCCACAACCTAAAAGATGTACAGGCTAGGTGAATTGGCCACGCTAAATTGCCCCTTCATTGGAGAAAATGAATTGGGTGCTCTAAATTTATACAACAAAAAAAAGAAGAGATGTGAGGGACACCCTGGCGAGTGGCAAAACAGGGGGAACTTAATCTAGATGTATGTAACCACCATAGTTTCCTTGCAGAAGCACAACAATCCCTGATTTCTAATCACTCAAAGCTAGCCTCTCTCTCAAGCTTTGTATATTCCCATCACATACATCCTCCACAGGTGCAGCATTCAAAAGCTTCCAGCATTACCAGTGCAGACTTCCAGAAGCAAGATGCACCTTTCCCTGTGAAATAGGTACAGAAAGAGCAGCAGTCATCTCGCACCTACCCCCTCTCCCACAGAAAGGGGAGGTGATGGAACAAGGATGAATGCAGCACCGATGGCTGCCAATCCCACAGACACCAGCTCAGAGATTTGTGTGCCACGGCAACTTAGAGGCTAGCTTAGAAGAGAAATCCTTACAGTAGGTGTACTGGGCACTAACAACACTGCCCTTGCTCTTGCTGCTCAGCCAGACGGTCCAGATCACTGAAGCTTTCCATCCCAGAGTTTCAAACGAAGCGGGCGAGAACATTCCACAAACTAGGGCTGTATTCCTGGAAATTAGATAGTTAAGGGATAATTTCTTTGAACTCTTCAAGATATTAAGGGGAACAGATGGGTTAGCTAGCAAAAGACTGTTTCCATTGGTTGGGGTGTCTAAGACAAGAGGATATACTCTGAAGGCATTTCAGGACTGATATTAGGAAACACTTTGATATACAAAGGTCGATGGAAGTTCCGAAATCTCTTCTGCAAACTGCAATTGATGTAGATGAATGTTAATTTTAAAACTGCAATGATACATTTTTGTTAAGTAAATGTACTGAGGGATATGGAGCATAGGGATGTAGAACTCGGCCACAGATTAGCTAAGATCTAACTGAATGACAGAATTAGCTTGAAGCATTGAATGGCCTCGTCCTGATCTTATGTCCTTCAGACCATGCTAATTTGGTGCAGTGTGAGGCTGACTGAGACTAATGGTGAGCACAGGGTGAAAAGTTTAATGTCTGTTTGTGCTGTTGTCTCTGTCATGTTTATGATGTTGGCTTTGTCATGTTTATACGGTTTGTTTTCAATGTGTATAAACAATGACTCTGGTAATTGAACAGTGTTCGTGGTCTTTGTATTGGAATATTCACGGGAGAAGGGGTTGAAAGAGTTGTGGAGCTTCATGTGGTGACAGTGCTCTGGAGTAAGATGGTGGACTATGTCTCTCAAAAACACTCTTCAATTAGATGCCAGTGAACTAGGTGCAGCCTGTCCAGCTGGAAGTCTTTGGTGCTTCCCCTCCTCTTCTGGCTCCTGAGCTTGACCCTCTGATGCCACTGCTGGTGGTGGCTGTCATGATGGCCAAATTGTGAATCACGCAGAAAATCACCACAGATGTGGACACATTCTCGGCTGACTAATGTAGGGCACCTCCTGACTGGTCAAGGAAGTTAAAACCTCTGCTTCAGGACCCTTTGATCTGCACGGTAATACCCCTGGTGACTGAGTGTCTCTTAATGTAGGAGTGCTCAGCTGGTGAGTGAGAATTTCTCACAGGAGTCATGAGTCTTCGTATCAGAGGGTACACTTTGTCTTCTAGTAGCCAGTCATACACATTGTGTTAGAACTCTAAGGCCAGTGAGACGGGTAGCTGTCTCATTATAAATTGCTTGTGGCAGCTCCCTGGTTATCAGGCATTTAGCTGCTGGTGGTCACAGACTAACAGCACATTGAGGTTTCTGAATAAATCCTACTTTAAATAAGGGGCTTGCGTGGTCTCATGTGTATGGTCAACAGTTCCCTGGATCATGAACCATAATCATCAGATTGCGATGTTTCATGAGATTGCGTTAGATTTCGCGAGGCATGGAGAGCTGGGTAGATCCCGGAAGAGGGATCACCCAGCATCTACCGACTGCGCCGCCTTTTGTGCACAATGCGGCCAGTAGATCGTGCCCAGAGTCATCCCTTCAGTCTCTATGTAAATTTTTAAAGATATTCTGCGGGATTCTCCAGCGGGATCCTCTGCTTCGCCAGCAGCTCACCCACGCAGATGACGTGGAGCGGCCACAATGGGAAACCCCATTGGCCGGCTGTGAGAACGGAGAATCCCGCTGCCGGCGGGGGCGTGCCGTGCAGTAAAATGGGGCTGGTGGGATGGAGAATCCCGCCATTTTGTATTTCCATTTTGTTACTGTGGGGAATGTATTACTGCAACCATTCACCACTGTAATATTACAATACATTGTACTATGCTGATGCCCTTGTGGGCTCCACCTCAGGACCATTGTATTACATTTCACTACATTGTATCATGTTGGTGCCCTTGTGGGCTCCGCCCCTGGCTCCGCCCCCTCAGGGGAGGTATATAGATCTGCTGCCCGGGGGCGGCACCCCATTGTCCGGCTCGGAACACGACCTGTAGCGACTGCGGCAAGAAAGGACACTTTTGCCAAAATTTGCCTGGCCAGATCCAAAATCTCTAAATCACAGGGCCGACTTTCAGACTCACAGACCCGCAGACCCCGCAGCGTGGCTGCATGCCTGCCGGCACCGCCCTCCCCGGACGCATCATCTGCCTCATGCTGTCCAAAGGGACAGCCATCTTTGACTCTACCCAACACGTGCGACTCATTCGGGCCGCCATCTTGGCCGCCATCTCCCACACGGCCCACCATGTGCGACTCATGGGGGCCACCATCTTGGCCGCCATCTTCAGCCCCGCCCAACATGTGCGACTGACGAGGGCCGCCATCTTGGCCGCCATCTTCATCGCCACCCGACACGTGCGACCGACGGGGGCAACCATCTTGGGACCACTCCACCACATCCGACCACGCTGGCTACCCGCAACTCGGCGCGGTCACCCTTGACCAGTCAAGCCCCAAGCACGTCAGGAACTCGATGATGACCGTCCGGGTCAATGGGCACAAAACGCACTGCCTGTTTGACTCCAGGAGCACGGAGAGCTTCGTACATCCAGACACGGTAAGGCGCTGTTCTCTCCAAATTTCCCCCGCATCCCAAACAATCTCCCTTGCTTCTGGATCGCATTCAATGCAGATCCGGGGGTACTGTGTCGTGAACCTCGCAATACAAGGTGCCGAGTACGCCAATTTTAAATTATATGTCCTCTCCGATCTCTCCTTGGGGCTGGGCTTCCAGTGCAACCTCAGGATCTGACCCTGAAGTTCGGCGGGCCCCTACCCCCTCTCACCATATGTAGCCTCGCGACCCTAAAGGTCAACCCGCCCCCACACTTCGCGAACCTCACCGCCGACTGTAAACCCGTCGCCACCAGGAGCAGGCGGTACAGTATCCAGGACAGGACTATTATCAAGTCCGGGGTCCAGCGGCTCTTGAGGGAGGGGATCATCGAGGCCAGTAATAGCCCCTGGGGAGCCCAGGTGGTGCTCATCAGGACTGGGGAGACGAACCGGATGGTTGCAGACTACAGCAAAACCATAAACGGTACACGCATCTCGATGCGTACCCCCTTCCCCGGATAGCGGACATGGTGAATCAGATTGCACACTACCAGGTGTTCTCCATGGTAGATCTGAAGTCCGCATACCACCAGCTCCCAATCCGCCTGGAAGACCACCACTACACTACCTTTGAGGCAGACAGCCGCCTCTTCCACTTCCTCCGGGTCCCCTTCAGCATCACCAACGGGGTTTCGGTCTTCCAAAGAATGATGGACCGAATGGTGGAACAATACGGGCTGTGGGCCACATTTCCGTACTTGGACAACATCACCATCTGCGGCCACGATCAGCAGGACCACGATGCCAACCTTCAGAAGTTTCTCCAAATCGCCCAAGCCCTCAACCTCACTTATAACAAGGAGAAATACGTTTTCCGCACAACCCGACTGGCCATCCTCGGCTATGTCGTGGAAAACGGAGTCCTAGGGCCCGACCCCGACCGTATGTGCCCCCTCCTGTAACTCCCCCTCCCCCACTGCCCCAAGGCCCTGAAAAGATGCCTCGGGTTCTTTTCCTATTATGCCCAGTGGGTCCCCAACTATGCGGACAAAGCCCACCCACTGATCAAAGCCACCATCTTCCCACTGATGGCTGAGGCCTGCCAGGCCTTCAGCCGCATCAAGGCAGATATTGCAAAAGCCGCAACGCGCGCAGTGGACGAATCCATCCCTTTCCAGGTGGAGAGCGACGCGTCCGAGGTCGCCCTCTCCACTATCCTTAATCAGGCAGGCACGTAGCCTTTTTCTCCCGTACCCTCAACGCCTCCGAGATTCGACACTCCTCTGTTGGAAAAGAAGCTCAAGCCATTGTGGAAGCTGTGCGGCATTGGAGGCACTACCTCGCTGGTAGGAGGTTCACCCTCGTCACCGACCAACGGTCGGTAACCTTCATGTTCGACAATACACAGCGGGGCAAGATCAAGAATGATGAAATCTTGAGGTGGAGGATCGAACTCTCCACCTATAATTATGATAATTACATTGTATCATGTTGGTGCCCTTGTGGGCTCCGCCCCTGGCTCCGCCCCCTTGGGGGAGGTATATAGATCTGCCGCCTGCAGGTGGCTCTCAGTGCAGATCTGTCACAGGCAGGCATAGTTCTCGCTGATTAAAACCACTGTTCACTTCAACTCTCCATCTCGTGTGAATTGATGATCAGTTATGGCTAATCTTGCCTCATACACTCTCCTTCCCCATGTATCTTTTTGCAGTTTCCTTCTGTAGAATCTGTATTCTACCTGCTTTTCGACAGTATTCCAGACCCAGCATTTATCTGTTTGGTGTATTATTAACCCCCATTTCCTTTGTCATCCAGGAAGTTGTAGCTTTTGATACCCTCTTTATTTTTTACGCTTGGTGTGTATTCAAAATATTGTCATCTTGAAAATCTGCCAATGCTTATTTACTGTTTTCTTGGGTAATCTTAGTTCCGGTCCACTAAATGAAAGCATGGTCAAAGCCGATTGGAGCCAGCCTGCCACCAAAACATGTGAACGAATCTAGCAGCCACCCTTGGTGGATATCAGGAAATGTTATTCTGGTTGGCACATATATTTTTTTTAAATGTGCATGAGAAACATCCTTTTCTAACTAGTACAATATTTCATTTCTATGTCTCATTACATTTTTATAAAATCATACATTAAAATCAAAGTAAACAATTACAGACGGTTTTTCAAATACTGCTCTTTGCCAATTTTGATGATAAAATTGGTTTTACAATTTGCCATAATAATCAGCTCTTTTTCTCAATCAACTATTTTCATCTCTTCCTTCATTCAGTCTGATAGTGATAAACCTGGGGTCACAGTGATGACAATCAGCATGCATAAACCTTAATGCGTTCGAGTAACCACAGGCTACAAATGTGGTCTGTTTGGTATCACATTGCATAGCCAATAAAATTATCAGATACTAAGCATTAAGGGCGGCATGTGGCGCAGTGGTTAGCACTGGGACTGCGGTGCTGAGGACCCGGGTTCGAATCCTGGGTCACTGTCCGTGTGGAGTTTGCACATTCTCCCCATGTCTGCGTGGGTTTTGCCCCCACAACCCAAAGATGTGCGGGTTAGGTGGATTGGCCACACTAAATTGCCCCTTAATTGGAAAAGAAATAATTGGGTACTCTAAATTTATATTTAAAAAAAGATAACAAGGATTAAAAAAACATGGATGAGTTGTTTGATTGAAGATTCTTTTGTGCACTAGAGTCAGGTAACCAACCCTCCACAAACATAATCTTCCAATGCACTGAGATCCAGCAACACTGTTTTGCATGTTTCTTGTAACTGGTTAACATTTCCCCAAATATCCATTGATCCTTCATTTTTTACCATGAATCTAATTAGCTAGGTCTCCAGTGCACTACTTGAACAAGACCCTTTGGAAGCAGTATATTATAGTCAGAGATACGTGATCCCATAAACAAAGGGTTAAATCAGAGCTCTGCACTGCTCCTGCCACTGCTGCCACATCCAGTCGTGAACGGTGGTGGACAAGTAAACAGCTAACTGGAGAAGGAGACACCATAAACATCCCATCTTCAATGATGTTGCAGGACAGCACATTAGACAAGGCTGAAGTGTTTACATCAAAGGTGCGAGTCAGGCCGTTGCTTGATTAACCTGTCGGACAATTTGTACAATATTGGTACAAGTTCCCAGATGTTAGTGAGATGGACTCTACAGTGTTGCCTCAGCAGGGTGTGCCTTTGGCAGGTCTGGTGTCTATGTCTACATATGGTTTTTCACACATCCAATCATCATGAAAGTTTCTGTGGAATTAATAGATAAATGTTGATTATCTCCCAATTTCCATTGCTATCACAGACATAGACATAGACATAGAAGAAGATTTCATTATAAGGAGCAATGGAGTTTTGACTCTGCTTCCCAATCCCATTGTCAGTAATGTATTCCGTTAGCTTATTTATCAGATAATTTTTACTAATCAAGATGAGTGCTAAGAATTGATTTTTTTTATTTTCGTCATTCAATGTTTACATCCAATTAAGTTCTGCTGGATCCAAGAATGCTTAATGCTCAGCAAATTCCTCTCTCCACCGTCTTAACAGTGCACCCCAGAAAAGGAGCCCTTCCTACTGCACAAACATGACACTTTGTTAATAGTAATAATAATAATTTGTATTAGTGTCACAAGTAGGTTTACATCAACACTGCAATGAAGTTACTGTGAAAATCCCCTAGGCGCCACACTCCGGCGGCTGTTTGGATACACTGAGGGAGAATTTAGATTGTCCAATTCACCTAACAAGCACGTCTTTCAGGACTTTGTCTGAGGAAACCGGAGCACCCGGAGGAAAGCCACACAGACACGGAGAAAACGTGTAGACACCACACAGACACTGACCCAAGCCGTAAATTGAACCCGGGTCTCTGGCACTGTGAAGCAACAATGCTGACCACTGTGCTACCGTGCCATCTAATAGCATCTGTGCAATTAGCAACGTTGGGCCTTGCTTCATAAGAAATGAATGAAAGAGTCTGTGGATGAACTGAAACAATGAGCCTCCATAGTCAGAAACAGGCCTCTCTCTGTATCCTCTGGAACCATGTCCTTGCATCTGATGCATTTATTTTTATTTTTCCCTCTTTCTGTATTTCAACTTTTCTCTCCCCGTGCACACACCTTTCAACAGGGATTGCTGGTTAACAATGGGTGTGGAAATACTGGCCAATAATCCCCTTCCCTAACCAACAGCATGGGGGTGAGTTATAATCCCTCCCCCATTCACTGTACCAGCTGAGATCATTTAACTAAGCACAGGCCAGGTATTGAACAGAGACCTTGCTGATAAACATGACTCAGTAACACATTGCCCAGTCCATTTTCTCTACTGAATCATTGAGAGAATGGTGACATTCTTTTTATGCTGTTAATTATACTTGGTATACTGTAAGTGGGATCAGAGTTTATTTGAACTGTGGCTATTAAATCAAATCACAAAGAGTTGCAAGAGGGCGCTAACATAAAATAAAACAACCTTCCTCACTTCCTCCCGAATTACTGACAAGAAATTAATACAGTTTCCTAAGCAACTTCAAGAATTAGTGCAAGTGCTTAAGATTTAATCAAATGTGAACAAATCTATTATAATTAACCTTCGCAAGAAAAGGGCATTCATTAAAAATAATTGGTGGAGAACATTTTAAGTTGTTGTTAGTTCGAGATACGGGAGAAAATCCCAGTATGTTTCTCAGGCAAGAAAATGTCCTATAGCACCTAACAGTCTCCTTGTCGTCAAATATCTCTAGCTTTCTTCCCAGAACTTATCCCATTCATTCTCCCAGTGCGTCTCCAAACTCTGACAACATCTGCTATTTCTCCATTTTCCCATTACTCATTCTCCTTCCTAACACCCTCTGATCCCATCACTACCTACCTCTATCCCATTGGTTTATCCTCACTATTTTCCCCTTCCCTTTTGCTCATCTGTCTTCTATTTCAGCCTCAGGGCACCAGTGAGCACCTGGAGGGTGCTCAAGGTCTAAAATAGGGAAGTAGGATAAAGGAGTTTAAGGAAAGCTCCTGGAGTTCAATAAGGCTGGTGAGGTGGTTTCAGCAGTTTAGGTAGGGCCAGAGTTGTAGTTATTTGGCAGTACTTGGTTGGGGAGCGAGGGGGGTTTGTGCAATGCCAGGTGACAGTGCCAGGGGCAGACCCTTGTGGGAGACCCATCGGGGGGGTGGGGGGGGAGTTGTCATTTCTGTATGATGGGTGGGAGAGAGCGGGCAGTGAGGGGGGAACTTGCAGGCATGGGGGGGGGTGGACAGTGAGGGGGGAGCTTGCAGGCATAGATGGCGAGGGAATGGACAGTGAGGGGGAACTTGCAGGCATGGGGCACGGGGAGTGGGCAGTTAGGGGGAACCTGCAGGAACGGGCAGGCAGTCAGGGGGGGGAATGCCAGTGATATTTCCGCGGTGGTGGTGGGGGAACCGCGGTGGTGGTTGGATGATTGTACTGGGGGAGGAGCCCCCGACTATAGTGCCGGGGTAAGGGGGGAAGGAGCCTTTGATGATTGTGTGAGGGGTGGGGAGTGTGGGTAGAGCCCCGGGTGATTGTTGGGGGGAGGGATGGAGGAGCCCCCGATACCTCCGTGGTGGGGGGTGGAGGTGGAGCAGTTCCACTTCAGTGCTGATCGGAGCATGCTATAAAGCTGGCGTCCCGATCTCTGTAGCGTATGTTGAAGTAAGTGATCTGAGTATGTGGAGGCAGTTTGATCAGGCCCCATCCCAGAGAGCGATGGCACAAATCATGCCCATTCATTTTACTTTACTCAGCGAGGCTGAAGATCTGGTGAGAAAACTGGTCTGCAGCTGGAGAGCGACACATCGGTTTTCAGTCTGAGACTGACACGAGGAAAAAATATGGTAAGATTCCACCCATTGAATGAGATAGGAAAGAATGGGACCTGAAATGTCTTTGTGTATTTGGACTATCAGAGACCATCCCCAATTATGTTTCCAGCTGTCAGCCCCTTCACGACCCTCTTTGTATCCTAATATGATCTGCAATGCCACATAACCTCCCCATTTACTGCCAAGCACTTGGTCCGTTGTCAACCAGTTCCTAGCTTTGCATTCTTACCTTCTGGTGTAATTTTCTGCCGAATTTGGGAAAATTGTATGACACCAGCTTAGCTTTCGTTAAAATTAAGAGATATATATTTGTGATCCCAACCAGTCACATTTTTCTTACCAACTGCTGTTTCATTTTTTTTCTAGGACACTGATGCATTGTCACATTTAAGATTAAGCTATCCCTATGTCTGTTTATTTTCCTTCTCACTGATACATTTGAGCATTGGTTCAACAATCCTCCTACTCCTTGATTGACCTATTGAAATTCGCTTAGATCTCCAGAATTGTGCTAATTAATTTGAGTAGAAAAATATTAACCTTGCATTAGGTCCAAACATCCAAGCATTTCAATGCATATTTCTGTAAAATAGGAAGGTGAGCATCCAGTCTAGGGTGGAAGTGAGGGATTAAGTGGGTGGGTGCAGACTCGATGGGCCGAATGGCCTCCTTCTGCACTGTATGTTCTATGTTCTGTGCACTTCTGCACAATGTATGTTTGACTGGTTGAGTCCATCTCTATCATTGTGCTTGCTTTCATTTGTTAGTCACAACAAGTGTTGATATTTTCTAGCTCTATTATCAGGCATCCCACCTTTTGAGACAATGCACTGGATGAACATTTTGAGACAACAACAGAAGTGATTCCATCTCCAAAGCAAAGAGTCTAAACCTTGTGTAACTCTCAGTGAGAAGTTACAGAGAACACAGGCCGTTTCTAATGAAGCCACTTGCCAACAGGACACACAGTATGATACTGCATTTAGTGAACATTGTGTTGAAGCCAAAGCTCTTCAGAAAAACAGCAACTAAAAATTGTCAATCAATTTAATCGTAGGATTTTTTTGAGGGATCTAAAATTAGCCTCAATGCATTGTTTGTCACAAATTGGAAGGTGTAATATATAAGATATTGAGTAAAGGAACTGCCGTATAAAGTCTGGCACATATAGAGTTGACATACTGATGTAAGCAAACACATTACTTGCACCTAGGGGCCAATCAATTGTTGGACAAAGCTGAGTACACAAGCTCCGGGTGCTCTGGTTTCCTCCCACAGTCCAAAGATATGCAGATTAGGTGTATTTGTCTTGCTTAATTGCCCTTCGTGTCATGATCAATGCACAGGGTTACCGGGCTAGGGTGGGGGAGTGGGCTTCGGTAGAACCCTCTTTTGGAGGGTCAGTGCAGACAAGATGGGCTGAATGGCCTCCTTCTGAACCATAGGGGTTCTATGGATTCTATGGATTCGATTCTGTAGATTGCATTGAGGGTCAACCTTCAAAGGTCATCAATTTGCAACAATTTCAATAGTTCTCAATAATGAATGAAAATGGTGACCTTGTGTTGCTGTGTAGGGCTTCTCACCACAACACTGAAGTGGAATTTAAGGCTCTAGATTTATTATCGTATTTTACCAGCCATATTTATAAACCAAGTCTTTTAACTCAAAAGGTATCAAGAATTAACTAATTGTCCCAGTGCTGACTTACGAACTTGAGCAAACCTTCTACCTATGAGACAAGAGAATTTAGTTACTGCCTGTTTGGAGTCTTCTATTCCATAGACTTTTTCTATTGTTATGCAATGTGAATCATGAGGTCCATTTGTTTAACTAGATAATGCTTAAAGATAGGCTGGGCTAATGTTGAGCTGAAACCCAGATAAGGACGAAGTCTAATAACTGTGCATCTTTAAGTTAAGCAGAAATATAGAATCCATAATCTTCAACATAGGGTTAGAGACATCGTGAATACAGTCTAAGCCAATCATTATTAACACAGAATGGATTTGTGATGGGTTCCAGAGTCCCTTACTCAGTGATTGTGTAGATGCTTTAGAGCAGTTGGAGGTCAGTTGCCAAGAAGAAGAATCATTTACCTACTGGGCGATGACTACAGCAAATCATTGAGCTCAATGATCTCCCGTGGTTGGCATAGATTTCACCGATTTTTTTTAAAAATAGTCTTATATGCGTATTTCTCTGGATCAGAGTACACAATTAAAATTACAAGGTACAAGCCAAAACAAGTGGATTATTTTGCAGAACAGTTGCTTGATAGCCATAACCTGCAAGATGATAAAGTTCAGGTTACAATAGAGGTTCTTTAGTTTGCAGTATAATTGACTAGGTAGTCAGGGTTGGACTTTCCATAATTCAACATTTATATTATTACTTTTGTACTTGTCCAGTTTAAGTTTCAGTTCTGGAAGACAGACATTTTCACTATTTTTTTTCTTTTTTAAAATAAATTTAGAGGACCCAATTATTTTTTCTCCAATTAAGGGGCAATTTAGCGTGGCCAATCCACCTAACCTGCACATCTTTGGGTTGTGGGGGTGAAACCCACGCAGACACGGGGGTAATGTGCAAACTCCTCACGGACAGTGACCCAGGGCCGGGATTCGAACCCGGCTCCTCAGCGCCATAGTCCCAGTGCTAACCACTGCGCCACCTTGCCGCCCTGACATTTTCACGATCAATTTTCAGTTCACATTCCCTGGCAGCGAGATGATAGATCATTGAATCTGTTGTGGGGATAAGGGAACCAACTTCAATATTACATCCTGGAAGACAGCTCATGAATACAAGTTTCCCTGAATCAAACAAAGTCAACGCTAAAACTGTTCACCGGCATCCTTCATCCAGTCTTCTCTCCTCTGAAATTTAATCCAACACTTTTCACTTTTTTTTGTGCTCTTCGTTGGTACCTGCTAGCTTCTGATTTCTCTCCACTGCTTGTTCCTTCGTGTAATGTTATTTAAAAGTAAGTTAAAATTTTAAGTTCGAAATGCAAATCATGAGCTGTCTACCAACAGGCTTTCAAACACAGTTAGCTGAATGAATGAAAATCACTTATTGTCACAAGTAGGCTTCAATGAAGTTACTGTGAAAAGTCCCCAGTCGCCACATTCCGGCGCCTGTTCGGGGAGGCTGTTACGGGAATCGAACCGTGCTGCTGGCCTGCCTTGGTCTGCTTTCAAAGGCACATCTGTCATTGAAAGAAGGAAGCTCATGCTGTGTGGTACTGTTATGATTCCAGCTGATGTGATGACTGGCCGAGTCCGATCCCAAGTCAAAACCCGGCTTAATTGATCTGAACTTTTATCTTTTATTTAGATATGTGGATGATGGCGGCTGAACAGAGTCACCGGACTGCCGATTAACTTTTAGCAAAAGAATAAAACATTTATTAAACAGGAAAAGATTCATCACCCCAACAATACCTTCACCGATATATACAGATTTGTAAGGATAAGACAAGTTACAAAAACTATTTTATATTCTAATATTCTCAGTAAGTACACAGTCCATGTAAACCATTCAGCAAACTGTGGTCACACACACCTTATTCTGAAGCCAAGTGGCAGATGCTATCCAAATCTTCTACAGATTTCTCAGCAATTCCTGCCCTCCACCCCTTTCATGGGACATTGGCATCGCAGGCTAGGCTAGCATTTATTGCACATCTCTAATTGCCTTTGAAGGGGCAGTTAAGAGTCCACCACATTGCTGTGAGTCTGGAGTCACCTGTAGGCCATACCAGGTAAGAATGACAGATTTCCTTCCCTAAAGAACTTTAGTGAGCCAGATGGTTTTTACGATAATCGACAATGGTTTCATAGTCATCGTTAGACTTTTAATTCCAGATTTTTTAAATTTTAAATTCAAATTTCAACATCTGCAGTGGCGGCAATTGAACCTGGGTCTCAAGAGCATTACTCTGGGTCTCTGATTTATTAGTCCAGCGACAATACCATTACCCCACCACCTCCCCTACACTCAAGCTTCACCGCTCACACAATCTCCCAGAAACCCACCTGTGCCAACATTACATTACTGTTTCATAGACCCGTAGTGAGGAGCTATCAACCTTCTGATCACATTGGATATGTGACTTCTCGCAAGTTTATTGTTTTACCTCTGCATCCTGCAGCTTTGCCTTTTAATCGGGAGCCTTCCCCTGCTCCTCATTCTCAACTTCACTGAACAGAACCTTTTATCCAGATTCATGTTCTTTGTTCCTTTGATTAAAAGCTCTTTATGGCACTTTCTTCTTCCCCATTTCCTGGTCTCTGAACTTGTTTTGTTCTTTAGTTTCTGGGACTTGCTTCTTGAGCTTGGGACCTGCTCTCTCCAGTCTCCTTTCATACCTTGCCTGTTCCAACAGTTTCTGTGAGAGCTACTTGCTCCTGTGCTGCCTTCTTTTCAATGCAATTAATTAAAGCTGCTGTTGCTTTTCTATGTAGGCTCCTGGTTGCTAAACCTGGATTTGATTTTGGGTTCATTAAAACCTCATTTCAATTCAGGCATCGAAACAGACCACACAGATCTACAGACAACTTTTAAAAAATTAAACCAAAACACAAGATGTTCTCAGCGATTGTTTAACACAGAAATACAGAAACACAAGTTAAACTTAAACTTAAACTTAAAGCCATGGGTTATGCCCAACACGCATAAATAATAATATAAATTACATAAAACTATGTCTATTTCCGAACAGTTTAGACGTTCAGAATATTAAGTACAGGGATCAGTCATAACCTATTGAGATCAGAAGTTGATTGCCAAAATTAAGATTCTGCTTTTATGCAAGGCACTACCAATGCCTTTTCACCTCGGGCATGATCTACCCCCAAAAAATCAGTGGGATCAGCGGGGTAAGCACCGGGGCATGACCCCGCTGTCTAACCGCACTCTGTTGCTATTTCCAGCCCCGGCAGGGAACACCCCCTGAGGTCGCATGTGGCACCATGCCCTGAGGAGCTCCGATGAGCGGCATTTTTAAATGGGAACCAGATTTCTCTACCTCCACAACTCACCTGTAAGGGCAGATCTCAGTGCCCCCAGCACCCCATCTCACACGGGCAGGGCATCCCAGGCCCAATCCCTGGCGTGGACAAAATTCCAACCTAGCACCTTGGCACTGCCAGGCTGGCACCCTGGCAATGTCCCTGACAGCCTGGAAGTGCCACCTGGGCAACCTTGCAGTGCCAGGCTGGCACCCGGGTGGCACTGCTGGTGCCACCCTGCCCAGTGGCCGACCACCAGGGAGCCTCCAATCGCCTAGGAGACCACCCTCCCCCAATGCCAGGTGGTCATTCGACCCGGCATCGGCGCGGCTCAACGGGTTACTGAACTCGCTGAAATGTCCGAGATTGGGTCCTGCCCATTATGGGCCTGATGCAGATCACGACATCTTGCGAGATCTGGTTAGATCTTGCGAGGCATAATGGCCATCAGGAATCCTGGGGAAGGCCTCTCCTGGGATCTACTAGCCGCGTCCCGACCCTATTCGGGCGGGACATGGTCAGTAAATCGCGCCCCTCATTGAGTAGATCGAACTAATATCTTCCAAGATTAATGTATTTTATCAGTGTTACATTATGATAATTAAATTATTATTTTTCTCCCTCTTATTTGGACAGCCAAAATGAATTTTCTTGAATAGTCATCCAATGTAAAAGTGCAAAATTAGCTGTTCAACCCTACTGTTGAAATATTTTAAGGAAATGGTCACGGTAAATAATTTAAATGGAGTGTTACGATCCCAGACAAGTGAGATCCCAGAGTGAAACCTGGGTTCTCCGAGAGGTTGGTCATGAGATACATCAACTCCGTGTTTTATGCTCTCGTCGTAGCATAAGCTGCTTCCTTGATGTGCACTCTGACAAAGGAAGGTTCAGACTTGGAGATAGCTTTAACACATATATTAAACTATTAACAATTCTCCTACTTGGATTGGATGCTACTGATAATCCTGCTATAGCTATTCAGACTGACAAACCGGTCTGCTACAATCCACGTGGTGGGAGTGATGTTCAATCAACCCTGTGTCTGTACTCACTGAGTGCCTCCACTGGAAAGAGACTGAGCATGTGTGATGTGTCCTTTTATATGGGTTAGTGTAATGCCCTCCTGTGGTAGTGTCACCTCTGTGTGTATCGTGAATGCCCATTGGTCATATCCTATCTTACTGACCTATTGGTTGCCTGTCTGTGTGTCATGTCTCTGGTGTTCCCTCTAGTGTCTAGCTAGGTGTAGTGTATGTACATTAACCCTTTGAGTACTTACAGTGATGTATATCACCACATCCCCCCTTTTTTCGTGTTACATATTTTCTGTACAGTGTTAAAGAAAATTGAACAAACTAGGCAGATGAGTGATACTCTGTACAAGTTATGATAACAGTGATCATGAAACAATAAGTCCAAATCATATGCATGAGTCCAATGTTCATTAATTATTATGGTCGAGTGGCTTTCTTGTTTGGTTGGTGAGTTGGTGATGTTGATGGTGGCATTGCATTGTGAACGCCATCAGTGTCCCTGTGCTGAAGGAACCAAGAGGTGGTCAAATCCCTTCGTTGTCGGATTTGGACTCTTTTTTTTTTCTTTTGATGCTTATGGTAGCAATTCTTGATGGCATCTGTCCTGAAAGCCGGGTTGCCTGTTGGTAGTGCAGCAAACGTGAATTGGTCAGATGCATCGTCCTGCCATGGTATGTCATTGTACTGAGCTGAGCAGTAACAGTGTCCCTCATTTGCAGAGTTGTACCACGTCGTACCAGTCGTAGTTCCATTGGTGTTGTTTTTGTCGTGCTTGTTGTCGACGTTGTTGCCTCTGGTACGCTTCCTGCTATTGTCTTTGATGTTGTTGTTGTGGTTGGTTTTGTTGCCGTGTTTGCTGTGCTCAAGGACCACACTCTGTGGATAATACGAGTCTTTCACACAGTTACTCGTGTCAGCGTGCTTTGTGACATCTGCTGTCTCCTTGAGCGTGCCGTCACTGAGTTTGCGGCGCTCCCCGTCTGGAGTCATGTCCGGCTTACTTGAATCAGTTTTGGCTTGTCGATGCTCCCTGTCTGGAGTCTGGTCTGTTTCACCGGAGTCAGTTTTGGTACGTCGATGCTCCCCGTCTGGAGCCCTTTCTGGTTCACCTGAATCAGCTGTGGTTTCTTGACGCTCCCTGTCCGGAGTCATTGCATGTTCACTTGAGTCAGCTGCAGTTTCTTGATGCTCCACGTCTGGAGTCATTTCAGGTTCACTTGAACCTACTGAAGTTTCGTGATGCTCCCCGTCCGGAGTCAAAACGTTCAGGAATGCATTTGCTTGTGGAGAGGCTCAAGCGGATGAGGATTGAATTAACGTGGTGTCATCGGAGTCACCAGTAGTCTCACTGTGATTGTCAAGTGCCTCTGTACACACTAGCTGAGATCTGTCACGTTGCACATCTGGTATGGGAAGTGGGATGCCGTCGTCACTTGTCGCACATACAGTGGGTAGAGCATCAGTGTGTTCTTGTCGGTCACTTGAGCTGGGTAGACCATCAGAGTCTTCTTCTGGTGGCTCAAATAATCTGGGTGGACTGTCAGAGTCGCTTTGTTGTTCACGTGAGCGTGGTAGACTGCCATAGTCTTCTTGCTGTGCACTTGAGTGTGGCAGACTGTCATAGTCTTTCTGTTGTTCACTTGAGCATGGCAGACTTGCATCGTCTGCTGCTGGTTGTTCAGAGGAGGTTGCTAGACCCTCATGGTCTTGTTCATGCAAGGACTGCGCTTTGGAGTCTTGCATTTCTTCTATCATGGAGGCTGTCCACGAGCTCGCTGTGGAGGCTTGTGTCACTCCCTCTGTGGAGTTTTGCAGCATTCCCTGTGTGGAATCGTGCATTGATCTCTCTGTGGAAACTGTCATCACTTTTTGTTCATGCAAGGACTGTGCTCTGGAGTCTTGCGTTGCTTCTATCGTGGAGTCTGTCCCACGAGCTCGCTGTGGAGTCTTTCATCGCTTTCTGTGTGGAGGCTGGGACCCTTTGTGGTGCGTGGACCACTCTCTGTGTGGAGTCGGGGACCCTTCGCGGTGCATGGACCATTCTCTGTGCGGCAGCAGGCCGCTCTCTGTGGGCTTGTACCACTCTCTGTCTCTTGGCGTCAGGCCGCAGCATCATCCTGCACTCACGAGTCGGGATGTCGTATATGCTGGGCTGAAGATTCCCCAATTCGAAGAACTCGTCGTCGGGGTCATCAATGTGCAACACGTCTAGTTGCGGTTCGGATTTGGTACTGGGGTAGCCTCCCAAGATTAAAGCTTTGTCTGAGTCGTTGTCTTCCAAGACAATATCATCACGTTTTGTGTCGGAACTGGCATTGGGCTCGCGATGTCCAAAGAAGAATTCAAGGTCTGAGTCAGAGTCTTCAAGGACTGTATCATCTCTTTGGGCGGTGTTAACTGCTTGTTGCAGGGTTCTGCGGAGGTTACTTTCAGCTACTGATCGAATTTCAGGCATTGTGCTGTCGTTCCAGGTGAAAGAAGCGGGTTTTACGGCTTTAAAAAAAAAATTCCGTGTTTTGGGACATTTCCATCTTTAAGTGGGCATGGTCTGGGGCCTCTGACGTCACGACGTGTGTGACGTAGTGTGTAGGAAGCGATTGCGCATGCGCAGAACGCTGTTCCTTTACTTGGGGCCTTTTTCTCAACAGACCTTCTCGTTCTGTGTGCTCTTCGCGCAACTGCGCATTTGCAGCACCTTTTCCAAGATGGCTGCAATTCAAAACTGCCGTTCATTGCTGCAAGCCTACCTCGCGGTGAGTTTTAGAACCCCTTTTACCTTTTCTCCTTGTATATTCCTCGCAGTGTTCCTGGAATTTGTCCAGGACTGCCTGGAAGTCGCTCTTGTTTTGCCCCTTTGAGTATTTGAAGGTCTGGAAGATTTCAGCTGCTTCTGGACCCGCGATGGTAAGTAGAAGCTTTATTTTCTCTGCATCCGCCACGCCATCTAGGTCGGACGCAACCAGGTAGATCTCGAATCTCTGCCTGAACCAACACCAGTTTTCACTGAGATTGCCTTGGTACCTGAGCTGCTGGGGAACCGGAATCCCAGACAGCTTGCCTGGGTGTTGTTGCTGGTAATCACTGTTTGCTGAGTTTTAACTATATGGATTGAAACAGTTCACTCCTGGAACCATGTTTTGCTATGCTCTTGCCGTAGCATAAGCTGCTTCCTTGATGGGCACTCTGACAAAGGAAGGTTCAGACTTGGAGATAGCTTTAACACGTTTATTAAACTATTAACAATTCTCCTACTTGGATTGGATGCTACTGTTAATCCTGCTATAGCTACTCAGACTGACGAACCAGTCTGCTACAATCCACGTGGTGGGAGTGATGTTCAATCAACCCTGTGTCTGTACTCACTGAGTGTCTCCACTGGAAAGAGACTGAGCATGTGTGATGTGTCCTTTTATATGGGTTTATATGGCCCTCCTGTGGTAGTGTCACCTCTGTGTGTATCTTACTGACCTATTGGTTGACTGTCTGTGTGTCATGTCTCTGGTGTTCCCTCTAGTGTCTAGCTAGGTGAAGTGTATGTACATTAACCCTTTATGTACTTACAGTGATGTATATCACCACACTCAGTACTCCCAGACTGCCTTGATCCACTGCAATTCGCATACTGCCACAACCGGTGCACAGCAGATGCTATCTCCCTGGCCCTACACTCATCCCTGGAACATCTTAACCACAAGGACACCTACATCAGACTCCTGTTCATGGACTACAGCTCTACCTTCAACACCATAATCCCAGCCAAGCTCATCTCCAAATTCCAAAACCTAGGACTCAGCTCCTCCCTCTGCAACTGGATCCTTGACCCACAGACCGCAATCTGTAAGGAGAAACAATAACACCTCTTCCACTATAGTCCTCAAAACTGAGGCCCCACAAGGCTGTGTATTTGGCCCCCTAATATACTCCCTAAACACACATGACTGTGTTGCACAATTCGGCTCCAACTCCATCTACAAGTTTGCTGATGACATGACCATAATGAGTCGGATCCCATATAACGATGAGCCAGAGTACAGGAGGGAGATAGAGAACTTAGTGGCATGGTGCAATGACAACAATCTCTCCCTCAATGTCAGCAAAACTAAGGAGCTGGTCATCGACTTAAGGAAGCGAAGTGGCGTGCACGCCCCTGTCTGTATCAATGTTGCTGAGGTGGAAATGGTGGACAGTTTCAAATTCCTAGGTGTAAACATCACCAACAATCAGTCGGGTCCACCCACTTCGGCGCTATGACCAAGAAAGCAGAACAGCGCCTATACTTCCTCAGGAAATTAAGGAAATTCGGCATGTCTACAACGACTCTTACCAATTTTTATAGATGCACCTTAGAAAACATCCTGTCAGGCTGTATCACAGCCTGGTATGCCAACTGCTCGGCCCAAGACCATAAGAAACTACAGAGAGTTGTGTACACAGCCCAGTCCGCCATGCGAGCCCACCCCCCATCCATTGACTCTGTCTACACCTCTTGCTGCCTTGGGAAAGCAGGCAGCAAAATCAAAGACCCCTCCCACCCGGGCTATTCTCTCTTCCAACCTCTCCCGTCAGGCAGAAGACACAAAAGCTTGAGAAAACGCATCAATAGATTTAAAAACAGCTTCTTCCCTGCGGTTACCAGACTCCTGAATGACCTTCTTGGGGTCTGAACTGATCTTTTGGACTGAACTGATACCCCTACACATCTTCTCTTCAGTTACAGCACTATGTAACCATATACTTCACCTGCTGACTATGTTTATGAATTTTCATTATGTATCCTCATGTATTGATCATATGTTCTATGTTTTCATGGATAGAGCGATCTGCCTGGACTGTATGCAGAGCAATATCTTTCACTGTACCTCGGTACACATGACAATAAATCTAAATCTGATCTAAAATGTAATATTTTTAGGAACTGTGAAGGGCAGTTACTGAACACATTCACATGAGTCTGCCAGTGTACATTTAACACAAATAATAAAGGGCGCAATCCAATGGCCATGCTGCACCTAAAAAGCTGCTCGCCGATAAAATCCAGGTGACCCGGTTCCTGGGATTCACCCTGCTTGCAACGCCTCACGAGATCAAACGCTATCCCGTGAGACGTTCTGATGTAAATCCCGCCCATTGTGGGTACGATTACTTTTTGACAAATCTGCATATTAAAGCGAGACAATTAGTCTCACTCTAATGTGCAGATTCACGAGGTACCTGAGGCTTTGGGATTCATCCCCTTTGCCTTGGAGACCTCAGGTGAGTGCTGTTCAGCACTGGTGCCCACAAACCGATCAGATGGAACGGAACTTGCCGGGGTCTCCCAGGAGATCTGAGGCCCTCAGCTGCATGCCCTTTTGGAAGTGTGCCAGCCTGGTACTGCTCAGGTGTCACTTCCAGCTGGAATGGGCACTGCCATGGTGCCAAGCTGGCATTTTTTTGCAAGTGCGTGATCAGACCAGGGGTGCCCGGCATGGGTGTTGGGGGATCGAGAATCCTCCCGTAGTGTGTTCGAGCTGGTGGGGGAGGGTTTGGGGGGCTTCGGACATTGGGATGCCATTTGCTACACTGGGGAGTTCCAGCAAGCGGAACTCACCAGGGTACAAAATGAGGCCATATGCGGCCTCGGCCACGTGTTCCCCACTGAGGCCCCTTATATAAGGCGAGTTATGTTGTATAGCTATGTATTTCTCGATGCTGCAAGCACTGGGAAACATGTGGCTAAACACCCTCGCTATGGGACTTTGTTCTCAATTAGTTGAATCGAGCCAAAAATGTTTATTAAGCCAGAAACATAGACCATATTACACTAGTCAAAATGATTAAAAAGCTTTCAATATAAACACCAGTAAATGTGTCAGATTACACTGCTCCTTCACCCGAGCTCTTCCCTTACAGATACATACAAATTTGTGTAGATAACACAGGGCGGGATTTTATGGACCTTACCACTGGTGGGATCTTTTGGTTCCTGGCGGTGGGGTGGATGAGCCATGCAAAATGCTGTAGACTTCGGTGGGACTAGAAGATCCAGCCAGTGGCCAATGGCGAGTCACCATCACCGCCGGAAAATGTGCCATGTAGGGGGCCGGCAAATCCCAACCACAATTTACAATATCTCTTTTGTAATCTAATAATCATGGTGAGCATGAGGTACATATAAACTAATCAGTGAACTATGGTCTGACATACACTCCAAACTCAAGTGATGGATGCCATCAAAGCAGAGTGTATGGATTTCTCAACAACCTTCCAGACGCTTATTACACTGTGAACCATCCAGTCTCATTGAAACCCTATCTTTCTCATGATGACTTCTGATCTCCCCGCTTGAAGAACTCATTTTGGAATTCTCTTCCAAATGCCATTTTCACTTAGATTTCTTCAACAAGGATCCACCTCCATGGTTTCAATCTCTCCTTCATACGTTCCTCTCCCCAGGTCTTCACGTGAGTTTCCAGCAATTAGCTTTGGTATGTCCAGGTTTATTACAATTTTCT
This sequence comes from Scyliorhinus torazame, assembly GCF_047496885.1. NCBI lineage: Eukaryota > Metazoa > Chordata > Chondrichthyes > Carcharhiniformes > Scyliorhinidae > Scyliorhinus > Scyliorhinus torazame. The sequence goes on from NC_092716.1 coordinate 220,588,939, forward strand.
TGGCATCACTTTTAGGTTCTAGTCCTTTGTTATTTTGGTATCCTTCTGTCTGTTCTCCAGAACTATTGTCTTTTTTTTTTAATTTAGAGTACCCAATTGATTTGTTCCAATTAAGGGGCAATTTAGTGTGGCCAATCCACCTACCCTGCATCTTTGGGTTGTGGGGGTGAAACCCACGCAAACACATGGAAAACGTGCAAGCTCCACACGAACAGTGACCCAGGGCCGGGATCAAACCTGGGACCTCGGCGTAGAACTATTATCTTATCCATCTTTCTATTCCTCCAAATTTCCTGTTGATTCCCATATGACCATTTCCTCCCATGTATCTGTGTGAGATATCTTGGATGCGATTGAATGCTCACACCGCGTTCGAAAACTAGTGCGCCACGGTGAAAGTAGCCGATAGAATCCAGGAGACCCTGTTCCCCAGATCTACCTGGCTCGCAATGCCTCACAGGAGGTCTAACGCAATCTCACAAGATGTTGCAATATGAATCCTGTCCATTGTGGGTGTGATGACTTTTTTGGCAAATCTGCATATGAGAGCAAGACAGCTTGTCTCACTCTAATATGCAGTCCTTGAGGTAACCGAGGTGTTGTGATCTATCCCCTTTGCCTAGGAGATCTTGGGTGAGCACTGTTCAGTACTGGTCTTCACAAATGGGAACCAGGTGGAATGGCACCTGTGAGGGTCTCTCAGGGGATCAAAGTCCCCCAGGTGCATGCCCTTTGGGCAGGG